>NW_022111379.1:13968821-13970240 GCF_000313985.2 Echinops telfairi
ACTAGGCGTGCGACTCCGAACATTCATTTTAGCTTCTCCAAGGCTCAAGGTAGGGGCCTTCATGACGTCATAGTGGTACCAGTTTGGTACCAAGATCAGCTGTTTGGTTCCACCAACTGCTCTGAAGGAGAAAGATGAGGCTTTCTGCTCCTGTGAAGAGTTACAGGCTCGGAAACCCTTGCCTCAATGGTGGCCAGTTGGTTTTTTTTTTTAATTTGGGGGAAGGCTCAGATTTCTCAGCTGAGATAAGAATATGTTCCTGGCACAGCTATTACGAAAGTAGATGAAAGATATATGAAGTCGCCAGAGCTTTGGCACACAGTAGGTGCTTAGTAATCCTTGTTGGATGGATAGATGGATGGATGGATGGATGGATGGATGGATGGATGGATGGATGGATGGATGAATGGGTAAGGGGTCAGATGGGCAAACAGACAGGTAGCCACTGTAAATGATCCTTTCAGACAGCTTCTGATTTGAGTATCCCTGCATTTTATTCACCGCGGGCTGCCCCAGTTCCCTATCTCACTGTCATGCCCTGAAGTCTTGATTTCGGGTCCAAGTCATGTCGCCTAGGTTTCCCCACACCCACTCCCCTAAGCGCTATTCTCCAAGCATCTGTGCAGCTGCCAACGCGTTCCTTTGCAGGAACAAATCTCAGAGCACAATGCATTGCAGGTCCTACTGAATCCAGCTCCATTCAGCCCTTGGACCAGCTTCCAGGAAGAGCCCTGGTTTGCCTGCTCTGAGGAGAATTTACAGTGTGAGGTACAGACCCTACCTTCTTGAAACTTGAGAGTCCAGGAGGACACGTCACAGGAGCGACCGTTAAGAAGTAGCCCCTGCTGAGAAGCTGGGTTATATGAAGAGGAATGAAGCATCAGGATTGGACGAAGGCTTATTAACCTGTGATATGCAAATGACACCCCCTTGCTTGCGGAAAGTGAGGAGGTCATTGAAGCCCTTGCTGATGAAGATCAAGGATTGCAGTCTGGATTACAACTCAGTGTAAAGAAGACCAAAGTCCTCACCGCTGGACCAACAGGCAACAACACCATGATCAAGCAGAGAAGATTGAAGCTGTCAAGGATTTCGTCTGCCTTGGATCCACCATCAATGCTCGTGGAAGCAGCTGTCAAGCGATCAAAGGAGACATTGCCCTGAGTCAATCTACTGCACAAGCCCCTTTAAAGTGCTGAAAAGCAGGGATGTGACTTTGAGGACTAAGGTGTGTGTGATAGTCTGGGTACATTAGAGAAATAACTCAACAGAAACTCATGGATAAGAGAGAGTTTTATATAAAGGGTAAGTGCACATCAAGAAACATCCCAACCCAGTGCTGCCCAAGCCCACAAGTCCAACATTAGCCCATATGTCCAACACCAATCCGCAAAGTCCTCCTCCATCTCACAAAACACA
>NW_022111379.1:13972575-14001199 GCF_000313985.2 Echinops telfairi
GCAGTGTGTCATTCTGTTGTCTTTAGTCGCCAAGGGCTAGGACCCGCTTAGTGGCAACAATCATAGCTGAGCCTAAGGGAGCACTCCTAGCTGGCAGGATTCGGGAAGGCTTCCTAGAGGAGGGTGACATTTGGAGGCCGCTGTAAAGGAAGGATAGGTTTAGAGATGCAAGGTTGGGGAAGAGCATCCTAAGACATGGACACAGTTCATGCCCAGAGAGGGCAGAGGAAGTGGTTCTGTCTGGCAGGAGCATGGGCGAGGGTGAGGCAGAAGGTTGGTGAGATAGTGGGGGGAACCTGGCACCAGTGGCAAGCTGAAGAATTGCCTCCCTGTTTCAGTGCAGGCAGGCACAGAGCTGTGGGCCAGCCTGGCTTCTCTCTCTCTTCCCTCTGAGGCTTCTGCCTGGACCTGCTCTCCCATGGGCACCCTGTGGGAGGCTCTGGCCTGGGCACCCAGGAAAAGCATCATTCGCTGGGTCTCCAAGGATTCTTGGCAGCTTGGTGGACCACCCTCCTGGGGCCATCTGCTTCGACAAAACTGCCCCAGACTCGGCCCAGCTCCAGTCCCAGAGGAACAGCTGGAGGAAGTTTGAGTCTTAAGCAGGCTGCTGGAGAGGAGGGGGCGGTATGGGCCACCCCTACTTTCCCCCACTATCTCCACCCTCCTGCAAGCTTCAAGTGGCAGGTCTCAGCCCTGCACTTCCCCCCAACTAATCCAAGCCACACAGAGAGTGGCCAGCGAGCCGCCGCGCATCTTGTTTCACTGGAATGTTGGCATCAGACTTGAAATCGGAAATGAACTCATTATCTGGTTATTTTTATTTATGAAAATGGAACTGTTCAGGGAGAGGCCTCTTGTGAACAGTCCTCTGAGCAGATGAGTAATTCTCTCCCCTGCACACACAGACACATATGTACAGGCGCACACAGACGCACGCTCTCGGAGATGCAGATACTCGGGCCCCTCCCCTAGGCACATGAGAACGCTCAAGCACACACACACACACACACACACACACACACACACACGCACACACTCAGAAGCAGCCATGCATTTCAGGAGACACATTCCTCAGGTACACAGTCACACACTGTCCTACTGACCATGCGTTCTGGTCTGATGAGCAGCTCCGGGGCAGGGGCCGGGTCTGATTCACGTTGGAATCCTCAGTGGCAGAAAAGAGGCAATCAGTCAAAGTTTGCAGAATGAATGTCTAACTGGGAGAGGCGCTCTCTCTCTCAGACCCACGCACGCACGCACGCACACACGCACGCACGCACACACGCCCAGACTCTCTCCCTTCCTGGAGAACACCAGAGCCAGGGAGTCCAAACTGCAGTCTGAAGTCTTCACACTAAGAAGAGTACCTGGGATGAGTTAGGACCCACCATCTGGAACCTTCCAGGGGAGGTGTCCTGTGCCAGTCCCCAAGAGGCCAAGGCAGCCCTTCCCCAAGCTGTGGAAGCCTCATCGATTGCCCAACCTGAGACCAAGGACCGGTCTGGCCAAGGAAGCTGGAGGTGATGATGCAGGACACATGTTTTCCAGGAGTGTTCTCTGCAAGCTGCCCCTGCTCACCCCTGCTCACGGCAGGTCCTGGCACGGGGCGTGGCCTCTGCCAGCCCTGCACCCTGCCCCCCTCTCGCCTCCAGCCCAGGCCAGGTCTCAGGCCGTTTCAGGCCTATGAATGTCTTCCTGCCAAGGGGCCCGAGCCCATGGCAGAGCTAGTGGACAGGGACAGATGGGAGGCTGATGTCAGGCAGCCAGTAGGTCCATGACCCTGAACCCTAAACCAGACCCACTGCCAGCAGGCCATTCTGACTCATAGCAACCCTTTAGAGGGGTTCTGAGACTGCAAACCCTTTATGGGGACAGACAAACTCTCCTGCCTCCCAAGGAGCTGCTGGTGGGTTTGATCCACTGACCTTGTGGTTAGCAGCCCAATGCCTAGCCCCAAGGGCCCCTAGGGCTCCTTGTCTTGTCCCCTGGCTCTCCCTAAATCCCTGCCCCATAGAAAGCAGGGGGTCTGCTGTGGTGGGCAAAGCTCTAGGCTGGTGTGAGGCTCACCTACTGGCCATGTGACTTGGACAGGCCATTACCCACAGAGCTTCGGATGCAGACTTCCGGCCTCCCGCCTTCTCCAGACCTTCCGTCCAGTCCGTGAAGGAGAGAGCACAACTCCCTCGGCAGCCCTGCAGAGTCCTCCTGGGAAGGGGGAAGGGGGGGCGGCTACCCAGGTCCTCCGAGCAGCACGAAAGGGCTTCCTGACTTTCCCAAGAAGCTCCTGGAAGGTGGGAAGAGACTGAGAGGAGGGGCAAGTGGTTTCACGAATGTTACCATCACCGTGTCCCAGAGCCAGGGAGCAGGAAGGAGTGTGACTCCGCACTGTCACAGGTCAGTTCCACACCTTGTTACACACCCAAGAGAAGCAAAGCCCATGTCCATGGAAAGACAGGTACACGAGGGTCCACAGCTGTTTTACTCATCGGCCCTCAAACGGGGTGAGTTAGTTATTTGTGCCAGCCTGGCCGATAATCACATGTGGGGCTAATTGAAAGGCGGAGGGATAAATGGGTGGTGAGCCTCGCCTTTCTATTTCTCAGGTCTCTTGTTTTGTGATGGTTGCACCGGGTGCAGCTGCCTTAGCAGTTCCCTGCTTCAGCTTGCAAGATTGACTTCCTACAAGACATCCCCAAGGAGAAGCAACATGGACCCATCCCGATGCAGCCCTGGGTGCTGGAGCAGCCGTGTGGAGATCCCTGCTAGTGCTGAGATGCTTGTTCGTTCACTGACTCAGCTTTCCTCCTGCAGTCGGCATCATTGCCTCTGTTTTGTGAGGTGGAGGACTTTGTGGACTGGTGTTGGGTTAATGGGTTAATGTTGGACTTGTGGGCTTGGGCAGCATTGGGTTGGGATGTTTTCATGATGCACATTTTCTTTACATAAAATTCTCTCTTATAGATGAATTGCTGTGGATTTGTTTCTCCAAAGTACCTAGACTAATACATGGGGAAAGGTCCAGTATCTGCCAGCAGGAGAAAGATCAGACCAAGGGCGGTGCCCTCGGAGAATGGCCGTCCCGTTGTTCTTCACAGTACCTACCGGTGGCACTCCCAGGCTGGTGTCTTGTGAGATCAACCGAGCACAAAGGGACCGGATGAAGCCATTCGCATGAAAGTCAAGAAGAGGTGCGGATCCCTGGTGACGCAAGTCTGAATCATCACTGTTCGGGGTGGTACTTACTGGGGAGGGACATAAGGGGACCCTCTATGGAGCTAGAAATGTTTGATGTCTTGACCTAGTGGCGACGCGGATATGCTCAGCTGTTGACTGCTAACTCCGGTGTACATGATACTGTGTGGTGGAGGAGGGTGGTCAAATCACAGGGTGGAGCCCATGTATATATCTGAATAATAGTCCTAGTGGGCATAGAGATCGTATCCTATCACAAGCTCTGTGGCAGTTACTTAATATGGTGTCATTTTGAGACTATTAAGAGTGAAGGGGTTCTGTTTAACCTGTCAATCAGGCTGCAGCTTGATAACCTCACTTGGAGCCACTAAGGAGATAAATAGCTCACTGAAGGCAGGACACATTGACTCTCCTCTTGAGACATTCCTGTTGACAAGACACATGGAGCTACACTAGAGCCCTGGGGCTGGAGGAGCCACATGGAGACCCTGCCAGAGCTGAGATGCCTCCACTGCCACTGGATCCACAAGACTTTCCACCCACTGGCCTGTGATCTTCCTGCATTCAACATCATTGCATGTATTTCGTGAGTCTGAAGAGGAGTTTATAGATTGGTATAGGACATATGGGCTAATATCAGACTTAGGGACTTGATCTGGACTGGGCTGAGATGTTTCTCAATACATAATTGCTCCTTTATACAAAATTCTTTCTTATACACATATGACTGTCTCTGAATTTTATTTCTCCAGTCCACCCAGACTAACACAGGCTGCACTCTACTTCAAGAGAGATTTGGGGAGGTTCTGTTTGATGGTGGATGCAACGCCATTCCTGTTGAATTGATGTCACAGGCAAGTAAAATATTGCTGGAAATCATTCAAAAGCAGTTGTAGCTGTACATCCGTCGACAGGGGGCTGCCAGACATTCAAACCAGACTCAGAAGAGGACGTGGATTGTTGTTAGGGACAGATAGGTCTTGACTGAAAGCAGAGAATACCAGGAAGAGGTTTTCTAGTATTCTATTGACCATGCAAAAGCACTGGACTGTGTAAATCATAACAAATTATGTATCACATTGCAAATAATGGGCATTCCAGGACACCACATGGTGCACACGTCGAACCTGTACATGGACCAAGAGGCAGCCCTTTGACCAGAACAGTGGGACCCTGCATAGTTTAAAATCAGGAAAGGTGTGTGTCAGGGTGTATCCTTCCACCAGGCTTGTTCCATCTGTGTGTGGGCAAATAATTTGAAGAAGAATGTTGCATCAAGATTGTAAGAAGAATCATTTATAACCTGTATCCTGGGGATGGCACAACCATGCTCGTTGAAAGCACTGACTGATGAAGATCCAAGCCTTCAGTATGGTTGACAACTCAATGTACCCCAAAAAAGACCTCCAACTGGACCACTAAATAATATCATGGTGAATGGAGCAAAGATTGAAGTTCTCGAGGATTGTACCCTGTTTGGATCCACCGTCAATGCTCACGAAAGCAGCAGTGAAGAAATCAAACGGTGCATTGCATGGGGCCAATCTGCTCCGCAAGGCCTCTTTAAAGTCTGAAAAGCTGAGCCGTTACTTTGAGGACTGAGGTCTCCCTGACCCAAGTCATGGTCTATTCCATCGTCTCAAATGTATGTGAACACTGGACAATTAATAAGAAGGTCAAAGGAAGCCTTTGAATTACAGTGTTGTCGAAGAAGGGTGGCGGGATGATGGACTGCCGGAGTGCTAACAAATTTGTCTGGGAGGCAGTGCAGTCAGAACGCCTCTTAGAAGCAAGGATGGCGAGACTTCGTTGCCTCACACTCTGAACAGATTAGCAGGAGGGACGGGCGCCAAGAACAGGCCGTCCTGCTTGGTAGAGGGTCCGTGACAAAGAGGAAAGCCCCTCAGCAAGATGGACTGATGCGCTGGCTTCGAGGTGACAATTGTGAGGGTGACGCGGGAGCAGGCAGGGCTCCCTTCTGTCATGCTGGGGGTCACTGTGACTTGTAGCCTACACCCGGCAACAATGACATCATTTGATTATGGCCCCCCAAGGGGGATGGACTACCTGTTGATGATGCAGATAAGGTGTATAGCATCCTTATAAGGGTAGGGCCATGCAAATAAAGTACATGGAACCCTAACTAAGGAATAGGCTAGGTTTGCCATCTTTTGGGCCGAGAGAGAGAGAGAAAGTGAGAGAGAGAGAGAGCCTATCCCAGACCAGAGAGGACCTCACTACCACCCAAAAGAAGTAACGAGGTTAGAGCGGGTCCTTTGGACCTGGAGTCCCTGTGCTGCTACTGGCAGGAGCTATCCAGTGGGCTTCCAGGCCCCTGGAGTGCCAGAGTTGAATCCTGTCAGACAGGAGGCTCCCTGGAAGAGTAAGTCTCCTCCAGGGACTTGGCAGAGCTGGGCTACCAGACCCACGGAGCTCGAGAACTGAGTGCCTTCAGGCCAAGGCTTACCTCTGGACACTCACTGGTGGCGCTAGAGAATTTGTAACGCTCACCCAAAAAGGACAGAGGCTGGGCTAGCCCAAGAGATCCGAAGGGCTGAGGTGCCGTGGGGCCGCCAGCCAGGGAAAAGCTTGTTTGTGGAGATTGTTGAGAAGCTGTCCTGACTGAAGAACTGTATCCCAAGGCCTTCCTGATCCTGAATTAAAATCGGTTAGCTCTCTAATAAAACCCACGAACTATTGTGAGTCTGCTCTGTACGTTCTGCATAGCCATTGCAACACAGTAAACCCAACAGCGTAGGAGAGACTACTGGGTCAGAATTGGTGTTTAAAAAAAAAAAAGGTTGGAGAGAGGAGATCTGTCTGAAGTCCACTTCATAGGGATCAGCCTTGAGCAGTTGCTCTCGACTCTCCTGACCCACTGGGAAGTTAGGGGAGGTCCATGTCCCTACCCTGACATTTCCACGCATGTCCCCACCCCAGGAAGCCCAGCATCTGTCTGAGTGACTACCCTGGCTCTATGGAGAGAAGCTGCCAAACCTTGGACAGCTCTGGACACATGTCCCACAGCTCCATCCTCTCTGGAGTGATGGAGGAGATTGGGAGCCCGTGGCTCAGCACTGGGACCTCCTCCCTCAGGTCCAACTGGTCCCCTTGTGCCCCTCTCCTTCTGGGGGCAGCCTTGCTCCACTCCTGCTAGGCTGGTCTCCTCATGTGGCCCCAGCAGCCGCTCCTCTCCCATCCGGTCCCAACTAAGTGCTGGTGTTTACTGTACACTACGTACCCTGTACTGCCTAGTGGGCACACTGTGAAGTCACTCATGGGCCTACGAGGCAGGTGCTATGACGACACTCACTCCACCCATCTGGATTGACAAGAGAAACAAAGTCATAAATACTCATATGTGTAGAAGAAAGAACTTTATATGCAAGAGCAATTGAATATTGAGAAAACATCCCAGCCGAGTCCAGATCAAGTCCATAAGTCCAATATTAGCCCATAAGTCCAATACCAATTTATAAATTCCTCTTCAGACTCACACAACACATGCAATGACGCCAAAGGCAGGACGATCACAGGCCAGATCCAGTGGCGGTAGAGGCATCTCAGCGCTAGCAGGGGTCTCCATGGGGTTCTTCCAGCTCCAGGCCTCCAGCTGCCATCAGTGTAGCTCCATGTGTCTTGTCTGCAGAAATGTCTGTCAGGGAGTGAATCTGCGTCCTGCCTCCAGTGAGCTCTTTATCTCCTCAGTGCCTCCAAATGCGGTCCTTAAGCTGTGGCCTGATTGACAGGCTACACTCCGCCCCTTCACTTTTAATCCTCTCAAGTTGACAGCAGATTATGGAACTACCACAGCCTGTGAGGAAAACTCAGTTGAGAAGCTGACTGGTTCCCAGAAGTCACATGGATGGTGGTCAGGTTTGAAGAGGCCGTCTGCTCCAGAGCCAGCCTCACCACTCCCAATGGTCTGGTGACCCATGCCCCGAAGCCCAACCTGGCTTGCCTCTCAGGAGAGGCTGCCCAGCAGGGTGCTTGAGGGCATAGGCCTCCTGAGTTCACAGCCCACCTCCTACTTGCCCTGGGTAGACCTGAGCACCTCAACTGATCCCTCTGCACCTCAGTTCCTTCATTGCTGTCATCCGAACAGGGGTGGCACTGGGCAGGGGTCCCTGTGCACCCAGAACTCTCATCCCAGGGCCCTTACCCTCTCACTAAGGTCATTTTTGGTCTGGGCACACATCTGGTCTGATCTGCAAGGCCCAGAGAGGATCACTGGTATAATGCCAGGCGACCATTTGTAGTGGCCAAACGGAGTTACTGTTCTCAGCTGCTAACGGCAAGGTGACCGGTTCAAGTCCACCCAGAGGCAGCTCAGCAGAAAGGCCCGGCAAACGGCTTGAGAAAAATCAGCCACTGGAACCCTGAGGAGCAGAGTTCTACTCCGACACAGGCAGGCTCGTTGTGCGTCAGGATGGTAACTGGCACGGCTTCTGCCCAGAGAAGAGTCACAGCCCCAGAACCCAGCCTGCTGGGTGTCCTGCACAGCGGCGTGCAAGGGCAGAGCCCTGGAGCTCACTGCCCTCACCCTGCAGCCCATGCTAGGCCCCTCCTGGCCCCCAGCACCACACCGCGCCCTGTGTCTACTGTCTCTGCACTTGTACCCCATCCCTGCACCGCCATCGTCTCCGTGAATTTTGTTTCCCCACCTGTGAGCAACCTAAAGGCGAAGACTCACTCATTTCCATCTACTCACCCCACCTACCCCCTCCGCCAATTCTGCTGGCCCTGCTGGCTGCCTGAAATAGGCTTGAAATGAATGGAATTGGGCGGGGCACCTTAGATACTACAACTTGGAGGCTGTGCATGAAATATTTGGCCTTACCAGGGTTGAAAAAAAGAAGGGTGGGAGACAGGGAGGGCGTTGTAGACTTTGATGCAAAAGTATGCGAATCACTGGGCAGTGACCTGCAGATGTGGGAAGGAGCTGAGGAGTTCAGAATCCGGGGTCTGGTGGCTAGCTCTCTGAGGGGCTATGCCTGCTGTGGCTCGCAGCATGCCAGCAAAGGCTGGACACCAGTGGGGGATTGATGTCTGGCTGAGAGCCTCCGTGAAGCTACTCCCACCCAGGCACCCGCCTTGGGGAAGGGCTGGGGTAGAACCCGAGCTGCAGACTCTGGACACAGCTCTGGGGCCCTAGACCAAGCTTGCTGTCTTTCCTGGGCTTTCAAGATGGGCCCCCCACCAGAGAGACCCCACCACTCCCAGTGCTGCGCTGTGCTGCCCTCCAATCCTCAGACTCCAGTGGGTGAGCAAGCCAGGAGGGCCGGGAGACCTAGGGGCTTCCTGACACCCCTAGATAGCCACCCCTCTGGCCCAGGTATCCTTACCACCCTGCATCACAGTCCTGAAACAAAAACAAAACCTCACTGCCATCCAATTGATTCTGACACACAGCAACCCTATAGAAACAGAACGGATCCTTTGGGTTTAGGAGTTGGGCCGCTAACTGCAAGGTCAGCAGTTCGAAACCACCAGCAGCTCTGAGCAAGAAAGAGGAGACTTTCTACTCTCATAAAGAGTCACCGTCTCAGAAACCCACAGGGCAGTTCTACCGTGTCCTATAGTGAGTGAGAAAAATCTGTACAGAAAGCCTCCCTTTTTTGCCCTGGGAACAGCTGATGGGCTCAAACTGCCGACCGTATCATTAGCAGCTCGATGTATAAATCCACTATGTCACCAGGGTTCCACATGTCACAACCAGTAGATACCAAACGAGGAGCTCTGGCGGTGGCGTGGGCTATGCCTTGGGGCACTAACTGCAAGGTCAGCAGTTCGAAACCACCAGCCACCCTGGAGGAGAAAGAGGAGGCTTCCTACTCCCGTAGAGACAGTCTGGGAAACCCACAGGGGCAGTTCTACCCTGTCCTACAGGGTCCCTACGGGTTGGAATCAACTTGACAACAGTGCATTTGGTCTGGTTTCAGGAGACATCCAGTAGGAGCTCCAGTGGCACAGTAGCTAAGCACTCGGTTGGCAGTTCAAATCCACCAGCTGCCCTTCAGAGAGAAAGAGGTGGCAGTCAGCTTCCAAAAAGATGAACAAACAAGCACAAGGGGCTACCGCGGTCGGGTCGATTCCGACACATCGTGACCCTCCATACGGGTTGCCAGGACTGTAAATCTTTATAGTCTCCCAAGAGGAGACAAGTGGGTTTGAACCACCAACCTTGTGGACCCTACAAGGAGCCCACAGCACCACCATCCTGTGGGGCAGCTGCACTCTATCCCATAGGATTGCTGTGAGTCAGAATCAACTCAGTGGCAACAGGTTTTGCTTTTATTTACATATTGTTTGACACCAAATAAGTGTTTTTGCTATCAGGTGCCATCGAGTCAAGGAGGAGGGTTTAACAGCCCCCATGGAGTTTCAAGGTGATCATCTGAAAGCCACATCCCTTTCCGGTAGAGCAGCTGACGAATTTGAACCCCTGACCTGTTGGGCTAGCCGTTGACCGTGGCACTACTGCGCCGCCAGAAAACAATAACTCACTGCCGTCAAGTCAATGCCAACTCACGGCGGCCCTCCCATAGCAGACCTGCCCTGTGGGAGTCTGAGCCTGTCACCTTAGAACTCCTCTTTCTCCTGCGGAGTGGCCGGTGGTTTGGGGCCCTGTGGATAGCACCCACTGCAACACCGGGGCTCCTAAAGAAATGGCAGGTATTCGCATCAGTAATACTCCTGGGCAGCCCTGAAAGAAGCAGGTAGGGTTGCCATTGTCGCCCGCAGTTAAGGAACCTAAAGCCCAGAGAGGGTTGTGACTCATCCCAGGCCACACAGCCTGTGAGGACAACACCGGATCAGTAACCAGGTCTCCAGGGTTGGGGACGAGGCACCATGGCAGCTTAATGGGGTGGCGCCCCACATGGTGTTCCAGTCCCAAAGGCCACGCTCCTCTTGCAGGGAAGCTGTGGATAAGAGGCATCTGAATAGAGAGGTGGGAGTCTGGGGGTTGGGGGTGGGGGTGGCAGTGGGGGTGGGATGGGGTCAGGCTGGACCAGCAGGGATCAGCCAGAATCTCAAGGACCTTTGAAGGCAACCCAAGGCCAGGGTTCCCACAGTGGCAGGTGGGCATCCAGCCGGCCAGGCCGGCCCGGGCTGGCACCAACTCAGGAGGGGGTGGGGGACAGGGGTGCCAGCTCTCACCCTTCAGCGGGCCAGCCAGCTGGGGAAGCTTAATTAGAATTCCTCAGCCCTCCATCCCATTTCCTTCCTGGCGCACAGGACAGCTAATGGCCCCTTGTCGTCTGTCCACTGCCAGGGTGCAGGGGCTGGCCTGACAGCTCCAGGCCCCGAGTGGAGGGAGGGGGGCAGTGACCTAAGGAGTCCAGGCAGCTTGCCTCTCCCCTGCCTGGAGCCGGGAGCAGCACCTCCACCCCCACCGTGTGACCCTAAACTTCCTCGAGTCAGAGACCATCTGTCTGTGGGTCTGTCTGTCCGTGGCCCCAGGGGCCGGGGAGCTGTTGGGTGTGGACAGACAGACACAGGCTGTGGGAAGCCGAGGTGATTAATGGGTGATGAAAGCCAGACTCTGTCAGGAGGGGGGTGGGGACAGAGAGGCAGAGAGAGGGCTGTCTGTTTTGTGCTTGGCTCAGCTTGGAGCCTGCAGCAGCCCCGGGGGAGGAGGGTGGAGGCTGCAGAGGGTCCGGCCCAGCACAGGCCCCACTTGGAGGACACCCACCTGGCTTCCTGCCAGCCTCTGCCCTGGAAGGCAGCCCTGTGAGGAACTTTCTCCCAACCCCCAGGGACTTGCAGTGACCCCGGGATGCCCTCCTTCCAGAAGGCCTTCCACTGCGGGAGGGTCAGCGAGACCATGGCCACCATCCCTCTCTCCCGTCCTTTTCTTCCCTGTCCCGGGGGTCCACACCCTCACCCCACACACCTCCAACAGAGACACGCCCACAACCCACCCCACAACCCCAAACACTGCCCTGGGGGCCTGCTCAGCTCAGAGGTCAGCTCGAAAACTTGGTCAAGTGTGACTCCATCCGATGCCCCGCTGTCTCTCAGAGGATTTAAATGAAAACCAAACACCCAAAGCTCCCAACACAAAGTCAAGAGAAGCAGGCCAGAGAAGCGAGCCTAACCCTGCCTCATTCCCGAGCCAGACAACACCTGGAGATGCCAGAAGACACCCGCTCCACACTATTCACTCCCCAAGGTGGGCTGTTCCCCTCCCTTACCAAGGCAGGGGTATGCAGAGGGAGGGCCTGGAAGGAGGAAGGGATTCAGAGAGAGCAAGTTGCTCTGGGAGAGTGCACCCCAGGAGCAAACTTTGCTGACTAAAGCTTTTTGCTGGGTGGCGGGGAGGCCCCACCAGCCTGCCTGTCATCAGAGCAGAATGATTTTCTGGTTTCTAAGGTTGCTCTCTCGTGCTGTGGGAAGGAATACAATGGCTCCCCTCTCGTCTCTCAGACCCCATATCTGCTCTCCCCTGGCATTTTAGAAACAGCCCTTCGGAAGAAACGGAGGTTCTGTGGGTGACCCACCTGACACCTCACTCTCTCAGAGGGTCCGTTGCAGATCCTGGCCCCCAGTTCTATCTGAATCAAAGCTTTTTGTGCTTCCCTTCACGGCAGGCCCGCCAGGGGACGGATGGACAGATGGACAGGAAAACCCGGCAGGCAACATGTTGGAAGAATTAGAGAATCGCTTTAGAAAGGGCGGCATGTGGGAACGGAGGAAAGTTGGGGTTCTTTAATCAATAAAGCAGAAACAGAGCCGTGTTCCTCACATCCACGCTGGACTCCCAGGGGACACCTGGCCAAGTAACCCAGCAAACCCTTAGGGAGACAAATAGGAAATTCAGAAACGCCCCTCCCAACCAGCCACCGGGTGCTTCTTCCTGGGACCCATTCAGGAGCCTGGGACCCCAGCTCCGGCCTCCTGCTGGAACAGAGGTCAGATCGGTCATCTGTGAGGAAGTGGGAGGTGGTGGCCATCAGGGCGCCACTCCTGTTGCTGTCCACAGCGCAGGGGCTGTGTGATGCAGGCCCCCTTCCTCCGCTCTGGGAAGCCAAAATGTCCTTGGCCCCAGCCAGCAGCCTGGGGTGTGTTGGTGGCCATGCAGGCGGGGGAAACCTCCCGGTCAGCCTGCTGGAGGGGCTTCGCCGCAGGGTCATCTCCACACTGAGCCCCTAAGTCATGCCGTCTGCAGAAATTCACAGGGGCAGTTCTACCCTGTCCTGTGGATGGCTGAGTCAACTGAGTAAATTGTGATGTAAACCAATTCTTTCCTTTCCGCTCCAGGTAGGCTCCACCCGGTTTCCTGTTTTAGGGTCTCACACACAGCACCAGAATCAGTCTCTTCTTCCCTCCCGCAAGCTCTGGGGAAGCGTTCTCGGCCAAGTGCATCCGGGTTGTGGCAGAACCCACTTCCTCCACTGCAGGACTGAGGTTCCCCTCCCTTGCAGGCTCAGGCCAGGGTCCTGGAGCAGCTGTCTGAAGTCCGTTCTCCACGGCCTTCTCCATCCTCACATCAAGGGCACATCAAATCTCCCTTTGGCTCAAATCAAATCTGCAACCTCCCAAGTGTTCCCAGGCTTGAGCCCATTGTTGCAGCCGCTGTGTCAGCCCGTCTTGTGGAGGACCTTCCTGTTTGGGGCTGCCTCTCCACTTGACCAAGCATGATGCCCTTCCCCAGGGCCTGCTTCCTCCTGTCAACACGGCCAACGTACGGGAGATGGCGTCTCACCATCCTTGCCCCTGAGGCGCATTCTCGGGGAACTTCTTCCAAGGCAGACCTGTTTGTTCTTTTGGCTGGTCCATGGCCCTGTCGATATTCTTCACCAGCACCACATCAATTCTTCTTCGGTCTTCTGCCGTTCTTCCAGAAGACAGAGAAAATGCTCTGCTTTTAACAGGGTGCAAGCGATTGGGTCAGACCCACTCAGTCCATCTCCCTTTGGATTAACACTGATGAATAGCCTGAATTAAACCCTAGGACCGCCACCCTGGACCCCCGCGCTGCCATAGACTGTAGCAGACCATGGGTTTTGCACTCAACATATCCAGGGATGAGGGTGGAAAATCTTGGGATCAGACTGCACTCAGGATTGTGTCTACCACGGGGAACAAAAGTTTGTCATCTGTGAAGTGCTAGTTGGAGACTTAGACTCAGCACGGGGCTTCGTTCTAAGGAGCTCTGGGGAAAGGGTGACACTGGGCTGTGGGTGCTGCTGAGGGAACCTCCTCCCCCTCCTCCTCTGCTTCTTCTTCCTCCTCCTCCTCCTGCCCCTCCTCCATTGGGCCAGGCGCTAGGCTTTTTCCTGGCCTCAGGGAAGAGGCCTGCTTCAGCAGAGCCCTGAGAGCCTGCTCCTGTCCATGGCCTCCTTGGCCTACAGTCAGACCCTGCCTGCCCTCTGCTCCTCGCCCCCCTCTCTCTCCACACTGCACCCTCCATCGACCTAGATGCACCATTCCCCATGGCTACTCCTCCCTCTGCCTGCCACAGTCTTCGAACGGGCCCACCCCTTTATCCCAGGGAACACCTTCCAGGCCTTGTGTACAGACCTTACTGCAAGAAGAGGCTCCCTCAGAGGTGCCTGTGATCAGCGGGGAGCTGCAAAAGAAAGGCCTGACAATCTGCTTCCTTAATGATTCCAGCCAGGAAACCCCTCTGGGGAACGGGTTTGCACTCTGGAACCCTGGGGTCACCATGGGCTGGGTCTCCTGGACAGCATCAGTTTGGGGGGGGGGGTGTGTGCGTGTGTGTGTGTTTCTGTGTGTTGGTTTCTTTGGTCTCGTTACAAGCACAGGATGGGGTCTGTGCTGTTCCAACACCCACTCCGGCCGGTCATGTAGTAGAAACTCAACGGACCTCTGTGGTAGTTTTCTCCGGGAAGCTCTCTGTGCCCCAAACACAAACATGTGTCACCACCTGCCCCCCACCACCGCCCCAACAAGTGGAGCGCCCCCGTCACTCGCCCCCTCGGCCAAAGCAGGGGGCCGAGTGTGAGTCCATTAGGACAAAGTGCCACCTTGACTCTGCTCTGTCCCTCACCACGCTTGTCACGCCAAAGATCCCATGCCCAGGGGGCGGTGGGTGTCGTGCCACCCACCAGACTCCCAGCCCCACCACACCTGGACTCAGCTCAGCCGGCCTCTCTCCGGGTGTGCTTGTGTTAGCTCTCCTCTTTGTCCTTCTGGCCCTGACTTTGGGCCTGTGTTCTCACCCTCAGGGGACCCGCCCACTTCCTCTTGGGAGTCCAGCCGAGGACAGTGTGGTTGAAGAGCATTCTAATCCCAACCCCAAAGCTCTGAGAGGGGGGGAAAAATGACTACAAACGTTGGAATGTGGAGCTTGCTGCTTCCTGCAAAGCATGTTGAATGAAACACGTAACCAACAGCTGCAGTGCAGAGAACGGAAACTCCGAAGGGTGCCAGGGCTCCGGCTCCTCACATAGCACAGCCGGAGCAGAACAAGCTCTTTATTTCGACCCAGCCCGCCGTCCTCCATGCCTGCTCCCTACCTGCCTCCTTCCAGGAACCAGACCCATCTCCCAAGGCTGCCCACTTATTTCAGACACTCACAGCTCCCCTGTCATCCCAGACTCTTTTTGTGACTGGGGCTGGGTGGGGAGTAGGGGAGGGAAGGAGGTGGAGTGGGGCTAGGGGGAGTTAGGCTTGCAGTTCCAGCCAGCTCCCACAGCAGAGCGTTTGAGTATAGTTACTGAAGGCTGCTCAGGGCAGAGGGAGGGGTGATCAAAAGGCCCCAGGCCCAGAGTTGGGAATGTCTGAAGATCGCTTTTCCCTGAAGGGAAGACACACTAACATTTTCTAACCTCTCTTTGTTGAGACCGAGCATCTACGGTGGGACTCCTGATCGCAGGGGCACGCTTCAATGAATGTTTACAGCTATGCAGGCCGCCCACCCGGAAGCCTGGATGGTGCAACTATTTCATGTGCTCAGCTTCTAACTCAAAGGTTGGAGGTTCGAGCCCACCCAGAAGCCCTTTGAAGAAAGGCCCGGTGATCTACTTCAGAAAAATAAGTAAATCAGTCTTTTGAAAAACCCTGTGGAGCAAAGTTTGACTCGGATGCACATGGGGTTGTCATGAATCGGCTCGACAGCAACCTGGACTAAACATGAAACAATGTCCGGGAGCCCCTTCCCAGTAATATCCCACCCCACCCCCCTTGAGGTAACCCTTCTTGCGATTTCTCTACCATCAATTAATTTTGCCTGGGATTGAACTTCACTTGAATAATTTTTTTAATTGCATGCGTTCTTGTGACTGGCTTATTCAGATCCACGTCATATCTATGCGATTCATCCAGGTACAGACATACTAGCCTCCCCATGGCACCTACTATGTGCCAGTGTGGTGCTGTGGAGTACTCAGTAGGGCTTTTGAGATACAGCATTGGTGACTCCCACCGAAGGACTTTTCTGGGGGGTCTGAGTCCGAGAAGATGGGGGAAGATCCTGCTAGGACGATATGATTCGGTCAAGAGTGCCAACAAGGCTCATTGTGATTGTGAAAACCTAAAACTCTGGTATGGGGACTGGCCAATTTTGTCATCCTTGCAAGTAAAAAACTGAGCCATCTCAGAAGCAGAAAGGGGGTGGGGTGGTACTACCATCAAGAAAGAAGAGCGAGGCAGCCAGTTGAGCCAACTGTCCTCTTTCCCGTGGGGGCTGGCTGGCATGCAATGGCTGCTAATAACAGCTTCCTGAGTCAGGGATGCAGCCTGGTTGGCACGTATAAGCCACTCGAAGGAACCTTGGAGACAACCCTTGGCTGCTCTTTGATGTCTCTGGCCTGGCTACTTTCCGCTGTCCCGGACCAAGATTCCTGACTGAGATTTGAGGTGCTTTGGGAGAACCCCAAGCCACCATGGCTAGGTCCACATCGGCCAAGTGTTCATGTCCATCCGCACCAAGCTTCAGAACAAGGCGCGTGTGACTGAGGTTTTATGCAAGGACAAGTTCATGTTCCCTGGGAGCCAGAAGACTCACATCTCTAAGAAGCGGGGCTCCACCAAATGTATGGCTGATGAGTGTGAGGACCTGGTGGCTGAGAACCACCTCATCCCAGAAGGTCGTGGAGTCGAACACATCCCCAACCAGGGCCCCTTGGACAAGTGGCAGGCCCTGCATTCATGAAGGCCTTCGTAGCCCTGTGTCCTTCCTGACCTGTACCCAACCAATAAATTGAACTTCCTGACCGGAAAAAAAAAAAGAGATAGGAGTGGGATGCATCCTTCATACCCTAGAGATAGATCCCTGAGCATTGAACCTTTTTGATCCTGAGACACAAGAGAAGTGGCAGAAGAGCAGCAGCAGTAGAACCGAGAGTCAGAGGGGCACAAGGCAGAGGGGTCCTTCCTGGTCCACAGCAGTGAGTCCAACTGGGTGCTTTGGGGCAGGAAGCTGATTTGTGAAGTAGGGTGCCTCCAGGCACTTAATTGGAGGAGTTAGGTTTGCTGTCCCCCAGAGCTAGAGCTGGGTGCCTATGTTAGTCCAGGTAGACTAGAGCAACAAATCCAGGGCACTCATTTGTGTCTAGAAAGAGCTTTATAGGCAAGAGCAATTGAATATTGAGAAAACAGCCCATCCCAGTCCAGATCAAGTCCATTAGTCCGATAGTAGCCCATATGGCCAATACCACTCTATAAACTCCTCTTCAGACTCACACAACACATGCAATGATGCCAAATGCAGGATGATCAGGCCAGTGGGTGGAAAGTCTTGTGGATCCAGTGACATTGGAAACATCTCATTGCTGGCAGGGGTCTCTGCATTAGGGTGGGTCCATGTGTCTTGTCAGCTGCTGTCTCCCAGGAAGAAATACCAGATTTCCCCGAAATCTCAGGAGAAGGCCATGCCCACACAGAGGCCTCATTGGCTATGATCTGGTTGACAAGCTAGACTCCACCCCTACACTCTTAGTCCTCAAATTGACAAACGATTATATATCTACCACACATCCCAATTACACAGATGCAATTCCTCAGGCACAACTCCTTGGGGACCACTGCTCGTTATCTGAAGAGACAAGTCAACAGCTTCATATACACCCGACATGTAGGGAGGGGCAGTGACAGGGCCAGCACAAGGAACACTCCCATTCAAACGGAGGGGAGGAAGGTACACAGCAGTCACGGGTCCACAACAGTTCTGAAACCCAGCGGCTTTCATATTGCCGGGGTCTTCGTTCAGGCTCGGTCCTAGTTCCTGGGAATGATTCTTCCTAACTCTTGGCTCTGTCCTCTGGGCTCTTGGTTCCAACTTCTGACTCCTCATTCCCTTTCTGTTAGAAAAAGAATAGTGTTTGCTGTGGAGGGGTTTTCTCAGTTTGCTTTCTGTCTGCAGAAGTTTGAGAGGAAAGGCCTTTTTCCATTTTGCCCTCCCAGTCCCTTTTCAGCTGAGCTGGGGGGTTCCTGACAATATACGTATATTTACGGGTGTGTGGGTTTCCTTGAAATCACATTGTGGTTCGCTCAATTAGTCAAAAGCCATAACCATAAATCTCATCAAAGGAAGCCCTGCTTACCTTGAGTGTCTTGTGAGGTTTTTATGGGACAATTCACTTAGGATTCTTAAAAGCCCTATTGTTTAATAGAGAGGGGCTGTGACGGATGTACTTGAGAGACGAGAGGGTCTTTTGCCTGTGTGCAAGATATGAAGACGCCGGAGATCTTTCTGAGGCTTTAACTGAGACGCATAAAGTCCTCCTCTTGATGTCCTTTGTCCCATAACCCTTTCTGACTTTGAGACTCTTCTAGAAGCCCTGTAGGAAGATTGAGCAGGGAGATCATTTGCCAACCCAGCAGCACCGTGGTTCTTCCATATTCCCCATGGACCTTGTTGGACCATTAATGTGACTTTGTAACCCATCTTCTTCTATCCTTCAGGAGCCCCGATGGCATCATGAATTATGCGCTGGGCTGCTCACTGAAAAGTTGGCAGTTCAAACCCACCAACTGCTCCAAGGGAGAAAGATGAGGCTAGCTGCTCCTGTAAAGATGTACAGCCTTGGAAAACCTGTGTTAGGCTGGGTAGATCAGAGAAACAAATTCAGCGACACTTGCAGATGTGTAAGAAAGAGCTTGATATTAAGGAGTAATTGTGCATCAATAAAACATACTAAT
This sequence comes from Echinops telfairi, assembly GCF_000313985.2. Lineage (NCBI taxonomy): Eukaryota > Metazoa > Chordata > Mammalia > Afrosoricida > Tenrecidae > Echinops > Echinops telfairi. The sequence goes on from NW_022111379.1 coordinate 13,990,879, forward strand.
CCAGCCCAGATCAAGTCCATAAGTCCGATACTAGTCCATAAGTCCCTCTTCAGACTCACAAAGCCACATGCAATGATGCGGAACACAGGAACATCACCAGCTGGTGGATGCCAAGTCTTGTGGATCCAATGGCGGTGGCTCTGGCAGCTCTCCGAGTGACTTGACAGAGGAAAGTAAAGCAGAGAGAGAGAGAGAGGAAGTTCCCAAGATCCTCCTTATAAGAAGGCCACACCCACCAGGGGGGACCATCAGGCTGTGACCTGATTGACAGGCTAAACTTCACCCCTACACTTTTATATTTTCAAGTTGACACAAAATTATGTAACTGCCACAAAACCCAAAGGGGCAGCAGTTCTACCTTGTCCTATAGGGTTGCTTTGAGTCAATGGCAGTGAGGTGTTTGTTTTTGTTTGCTTGTTTGTTTGTTTGGGGGGATGTTTCTCTATCATTATCATATGTAACTAAAATAACCCAATTGTCATCTTTTATATTCCATTTTCCAATATGCTTAGCCCAAATCATCAGGTCAGTAATACATTTTCTATTGTCCGCATCACTTCAGGTGACACTGAACTTGCTTCCACCACCTGATAACGAGCTTCTTGCCACTTGCTTACGGAGCCCTGGTGGCACAGTGCATTACACGCTGAGCTGCGAGCGAGCCGCCAGGTCAGCCGTGCAAACCCACCAGTGGCTCCTTGGGAGAGAGAGGAGGCTGTCTGCTCCAGTCAGGCACACAGCCTTAAGCGCTTTACTCTGTCCGATGGAGCTGCTGTGCCTTGGAATATACTCCAGGAAAATAGGTTGGCTTGATTGGGTTTCCTCTTGCTTTCAGTAAGATTTTCTCCACTTTCCCTTAAGGCCTCCCCAGAAGCCTCCTTGAGAGCCATCAGACTCTCCCTACAAAATCTTCAAAGCCCTTACAACTTCTACTCTCCTCTGGTTCCTCAAGCCATGGGGTTCAGCTTTTATGACGACACTCTATTTCACGTACCCCATCAGCTAGCTCCCTACTGACTGCATTATAACAAATCATCCCCAGATGGTAGGTTTACAACAATGACCGTCATTTCCCTTGCCCATGGATCCGGGGGCTGCGTGGGCTGAGCAAGGCGGTTCTCGCCCGGGATCTCTCCTGAGTTTGCTGTCCTATGGTGGAGGGGGCCGGGGTCAGCACCGGTTCTCCGTCACTCACCGTGTGAAGCCTAGGCTGGGGAGACAAGCTGTGGGCTGGGAAACTAAGGCTCTGACAGTGTGTCTCCCTCGGAGTGCTATCCCTTCACAAGAGGCTGTGTTGGTTTCATGGGGGCTGAAGGCTTCCAGAAGGAGTGTCCCAAAAGACACCATCCGAAGCGGCTTGATCTCCTCTCCCCCAGCCACTCTCCCACCATTCTTTGTCTCTAGGCACTCACATGTTCTACCCAGGCTCAAGAAGTGGAGCAGTTGGCGTAGACTCTGCTTCTTGATGGAAAGAGATGGGCAGGTCGGAAAACTATCCCAAACCATTAAGTGGCACACCCTTGGCCAGACAGCCAGAAAAATGACAGATCACAGGTTTGAGCCTAGGCATCGATTCCAGCGCATATCTTTAACCATTTTTCTATACTGCCTCCTGAGTTTTAGACACAGAAGTTGATGGCGCATGATTCCCGTGGGTGGGTCCCTGACTTGCTTTTTTAAATTCCAGTCAATAACGTAGTAGGTCTGAGGTTAGCTATAAACCCATGCTCCCTGGTGTGGGGAATGGCGGCTTGACATGATCTCCCCCTTGGACATCACTGCTTCCCTGTGGCCATCAGCATCTACTGGCCTCTCAATGATGGAAACCGGCTTGTGGCTGCCATGTCGCTTGCAGTGTGGACAGCAGACGCCTCCTTGTCGGCTTACTCAAGCGCTCTCCCCTTCACTGAGTTGGTTCCCGTGGAAGGAGGAGCATCCATTGACATTCCAAGAGCGTCTGTCAGATTGAGGACGGTGACTGGCTCTAAAACCTACGGACCACGAGGCTGCTGTTGACACTACCAATGAGTTTCCCTAAATTTCCATTAGGCCTAATTTGAACAGAATGCCATGTACAAGACCTTAAAAAGTACACAGCTGTCATGAAAATAAAAGTCCTAAGAAGGGCTGGCAGGATAGACCAACCTTCCCGGTAAATCTTGTCTGAAATACTGCTTCACATTCTGCATAATACTTGGCTGCAGAGACCAAGTCTGTGAGGAAACAGATGGTGAGCAGGCAGGGTCTCCGTGGGTGGTGATGTAGCCCAGCACAAAGGAGCCATCAGCGCTAGTTGGTGCCCGGCTACCACGGCCAATTGCTCTGTCAAGGACCGCAGTCGAAGTTCCTGGACAGAGTGGGATAACATATGTACAAAGTGCCCCCACTATCATGATCCCAATTCTACCTTACAAATCTGGCTGGACCGGAGGATGTACATTGGTACAGATAGCAACTGGAAACACAGGGAGTCCAGGGCGGATGATCCCTTTAGGACCAGTGGTGAGAGGGGCGAGGCCTGGAGGGTGAAGGGAATGTGGGGTAGAAGGGGGGAACCAATTACAAGAATCTAAGTATTGCCTCCTCCCTGGGGGATGGACAGCAGAGAAGAGGGCAGAGGGAAACATCGGACAGGGTAACTTATGACAAAACTATAATAATTTATGAACTATGAAGGGTTCATGAGGGAGGGGGGAGGAGGGAGGGAGGGGGAAAATGAGCAACTAATATTAGGGGCTAGAGTGGGAGGCAAATGTTTTGAGAATGATGAGGGTAACAAATGTGCATTATGTGCTTGACACAGTGGATGTATGTATGGATTGTGATGAGAATTGTACGAGCCCCCAATAAAATAATGGGGAAAAAAACAACGGGAAAAAAAATGGTGTGCTCTTTAAACCTTCACCGAACTCACAGGGTTTGTTTTGATTTGTTCTGTTTCATTTCATGGTCTTCAAACAAACAAAGGGCCTGGACAAGAAAGTGTGAGGCATTGAATCTGAAACACCACCTTCGACTCCACTAGCCAACCCTGTCACCCTATCTGGCGGCACAGTGGTCTTTGTGTTGGTCTACTCACTGCACGGTTATTAGATTGAAACCACGCCAGCTGCTCTGTGGGAGAACGCTAGGAGGCTTTCTACTCCTGTGTGGTAGTTACATAATCGTTGGTCAGTTAGTGAGGATTCAAAGTGAAGGGGTGGAGCTAGCCTGTCAATCAGGCCATGGCCAATGAGGCCTCTGGGTGGGCATGGCCTTCTCCTGAGGATTCTGGGAACTCCGGTATTCCTCCTTGGAGGTGGGAGACACACTCTTTCTGCTCAGTCCCTGTGAGGGACTGTGTCATGAGAAAAAAATATTCCTTTGTCGTTTGTTTGCACTCTGTGACCAAGAGACAACAAGCGTATCCACTCACCAAAGATCTGATCCATCAGTGCTTTCAGCATCAATAGCGGTCTATTTCTTCATATTCTTCTTCTCGTTGGGACTTGTGTTGCTGAGAGACTAAAGGAGCCCTTCTGCTCTGTGAAACTATTAGAGGCCATCCTGTGATCAGAAATGAACTCTGACCAAAGTCACACAATGAGTTTTCAGTATCTCTTGATTGTATCCACTCCAGAGGCGCAGATCTTCACATTTTGCTATATTTGTTCAGATTTCCTTATCTTTTTTAAGCCAATAAAACATTATTCTTGATGCTGAGGAGGACACGTGTCTAGTAAGTGTGACGGGATAATGTGCAAATGGACATGGCGGGTGAACATTACGATGACTATAAGTAACGTCACGGAACTCTGTGTGTGAAGACTGTTGAAATGTCAAAAAACTTTGAACACTTCTAGTGCCATTCCATCCACATGTCATACCACTCAATAACTGAATCAGATTGAGAAGAGTTGTACAATTATCAGCACAATCAGTTCTACAACATATTCTTTCTTCTTTGTACTCCTTGTTATTCATGTAATTGTTTTTTTAAATCATGGCAAAAACACACACAACACAACAGTCTCCAATTCGACAATTTTTACATGTCTAATTTAGCGCCATTGATTATACTCTTTGTGTTGTACACCCATTATTGATATCATTTTCCCAACTATTCCCCCACCATTGGCATAGACTCAACTTCCTCTCTCACCCATGGTCACCATTGGTCAAGCTTTGTGCTGTTTTGTGGTTTTTTGATTTTTTTTCAAATGTTTTATTACAGACATGTTTGCCACAATTTAAAAAATCAACAAGCATTATAATCACAGCTGAATCCTGCTCTGTTGCCCCTTCCCCCCCTCTTGTCCACACAAGAGATGACTGCCCTCCTGAAGTTGGCAGTCCATGTGCAATTTTAGTTCTGCCAGGCTGTGCCTGACCTCGGGGGTAGAGGGTGAGTTGCTGGCTTTCCTCGGAGGGACCCTGCTCATCACTGTAGCACGTACAAGTTCATTGGTGTATTCTTTTAATCCCCATTCACCACCCCAACCCCCTTACCACCAAAGGCAACCATGAGTATGTTTGATACCTATCTTTTATTTATACCAAAAACCTCACTGCCATCGAGTCAGTACTGACTCATAGCGACCCTATAGGACAGGGTAGAACTGCCCCTGTGGGTTTCCTAGACTAACTGAACAGGAGTAGAAAGCGCTGTCTTTCTCCCTTGGAGCTGCTGGTGGTTTTTGAACAGCCAGCCTTGTAGATTGCAGCCCAACTCGCGACCTCCATGCCACCATAAGAGAGTATGGTGCATTGTCAGTTTACATAAATGGCATTGTGCCGTAGGTGACCCTCTGTGTCTTGCCGTCTTCATTCAACACTATTTGAAAGGCCTACCCACCGTGTGTGATGTGCACGTGGTAGGTCAGAGACTGCATTTTACTTACCCCATTCATATCTCATTTCCCCAGGGAGGGGCATCGAGGTGGCCCCTACTCCCCACCACCAAAATAACATCCTTGTGTGTCTCTGTGTTCTTGCGTGATAGATAGTTCTTGGTCCCACCATACATCCTTCCTCTCGGCCTATCCTTTACTCTGGACATTGGTGCAGCACACAGCTATGCAGAAGTGCAAGGTGACAGGGTCTTATCTCCATAGTACCATATACTTCTTGCTTTGCTTTGCTCTGCTTTCGATACGAATGTAGGAACTCACTTCACAAGCAACAGGCTTAGACTTGCAGGAACTCACCCACATGTGCACCATCTGGAAGTGCAAAGGAATTCCAATCCATGGGGATCTTTAAACCATTAAGGGGTACATGGCCCTGCCTTCTGTCCTTCGGGCACATAATTCTGAGCCACACTAGTTATGACACTCAGAAGGTTCTGGCGGCAGTGAGGCCCAGCTCCCCGGGCTCAGTAAGACCCTGATATTTGGCTTTTCCTTCTGGACTGTTCCTCTCTGCTCAGCCCTCGCTCCTGTTCCTGAAATCACACCCCACCTGAAAGGAGCAGAAGGCTCCACTTTGCAGAGAAACGGTGGGGTGTGAGGTCAAATCAAATGCTTTTTGACTTAACATGTCTGCGGCCCCAGCGGGGAAGACCTCAACAGCTGTGGAACTTTATCTGGATAATTTATCTGTGGGAATGCCGGTTACATACTGTGTACAGGAATGGGATGTGAAGGTTCTAGGGATTCATATGCATACCCATAATGTGCGAATTTGGACCGTGTGTGTGTGTGTGTGTGTGTGTGTGTGTGTGTGTGTGTGTGTACCTTTTACTACACATTTTTATCCACAAATAATGAGTTATCTATTTGCATGTCAGACATTTTTAGGAGATACTATCATACCACACACGCCTTTTTACAACCTGACTTTTCCACTTACCATCATGTTGGAGAGTTGTTGGGTTTGGGTGGTTTTTGAATGTTGATGCATGTACATCTAGTTCAATAACGTCGATGGCTGTTTGCTCCTTTGTTCTTGTCTCTCCAGTGGTAGAGTTAGGGTCCTGATCCTTTTTCATGAACAAAAAACAAGGCTGATGCGATGGGAATTGCACAAGCCCTCAATAAAATTTTTTTTTTTTAGAAAAAGAAAACACGAGGCTGCAGTGAACTTCCTTGCTCGAGCTCGTGCATGCGAGTTGAGAAGGACGGGGGTCCCTGACTGGAGCATGTAGATCTTCAGCTTTATGGGCACTGACAAGCCGCTTTCCAATGTTGTTTATCAATGTACACGCCCACCCGCAAGGTAAACGATGGTGCTGAGAGCGCCTGCTGGATATGAACCAGTATTTCCTCATTAAACTGCATTCCCCTGGGGAAGATCCACGTAAGCGACTCTCTGAATGGCTCTCGGCCTCCGTTTTCTCTTCTTCTGAACATCCTCTCTGACTGCCATGATTCAACCGAGTAAGTCATTTGTCGGACTCGTATATTCTGGACAGTATCTTCTCATTGTGTCTCGAGTCTGTCTTTGTATTTCTATCTGTCATACAGAAGATTTGCATTTTCGTAACGCAGTTCGCGGTGCCCACCGTGCCCTCATGTTGCCAATCTCATCTCTCTTTTGCGGTGGTACTTTTGGTGCTGTGTGAGGTCTTCCCTGCCGGGGCCGCAGACATGTTAAGTCAAAAAGCATTTGATTTGACCTCACACCCCACGTGTGAAGGTCACGGAGGTATTTTCTGTGTTTTCTTATACAAATTTCAGCCTGCCACTTCACACGTGGGGTTTTAATCTAGTATATATTGGGATTTCAAGATCTAGTTTTATCTTTTTTTTTTTTTGCCATATGGATAACCAATTGTCCTGACACCATTCCTGAAATAGTCCATCTTTTTCTGGTGAATTATCAAATGACTTTGTCATATGTCAAGGTAAGTCACTTCATTCATTTATTTACTTGGGCCTGTGCTAATATCATACTGTTTTATTGATTGAGCATTAAAATTTTTTTTAATCTGGTAGAGCAAATTCTCTGATTCCTCTTTCTTAAATCTGCCTCTGTCAATCTCCCGTACCTCATGGTCAAGTTTCACACAGGCACACATACCCACACACAAACCCTTTTGAATTTTTTGTTAGTATTGTATTGAATCTGTGGATGGCCTTAGGGAGGAGTTGATGCTTCTTATTGTAGTCTCCTTCAGCCTAAAACCGTCCCTGCCCCTTCTTTCCTCTCACAAGACAGATTCTTAGAAAGCCTTGTCAAAACTGTGAAGGCTGTCTGGGTCCAAGGTGCCAACGTTCCCTTTCTCTGAACAGCCCCACGGTTCGGGTTTCTAGTGAAAATAATGGGTGCCTTTGGAGTATGTGAAGGTCAAGACAAGATTTTTTTTCCTCAGTGAGACCGTGAGGTTCACTCACTCTGTCAGACCTGGACATGTATACTCTTCTGTGGCTGAATATCTTGGATGACCCAGAATCAGCAAAGATTTGATGACGCAAGCGCCCTTTCTCAGGCATGGATTTTGCAATTTTCCCAACCCAGGCACGGTTTTCTGAACTCACCCTTCTAGTCAGACTAGAGGAATCCACTTCCGGTGTAGGCTGCACCCTGTTGCTCTGTCCCTTTTAGCCAGGAGACCAGCCTCTGTCTTAGTGGGACACCCCTAGGAGGAGGTCATTGTTGTATCATTGAGATCACTCCTGTAACTCACTTAGATCCTAACCCTCTGGTGCACACGGCCCAGTTAGTCCCTGGTGCTTCCCATGGTGCCGTGTGTCCTTGACATCTGAACCACGTGTTCATATAGTGAAGGATTCCGGCGAGTCAGCAGAAAAGGTTGATTGCCACACACCCACAGAGAACAGGGCTGGTGCTTCCTGAATCTTCGCCCTGGTTTTTCTTGTTCCCCCTCAGCACCTCTGCTTAGCACCTCTGCCCACTGCCCCACTGCCCCACTGCCAGGGCTGCTGCTGTTCCGGGCTTCATCCATCACCTAGAGACAGTCTTCCTCTTCTGGGGTACACCAAAACAACCCCCTCAGCAGGGGGGCTGGGCTCCCAGCCTGGAATAGGGAACTGCTTGCTGTGTGACTTAGCAAGCTTTTAGCAAGCCTTCCAACCTCTGTGAACTTGATTTCCCCACCTCTCCTTCACAGGGTATGGTTCTGCGCATACTCGATGTTCTGAATGGGAGAGTGTTTTTAGATCAGTAAGTTCCCCTGTGCAGACGTGTGTGCAAGGCATTGGGATCCTCAAACATAAAGTCGCCGAGACATTGTTGAAGAATCAAAACTGTAGAGAAATAATCAGGTCCCCCAAAGGCTGGAGGAGCAGCCAGTCCAACCCCCTGGGAGGCTCTTGCCTGGGAGCTTAGCCCCCTGCAGGGCCCGCCCTGTGCTCACACGGGCCCCTGGGCTCACCTCCATGTTGGCATGCCTTACACCAGATTGAAAAGGTCACATGTCTGCCTTCCACTTCAGCGTGGGCTCTTCAAGCCACATCTTTGTCATCCTCCCACTCCCTTGTGCCTCTCCTGGTACATGGCACAAAGAAGATGCCACTTTTAAGCTGAAGTGGCTTGTTCAAGGTCTCAGATAAGTTGGCAGCAAGCCCAAGAGTTCTCTGCCCATGACCAATGACGTCCGGGCCTCTGCAGCATGCTTGCTCCATCCCCATCAGTGGACCCACTAAGGTCTTGGTGACAGTCTATCACCCGGGATGTCAGTGATTTGGCAAAATCTACCCCGGTGGCTTCCTCCCACATGGCCCTTCTTGCCACATGCCATTCACATTACCACCAAAGCCCATCAATGTGGCATGCCCCCAAGCAGGCTGTACTGTCCACTAGCATCCTCTGGGCAATTCCCATGCCCAGCTTCCAGGGCATTCTTGGGCATGATTTGCTGCCATCGCTGTGACACAGATGAAAACGGTTCGATGTCACCACCTTGAGGGGCTCTCATGGTTAGGGACCATTGACCCGGCGCTCCAGAGGGGTGAGCCCGCCCTCACTGTGTGTCTTCAACCCTGTGGTCCTCATTCATATCACAGCCTCTCCAGAGCCCAGTGACATGCCATCAGCCTGAATGTAGTAAGCACAGCAGTCACAGCATGCATCCCTGGACACCGTGACTAGACTCCCCTGCTCCCCGAAGGAGAGATGGACAAACTGAGGGGACGGCCACACACACACACACACACACACACACCCTCCACTGAGACCCCAGCAAGGTGAGGATGTAGGGAAGAAGGTGAGGGTTCTAACAGAGAAGGACCTGCCTTAGGACTCTTGTATGTTTAGATCCAAGTCCTGCCTCCTCCAGAAAGCCTGCCTTGTCCTACCCATCCTTACCTTTGGGGGGTTTTAATCCTTACTCAAGTACAGTCTCATCTGTTCTAGTCTTTCTGCTACAATCTCCTCCTCCATCTGCACGGACCTTGAAGAAAAGGATCGTATCTCATCTTCGATGTCTCTCCTGCTCAGTTTCTGGCGAAGAGGAGATGGGGGCTGGGAGCAGGAAGTCCAGTCCTGACTTCACATCTCTCGGGCCCCTATAGACTCCGCAGTAGAGGCAGGTCATCCCTTAGCAAACACACAACAGCTTCCTAGAAGTGCAGGAGGCCGTGTGGAGGGAACAGGAAGCCTGGGGCCGCCAATGGTTTTCATTGCCAGGTGGAGTGGTGATGATGCCTTGGGCCGCTCCCCACAAGGTCAAGAGGACAAAACTTCCAGCCGCTCCAAGGGAGAAAGACGGTTCAGAAATACAAGGGGGAGCTCACTATAGCAAGAGCCAGGAGTAGAGTGCGTCCTCTGGACCCCAAGATCCCTGCTCAGTGAACCTCCTTGATCCAGGAAGACAGCTTAGACACCAGAGACGTGACAGAGGTGCAGCAGTGGCAGAACCTGGAGCCAGAGCAGGGACAAAGCGGAGGACTTCCCAACCTGCAGAACAAGCACAGTGGAACTTAGGGGCAGGAGGCTGGCTTGTGGACTGTGGCGCCTCTGGGAACTTACTTCCAGGAGCGGGGTTTACTGGCCCACGGAGCTGGAGCTGAGCGCCTGTGGACAGAGGCTTACAGCGGAGAGGCATGCCTTTGGGGCCGTTATCAGCAGCCCTAAGAGAACTTTGTAACATGGCCTGACTGGACAGCGGTAAACTGAGCATTTCTCGCCTGAATTGTAACCTGCTAACTTCCAACATACACCCCTTCGTCGTTAGCATGGTCTGTGAGTCCTGTGTGCCCACCCCACTGAACTGCAGACCCTAGATGAAAGGTAGCGAACGGAGAGAGACAGAGCAATCAAACTAGAGTGTGGTGTGAGAGACAGCTCAGAGCCATGTTTCATAGACACACAGGCTCAGCGGGCGTACGTGGGCCACGGGGACAGCCTGGCATCAGGGAGAAGGCATTTGTTTGGTCCCCTG
>NW_022111379.1:14002296-14029956 GCF_000313985.2 Echinops telfairi
CAGACAGGAAGTGTGAGGTCTCATTCAATAAAACAATAAACAATAAATGTGCATCGTATTCTTCTTCATGGAAAAATAAGATATCCCCTGAAAATAAGACCTAGTGCATCTTTGGGAGCAAAAATTTAATAAGACACTGTCTTATTTTTGGGGAAACAGGGTACCCTGACCTAGAGGGTAGCTGAGGCAGCACTGTCCAGATGGCAGTGAGTTGGGTTTGGTTCGGTTCAAAGGCAGCGTCCTGGATGTCCTGTTATCTCCTGGCTCAGGGATTGGGGCGGCCGGCAGGAATCTGCATTTTAAACAGGCTTCAGCTTCACAGAGGGCCTTCGATTTGTGGCCCACTTCCCCAGGGGACCCTGGCCCTGGCAGCGAGTGACACCCCCCACACCCCTTCCCAAGGGCTGCGCCTCTTCCCTCCACACAAGCTACGTGCACAAACCCACTGAGCCCCGGGCACCTCCCCCTCTCCGCAGAGCCCCCAGCCCTCTCTGCCCAGTAGCCCCTGGTAACCGAGAAAAGGCTGGGCAATGCTCAAAGTGCAGCCGCCCGGGGAGGGGCCGTCCCGAGTGTCAGCGAGACAAGAGCTCGGCGGCAAATCCAAAATGCGGGGTAATTGCCGGGTCTCCAATGCGCGCCCCTTTGTGCGGCCGGCGCGGGCTCTGGGCCGCGCTGCCCAGCCCGGGCCTTTCAGCCGCGGAGGGGGGCCGGCCGGCCGCGCTCCCCGCGCTCCGCGGCGCATAATTAATCGGGCTTCGCAGGGCCCCGGACAAAGGCGCCCATTCACCCCGCCGCTCCTCCCCGGGGATATTGTTATTTCTAAAAACTGCAGCCAGCTGGGCCGCCGAGCCGAGGCGGCCCTGTGGGAGAATGAGCGGCCAGGCCCGAGGAGAGAGGGCGCTCTGTCTCGGGCCCTGCGCGGGATTAGGGCCCAGAGGGAGTCCGCGCTGGGCAGGGGGCCCGGGGTCTTTTCTCCTTCGGGGCGACTCCATGGGGCCTTGGAGGCCCCGCGCCATGGAAATGGTAATGGGGGCAAGGCCGAGGGAGGGAGGGCCGGTGGCCCACTCCTGCAGCAGAGGACACACACCCACACCAGGCTGGCCTGCACACCGGGGAACAGGCTTCCAGAAATAAAGGGCTGCTGCTAGGTCTTTAGTCCTGGGCCGTGGGGTGCTCTCTCCTCCAAAGGGCCACCCGGGGAGCTTGTGAATAGCACTATCTACTGCCTAGGTCACCCCAGAGACCTATTTTCCTAAACTTTTTAAGTGCCTCTGCAACCCCCAAAGGTTAGATTACCACCCAGGTCCGCCCTGGGGAGAGCATCGGGGGACTTCACTTCCCATTTGGTGGATGAGGAAATGGGCCCTAGGACAGAGCTGGAACTGGACCCTGGGGGTCCAGGTTTTGTGCTGAAGGAAGGAAGGAGCTACTGGAAAAGTAGGGTCAGGGCTTGCCTCCTGGAAGCATTCCTGACTGCTCAGGCCCACTCTGCAGCACCCCTTCCCCTGGCTCTCCTTGCCCAAGATGGCTCAGCCTGGTGAAGTTCCTCTGACACCTTCTGTTGGTAGATTCCCAGGGGGTTCTGTTTGTCTACTGGCGACACCCTTGAGTGCAGGCCCCCCAGCCCCCTTGGCTTTCTGTCGGGGCTTGTGCCATCAGAGTTCCAGCCAGGACTCCTTGGATATGGGCGACATTTCAAAGCTCCTAGCACCCTTCCCAGGGCAAGCCTAGGCCCTGGTCCCTAGTCTCAGCAGTGCCGGGCTTTACTAAACCCAAGGAAATGGGCCCCTGTCCCTCCTCCTCCCAAAGCCAGAGGCATCCCTGAAGAGCCACCACGGACTTCTAAAACTCCAGCATCTGAACACCTCTCAGAACAAGCAGGGGCCCTACCAAAGCTCCACCCATCCCAACTCAAGTTGCCAAGAGGTTCTGTCCCTCGGTTGTACCCTGGAACACGTTCCCTCGGCCTGAGACAGCCGGCCACGAGCAGGAACATAGGCCTCAGAGCCAGGCCACTCTGAAAATGAGAAGGGATGAAGCTCAGTTAAGAGGAAAGCAGATGATATCAGAAAATGTCTTTGAAATACTCCCTGGAGTGTCTCAGAGTTAAAGGGCTGGGGGTCTCTTTTTCTCCAAATGACGCCATCAAATACAAACCAAATGATGAATCTGGGAGAAGGCGGCACCGGAATGCCTTGCAGCAATTCATATGACTTTTCTGGAGCTTGAAATGAAGCAAACCAAAAACAGTAGGTGCCACATGCATACATAATCCACTCACCCATCATAGCAGCAATATTCCCAATCCCATCATTGGGCCTGGGACTTGTCTCTCCTGTCACACACACACACACACACACACACACACACACACACACACTCCACAGGTGGCTTGTACTTGTCTCCCATGATACCCATCTGTGAACTCAAGTCGATGCCCTTCAAAGTTAGAACTGTGTTCCTATCTCTGTATGCTGATAGCAGCTAGTTTATTCTTTGTAAAGAAGAGGCATTGGGCTAGGCCTGGGCTCTAGTCCTTGGTCATGGAAAGTTCCCAGCTCTGAGTGAGGTGGGAGGAGGAGAAAGAGAAGGGAATTGGCCACTGGGAAGGAGAAACCTAGAAAGACGGTGGGGTCCACATAGATATTTCAGTCCAGTCCACGTACGGCAGACCGATATATTTTCTCAGTGTCCGCAGGCAGGTCTACCTAATCCAATCCTGCCATCCTTCCATGAACTTTGAGAAGTAACTCGGTCCCAGTGGTGCTGACCACGTGAACGCAGCCATGCTCACCTCAGCACGTGGACACTCCCCAGAGGCAGCATTGAACTTGTTAGCCATTGCCCTATTTTCTGAGGGATTCATGCATGTGAATCTGGAGACCAAGTTCCTTGAGGTTCAGGGTCACCTTGAGTCCCTCCAGCCCCTGTGGCCACCCCTGTGGGCTTCAACAGAGACACAGGCCCAAAAAGAACTTCGGCCAGACTATAAGCTCCCCTGCAGGCAGGGACTCTGTTGTGCTGTCTGCCATATTTATTCCCATCAAGGAACCCTGGTGGCATCGTGGTTACATGTTGGGCTGCTAACTACAAAGTCAATAGTTTGAAACCACCTGCCTCTCCATGGGAGATAGATAGGGGCTTTCTACTCCCATGGAGAGTTAGCATCTCAGGAACTCACAGGGGCAGTACTACCCTGTCCTGTCCTATAGGGTCACTGTGAGTCACCATCCACTCAATGGCAGTGAGTTATATCCCCATCATGGCGGGGCTTGGTGGGGGCTTCGTCAATACGAGTTGAATGATGGAGTGAGCTTCTTGGGGAGAGTGATTCGGTTGGGTTGGGTTGCCTTCTTCCTTGGGGCACATCGAGCAGGCTCTTGGAGAGTCAGACTTCTCACCTCAGAGGCTCAGTCAATGCCAGCCTCCCTGTCTGCCTGCCTGCTGCCTCTACTAAGCCCCGGGACAGACGCAGGGCCGTGTCTGCGGGCAATGGGACAGTGTTAGGACCTGTAGGCTCTGTCTCCAAGGGCCTCTCCTCACTGCCCTGGGCTGGGGCCACGTTGGGAAGAGCAGCTTTGCTCAAACTCATTTTGGGGGGAGCAGGGCCTTCAGTAAGAGAGCACTGGGCCTGGTGGGGCAGGGAGGGTGCGGAGACCTACAACCGTCAACAGGATCGCCATTGTTCTCTCTGCCTCTTGGGGCCAGGGCAGAAGGCCTTTTTCTCTGGGTTGCTAACGGGAGTGTGCACCCTGAGACACAGGCACCCTCAGTCAGGCTCTCGAACTCCAAGGGTCTCTCACCAGGGACAAAGAGCCTGCTGCAGTGTTCTTCCTTCGGCTGCTATGTCGGCCAAGGAGGAGTTGGCGCATCCCTTGCCCTGAGAGTGGGATGTTCCAGGCTGTCTGGAGCAATCTTTGTTGGGTGGGTGTGAGGGTGGGAACTCCTTTCGTTTTCCCTTCCACGGGGCTGGGTCCCTCTCACGGCACCTCTCACCATCCCCCTCCACCCCTGTCGGGGAGACCCTCACTGGGCCTTGAGATCAGGGCTGGGCATGCTCCCAGGCCACAATGTGTTTGCTTCCAAGCCAAGAAGGGGCCAGGCCCTCTGGCTGGGAACTTAGTTTGCTTCCCGTCTCTCTTTCCCCCTCCCTGTCTCCCCCACCCTCCATCCCCCCCCACCGCCCTCAACCCCAAGAGCTCCCGGAGTGACAACATGGGGCCCAAATTGAGCCCCTGTCCTCTGAGATCACCACCTAATCCCCCCCCCAGCTCCCTCCCCCCACCCACCCACCATTTCTCTTTGTGGGCAGTTTTCTAAATGCAGCCAAGCTTCCCCTTTTGCTCCACAGGCCCTTGTAAAACAGCTGCAAGAAGTCAGCTGCAAAGTCTGGCGGAGGCCAACAACCTCTCTAGCTCTAGCTATTCTTCTCCACTCCCTGGCTCTGGAAGCCGGTCTGCCCCTCTAGTAAACAATGGGGAGACCCCCTCCTGAACCCCCATCCCAGGGACAAAATCTCCCCCAAACAATCTCATCTAAAGAGAACTTGCTGAGGGTCCCAGCCAAATGTGGACCGTGCAAGGAAGCAGCTGGAAAGCTGGCCTGGTGCCTGGCTCCCACGTCAGCCCCTTTCCTGGGACCCTGGTCGATCTACTTACCCCCTCTCTGGACATCATTCCCTTGTTTGCAGCATGAGGGGTGGACTGATAGCTTTCTCTGGCCCTTAAGGAGTCTAAGATTGCATCCCTAAGTCCATTCTTCTTAAGCACGACTGTCCAATGATCAGAGAGAGAGTGAGTGTTGTCCAAGGATACACAGCTGGCTGAGGGTGGTTCTGGCCTGAATCTGAGTCTCCTAAACTGCATTAGGTTAATCAATCTCTCTCTCTCTCTCTCTCTCTCTCAGCCCCATGTTAGAATCACCTGGGAAGGCTTTATACCATTCCTATCCTGGGACACCCTCCAGACCAACTGAGTCAGCACCCGCAGTTCTATGTGGAGAGATGCCCCAGGGGTCAGAACTGAACGGCCAGTGGAGAAGAAATGTGGGAACTAAAGAGGAAGCCCTAGGCCCTGGGCACCAAATCACTTTGTGGAGGAGACGGTGGTGGACAATCTGGCTCTGGCCTGGGACAGAGGGGAGGGGCTGTGGCCAGTGTCAGGCCTTTGCCATCCACCACGAGGAGGTTGGGAGAAGGGCTGGCAGCCAGTTGTTGGGCTTCCTCACCTGCCTGCCCCTTCCCAGGGCACCCCAGGGCCCCGCCCCCTCCACCTTGGACAGCCTCAGGACTGCTGCCCAGGAAGCAGGGGTCCACCTCAGCCAGAGGCAGAAGCCCCAAGTCAGCTCTCAGCCCACCTCGGGTTTGGTGCGGGTTGAAAAAGGACAAGAGAGAAGTGAAACCGAAGGGGAGCCAAATGCAGCGAAGGAGAAAAAGACAAGAGAAGGGGGCGGGGCTGAGGTCAGGGAGTCATGTGAATGGCTTTCAGGGAACAATGCCCCCGCCTTTGTGTCCCCCTGGCTCCCTCTCCATCAATCATCCCCTGGACCCTGTAAGCACCGCTCTCCCGCCTGCCAAGGGCCAGGCTCCGGGAACATTGCTATCCAGGAGAGCCCCCGGACAGGAAGTCCCAATCCAGACAGGTGCCACGGAGGCGAACCGGAGATCTGCGCCATCTTCCAGGCAGAGCTGGCCACCAGCTTTCCCCACACAAACAGCCAGGGTCCCGATCAGAGAGTGGGCCATCATCGGTCACTCCTACACTGGGTACTAAGGAGTCCTGGTGGTGTGGCGGGATAAGCATGGGGCTGCTAGCCACAAGGTCAGTGGTTCAAACCCAACAGCTTCTTCTCAAGAGAAAGATGAGGGTATCTGCCCCTGTAAGGATTTTCAGTCTCCGAAATCCTACTCAGGAGACTCCCAGGGCAGGAAATCCCAACCCAGAGGGTCACGATGAGTCAGAATGGACCGGATGGCAGTGCATTTGGGTTTTTGGAAAAGGTGGTGGTAGGAATAAAGTAAAATATTGCGAGGAAACCAGTTAGTGTGGTTGAGGACAAAGATGGCAGTTTTTTAAAAAAAATTTTTTATCTTGGCTCCACTGAAACCTGTTCACCTTGGGTTGGTTTTCTCAGCAGTTTTATTCACAAGTGACTTATGTGTCATGTAATTCAATCGTTCAATCATATCAGGGAGAATCATACATCACCCCCATATCAATCTTAGAGCATCCTCCCTCCCCCATGGTTAAATCACCTTTAAAATAATTTAAGCAACCACAAACTATTCTAGTGCTCCCTCCCCCCTCCTGCCTTCATTAGTTACTCCCCAAATCCCCTTTCCCTCCTTATTTCAGCCCCCTGTATTCCCTATATCCCCTTGTTTCTGTTATTATCATTAATGCTTTTCTCCTCACCATATTCGAGTTTTGTAATTGTCATCTTTGGATCACACAGGCTTCTTCTCTGTGGGCTTAGTTGATGCCTCACTTAGATAGCTGCTTGTTTGAATACAAGCCTTTAAGACCCCAGACTCTATTCTGATTGATAGCCAGGCACCATCTGCTTTCTTCGCCACACTTTGCTGTAGCAGCCTTATCCTCAGGGATGACTTCATGAAGGTGTGTATGTAGCAGGGCCATGATGTAAGAACTAATTGTTCTTAAGTTGAATCTAGGATTTAGTGTGAGAAGAGATGGCACTCTTAATAAAAGCCATTACTATTGCTATTCTTAGGAACTATGGTGGCATACAGTTAGATATTGGCTGCTAACCACAAGGTCACGAGTTCAAATGTACCACCCTCTCCTTGGAAGAAAGATGAGGTTCTCTGCTCTTGGAAAGACTTATAGTCTCAGAAATCTTACATAGCTTCGCTCTGAATTGAAATCAACTCAATGGCAGTGGGTTTGGGATAGGTGGCACCTGGTCCTTTTTAAAATAAATTTTTTTTTAATAAAGTAAGAAAGACCAAAGTGAATGTCAGATGAGACCCTAAAATTTGCTCTTGAAAGTAAGAGGAGCTAAAGCAAATGGAAAAAACGATGAATCAAAAGAGCTGAACAGAAAATTCCAAAGGGTAGATTGAGAAGACAGAGTACTATAATGAAATGTGCAAAGACCTGGAGTTAGAACGTCAAAAAGTTAGAGCGTGCTCAGCATATCTCCAGCTGAAAGAACTCAGGCCTTGAGTTGACAATTGACAGACTTGATGGCACGGAACGCCGGGGGTGGGGTGGGGGAGGGAGTTGACTAGTGCAGGAAACATCGAAAGGCAATGGGAGGAATACCCAGAGTCAACGTCATAAAAAGAAGCACCGTCATGCTGACTGCCGGAAAATCAAACTAGATTCAGAAGCGAGCATGGCCCGGAGGGGGGCGTGACTGATGTCAGATGGATCTTGGTCGAAAGCAGAGAACACCAGAACGAAGCTCACTTATGTTTTATTGACTCTGCAAGGGCATTCAACTGTGTGCCTCCAACTATAGGAAACATCCAAAAGACTGGGGATTCCAGAACACTTCGTTGTGCTCCTGCAGAAACCTGTATGTGACAAAGAGACAGTCACACAACTAGAACAAGAGCATAGTGTGTTTTCAAATCAGGAAAGGTGTGCCTCAGGATTGTATCTTTCACCACACTTATTCAATCTGTATGCTGAGCAAATAATCAGAGAATCTAACTATATAAAGAGGCACAAAGCATCAGGATCGGAGGAAGACTTATTGTCAACGTGTGATAAATAGATGACGCCACCTGGCTTGCTGAAAGAGAGGACCGGAAACACTTGGCGATGGCGATCAAGGACTGCAGGCTTTGGTATCGATTGAGACTCAATGGAAAGAAACCAAAATAGTCACGATTGGACCAATAGACAACATCATGACGAACAAGAGAAGAGATGGAAGATGCCAATCATTTCACTTTGCCTGGACCCGCGATTAATCCTCATGGAAACAGCAGTCACGAGATCAACACCACACGTAGCTTCGGGTTAATCTGCGTCAAGACCTCTGCAAACTGTCGAAGACCAAGGACATCGCTTTAAGACTAAGATGCGCCTGCCCCAAACTGTGGTCTCTTCAGTCACCTCCCATGCATGTGAACGTTGGACGATGAAGAAGGAAGAACTGAAGAAGGATCGATGCCCTTGAATTAGGGTGCTGGCAAAGAATAGTGTAAGCACCGTAGTGCTTGCTGCCAGAAGAATAAACGCATCTGTCTTGGGAGAGGTGCACTCTCCCACCACGACTGCTTCTTAGAAGCGAGGATGTAGAGCCTTCAGCTCACATACCTTGGACATGTTATCGGGAAAGACCAGACCCTGGAGAAGGTTGACCTGCTTGGTCAAGTAGGAGGTCAGCTAAAAGGGGGAGACTGCCAAGCAGAGGGTTGGGCATGGGCTGCAACAATGGACTCAAAGATAATGACAGTTGTGAGGAGGGGGCAGAGCGTGGGGGTGTTTCTTTACATTGGCCGTGTTGGGCGTCGGGTGGCTATGAATCCGACTGGATGGCACCTAACTACAGCCGGGGCACTTCACAAGGTCTGGAGGCATTGTTTGCTACAGTGGGCAGCACTGCTCTCCGGTGCCCAGTCAGTTCTGACTCACGACTCCGCGTACAAAAGAACGATGCCTCCCCCCGTCCGGCACCATCCTCACAGTGATTGCGATGTTTGGTCATCCTGTCCAGCCGCTGGGTCAACCCCTGTGATGGAGGGGACTCCTTCACTTGACCGAGCCTGGCGTCCTTCCCCAGGGACCGCACCCCACCTGCTAACTTGTCCAAAGTATGGGCGATGAAATCTCGCCATCTTTGCTTCTAAGGAGCATTCTGGCTGCACTTCTTCTAAGACTGACGGGTTCATGTCCCTGGCAGTCCATGGGTAGCATCAATATTCTTGGCCAACACCTTGATTCAAATCCATCAATTCTTCTTCAGTTTTCCTTATTTGTGGCCCAGCGGACACATGTCCCTGAGGTGATTCAAAAATGCAGTGTCTTGAGCCAAGAAGAGTACCTGATTCCTCACAGTGACACTTTTGCTTCTGAACACTATAAGGAGTTGGTAGAAGTGGCTAAACATTCTACAAGGTATAGGACCAGTCCCACCATAAATGTGCCCAGGTTGAGAGACCCTGTGATAGGTAGGTTGTTGTGCCAACATGGCCAATGAACACATGTGAGATTGCTTGTAGGGCAGAGAGATAAATAGCTCAGGGAGCCTCACCTCTCTCTCTCTCTCTTGCTCTTTGATCATTGGACGAGTGTGTGGCTACCTTGCTCATTCTGTGCCTCCATTCACAAGCTACACTACCTATGGGACACCTAACCCGTGGACTGTGTCACTGTAACTTGAGGTTCCTTCAAGACCTGCTTCGCCACGCTACTGGAAGGTACATCTCTTGAGCTGAGGACTGTCCGACCCTGTCATCTGGCTGACCGTTAGTGACCTGCTTGCTGTTGGCTGCCTGTGGTCAGGTAGCCTGAATTGCTTTACAGAGGACTACCCAGCGGCCCTCAAGACTTGAAGGACTGCCAGTGTACTAGCTGTCCCACGGAAGTGAGTAGTGCTTTATAGATTAATGAACTGTTTACTTCTTTTGTATATATCTATCTATATAAATATATACAAAACTATTGGCGTCTTGGTTTTGTTTCTCTAGAGAACGCTGTCTAACACAGAGCTCCCCCTCTCCCCCCCCAGAGTAGACGGAGGAATCAAGATGTAGAGGAAACAGCCTTGCTAGGACCCATGAAGGAACTGTGTCCTGAACCAAGGCAGAAGATTAGCTAAAACACATCACGTAGAATGGGAGCATCACACGCGCACGGAGTTCATGCTAATGGCGATGGGATAGTTTGGGGCTGGAACAAAAAGGGCTGTGAAGGGTTGCACAACTGAAGGATGGAACCTATGTCACTGAAGTTGCTGCCTCACCGCAGATTTTGTGATGTGTGTTTTCACCGCCGTGAAAGAGGCATGGACTCCATAAAATAAAATAGAAATCACAAAGGTTCGCGAGTGTTGGGACGATGGTCAAACCTTCAGCTCCCAGCCCCAAGGATGGGTGATTCCAATCCACCCCGCAGCTCCACAGAGAAGACATAGCAATCGACTGGTAGAAAGATCTCAGCCTTGGAACCTGACAGGGTCACTCGGAGTTGGAATCAACTCAATGGCATACCACCACTGCCGCCACCACGGCCAAGTTCACTTAAGGCTGGCTTCTCTATCACTAATCTCCGGTAAGTGGCCCAACTCCTGGGCCCCCCACTTCCTCCAGCAGCCGAGCTCTGGGCCAGAGGGACTCTTGTTCCACACAACGATAGGTAGGCCAGCTCTCGCCCGGTGCTCAGAGGTAGGATGGAGAGCGGGGATGTCCAAAGGTGGTTTGTTCAGAAAGAACAAGATAGAGGGGAGCTGCTGGGGGTGGAGAGTGAAGAGGAAGAGAAAGAGACACTGTGAGTTTCAGTGTTTCACAATGTGACCAAAATACCCCCAAAGCTCAGGGGCGGGGGCACGGGGAGAAGCTCCAGTTGAGCAATGGCTGTGGTTCTCTTTTCAAAGTCATGGAAAACCCTCCTTTGGCACCCCCTGGTCCAGCCAAACTTTTCACCACCACCACAGTGGCCTAGAGGGACACGGGGCCCGTGCCTTGAACTATCTCCTGCCCTTTGCTTCCTTTAAGTCTGTGTTCTCTAGAGAAGCACAACCAGGTTTATACCGCATGAAGGAATGTAACAGCTAATGAGTCCACATAGCAGTACAGAGGGCTCAGTTCAACTCACTCCCATGGAACAGTTAATAGACTGGCAGTCCTTCCACTCACGAGGGCTGCCAGGTCCAAGGTCTGGGAAACAGACAGCTGAGTCTTCCCTGAGGCAATGAAACCAGAGGTCTAAGGCAATACCCTAATGGCTCGGCCAGGTGGACTAGAGAAACAAATTCACTGACATTCATATGTGTTTAAGAAAGAGCTTTATATAAAAGAGTAATTGTATATTAAGAAAACATCCCCGCCCAGTCCAGATCAAGTCCATAAGTCCGATATTAGCCCATATGTTCCATATTAGTGCATAAATTCCTCTTCAGACTCACAAAGCACACGCAGTGACACTGAATGCAGGAAGATCACAGGCCAGTGGGTGGAAAGTCTTGTGGATCCATCGGCAGTGGAAGCATCTCAGCGCTGACATGAATCTCCTGGCTCATCCAGCTCCAGGGCTCTGGCTGCCATGAGCAAAGCTCCTTGTGGCTTGTGAACAGAAATGTCTCCCAGGGAGACAAGCAGAGAGAGTGTGCCAAGCCTCCAGTGAGCTATTTATCTCTGTGGCACCTCCAAACGAGGTCATCAAGCTGCGACCTGATTGACAGGCTAGACTCCACCCCTTCACAAGTTGACAGGAGATTATGTAACAGCCACAATGTCCTTCTCCCATCACCCTGGCCAGTTCTCAGTCCTTTGTCCTCCAGCTTAGTCATGGCTCCCACACAGTCCCACCAAGGACTGTAAGCAACCGACAAGATAGGTAGGGAAACCCGTCAGCCCAACAGCAATAGCCAGGGCCCACATCCTCTGTGGCGAGTCAGCATCTGGGAAGAAGCGAGCCTCCAGGACTCTCAAAGTGGAACCCCAGATTTGGCGCTGAGCTTCCTAGCAGCCCAGGCAGAAGTGGTCTCGGGGCCAAGGCTGTGAGTCACATTATCCATAAGTCTGATCCGCCAATTCCTTAGAGAAGGCAGAACTCTGCCGGGAACTGGAACCTAAAATACACAGTCTGTTCATCAAGCTTCTTAGTGCAAACGCTGGCTGAGGCCTTGAATAATTGCAGCCTGAAATAAATGCAGGGGTGGGACTCCCCCAACTGTTTTCCATTGAGCCCCCACCAGAAGGGGGGGCCCTAAAGAGTCCAAGCCCGGTTCAATGGTGAGTCTGTGGTAGCCACAGAATGTGGTCCAACTCATTTCAGGGATAAGACTCATCTGGAAGAATGGATGGAATGCATGGCCTTCAAATAACCCCCGTGGACTTTCTCTCTCTCAACTGGGCTTTTGATAAAACTTGGGCCGCAGGAGGCAGTTGGAGGTTGTAACCGCTGACAAGGGTCTGGCAGGCGCTCTGGCCCTGGGTTAGGGTGCGCTGGGTGGGGGCTGGCACCTACTGAGGCATCTTCCGTGGGTTCAGTTGCTCACCGACTCCCCCCAAAGACCCCGAGCAGCCAGGGCTTTTGCATTCCCTGTGGCCGGAGCGGAGCTGAAAGGTCAGTATGAGCAGAGGCCAGCCTTGGGGCTGAGGTACCCCAGTCTCACTTTGAGTTATGATTCTGTGTCCTGATAGTTGTCATTCTTGGGCGTACAGGCATTATGCCCCAACCTCAGTTCATCCTCACCCCCAAGCTTGTCCCTAGACCCTGTGACTGTTCTGTCACCAGGGAACCGAGTCAGCTTACAGCACGAGGCCTCGTGTGGCTGGGCCCACGAGGAAAAGCTCAACTCTATCCGGTTCCCAAGTCGACGTGTCTTTAGCCACTGTCCTAGGACAGCCTGCCGCACACAGAGAGACCCTGGGGGAAGCGTGAAGAGGCAGTTAGCTTGTGGCATGAGCATACGGGAAATGTGTGACTCTTGAGACAATGTCATTTGGGAAAGTCAGAAACTGCACAACCTTTTGAACCTCGGAAGATGGGGCCCCTCGGAGGTCTGTGGACAGAGTCCTCTCAAACACCGAGGGCTGCTGGGTACTGAAAGTCCATTCCCTCCCTGGCTCGTGAAAATCCAGAAGGAAGAGGCCCTGCAGAGAAGGGGCCAGCTGAAGACAAGGCTGTGGGTGGCGGGTGACGGACACCCCACCACCAAGCTGCTGGGGTCCTTCCCGCACATCACAGAGTGAGCCATGCAGAGCCCCGCACTGCCCCTCGCCTCCCAGAGCTGCCTGGCACAGGCATCTGTGGGTGCTAGCCCTTCCCAGGGACAGAGCAGAACCTCCTCTGGAGGAGAGTTGTTAACAAAACTGGTCCTCCTGGCCGAACAGCACCTACCAGCAGGTCTAGTGCCGGCCCAGTCCGCTCCCTAAAAGCACATGACATTGAAACCCCACCTCCTTCGATGGGAGCAAATGCAATGTCACATGGTCATGAGGGAGAAAAAAATTTTTTGTTGCCTCAATACAACTTTCCTGGCCTTTTTCTCACTGATGCAAGTGTTCCGTTTTCTTAAAGCTTCCTTACAAAGAGGGGCAGCTACCACGGGCTCAAATGGAAAGTAAATGTTTAGAAAATAATGAGGGCAGCGTAGGTACAAGTATGCTTGAGACAACTGATGTCTGGATTGTTGTAAGAGCTGTATGAGCCCCTGACCCGTCCCGAAGGTCATCAAACAACGTGGATACCTGAAAAAGGGACTAGGAATGAAGAGGGGCAAGAGACGCAAGAAATGGAGGCAAGACAGGAGTCTGATCAAGCCTCGTTTACTGAGCAGAAGGCAGAGGCCTAAATACCCAATGGTGGGCGGGTAACATTACATCATATGCTAATAAAGTGTAACAAATACCCAATGGTGGCAGGTAACATTACATCATATGCTAATAAAGTGTAACGAATACCCAATGGTGGCGGGTAACATTACATCATATGCTAATAAAGTGTAACGGGTAGTATCCAATAATCATGCAGCTACAATATGGAAGAAATGGCAGGCATCAGTCCTCGAACAGGTCCGCATGTAATGAGGTGCACTTGGACGGTCCACATGCAAATGAGGTGCACTTGGATGCCTGGCGGAGGTGTCCAATGAGCATGGCGGCTGCCTGCCACCGAGCACCCATCATCACAAAGGCCAAACTCAGGCAGGACAATAGGCCAGGGAACATCCGGGAGTGGGAAGCTTAAAGGCAGCGGACGGCGCAGGCCATGGGCTGAGGGACGTGCGGGCTCCCACAAGCCCCAATGAAATGATCTTTTAGTAATATAAAAAAGCATCCTTACAATAAGCCTCTGTGATCATCCTGTGCCCTTCAGGACAATCCATCAAGATGACCCCTTTGGGGCCCAACGCGCAGTAGCCACAGCTTCTGAGCTGACCTCGCTGCCTCGAGTTGAGCTGACCCAGCGAGCCACTGCTTTGACTGCCTCTTTTTTGTTTAAGGCACTCGGACCAGGCTATGAAGACCGGGGACTTCAGCCTTCAGTATGGATTACAACTCAACGGAAAGGACACCCAAATCCTCACACCTGCACCCATCTAGGTGTGCCATCCGGGTAAAGAGAGGAAAGATTGACGTTGTCGGGGATTTCGTCTTGCCTGGATCCGCAATCGGTGCTCATGGAAGCAGCAGTCGAGAGATTAGGTAACCCGTTACTTTGGGTCAATCTATAGCACGAGACCGCCTTAGAGTGTTGAAAAGCAAGGTGTCACTTTGCGGATGAAGGTGCGCCTGACCCAGGCCATGGTATTTTCAATCCCCTCCTATGCACGTGGCCGTTGGACTGTGACCGAGGAAGACTGGAGAAGAATGGGTCTGTCTGGATTGTGGTGCTGGGTAGGATATTGACAGTACCATGGACTGCCAAGAGAACCAACAAATCTCTCTCAGAAGAAGTACAGCCAGAAGGCTTCTTAGAGGCAAGGATGGCAAGACATCGTCTCCACATCCTTCGGACATGTTGTCAGGAGAGACTGGTTTGTGGAGAAGGACATCAGGTTGGCAAAGTCGAGGGGCTGTGAAAAAGAGGAAGCTCCTCAGCAAGATGGACGGACACCGTGGCCGTCACAACGGGCTCCAGCCTAAGAACAATTGTGAGGACGGGCGCGGGACCGGGCAGTGTTTCCTTCTCTTGTAGGTCTGGTTACTGTGAGTCGGAACCCACTCGGTGGCACCTAACAATGACGGTAAGGTGAGCGTGTTACTGAGAGAACTTAGCTGCAGCCACCCACTCGGGGTAGAATCCTCGTTAAGCATGTCTCCTTTCGACAAAACCCATGTATGTGAGCTGGAATCCTCACCTGTCTCAGGTAGAAATTATTCCTTGTTTACGAGAAACCTACCCTCAAGGATGCTGTTTCCAAAGAAGCCCTGCCCAGCACCAGCAGAGGGCTATGCCCAAGCCCAGGGCCCATAAAGACTTCAGCCTCTACCCAGTCTAGGGGGCGGGGAGAGCAGGGGAGACAGTAGCCCACGGGCCCAAGGAGGTCCAAGCTCAGACCATTCTCCAACACTGGCTGGGTCTCCGCACCTCATCTGTAAAATAAGAGAAGGCGACCTCGCTCCTGACACCGAGTTTCACGGCCGTGGCATACGCACTCCGGGGAAGAAGAGCCTTCGTCCTCAGCCTGGCCGGAAAGGAAATGTTCAAACTCCAGCCTGGGCTCCAACCCGAGCCCTCCTCCCGTCACAAGCCTGTGACCCTTCCCGCCCAGCCCCAGAAGCCTCACTTAGAAGAAGCTTCCAGAAATCCACCTCCAACAACACGGTTAGAAAGAACCCAAAGGCCAGGAACCCAGAAACCCACCCCCACCCCAGCAGCAGAGGCCCCGAGAGCCTCACAAGTGCACACAGCAAACAGAAACAGCAAAGCCAACCCGCTGGTGCCCACGTGGTGACCAGAGCGTGCAGACGAGGGTTTCCTGAGCTGTGACCCTAACAGAAGTAGATCCCCAGGCCTTTCTTCCGTGGCAATACTGCATGGGCTGACCCGGCTGAGCTTTCCGTCAGCGTCCCAGGGCAGACTGTTGGCCCCAAGAGCGGGTCCTCTCTCAGGGGCCAGGACACAGAGCAACGTCGAGTCGGCAGACCCGCAGAGAGACGGTCCCACGCCTGACAGAGAAGGAAATAAGCTTACTCCAGTCCACACGCGGAGGCAAACACAGGCCCACTCAGACCAGGCACCCCTCTACCACATCCCCAGTGCCCCCAGGTCTGTGGTTTTCAGCCCGAAGACCCCAGATGTCCAAGGTGTCTCTGGAGCAAACTGATCCCAGAGGTGAGTTCTGGAAAAGCCCCATGGTGACCAGACTCCCACCCCATGGCCAGCATTTGTTGTGCTTGGCAGCTGAACCCCAGGAACGGGGCTAAGGGCTTTCCACGCAGGACCACCACCACCCCTCTGTGGCAACGACCGATCAAGTAGGAACTGTGCTTATCCCCACTTACCACGCAGTGTTCCAGAGCCGGCCGTGAGCTTTTCACGGACTCCATTCTACAAGTCATTTGCCAGGCCTTTCTTCTTAGCCCCACTTCTGCATGAGAAAAAAAATCGTAGCTCAGAGAAGTGAAGCGAATCACACCTGGGGCAGCCTAACTCCAAAACATACCCTGGTCCACGCGGCCGCAGTGTGAGATACACAGGTGTTCCATCTCGGCCTCCGTACAGCGTGTGTGCACCTGCAGATGGACACACGGGCACACGCACACATGGGCCCACATCCACACGCCCCACCGCGGGAGGAGCTGCTGGGGCAACAGCCTCAGGCACCTGGGCAAGAGCTAAGGTGCCTGACTGGCAGGGAGGTTTCAAACCAGTTCTGCCTCCTGCTCATTCCCCCTCAAAGACTCAGGGACTCGGCAGAGAGGGCCCACCACAGCAAGCCGCTGAGTTCTGGGACGTTTGTTCAGGGGCCCGGGGCTCCACCGGGGATCCGTGGGCTGACAAGCGCTTCCTTGTCCTCCTCCTGCACCAGCTCCAGGGCCCAAGCTCCTCAGAGAACTGGGTCATCTGAGCCCACCCGGGGAGAGGGCAGAAAGGACCCTGAAGGGCTCAGAAAGTGACCAGACTCTGGAACCGATTTTCTTTGTGATTGGTGACAATACACACAGCAACACACCATACACGCCACTGCATGCAGACAATGGGAATCTCCCTCGTGCTGTGTCTCGGTTCTCACGATTGGGGTCCCGTCAGCTCACCACCCTTGTCTTACACCCTCTGTCCCTGCAACATTCTCCTCCGGGATTTATAGGCACTGTGGCCATTTTGATCATGTTGGGGTGGAGGGGGGCGGAAGGGGGGAGCCATTGTTTTAAAAGGACGACGTGCTCCAGGCAAACAGCCATTATTGTGCCAAACTGATGTTGAGTTTAAAGATGGCTTCGTAGGAGAGTCTCCGTCCAAGGTGCCAACGTTGTGTCCAGGCAGTAGGAGATTCTGGGGTTCCTTAGGGCCTCAACGCGTCTCCAAGTCTGGTTTCCAATGAGAATGTGAAGTTTCGTTCCACAATCAAGATCCATCTACGCAGTGATTCTCAACCTTCCTCATGCCTCAACCCTTTAATACAGTTCCTCATGTTGTGGTGACCCTCCCCACCCCATCCCCAACCATAAAATTATTTTCGTTGCCACTTCATCACTGTCATTTTGCTACTGTTATGAATCGGGCAACTCCAGTGAAAGGGTCGTTTGACTCCCCTCCTCCCCCCCAAGGGGTCGCAACCCACAGGTTGAGAACCACTGATCTACGGAGTCCTTGGTCGAAAGAAACATTCCGCCATGGTAGCCAGGCACCATGTGACATTCCTGCTCTCAGGGCTGGACAAGTAGTGACTAATGGAGGCAATTACACCCGAAACCATTTCCTTCTCAGATTCCTGAGACTCTGCTGCCCCAGGCAAACAGAGACCAACTGTGTTTCGTGAGTGTTTCAAGACCCCCAGGCACTACTCGCTAAAAGAGGAGGGAGAGCAGGAACTCTGAACTAAGAGTCAGCCAGGTGAGACAGCTTGCCGGACCTGCTTCTTAGTGCCGCCACCAGGATCCTCCCGTGCGCTGCTTCACCTGTGGCAAGGTCGTCCACAACAAGGGGGAGGCCTACCTGGGGTGGCTGCAGGCTGAGAACACATCGGGCGCCCTGGAAGCACTGGGCCTGAAGCGGCCCTGCTGTGCCACATGCTGCTGGCCCATGTGGACCTCCTCAGGAAGCTGCGTCACCAGACACCCTGGGAAGTGACCATGCTGCCCGCCATGCCACACTTCCCCTCCACAGCCCACCCAGGTTGGGGGAGCCCGAGGGGGGTCCTCCGAGGGGACCCTGACCTCGGCCTCAGGGCCACCCCCCAATAGAGCTTGTTGCTGAACCAATAATAAATAACAATAATAATAATGCCAGTTGATTTGAAGATTCACAAAACCTTTACCCTAAACCTTTGAACCAAGAAAACGAATCACAGGAGGTGTCTATTTGTACTAAGTAGTTTCAATAGCTGCAGCCTGTTTACTTTTACTTGCTGCTATTTTGTTGTAAAATTAAATAGCGTATTTTGCTATCTCCCCGCCCCTTTTTAAATGGGTGTATACCAAGCATACACAAAAAATTTTATAACCCTAACCTTTAGCCAACATTCCTGTGTTAGCCTGAGCAGACTAGAGAAACAAATCCAAAGAAACTCATATGTGTATAAAAGTTTTATATAAAGGGTAAGTGTACATTAAGAAAGCATCCCAACCCAGTGCTGTCCAAGCACATAGGTCCGATATTAGCCCATATATCTGACACCAATCTACAAAGTCCTCCTCAAACTCACAAAACACATGCAATGACGCCAACTGCAGGATGATCACATGCCAGTAGGTAGAAAGTCTTTTAATCTGGTGGCGGTATAAGCCTCTCAGCGCTGGCAGGGGCTTCCATGTGGCTTCTCCAGCACCCAGGGCTGCATCAGGTAGGTCCATGGGGCTTCTCCTCAGGGATGTTAGGAGGTGAGCCTTGCCACCTGAGGCAGAGAACTAGCCAAGGCAGCCGCACACTGGTCTGACCATCAGGGAGCAAGAGACCAGAGAATTAGAAAGTCGAGGTTCACAGAGCCATTTATTGCTCAGTCCTTCAATTAATCCCACATGTGTTTATCAGCCAGGTTGGCACAATAAACCTTAACTATCACATTTCCCAGCACACAGACACTCAGCACTTTTCAAAGAAGGATCCCCGCCCTCCCTACCTCCCTCACCTTCCCCATCCCTGGTAATTGCTAATCATCATTCATTTTTATCTATTTGCTTATTCTTATCATTTCATATAGGTGAGATCGTATCACATTTGTTCTTTGGTGAATGATGTAGCCACTCAGCATAAACACTATCCCATGAGTAATATTCCACGGTACGTATATATCACATCTTATTCATCCATCCGGTGCCTGCTGAAGGGCCCTTGGGTGGCTTTGTCTTGTTGCTGTCAAATACGACAAAGGAACAAAGACAAGACAGATCATTTGGAGACTCAGAAAAATTACATACTTTTACTCTGTTCACTGAAAGAGTGAAAAAGATGCCCTTGTAGACTGAGGGGAGAACTTGTCCAATAAAGGTCTAGTATCCAGAAGATATTACACAACTTCTATAACTTAAGCATAAATGGATAAATACATGATTAAACGTTGGACAAAGGTACATGAGCAGACCCTTTGCCCAAAAAAAAGGACATTCAAGCAGTCGATTTGCACGAGAAAACTGCTCAGCAGAAGACAGTTCAACAAATTGCCCACGAGTCCATTCCGACTCACGGTGAGCCTATGGGGGTCTCCCAAATTCTCTCCTGAGAAGCTATGGATTCAAACCACTGACCTTGTTCTACGTAGCGTTGTCTTCACTTTTCAGCTTGATTAGCAACCACGGACTTAAGCACTATGCATACTCAAGACCATTACCCTAGCCATCGACCAAACTAAACCAAGTTGATTCCAACTCAAAGCGACCCCGAAGGGCAGAGTAGAACTGCCCCCTTGAGGTTTCCGTCTCTAAGTCTTTACAGGAGCAGACATTGTTATCCCAACCTCAGAGGAGGAGGGGAACACCCTTCCGCGGAGCAGCTGGTGGGCTTGAACTGCCGACCCCGAGGTGACCAGCTCAGCGCTCAAACCACAGTGGCACCAATCCTCCTCCGGGAGCTGATCGAGAGACCCAAATCCAACCCCATGGTAAGACCACCTCTGCCTTGCGAGCATGGCAGTGATCCGAAAATAAAGAAATAAATGAACCACCAGGATTGGCCGGGCTATGGGGAGAGCAGAAGCCTTCTCTACAGCTGGTGGAAATATGAAATGGCACACCACAGCGGAAAGCAGGGAGACGATGTATAAAAACAACCACAACTTAGAAATAGAGCCAGCCTGTGATCCAGAAGCCCCGCTCCTAGACAGCGGACAGCTGTTGTTGTTGTAAGCGCCATCAGTCACGTCTATTCCAGCTCAAGGCAATGTGACCGAGTCCAGCTGGCCCCACACGGTGGTCTTGGCTGTAACCTTTAAGGAAGCGGATTGCCAGCCTTTGCTCCTGTGGAGTCACTGGATGGGCTCAAACTGCCAACCTTTCCGTGAGCAGCCCAGAGCTGAACCACTGTACCGCCGGGGCTCCTTCAATACATACCCTAGGGAGCTAAACGTAGGGACACGCACATACCTATGTACATGGATGTGCAGGGCAGCGCTAGTCACAATTACAAAAAGATTGAAATCACCCCGGGGCACCTTTTTAGGTCAACCTAAGTCAGGGAGGGGAACACCCTTCAGGGCCCCCACCTCAGCACTGGGAGCCTGACTAGCAGCTGGTCCCATCTTGATGCCCTCCACCCAGGGGACAGGGAGGCAGCTTTCAAAGCATTCTTGCTCTTACAACTGTTCCCCAAGAGGGCCATTCCAGCCACCATCACCCCCACATCCGTTTGAAGGCAGGAGTTGGCCCTCAGTTGGCTGGGGGGATCCAGCAACTGACTTGCGTGTGTCCAAAAGACAGAGTTCAGGCCTCTGACCCGTAGAACCAGAAGGGACTACCCCATTCCCATTTTACAGACCACTAAACCGATGCCTGTGATCCTGGACCAGTGCTATTGGTGGGAGAAGTTCAAGGTGCTCTGGAGGCCTTGGTGAGAAAAAAAGACAAGCCTCCAGGAATTTATGGAATACCAATCAAAATGTTTCAACAAGCTGAAGACGCACTCACTGATCTATGCCAGGACATTTGGAAGACGGCTCCTTGGCCAACTGACTGGAAGAGATCCATATGTGTGCCCATTCTAAAGAAAGGTACAGAAATTATCACCTAGTATCATTCATATTGCACGCAAGTGAAATTTTGCTAAACATCATTCAAAAGCAGGTGCAGCTGTACCTAAACAGGGAACTGCCAGAAATTCAAGACAGATTCAGAAGAGGATGTTGAAAGAGGGAAATCATTGCGAGTGTCAGACGAATCTTGGCTGAAAACAAAGACTACCAGACAGGTGTTTAATTGACTAAGGCAAAGACCTTCAGCTGGATGGAACATAATAATTCGTGGATAACACTGTGAATAATGAGAATCCAAAAAACACTTCGGCCAAATCTGTACATAGACCAAGAGGCAGTTGTTCGAACAGAACAAGGGGGGTATTGTACGGTTTGAAATCAGGGAAAGATTGTGTGTCTGAATTGTCTCCTTTCAGCATACTTATTCAATCTGCATGCTGAGCAAACAGTCTAGGAACAGGGCCTCTAGGCAGAAGACCTTGGCCTCCGGGTTGAAGGATGACTCATAACAATCTACAATATGCAGATGGCCCCAACCTGCTTACTGAGAGGGAAGAGCACACAAGGCACCCAGTTAGGGAGATCAAAGACTACAGCCTTCCGTATGGACTGCGCCTCAACAGGAAGAAAACAAAAATCCTCCCAACTGGATCATAATAAAAGGAGGAGAGACCGAAGGTGTCCACGTACATTTTACTTGCATGCACAATCAAAGCTCAGGAAAGCAGCAGTCGAGAAATCAAACAGCATTTCACATTGGAGCAACCTGCTGCAAAAGGTCCTTTGAATGTGCTGGAAAACCCAAACGTCACTTGGAGGCACAGGTGCGCCTGAGCCAAGCCATGACACAGCCAGTTGCTCCATGGGAAAGCAGGACCATCAATGAGGGCGACAGACGACTGATGACTTTGAATTACAGTGTTGATGAAACATGTTGACTATACCAAGGACGGCAACAACAAAAAATGCCCACAACAACACACACGCATACGCATAAGCACCATCTATCTTTTAAGTGCAGCGAGAACGTTCCTTAGAAAAGAGGGTGACATGCGCTTTAGACGTGTGAGAATATTCCCTGGAAAAAGATGCCATCCTTGACAAGGTGGAGCGTGAAAAAGAGGAAGGCCCGCAGAAAGATGGATGGGCGCCGTGGCCGCACCAATGGGCTCAAACACAGGAATGCTTGTGAAACTGACACGGGACAGAGGTTGGACATTGGTGGGTATGAATGGGCCCTGACGCAACGGTAGCTAACAACAGCAGCATCTGGAACACATCATTCCATCCACTTTTGCATGTACAACTCAGTGACAGTAACTACATGCACCGTCTCACTCATGCAACAATTTTAAAAGTTGCATTGCAAGAATCCTAACTAATGTTACAAAACAAAATGTGTATAAATCCTTGAATGGAGAGAAGAAACATGTCGTCATTTTGAAGGACATCAAGGTTAGAACAAGTGTCAGAAAACGCCTCTTTTGGGGAACGGATCACAATGGGCGACATATCACCCACTCCCAGGGGGACAAACAACAGAAAAGTGGGTAAAGAGAGACAGTGGTCGTTGAAGGACATGATAAAAATAATTTATAAATTATCAAGGGTTCATGAAGGATGGAGGGTGGGTTAGGGGGCAAATGAGCTGATATCAAGGGCTCAAGCAGAATGAGAATGTTTTGACCTTGGGCACTTGGGCTTTCCCTGTCCTGGCTGGATTTGTTACCTGGGGTCTGTCTCTCCACCACGGTGGTCTCCGTCTTCCCAGAGCAAGTCCTGGAGCCCAGGGAGCAGGGAAGACATTGGAACTGGAGGGGCCAGTCTGAGGTCCTGCAGGGCCATCCATGGGTCTGTTAGGCTGGGTTGACTAGGGAAACAAATTTAGTGGCATTCATATATGTTTAAGAGAGAGCTTTATATCGAGAAGTAAGTATATATCAAGTAAACATTGCAGCCCAGTTCAATCAAGTCCGTAAGTCCAATACTAATCTGTAAATCCCTCTTCAGAGTCACACACAATATGGATCCCTCTGCACCCACACACAATGATGCAGAATGCGGGGAGATCACAGGCTGGTGGGTGCAAAGCCTATGGATCCAGTGGCAGTGGATGCACCACCAGGGCTCTGGCTGCCATCGGCGTGGCTCATCAACAGGAAGGTGAAGCAGAGTGAGAGAGGAAATTCCCAGGATCCTTCTGATGGGAAGGTCACACCCACCAGGAGGTGTTATCAGGCTGTGATCGGATTGACAGGCTAGACTCCATCCCTACATACTATTTATCAAGTTGACACGATGTAGCTACCACAAGGGGCTTAGTTCTCTCTGAATCGCCAGCACTATGGAGTTGGCTCCAACTCAAAGCAACTCTATGCACCCTTCCCGGTCCTGTGCCAGCCTCGGCACTGCTGTTATAGCGATTGCTGCAGCCACGATGTCAACCCATCTCATTGAGGGTCTTCCTCTTTTCCATTGACCATTACTTTACCAAGCATGACGTCCAAGCATTGGTCTCTCCTGATAATGTCCAAAGTCTTGCAATACTCGGGTCTAAGGGACATTCTGCCTGTACTTCTGGGAGAGAGATTTGCATGTTCTTCTGGAAGTCCATAATATTTTCAATATTCTTTGTGATTGCTCATAATTCAAGTGAGCCAATTCTTCTGTGGTCCTTCTTATTCACAGCCTCGCTTTCATACCCACATGAGCCCACTGGAAATGCCATGGCATGGGTCAAGCACACCTACATCTTCAAAGTGACATCTTTGCCCTTTAACGCTTTAAAGGTGCCGTGCCGCATGTTTGCTCAATGCAAGATGCCATTTGATTCCAGGAGCAGCGACTGTGAACACAGTGAAACTTGACATCTACAATGTTTCCCCATTGAATGCTGTTGTCTGCTGGTCCTGTTGTGAGGATTTTTGTTTTCAGTACACTGAGTTGTAAACCATCCTGAAGCACCCTTTGTCTCCATCAGTAAGTGCTTTAAGGCCTCTTGGCTTTCAGCAAGCAGGTTATGGATGAGCCTTCCTCCACACCTGATGCCACGTTCTTCGCGTAGTCCAGTTCCGCAGGTGACTTTGCTCTGCAAAGAGAGTGAAGAAGGATGGGAAGGAAAAGCCCAACAGATACAACCCTGACTCACGCCATTCCTGATAGCAGGCGATGCGCATTCCCTTGTTCCATTCGAACCAATTGCCTCTTGATCAGGTTCCACGGGAGGACAATGAAGTGTTCTGGAATTCCCATTCTTCTCAATGTGATCCACAGTCAAAAGTCTTTGTCCTAAGACCCAAGTCAACACCTTTCTGAAATGATCTGCTTTCAGCCAAGATTCCTCAGCTATCGGCAATGATAACCTTCCTGCCACACCTCTGTAGAACCAGGCTAGGATGTCTGGCAGCTTCCTGTGCTTGTACTTCTGCCCCTGTTTTTTTTTTGTACTAAAATATTTCTTTATTTCAATACGATCAATGTCATGTTTTTAAATCCAGCTAGCATCCAGTAACAGTCGGAAGAGAAAAAAACTTTTAAAAAAATATTATGGAATTGAAATTCATATTGGATAGAAAACCTTTTTAAGCTTTAAGTAAAATCCATAAAAGAAATATATTGAACAGGCAACATACGGATCTAATACGTCGCGAGCGTTGATTTTCCAGGAATCCTCTAAGGAAAGGAAGCCCTACTATAATCCTTTGTTCACTCCTTCCCGGGGGTAAGCACATGGCTGGAAGAGAGAATTACATCTTCCAGCCACAACAGTGACTGTTCAAGCTCTTTACAGAGAGTCTCTCAGCAGCACAGTGGCTGCCCCTGTTTTTGAATGATCTTCAGCAGAATTTCACTTCCGTGCAATTTTAATGACATTGTTCAGTGATTTCTGCATCTGTTGGATCACCTTTCTTGGGAAGGAGGACAAGATGGTCAAGCAGGACCAAGGAAATGCTGAGGCACTCGAGCTGCCAATGGTGACCAAGAGGGAGGCCTGACAAGGAAGACGATGGACCAGGGATGTTGCAGGTGTCCAACTCCTCAACGAGCAAGGGACCCGGGCTCTGCCCTCAGCAGGGCCTCCCTGCACCATCCCAGTGGCACTGGGGCTGCGGGAGAAACGAGAAGTGGCGCTAACCAAGCAGCAGCTGCTGAGCTGGGGGATAATCGACATCATAAAAACCATTATTAAACAAAAATATCCAAATATGAGGCTTCTGTTTCTAGCCCGAGCCTCCCTGGAGGGATATTCACTCCTGGAGGCAGTAAGTCCATCTCTCTAACTCTCCCCTGAAGAGTTCTGCCCTCTGACTTACACCACATCAAAACAGCAGTCTCAGCATGCTTGGGGGTCAAAACCATGTCCATTTTCAATGTTCTTTGAGTTTGGGGAACCAAAATGAGTCTGAAGGATCAAGGTCAGAGCAGGAGGGTGGAGGGGGTAAGGGTTCACAGTGGGTTTTTTTTAGGACAGCCCTCGCTACCCTTGAAGAAGAGAAACAAATTTCTCTGTGCAACTTTCCTGGTCTTTGTCTCGCCGATGGAGTTTTGCATGTTCTTAAGACAGCTTTATAATAACCCACGCGATTGTCCTGTCTCCTTTGAAGCAATCTATCAGGTTGACCCCTTTGGAATTTAAACAAGCAAACAAACAGTAAAACCCCAAACAGTTGCTATCGCCTTCTGAAGGAGTCTTTGGTTGCATAGAGGCTATACATTGGTTCACAATCGACAAGGTCAGCAGTTCAAAACCACCTGCCACTCCTTGGGAGACAGGCAGACCTCCTGTACAGAGTCACAGTCTCGGAAACTCACAGGGGCAGTTCTGCCCTGTCCTGTAGGGTCACTGGGAGTGGGCATCAACGCGACGGCAGTGAGTAGAACCTTCCAGCTGACCTCTCTGGTTTGAACTGGCCCAGCAGGGCCTCCCAGAACCCACTGCTTTGGTTGGGCCTCTTTTGGAAGGCTCTCTAAGGAGACTAACAGAGCCCCGGTGGGCTCCATGGGCTACAAATTGGGCTGCTAGCCACGCAGCCTGCAGTTCCAAAACTTCCATCTGTCCCCGGGGAGAAAGGTGAGGCTTCCTACTCCCATCTAGAGCTACGGTCTCGGGTACCCACAGCGGTAGCCCTGGCCTGGCCTGTAAGTCAGAGCGGACTCCTTGGCAGAGAGCTTCATGTTTGTAAGGAGACTGAACCCTACTGAGCAAGCTTGTCTGAGCCCAGCGCCAACTGCAGGGACACAGTTCCACATTTTGTTTGAACTGAGCGCACGCAGGCGTCAACTGGAACAGTTGCGATGCTCTCTGCTGCTTACCCTCCTGTTTCTCTCTGGAAGAGATCGCATCAGCTTCGTCGAAGGAGAATGGTGAACCCCGGGGCCCAGGAAATTCTCTTCTCAGACAGAAGTCCTGGCTCCCCACACCCGGCCTGGGTTCCCTGAGGCCCAGGGAAACAGCCACTCTCAGATTGGGACTCCCTGAGGGCAGGGACAGCTCCTGCCCCGCATCACTGTCAGGAAATGCCATGGGCAGTGGGGTTGGGCAAGAACCCATGCTGCCTACAGGGAGCTTCTGGGCGACTTGCCAGCAGAGGGCACTGTGGACTCGGGCACAGGACTGGCATCAGGAAGGGAGGAGGCTGATGGTCCTCCGCCCAGTCAGCTTGCCTATCTGGTATAGTCTCCAGCTCCTCCCAGACTCCCAGCTTCTCAAAGCAAGGAAATTACCAAAAAGCCAAACCAAACTCACTCGCCATCGAGCCCATGCCAACTCATACTGACCCTCTAGGGCAGGGAAGAACTGCCCCTGTGGGTTCCTGAGACTGCGCCTGTTGGCAGGAGTAGAAGCCCCATCTTTCTCCCGAGGAGCGGTGGGCAGATTCAAACCTCGGAACTTACGATTGCAACTCAATGTGTCACCACCCTGCCACTGGCACTCCCAAACAGTGGGTGGCAGTGCCCGCTTTGTGGATGTAGAAACTAAGGCCATATATTTGCAAAACTAAAAGATTGGAGAAGACAGTGTTGACTTGGGAGCCAGAGACCTAGGTCTCCTCCCCTGGTGGAGGAGCAGCCAGCCCAGCTGCCCCCAGGCCAAAGAAAAGAATTCTGACCCTGAGCATTGAAGCCCCGTTTAGACAATGCGGGGTCCTGAAAGCTAGCGTTTCCAGCCAACGGGGAGCAGGGAGCAGTGGCCTCGCCCAGGCCCTGGTGAGGGATGGAGGGAGCACACAGGGGCAGAGGAGGAAGGGAGGGAGTCTGAAGGTGGATCACCTGGGGACCCCAGTGAGGACAGAACAGGGAGGGGCTGGACAGTGCCTCCCTGAGTGGCGAGTGCCCTGGGCAGGACGTCAGCTGTCTCTGCGCACTTTGCCCCAGCCCTAGTAACGCACGGCCAATGTCATTGCCTGTGAGCACGGTGGTCTGCCAGGCTCTGCACCAAGCCCTTCGCAGGCTCACTGACCCTTCCTGCAAAGTTGGTGTGATCCGCCACGTAGCAGATGAGGAAAGACAGGCTCCGCGAGGTTACGTAACTTGCCTGAGGTCCCTGCTGGAAAGGGGTGCAGTTGGAGACCATCAGACTGGCCTGATGCTGGCCCACCAGGCTCTACAGCCTCTGGGTGGGGCCGGCGATCCCCTCCCGGAACCAAGGCCCGGGGCAGAGATGCCCCA
>NW_022111379.1:14030649-14036707 GCF_000313985.2 Echinops telfairi
TGTTGTGTGGCCAGTGAGGCCAACAGAAAAGCAAGAAAGCCTCAGAGGCGGCTAGATTGTACTGCAGACATTGGAAAAGGATCCAGGGTGAGGGCAGCCGTGAAGGGGATGGGGTGGGGCACGGTTCACTACTTCAAAAGGTTGACCCTTGCCAGGAGCATTACTCAGGACTCAACTTTGGGGGCGGGAGGGGGGAGGGGGCCGCTATAGAGAACCTAACATTTGAGACCAGATGTAGGAAAGGGACTTGTCATCCCTGAAACGGGGCCTCCTCTCTGAACACTTCCCTAACCCTCTTTGCCGGTCCCTGCAGGATCTTGGCATCTTGATTGGCTAACGAATACTCCCTCACCGCTCTCATACTTATCACCTGGCTGTGCAATGGCTCCCCTATTTGACCAGTGGGAAAGTGGGGGCCCAGGGGGCCACTCGTAAGGTGCTGTGGGGAGCTGAGGCCATGCTGTCCCCTCCAGGCCTCCGGTCCTCCTCCTCTTTGCTGGAATGGCCATCTACAAAGTTTCAGGAAGGCAGTGGAAGGACGTGGGGGTGGGGGGTGGAGGTTCAGAGGGACAAGGCTGATCGCTGATGCCTTTCCTGGCCTGGTGAGGGGAGGACTCATCCTCGCCGAGGCACAGCGATCCGTGCTCCAGATTTGCTTATCAGCCTGATGGGTGATAGGAGCCGCCTCAAGGGTGTCTCATGAAAGTTTGGGGTTTTTTTTGTTTGTTTGTTATTGTTTCCTTTTTCCCCCTGTGAGGAGGGATGGTTTGGGTCAAATAACTGGAGTAAAGGTGACAGTGGTGTTTAGAAATCTTCCCACCCTGTGACACTTGAGAAGCTATCTCCTGAGGGTCACCGAGAATGTGGTCTGGGCAGTGCCAAGAATAGGTTCTTTGCTCAGCCCAGCCCTCCTCACCTCCCCCTGCTGCCTGCCAGGGCCTGAGCTGAGCCTTTCCCAGGGGGGCCTCTGGCCTCGCCCTCCCACGGGATGCGGAGAGGACTGAACCACTCCCTTCCCTGCCTGCCTGTTTGTGGGGGAGATCGGGAGCAACACCTCTTCCTGGTCCCCTCTGTCACCACTGCCCTGGCTCCATCTAGGGAGCCTTCCACTTGTCATTGGCCAGAGGTCAGCGCTGAGAGGCAAGCCAGGCGAAAAGGCAGGTGAGGAGCTACGAGGCTGTGGAGGAGAAAGGCTGGACTTGGTTCCCAGGAATCAGGCAGAGACAGGGCCAGGGCCGGGAGCTGGGTCTCCGGGCCGAGTGGCTGGATAGACAGGTGGACGGAGGCCAGTAGGACAGTGCACTCAGCCTGGGAATAGGAAGGCCCACGACAGTGGCTCCAAGGGAGCTGTGTCTGTCCACAGCCGGCTGGACTGGGGGGAGGCTGTAGCCCAAGGATACCGCTGGACAAGCAGTATCCTGGCCTGGCTGGAGACCGCTCCTGAGAGGAGACACCAGGCAGCAAGGAGAGACGGGTCAGTGGGATGGTCCCGCCAGACCCAAGCCCTGGCAGCATCTCCTGGTCGGTACACTGAGGATCCCCTGCCCTGCCCCGTTCAGCAAAGCAAGAAATGGGGAACGGCCCTTCAGGCCTAAGGGAGGGGCCATGCGAATGAAGGCCTCCAGATACCTGCTCAGATGGGTTCTGGCAAGCCTTCCTCCCGCCTTGCCTTCCAGGATATGCCAGGCTGCAGGCTACAGTGCCCAGAAGGAGTAGAAGGGTGGGCGGTGATGTCAGGGAGGGAATTAAGTAAACAGGGGCGCTGATAACATCACCCTGCAAGGCCAGGGGGGGCCCTCTCTGCAGAGAGGTGACTCATCAACAGCAGCCCCACAGCCACAGGCCCAGTGTGGTTGTGCCCAATCTGTGGGCCAGCTCTGCGGTGGGGACAGGTTCCTCACCGGGGTCAGCTGTCTGCTCCATGGAGGACACACGAAGGGCCCCGGAACACAATGTCCTCACCCCCGAGCTCCCTGCTACCCTAGGGAGCAGCCCTCCCTCCCTCCCTCCCTCGCTCGCTGGGTTGTCAAGATCTTTTAGAGTGTGTGTTTGTGGGGTGTGTCAGGGGGATTTCCCCACCCACGGCTTGCCGGGCGCTGCAGGTACTAGAGAGTTTTAACAGCACACGTTTCTTCCCTTGGTTTGGACTGTCTTCAGGGACAGCGCCGGATGGTAAACTGCTAACCGCGACCACGTGGCACTCTCCCGCAGGGTACACCCTGTTCCTCCTCCGACAGCAGGCACCTGCAGAGCTGCCCTGCTGAGGGGGCACCACGCTGCACACCGTCTCATCGGCCAGACTGGGCCTTCCCCTGTCCCTGCGGGGGACTGCCCAGCTCCAGGAGGCAGTAGTCACCCTGCAGTGTCCCTTGGGCTTGCCCGAATGGTGGGACACTTCTGCTTTCTCGGGCACTTCCCCCTCCCCTCCTCCACCTAGGATCAGCTGGCCGGCCTGCCCTTAATCAGTTGCTCTGAGCTTGTCAACATGTGATCGGTCTTTACCCTAAGCTCCCAACCCCCACCTGGTGCCCTTCTCCCCCACCTTCGTCCATTCACCCCCAGGGACAAGTCGATGAGACAGGCACCCTTCCTGAGCTAGGAAGGAGCGACAACGCTCCATCAGAACTGAACATACTGGCTGGGCCAGGACACAGAGAAAACCGAGGCTGGGCCAGGGATAGAACACCAGGCTCCTTCATCCGGCAGGACCGTCCAGAGAGCCTTCTCTGGGGCTTTTGTTTTCCCGAAGGCTGGGTAGGAAGGAGCCTTCCCAGCAAAGCCCTCCCCCCAAAGCCCAAAGAAAGTTCTAGAACTTGGCCTGTGTCTGCCAGGAGCCTGCCTGCAGTGAGGCCCGGGGCACTGGCTACTCAGCCCTGGGTATCGGTGTCCTTTTGACACACCAGAGGCCTCTCTGCCTCTTCCCTGACAGACCTTCAGCAGGAATTGACTCACCCACAGGTGAGAGCAAATCCTGCCAGGAGCCTCTGGAGAGGGGGGTTGGCATCATGTCCAGCAGGATTGGAGGGCCAGCTCAGCCAGCTGTTTAAAAAATAAAACAAAACTGTGGCCTCAGGTAAGTTCCCTAGCCTCTCTGCGCCAGCTTCCTGACCTGTGTCACCTCTCGTTCCACTTCAACGCACCCCAGCGGCCACCACCTTTTGTGAATTTGCATTTCCACTCCAGAGCTACCGAATCCAAATCTGCAGTGGGCGCTCGCTCACCCTGGCACCGTTTCTGGCTGGTGCCAGGCTCTCTAGACACTGTGGTTGCATCCACAGGCGTGTAAATGCTTCAAACTTGACCCTCAACATCAGCACGTTGTCACGGGTGAGTCATATCTTAGGAAAGGTATTTACCCAAAAAAAAAAAGTCTCTGGGGGGGGGGGCATCTGATTTTTTAAATGTTTTAAAATGTCTGATTCAGTGCACCTGGGTGAGGATGAACTTCTCAACAGGGGTTCAACCAGGAGCCGCTCCAAAGCCCAGCTATAAAAGTCTACCCGGGGAGTTGGGGAAGGAGTGAGTGAAGCGTGCCTGTGGAGACACCTGGCATGTAGGAGGCGTTTTCTAAGACCTCACCTAAGGCAGCTAGAAGGTGGCTGGTGCTGGGGATGGAGGGAGAGACTTCAGCGCTTGCCCTTTGTTCGTGGAAGGAGCCCATGGTAGACAAGGCTGACCCAGAGCTCTGATGGCCGCAGTGAGGGGAGCCAGCACCCAGACTGGGTCTGTGCTGGGGGATCCACACCCCGTGACCTCAGCAGGAGGGGCAGCGCAGAGAGCTGTGGTGCCCGCTCTTCAACAGTCCCACCTCGGCCCCACTTTCTACTTCCTCTGGGAGCTGGGGTGTGCTGAGCTCATTCTCTCTTCCTTCCTCCTTCTGGTCTGTTTTTAGGGCGCGCACCCCACACCCTCTCTCCACAAACTCCAGTCATGCTGCTCCCTCTTTCAAGCCCAACCTGGTCAACAGGTCTCGCCTGAGGCCTGAGGTGCGTCTAGGCTCCAAGACCCCACAGGGAGAGGAGGGCCCCATCACAGCAAGCAGTTACCTGCCAGGTGAGAGGTGCTGGCAAGTCGCCGCCATCCTGACAGGGAGCCCGCCTGGTTTGGCTGCCGTGGGCCCGGCACCCCTCCTCCTGACCTCCCTTGGCATTCGGCCCGTGGCGTAGGGATGCTTAGCCCTCTCAGCCTTGAGGAAACTGAGGTTCCCGGTGAGAGTCCCTCAGAGCACTGGGCAGCAAGCGGGGTCCAGGCACTCTTCCTGCAAGGGAAGAGAGGCCACCGTGAGGCAGAAAACAGAGGGTTGAACTGGCCTGAAATCAAGGCCACATCGCACCTGCTGCACATGGACTTTCAAATGGCCCAGGACTCTGAGACCCCGAACGGCTCCCAGGTGATCCAGAAGCAGCTGCCTCAGCCTTTGAGGCCAGAGCTTGACTGGCCAGTCCTGAAGGCGGTCATTCCTACCCCACTCCCCCGCCTCCCCACCTCCTCCGCTGACTCAGCAGACAGTCACAGTCAGAGCTTTCCTGCGCACCAGTGTTGGGCCAAGACTTTGTTTGCACCTGTGCGATCCTCACAAGAGCCTTGCACGGGAGGAAACGGGGGCACAGAGAGGTTACAGGACTTGTCGAAGGTCACCCAGAGCTGGCATTGAACCCAGGTTTTGATGCCACACTTAGCGGTCCCTCGAAGCAGGGACGCTTGGACTAAGGATGGGAGTGGCATGACACCCAGCACCAGGCCAGAGGGTTGGGCTGGACCAGGCAGGCCCTGAGAGCCGTGGTGTGGCGGGTTTCTGAGCAGGGGACCAGCGTGTTCCCACAGGGCTGGCCATCCAAGTGTGCACATGGACCCTAGAGGTGGCCTCCTGGAGGAATGTGGGACCCCTTCCATCGGCGTGTGGATTTGGCAAGGAGAGGGCAAGAGTTAGCAATGCTTACCCCAAAGGAAAGAAGCCCAGCCAGGCTAGTTCCCTTGTGCTATGGGAGGGGTCCCGAGAGCCAGCTTCCTCTGCCAGGCCTGCACGTTCCGGTGCCTGAGATCTAAGAGCCGTCAGTCTGGGGGCCACCTGTCTGTCCCTCCCTCCGCATGCCTGTGTATGTGCATGCGCATGTGTGCACGTACCGAAAGGGGGAGGGCCTGTGCATGTGCTTGCTTGCAGGGGGGACCTGCCACACACACCCCGCCCCCACCCCCTGCCTCAGGAGCCACAGAGAACAGGATGCCCTGACTCTAATCTGCACCTCGGGGGCCTCAAAACCACAGCCACGGCAATGACGCGAGCAGAGAGGCAAGGTGGGAGGGTGCAGATGCAGTCACATGCTAACATGCGTGTGTGAGGCAGGAGGGTGCAAAGCCCACTCCTTGTGGCCCCTCCCTCACCGCCAGGGGCCTTTGCTAAGAGCCATCCCTAGGGGGGGTTTCCCTGGCCACCCAGCCCGGCTCTCTCTGGGCACGCTCTACCACCTCTCCGGCTTTGTGGCCTTCTCGGCAGTTCCCACCCTCCAATCCACATGTTTTCTTTGGCCTCCTTGTCAGCCTCCCTTATCGGATGTAAACTCCACAGGGCAGGCCTGTCTATTTAATCCTCTGCGATGATCCTGGGCACCCAGAACAGCG
The DNA here is from genome assembly GCF_000313985.2 of Echinops telfairi. Lineage (NCBI taxonomy): Eukaryota > Metazoa > Chordata > Mammalia > Afrosoricida > Tenrecidae > Echinops > Echinops telfairi. The sequence goes on from NW_022111379.1 coordinate 14,036,269, forward strand.
CTTGCTCAGAACTCAAGAACACTGACCAAGGGACAGGATAGATGCCTGGGGAGACAAATGGCGGCTGTGGTGGCGGCGGCTGTTGTCAGGGGCGGTGGAGTCTGTGCGGACTCGTAGTGAGCTTATCTCCAACAGAACAAAACACCGCCTGGTCCTGTGCCAAGCAGGGAACCACCGGGTCCGCATCGGTAAAGCAAGATAAAAGGGGGGGCGGGGAGGCCAGCCCTGAGCGAACCCCCGCCATGTTCTAGGAACTGCACCCACACCGTGCCTTTCTTCCCAAACGACTCTGTGGGGAGGAGAGACTTCATCCAATTGTACAGATAAGATGACCGAGGAACGGTGATGATCCACGGGTATGGAAGCTTGTCTTCAAAGATGGCCACTAGCCATCTTTCCCTTCCCCTGGACTCTGGGTGCAATAGTTAAAGCACTCGAC
>NW_022111379.1:14037794-14039749 GCF_000313985.2 Echinops telfairi
ACATCTGTTTTCCATCCAGCTTCAGTAAATAAAGCCGTTTTCCTCTGCCTATCCCGTCCCCCCACCCCCTCTGCTGACCTGACAGGAAATAGGAGTCAGAAGTCCAGCCGGCCAGGATGGGCCCCCTTCTCTGACCTGAACCCTCCCCCATGCCGGGATGAGATGTGGAGTCCAGAGCTCCTGGCAGCCACGCTCAGCCATGGCCAGCCAGTAAGCTGGTGGTGGTTGTCCCCCTTGGCAGCTATTAGCATATCCGATTCATATATTGGGTGTTGATTCTTTTGATCCCGTGGCTCGGGCATCAGTAATGATGTTTTCAGAGGCCAGGAACAGAGACTCCTATTCAAGTGGCCTAACCAGTAAGGAAAGTGGTGTAGCATGTCACAGAACATGAAGTCCAGTGGCAGAGCCAAACCCCAAACCCAGCTGCCTGTTATTGAGTCAGTTCAGCTTCACAAAGATCCTACAGGCCAGGGTGCAACCGCCCCTGTGGGTTTCCGAGACTGTCACTCTTTACAGGAGTAGAAAGGCTTGTCTTTCTTGCCTGGAGCAGCCGGTGGTTTCCAACAACTGACCTTCTCGTTAATCAGCAGGCCCACCTATTGAGCACAACCACACCAGGGTTCCTAGCGGCAGGGCAGCTTCGAGTCCAGCCACGGTCTGGGGGGATCATCAAGGGCCCACGTGGTTCTCTCTTCCTTTCTGCCGTGTGGCTTTGACTTTGGCTCACTCACCAGAGTGCCAAGATGCCAGTTGTCTCCTTAAGCCTCACCTCATCACACAATCACATCCCTAAGCAGAAGGGGAAGGGAGAGGTGGCCTATTTTAAGATCAAGAAAATCTTTTCCCAGGGGGAGCAGAGGAGGAAATGTCCCTGGCTAGAGGGTAGATAAAGGTTCGTGCGATGAAGGGGCAGACAAACATTCCGTAACAGGGAAGTTGGCACACACAAAAAAGATGGCAGCCGGGCAAGACGCTAGGAGGTTTGCAACATGCGTGTGTGAGGCAGGAGGGTGCAAAGCCCACTCCTTGTGGCCCCTCCCTCACCGCCAGGGGCCTTTGCTAAGAGCCATCCCTAGGGGGGGTTTTCCCTGGCCACCCAGCCCGGCTCTCTCTGGGCACGCTCTACCACCTCTCCGGCTTTGTGGCCTTCTCGGCAGTTCCCACCCTCCAATCCACATGTTTTCTTTGGCCTCCTTGTCAGCCTCCCTTATCGGATGTAAACTCCACAGGGCAGGCCTGTCTATTTAATCCTCTGCGATGATCCTGGGCACCCAGAACAGCGCTTGCTCAGAACTCAAGAACACTGACCAAGGGACAGGATAGATGCCTGGGGAGACAAATGGCGGCTGTGGTGGCGGCGGCTGTTGTCAGGGGCGGTGGAGTCTGTGCGGACTCGTAGTGAGCTTATCTCCAACAGAACAAAACACCGCCTGGTCCTGTGCCAAGCAGGGAACCACCGGGTCCGCATCGGTAAAGCAAGATAAAAGGGGGGGCGGGGAGGCCAGCCCTGAGCGAACCCCCGCCATGTTCTAGGAACTGCACCCACACCGTGCCTTTCTTCCCAAACGACTCTGTGGGGAGGAGAGACTTCATCCAATTGTACAGATAAGATGACCGAGGAACGGTGATGATCCACGGGTATGGAAGCTTGTCTTCAAAGATGGCCACTAGCCATCTTTCCCTTCCCCTGGACTCTGGGTGCAATAGTTAAAGCACTCGACTGCTAATGGAAAGGTCGGCCGTGCAACCCAGCAGCTGCCTCATGGGACAAAGATGTGGCTGGCAGTCTGCTTCAGGAAACAAGACAGCCCCCGAAACCCTCGTGGTTAGCTCTACTCTGTCCTACAAGGACACTGTGAGCCACAATCCACTTGGTGGCCATGGATTTTGTCTGTGGCTGGAATGTGGCCCGGCCTCCTAATTCTGTGGGCTGGGCAGCCGGGGAGGACTGG
>NW_022111379.1:14040111-14042697 GCF_000313985.2 Echinops telfairi
TAGCTACAGGAAGTCTATTACTGGAACCAAGTACTCACATAAAATAAATAAAAACTCCGGGTTAAGGCAGAGCCGTGGCTCCCTCAGCTGATCCTCCACTTAGAGCAGGTCTCAAGAGCGTGAGTGTTGGAGTCAGACCCAGGTTTGGACGCCGGCCCTGCCCGTTTCTGGTTTTCTGACTGTGTATAAGCAGTCTGTCTGTCTGTCTGTGTCTCTTACTTTTATGAATCCAGGAAGGGTTACGATACCTGCTCCCAGACTGTTTACTTGCCAACAGCCTGGGCCTGGCAGATAGAAAAGGTCCAGAACGCATTGGGGGCAGATGGACCCATGTGGGCCTGCCTGGCTGTCGTCTACAAAGTCACCCTTCTCCCTTCCCTGAAGGACAGGTCTCCTCCCAGGCCGGTCCTCAGAGCTCAGCTCCGGGCCCTCTGCCTCTGGCATGTGCCGACCTCTCACCCCCAGCACTTCCTGTCTGAACTCCTCCACCATACACCAGGACACAGTGTCTCCTCCACAACCAGACAGGGGAACTCCATCCCTTCGAGGCTGCCTACCCTACAGAATCACTGGAGAGCCAGCCTCAGGAAGTGGAGAGGACTGGAGGGCAGCCAGAACCCCGGCCCGAATCACACCTCAGGACCAGGAAGGGCCAGAGCGCAGCTGCCCCTTTGACTAGCTCTGGGCCTGGCTGCTTGTGCAGAGAGCGGGCACTTCCAGCCAGCTGTAGCCGTGTCTGCTGGTTTGTATCACTTGCGTAAGGGTGAGTGCTCCTGGGTGAGTCTATCTGATTGGCGGAGTCAGGTCACATGCTTGCACGGCAGCTGCAAAGGGGCCTGGGAAAGTGAGGGCTGCTTTGCAGAGAGGGAAGGAGGTGTGCCTTCTGTCAAGACTCAGACAGGCTAGGAATGCTGCAAAGTGGGTGTTGGAGCGCCCCAACATCCATAGAGGTCCACTCTGCTAGGTAGAGACGACTTGCCTCCAGAGGGCAGGGCCTGTGGTTGCCGGGGCCCGGCTGTTGTCTCCTCTGCCCACGATCAGCTTCAGGCTCAATAAAGGCAAAATCTCAAGCCTGTTGCCATGGAGTGGACTCGGACTCAGGGCTCAGAGCACCACTGCACTCCGTGGCGTTTCTCTGGCTGTAATCTTATGGAAAGAGATCAGAGCGCCTGGGGGGTCCAAACCAACTACTTTTTACTTAGTCTTCCAGGGCGAACCATGGGCACAACCCGGGGGACCACCCTGCCATCTCTCAACAGGAGTTAAGGACCTTGGGGTCCAAGGCTCCCCACTTGCGGGGGTTGCACACAAGTTGTAGGCTAACATAGGAGTGTACACTGTTGTTAATGTTTCCAAGTAGGAGATCAAAACCCACGTTCCACTGCCACCGTTCACTGCCCACCGGAAGGGATAGTCAAAATACCCATTAGGAAAAGAGGAGGGAGGAGAGCCTGGTTTTTAAACCTTGAAGAAAAACTCACTTTTGCTGCCAACGGCCAGAAAGCTCATGACACAACGGAATTTGAACACAGACTAAGGATTAGATAATAGTATTGTATCAGCGCTCGGCTTCCTGATTTTGTTAACTGTGCCGGAGTTTTGTAAGAGCGTGTAAGAGAATGTCCTTGTCGTTGGGAAATTCGCCCTGAAGTATTCGGGGTAAAAGGGCACTGTGTCTGTAGTTGAGTCTCATACAAACGCTTTGGGGGGAGGGGATCACACATTTTCACACGCATGCGTAAGTACGCAGAGAGAAAATGGTAAAGTAAATGGGGTGGAATATAAATAATAGGTGAAGCTGAGCAAAACGTATACCAGGGTTTTTGTACTTTCCTTGCAACTCTTGTGTAAAAATTTCAACTTAGAATAAAATGGAAAGTTATTCCCTCCCCTGAAAAAAAAATCTAGCCGTGCTTGGGAATGAAAGTTGAGTTTGTGACGGCCTCTCACTTTTTACATGATCCTATTTTGTACGTAAAGTTTTATTCCAGGCACCTGTGATGCGAATTAATGAAAGAAAAAAAGGATCGAACTTAAAGCTGAAAAGGTAGAGATGCTCTCAGTCCAGGCACTCTATACAGCAGGAGACGAGGGGTGGGGGAGTCCCCTTTCCAAGCACCCTCCCTCTGTGTGGCTTCAGTCCCCTTGAGACCAGAAAAGAAAGAAACCTTTTTTTTGCAGGGTCGCCCTCTCCCACACTTCCCATGGGGGGGATCGGGTCTACGGAAATGGGACCTCCGGGCGCAGCGGGGTGGAGAACCCACACAGCAGTACGTGACGGCCCTGCGTGTAACTCGTTGTTGTTGTAACCAGTGATGGCTCTGTCTGTTCAGTCAACCATTACTTATTGCCACAAATTATAAGCCAGGTCCCACACTGGAACTTTCCAGGCTTGAAATAGATGTGCATTCTGGGGAGGAGCTGGGGTAAGGATGAGGGAGGGAAGGCAGCCCTCAAGCCTCCCCTGCCGGCTCCTTCTAGTCTCCCTAACCCTCTCTCCAGGCTCAGGCCCTATTGCGGCCAACCTCCTCACGCCTCTCCTTCCACCCACAGCAGACGGCCTGCCCGCCTGTGTTCCTTCCCCCT
>NW_022111379.1:14042856-14066111 GCF_000313985.2 Echinops telfairi
AACTAGACGTGTGTGTGTGTGTGTGTGTGTGTGTGTGTGTGTGTGTGTGTAATGCAAAAGGACCGAGGTGATTGTCCTAGGAAAAGGCATGCAAAATACAGAGCATTGCAGGCACAAGCTGCAGAGGCCAGTGTAAAGCTATCCTCGGGGAATTAACAAAACTATGTTTCTGGAGTTTGGGATGTGTGAGTTGTTACATCAGCTCTTCGAGATGTATACTTTCTTGTCGTTCCAAATAAATATTCCGATGCACATGTAAAAGAAAAAAAACAGAGGTGGGTACTCATAGCTTTTTGGTTGTTTTTTTTTAATGAAACGGGGCAAAGGAAAGATCGCCCTCTCTCCATCTCATTTTCCACTCAGACGGCCTCTCAAACCAGTGTCTGAAGAGCTTTCTAAGTATCTTTCACTGTTTCCTAGTTTGTGACCCTGAAAGCAAGTGCACACAAATTGTTCTTTGACAAAAAGAATTGCATGCTATGGCCGGGTCTTGGTCTCTTTTCGCCTCTAGACACAGAATCAAGGTGTCCCTTCCATATCAGGACAGACACCCTTCCAGGTGGCAGGACATCCGGAGTACCATGTCTCACTGCGGATGCCCATCCCACCCTTTCACAGCAATGGCTTCTCTCACGGGCATCTTTGTACCTCTGTGGATAGATCTAGGGCCTAGATTCTTGGATCATGTGATTTCTGGGCCAAAAGGAATTCTTTGCGTTTTGATAGATATCTTCCAATTGTCTCCAAAAAGTTGTACCAAATCATACAAAAGCCCTTCGACGGCCTTCATCCATCTGCATGCCTTGTGCGGAATCAGGTGACAGAGTCGTTCAGTCATTGGCTGCTCAGAAAGGAACCGCAGTTTGAGTGGACGAGCCACTCCAAGGGAGAAAGGCGCAAGAGACTGGAAGCCCTGTGGGACCCCTCTGCTCGGTTCCGTAGCATCACTCTGAGTCTGAGGCTGTGGGTTTGGTCTTTCTGGTTGTTGTTGTTGTTGTTGTTGTTGTCGTCGTCGTCGTATTCAGATGCTATGGAGTCCACCTCATTCTCTACAACAGTGCCGGTCCTGCGCCATCCTCACAATGGTTACTAGGTGGGGAAGCATCGCCGTGGCCACGCCTCTCTTTCACTCTACTTTGCCCAATTTCTCCAGGGATGGGTCCTTCCAGAGAACGGTCCAAAAGAACTCACATGTGGTCTCTCCGTCCCGCTCCCGAGGAGCATCTGGCTGTGCTTCTTCCGAGACCGATGTGTTTGTTTTTCTAGAATCCGTGATAGAGTCAATCTCCTTTGCCCAACATCACCATCCAGAGGCATCAATTGTTTTCCAATCTTCCTTATTCACTGTGCAACTTTCACATATCTCAGAAGTGAAGCGATCAATGTTAACGTGGCTTGGATTGGCTCGCATCGTCCTCAAAATGACAGCTTTGCTCTTTAACACTTTAAAGAGGTCTTGTAAAAGAGGGAGGGAGAGAGAAGACCTTGGGCAACAGATTGCCCAGCGAAACGTGCTACTTGATCTTGAGTGGTGCTTTCGTGAGCACTGACTACAAATCCAAGGAAAATTAAATCCTTGACAGCTTCCATCATTTCACCTTCTGTTATGATGTTGAGGGTTTTGGTTGTCTTTGGATTGAGGCGCAATCCGTATTGAAGACTGTAGTCTTTGACCTTGTCCTTGGCGATCAGCAAGATTTTGCCTGAATAGTGTAGGTTGTGGCTGAGTCTTCCTTAGGCCCTGATGCTGCATTCGTCTTGGATTCTTTACTCAGCATGGGGATGGAATAAACATGGTCAGAGGCTATAAGCCTGCCACATCCCTTTCCTGATTTTAAACCAGGTAGCATCCCCCGGTAGTGTTTGAATGACTGCCTCCTGGTTCCCGTCCAGGTTCCACCTGAGCACAATGATGTGTTCTGGGATTCCCACTCTTCACAAGGCTAGCCATAATTTGTCACGATCCACGCAGTTGGATACTTTCACAAAGTCAGTAAAACACAGGGGAGTAGCTCCCTGGTGGTCTCTGCTTTCCCATCAAGATCTGTCTACTCGAAACTTAATTTGCTGCACTGTGTGGTGGGAAGAGTGGAGGCCTGTCCTGGCTGTGGGGCCCAGCTAAGCAGTGGTCTTATCTCAGACTCATGGTACCTGACGGCCACCACCATCACCTGGCGCTGCTGCTAACCCCACATCACTGAGGCAGGGCTCTCCCCAAGGGAGCCTCTGACCTTCTTGACCCTCTGCCCATCCAGGCCAACCATTCCTAGCCCCTCAAAGACCACCATCCTAAGATCCCAGCCTGCTGAATGAAAGCCAGCGAGGAGTGAGAGGAGCCTTCCCACCCGAGAACTGAAGTTGCTGCTCAGTTCCCAGCCCCCGGAACCAAGCTTGATCTGCTACCTACATACAGTTATGGAAGCTGGGCCAGAGCCTTACATTGTCTCCCATGGTTTCCCTGTCCCTCTGTCTGTCTGGGGCGCTCCTGGCTCATGTCTATTCCTGGGGGATCTCCTCACGGCTGGTTCTGTGCCTCCCTAGCCTATCTATTTCATATAATTGCCCATAAACTGATCTCTTACTGTCTACCCCAAAAGAGTTCATTATTTTTCATGTTTCCAAATCATTTGTACTTGTCTTTCCCTTGCCGGTCTCTAACAGTCTTTAAGGACCCACTCTGCACCAGACTCATCTTTCTCCCACAGAATGACTGTTCGGTTCAAACTGCTAACCTTCTGGTTAGCAGCCCAACACGTAACCCCTGATGCTGTCATCAACCTATTCAAGCTGTACGTTGAGCAAATCATCTGAGAAACTGGACTGTACGAAGGAGAACAAGGCTGTGTTAATCTGGGTAGACAAGAGAAACAGATTCATAGATACTCATATGTGTATAATAAAGAGCTTTCTGTACAAGAGCAATTGAAGATTGAGAAAACATCCCAGCCCAGTCCAGATCAAGTCCCTAAGTCCAATATTAGCCCATATGTCCAATACCAATCTATAAATTCCTCTTCAGACTCATGAAACATAATGCAATGACACCAAATGCAGGAAGATCACAGGCCAGTGGGTGGAAACTCTTGTGGATCTAGTGGTGGTAGAGGCATCTCAGTGCTGGCAGGGGTCTCCATGTGGCTCCTCCAGCTCCGGGCTCTGGCTGCATCAGTGTAGCTCCATCAGTCTCCTTGTCAGTAATGTCTCACAAGGAGTGAGCCTGTGTCCCGCCTCCAGTGAGCTATTCATCTCCTTAGTGCCTCCAAATGAGGTCATCAAGCTGCAACCTGATTGACGGGCTCCACCCCTTCACTCTTAAGTCTCAAATTGACAACAGATGATATAACTACCACAAAGGCATTGGCATCAAGACTAGAGGAAGACCTCATTAACAACCTGTGAGATGCAAATGACACAACCTTGCTTCCAGGAAGTGGGGAGGACTTGAAGCACTTGCTGATGAAGACCAAAGACAACTTAATGTCAAGAAAACAAAAATCCTCACAACAGGGCCAATGGGGGAACATGATGATAAATGGAGAAAAATTTGAAGTTGTCAAGGATTTCATCTTGCTTGGATCCACAGATGATGCTCATGGAAGCAGCCGTCATGAGATCAAGCAACATATTTCACGGGGCAAATCTGCAACCCAAGGCCTCCAGTGGCCAGGCCCACATCTCAGCATGGGCTGGGTGGGGGTGGGGGTCAGCTGTACCCTGAAAGGTCCCACAGCAGGGGCTCCAGCATGGTGGTGGGGGAGGTGGAGGCAAGTGTGGGACATGGGCCAGAGGAGGCTCCCTTTGAGAAGGATCAAACAGGATCCTTCCCCAGGCAAGCCAATCCAGCCCTCCCCAGAGGCCGGGCACCTGAGCAGATGAAGGGATTCACAGGCTCTCACGTCTCACATCAGAGCCCCACCACCTGGGCGTCAGCCAAAGTGTGACTGCCATGCAGCTGCACGCACTCACTGGCACACACACCCACTGGCACACCCATGTACTGAGGGACGGACGCAGCGGAGTCCTCCAAGACACACACTTTCTTGCTTAGGAGTCCTGGTAGGATGTAGAGCAGCTCTCAGCCAAAAGGCTGGCAGTTCGAACCCACCGGCTGCTGCACGGGAGAAAGATGGAGCCGTCTGCCTCCGTAAAGGGCCCAGCGTTGGAAGTCCTACAGGGCAGTTCTGCTCTGTCTTCTTGGGTCGCCACGAGTCAGAATGAACCTGACGGTGGCAGGCTTCCTTCTGACTTGGGTCTGCATGCCAGGCCCCTCACCCTGAACCTTGTTCACGGACAGGCCCCGATCCAGCCGGGGACCTCTGACTGGCGAGACCCGGCAGCACCCCCTTCCCCAGCTCTTTTCTGACTGGGATCAGCTCCCCATGGCGTTGGCTCACTGCTGTTTTTCCAGTGCCCATGGCAGCACCCAGCACGGGCCAGTGCGAGGTGCTCAGGAGAGGTTTGCTCTCCAGGGAGGCTGGGCTTTGGGAGGCCGGAGCTCAGAACCGCCAGGAGAGGGAACGAACAGCTGCTGATTTCCCTCGGGACAAACCTTCCCTCGGGAAGCACAGCAGGGTGTGCAGGAATTCTAGCTGTGTCATGGGCAAGTCCCTATGGAGTGTCCCTATGGCCTCCCTGGCCCCTGCTCAGGCAGAGCGGGTTGCAGACGGCTCTTGGCCTCAGGCAGCCCCTCCAGGCCCATGAGGACTTGGCCTTGCTCCACAGATGAGCTTTAAAGGGGGTGGGGTACTAGGGAGGGTGTTGGGAGGGCATAGCTTGCACATTGCTGCCACCCGAGGACCCCCGAAGAGTGTATGGTGGCCGGGGCACCTGTAGGTGGGTGGTCAGGAAGGACGCCCCAGCAGTGAGTGGGCTTTCTGGAGGGGCCAGGGCCAGGGCCAGGCTGGTCATAGGCCTAGAAGCAGAGGGGTATCTGAAGCTACTCTGCCATTTTTTCTTCCCAGGACTGGTGAGGGGCACCACGTCCGTGCTAGCTCATGCCATCCCCAGGGTGAAGTGGGCTGAGTGGGCACTAAGAATGGGGGCAGGTGTCCAGGGGGCAGGGCCATCAGTACAGCCTGCACCCATCCATCAACTCTTAGAGTCTTGCACCTGAGGGGCCACACCAGCAGAAGGACACATGAGAGATTGGTGGGTAGACTGGCAGAGGGGCCAGCTGGCTGGACAGACAAATAGGAAGATGGAGGAATGGGTCAATGGAGGAACAGAGCGTTGGGTGGATGGGAAGGGGAGAGTCAAAGAGAGACCACTGGGCCTCTTTGGCTTGTCACTCTCTGAAGCCCCCCAAGGGTCTAAAAACCCTGTACTCCCATCCCAGACCCTCCCACCCTGCCCAACACTCCCCCCACCACCCCCACCACCACCACACACACACTCATCACCTCCCAGGACGGGCTCTCAGGGACAGCAACACCTGCTTGGCCTGGTGCCAGAGACATACCTTCCAACCACACCTTCATAAGACCGATCCTGTTGCTCTTACTGCTGCCACCAAAGGCCCAGATGCAGGATCACCTCCAGGTGTTTGCACCTGAGCAGGTGTGTATAGGATTGGGTAGGGGTGGGGGCCAAATCTATGGGATAACATCTCTAAATAGAGCCTCTCCCTCGCCCCCATCACCTAGGGAATGTCCCAATCCTGACAAGCACACACAGACACAACATACACCCACTGGCTGAATCACATCCCCATAGACCCTGGCTCACACACACATAGACGGACAGTCGCTGACACACAGATACCAGGCCCCTGGTGCTGGAGGAGGACCATCCAGTTGTACAGATTGCATGGTCCACACTGTCCACTTCAGCAAGCTGAACGTCAAATACGCACTAGAGCTCACCACCCTTAATCTCTCAGCAAGGGGTCACTGAACAGCTCGGGGGACCCACCTGCCGGGCTGCCAGGAACACCTTCCGCGCCTTCTGGACACCTGAAGCATCACCATCAGGGCTCCCAGCACCCTCCAGAGAAAGCCCGACCCTCGGGGCTCCTCCAACCCTGCGGTCTGCCCCACCTCCTCATACCTGCCCTCCCCCAGTCGCACTGTGGCCTCACAGGATCTCCCTCTGCCCTCTCTTCGCCCACTGACCCTCTCAGCCCGGAGCCCCCTTCCCCACTCAGTCCTGGCCCCAGGGGCTGCTCCTGTCAGTGCAGTCAGAGGCCCCTGTGCACTTCAAACTTCATAGCGTGGGCCCAACGCTCGCACGCACACACACTACATAGTGGCCATAGTGGCCCTATAGGGCACAGTAGAACTATTCCTTTGGGGTTTCTGAGACTCTGAATCTTTACAGGAGCAGAAAGTTTTCTGTTTCTCCTACGGGTTCCCATAGGTCCCAACTGCTGGCCTTGCCATTAGCCGCCATTAACATTAACCTAACCTACTGACCACGCCAAATCCCAACACACTGCCATCAAGCAGCTTGATCCTCTATACAGTTTCCCCAGCTGTACAGCTTCTGGGGAACAGACAGCCTCTCTTTCTTCCTTGGAGTGGCTGGTGAGTTTGAACCGCCCGCCTTCCAGTTAGCAGTGCTAACTGACCGAATGGCTGCCTAACTGACTGGCTGCATCATTAGAACATAGATCAGCTGGCTGCTGCGTGGTTCCAGTAAGAACGGGAGAGACCCATCGGCTAGAGGCCTTTGAACCCCCACAACTTACCCTGCAACTTCTGATACTTGATGGAGTCCTGCACCTGCCCTGTGCTTTCCATGGAAAGACACTCCGCTGACGTGAGCCAGGCCCGGTCACACAGTGAGGGCTGGGGAGGTGAGTGGGCCGGGGAAGGGCCAAGGCTGCGGGCTGACAATGGCCTGCTCCCTCTACCCACAGACGCCTTGGAAAGCCTGGTCCTTGTCTAGGGTCTCCTTCTGAACTGAGGGGTACCACAGAAGGCCCTCTGCCAACCCAGCGAGTCAGGGGACACTGGCCCCCCTGCCACAGGCCATGTGGGTGGGACCATTTGGCCAGAGCACAGGATGGCTGAGTCTGGCAATTCTTGCCGGACTGACAGGAGGAATTCTTCCATTCCTTCAGCAAGTACCAGTCACACCTGCATAGTGGTTGCTGGGTCAAGCCTGTTTCTGAGCCCTTTTGGTGGACGCTTGCTCCTCTCATCCTTACAACGGCCCTAGGAGGGGGAGACGACTAGGATCCCTGTTTTACAGTGGTAGAAACTAAGGCCCAGGGGCAACCAAACACAACCAGTGCCATCAAGTCCCTTCCAAGTCACAGAGACCCTCTGGGCAGGGTAGAATTGTCCCCACACAGTGGCTCTTTATGGGAGCAGAGAGCCTCGTCTTTCTCCCACGGAGCTCCTGGTGGTTTCCAACTGCTGACCTTGAAGTTAGTAGCCCAATGCACCGCCACTACATCACCAGGGCTCCCCGAGGGCCAGTGGCAGAGTCATTTAATTGACCTGAAATTACAACAGCAACAGCGGGGAAGGAGTAGGCGGAAAAGCCAAGACTTTCACCCAGGCAGTCTGGTTCCAGAGCGTACACTTTAGACCACTGCATTATAATGTGTTTCTCCTTTAACTCATTTTAAAATAATAATAAGTGAGATGACTTAGTCCAGGCTGCCTTTGGCAGTAAGGGCATGGATATGTGACATTCCAAGTCACACACACACACACACACACACACACACACTCAGTCTGCTGACTCCTTGTAGCTGGGTCCACCCTCTGTGACCTCCTCGTTCCTCCGTGGCCAGGCAGCAGGCCCATGGGAACACTGCACTCTGGGCTTTGGGACCAAGTCCACTCTGGAAACACCACCCCCATGCCCACCCCTCCCCTCCCACCAGGCCCCGCCCCAGCCAGCATTCCTAGAAAGCTCAGAAGCACTTCTGGGGGAAGCCTTTTCCATGGGGCCTCTGCGGCTGGAGTTGGGAGCGCGCTGATCAGGATCCCGGATCCCAGCGTGGGGCCCAAAGCTTGGGGTGCCCTGGAGTGAGGTGGTGGTTGTGAAGTGCTGTTGTGAAGACCCTTCCCACTTGTGGCCACACCCTGTGGCAAGGTATTGGGTTTAGAGGCTAATGCAGACCTCTTGCACCAGGGGTGAGCCTAACGTGAAACCTCCCTGCCTGCCGTCAAGTCGATACCGACTCCAATCGACCCTATGGGACATGGTAGAGTTGCCCCTTCGGGTTTCTGAGACGTTAAATAGATAGCCCCATCTTTCTCCCTAGGAGCAGCTGGTGGGTTTGAACTGAGGGTAGCCCACTACACCAACAGGGCTCTGCTTCTGTCTCCGTGGCAGGAGCTGAGGCCACGTGAGGCCCACAGAGCCTCCTCCCCTTCTAAGTGACTGCTCCTGGACTGGGGAGGAGGCTAGCCCTGCAGCGTGTCTGTCCACAGCCTTGCTCAGCCCCACCCCATGACAAAGGCTGGATTGGTGTGTCCAGCCATGGGCTGGGCTCTAACAGCAGCCCTCAAAGCTCCACCACCATCTAATCCACAGAGGCTTGACCTCCAGGCCCTCCTTCTGCTGCTCGGAGGCCCAAAGTGGGGTCCTCGCCTGTGCCCTGATCCCCAGTCCCTGCCTGGGTGCCGTTTGTGGACAGAACCCCCCTGACATCCCACCCACAACCCATTCACCAGATGCCTTGGGGTGGGCTTCTTAACCCAGACACCTCAGCCCCACCTCTCTGCCCAGGGTGAATCGGAGCCCCAGAGGACTAGGGTGGGAAGGAGCTTCTTGGGGCCAGGCCCTCACACCTCACTGACCTGAACTTTAGGGGGCACCTCTGAGCACCTGTCCACACATTCACACACTCACATGCACACATTATACTCACGTGTATATTGACATCCACACATGCCTAGTCACGCTCTCATGTATTCTCACACTCTCATTCACACTCACACTCACACACCCACGCACACACTCACTCTCAGAGGCACAGGCACATATCACATCCACCCCCCCTACACACCGTGTCACCCGCACCCGTGGACACAGCACACTCACACCCAGCCACTCCTACCAGAGCCGAAACAGCTGAGGTGTGAGGCTGACGCAGCAGGAAGGAATGCCCACAGGGTGAGCGGCGTGGGGGACGTGCCAGTGCCGGACAGCAGGATTGGCACTGCCTGACGAGGGGCCCTCTGGGGTCCGTGTTGCTCGATGCTGTCGGGTCTGTTCCAATTTGTAGCAACCCGAAGCACATCCTACACTGTTCTCACGACCGTGGTCACGCCGGGGCCCATGGTGGCAGCTACAGTGTTCATGCATCTTGCAGAGAGCCTTCCTCTTGTCCACGGTCTCTCTGCTTTACAAATTCTTACCATCCTTGCCTCTGCATTCTGGGAGAAGTGCTTTCTGGCTGTACTTCTCCCAAGACAGATGTGTTCATTCTTTCAGCAGCTCGGAATTGTCAATATCCTTCACGATGCATTGATTCTTCAGTCTGCCGTATTTGATGTCCAACGTCCACCTGCATAGGAGGTGATTGAAAAGACCACGGCTTGGGGCAGGCACACCTTCGTCTTCAAAGTAGCATCCTTGCTCACAAAGAGTAATAGAAAGCCTCATCTCTCATGGTGTAGCTGCTGCTTTTGAACTGCCGACCTTGCAGGTAGCGGCCCAATGCATAACCCAGTTTGCTACTAGGGCTCCTTTTCTCCCCAGATTGGGAACCAGTTCTGGCTCTGCAGGGCTCTGCTCCCAGAAATCTGACCCCAACTCCACAGACCTTTACGTGAACACACGGACGCCTAGACTCCTCTTCAGCAACCCTAAGGCCTTCCTCCCTGCTCCACGCCTTCGCCCCAGAGAAAAGGGATCAGAGGGCCTAGGGCAGCGGTTCTCAACCTGTGGGCCGAGACCCCTTTGGGAGTCGAATGACCTTTTCACAAGGGTCGCTCAATTCATAACAGTAGTAAAATGACAGTGATGAAGTAGCAACGAAAGTAATTTTATGGTGGGGGGCGTCACCACAACCTGAGAAACTGCTTTAAAGGGTCGCAGCATGAGGAAGGTTGAGAACCACTGTCCTAAGGGGTCCTGGCTGCCCTGGTGGGGGAGACACAGGGACTTGCCCTCCGCAGTTTGCCTCCTCTTCTTTGGCTGAACACATAGCGGTTCCTGCAGGGCCCAGGTCACATTTTGACCTCCCGCACTGCCCTCGGCACACTTGGGGGTTCAGCATGCCTCTGACCATGCAGAGGGGGCAGGGCAGTTCATCCTTTGCTTTTTATTGCCGCTGCATGCACTACGCCCACTCTCCCTGAGATGCCCTCTTCCTTTACCTTCTTGTCCATCAGACCAGCGGTCCACGGGCAGCATTCCGAACGCACCCAGGGCCTGACCGAAGCCATTGGACCCTTCAACACTCCTAGGAGGAAACCTCCATGGATTAAACCCGTAGAGCTCATGGGAAAACTGATGCTCCCAGAGCGGCAGGCAGGATGCACTGCTGCCTGTCCTTTGAGATCATCCGGGACGCTACCTTCCCAACAAGCTCCCTCCCCTTCTCCTCCATGCCTTTCCACACATTTCCCACCCGCCTGCCCGCCCCCGGCTACCTCCACCTGGGGCCACTGCCCGTTGTGGAGCCTTCTTCCCCCAGCGGAGTTACTTAAACCCACGACATGGGACAACGAGTGCTTGCCCCGCTCCCCCTGGTCCAGGCCCTCAAGAGCTGGTGGCCAGCCTGGATCTGAGCCTGGCAAGCTGTCCATGCCGTTAACCCTTTGTCTCCCTCCCCCTGGACATGCCAGCCCGCACCTTACTTCCCAGGGTCCCAGCAAAGCAACTGACCTCGGCCAGCTCTCAAGCTGGGCTCTGCTGATCAGAAACGGAACCTGTACCAGGAGGAAGCTTGGAAGAGGGGCGGGGCTGATGTCCCCCAGATACAAGCGTCCCCTGACACAAAGAAGACCCAGCCTGGCCCTCCACCACGTGTGACCTCTAGGTGGCCGCTTGAGGGTGTGCGTGCACCTGCAGGGGTGGGGACGAGACGGAGTTACGTTCTCTGAAGACTGACAGTCTTGGAAAGACTCCACGGGTCACTGTGAGGCAGAATCAATTTGGGGGCAGTGGGTTTAGTCTCCTTGGGGTGGGGTGGGGGTTTACAAACAAACCCCACAGGTCTCTGTGGGAAGAGGGATTCTGGGAGCCGTGCTGGCCCTGTGCACTGCCCCACTTTGATCCCCAGTCTGATCAGGGCCTCTGCCGCGTGTCACCACGTCCAGATGTCCTGGGTGGAACCAGGAATATGTTCCGTGCTGTTCACTCACGGGACCGCCCCCTCCCCAACACACACACACACACACACACACACACACACCATGAGGGATGCTGTACAACTACCCCCTCTCTCACCCACCCCCATTTTTCAGAAGGGAAGACCGAGAGTTGGGGCTCTTTCTACTGGGCTGCAAACTGTGCCTTGTCTGCACAGTGTAAGGCCATGTCTACAACCGTGTGTTTGGGAATGTAGTGGCAGGGTGGTGGCAGCATGGTGGAGGGAAGAGGTGACAAAAAAGCAATACAGCTCAGGGACAGCAATGAGCCCATATCCTCCCCACACACACCCCCGGTGAAGCCCCAGCGTCCACCGCCACCTGAGATTTCTCCCTGTCAGAGGCAGTAGGTGGGGCTCAGCGCCCAGGGCCATAATAAGCGCCTGTAGACAGTTTCTGGTTTGAGCATTATCACCTTGGGTTTGCTTATCTTTATCAGAGTCAAAGGTTGGTTGGTTGGAACCTCCTGGCTGGGGCTCAAAGCCCTGCCACTCCAATTTCTCAGGGCGTTTAACATCACCGTCAACAATAACCCTCTCTCCTCAAGATAGCCTGCCGGAGTTTCTCCAAGGACTGCACTGTGGAGTCTGTGGTTTGATCGGCATTGTACCTGACAAGAAGCTAGTGCAAAGTCCTGGTGCCCAGACAGGCAGGGGGGTAGGAACTGGGCCGGGGACCCAGGCCTGCTGACCTCAGCCTCAGCCCCACCCCCACCCCCCGACTTGCAGCCATACGGGGGCACCTCAGCCCACTAGCATGAGACGTCACTAATGTGGTCTCAGCCCCTGCTCTTGCTGGGACAAGGGTTTCTAGGTTGTCTCAGACCAGAAGGTAGAATATTAATCTGACCATCTATGGCCAAGCCCTGACCCCTCATGCCCGGGGCGTCCACTCACCAGGACAGGCTGCAATGAGGCCCTGGCCAGCCAACCAGCCAGGCACGTGGACTTTGTGCTTGGTTTCTTCCCAGGGTCAGCTAGAGCTTAGCCCTCGGTGTTTGCCCAGCTCCCCCTCTGAGCCCTGGGGGGCCAAAGCCCTGCTAGTCACCTTCGCAGGATTGTGACCCCAGCACTGGTCAGACAAGACCTGAGTCCTCTTTCCAGCTCAGCTGCTGCCACCTAGCTCAGAGCCCTGTGCAGGTCACTACCCACCGGGACCTCATGGGTACGGACTCGGAGCTGTCCTACAATGCCTAAGGTGACCAGATTTTAACATTGGTAAAGCAGGACACCATTGATAAAACTCATAACCTGGCAAAATAGCCACATGGCAGCCGAAAACCGTCTACCCTAGCTTGTTGTGCATGCTTTCCAAAAATTGGGACTTTTTTAAAACGCCGCGGGACAGGGGAAAAATTGTTAAAAATCAGGACTGTCCCACCAAAAGCGGGACGTCTGGTCACGTTAACAATGGCCTCTTTCTCACTGAGAATGGGCACCGGAGTCTGGGTGCTCGCTGCTCCCCCTCCTTGTCCCATACACCAGCACCCCTCATGGGGGCCCACTCACAGTCAGCCAAAGGGCCCCCCTGCTCCTGCCTGGGTACCTGGGGCTGCCTGGTGAGGATGTCTTTGGAGACTCAAGCCCCTGGCTGGCAGGTGTGTGTGAGCACCCACCCTCCCAGGACATTGTCTGGAGGGGGCATTGTCCGGAGGGCTGGGCGGTTGCCTTTATGGCCAGGCATAAAAGGTAATCATTGACCACATCAATGCCGCTCTGCGCGTCAGTGCCCGCCCAGCCTCAACCCTGCCAGGCCCGGGATTACTTTACAGTCACTTAAAAGAAGCCTCCAGACTGGCCCCTGGGGACTTTGGCCCTCAAGGGGGAGCCCGGAGGGAGCGGCTCCCTGGAGACAGGCATTTCTTATAATATTTACTTGGCCAGAGAACTGTTCCCTCCTTTTATCAATCACCGTCAGGGTTGCGGCAGCCCAGCCCCCACCGACCAACCGGCCGCAGAGTCCAGTGCACAGGGACGACTCCTCCCCATCCTCCTCCACCTCTCCCCACCAGGACCCACTCAGCAAGGCCCCTCCCCAGGCCCAGACTCCCCAGGCATGTCTTAGAAGCCTTTTTCCTTATGAACCTTTATCTCTTCAGCCCTCACTGACGCCGTGAGGCAGGCACAAATAGAATTCCCATTTTACAGATGCGGAAGCTTGGGTGGGGTGCAGAGAGGCAGCATGATTAGCTGCAGTCGTCTGCCGAAGTCAGCTGCAACCCGCAGCCACCCCTGCAGTCTGCCCATCCCCGGTCTCCAGACACGTCTGACTGGGCACTTCTACCTGTCCAAAACAACTCTGAGCACACACCTTTGACATATGGATCTATGTATCTATCCATCATGCACATGTCTGAAAATCCAAGTATTGGCAAATACCCGCGTCCCATGGGGACAATCTTTTCTTGTCATATTTATTATTCAGCAGCCGAGGTCAAATCGGCTCAGCAAACACTCCCAAAGGCTTGGTTCCAGCAGGGACACCTGAGGCTGAAAGAGAGGAGTTCGCACTTGGGCTGAACTTTGAAGGAACAGTAGGACTCAGGCAGGTGGAAGCGCCTCTCCAGCAGAACAAGAATGGTGGGAGCAAAACTCAAGAGGTGAAGAGTGGCCAGACATGCTGGGACGCAGACAAGAACCCAGCAACATGAAGGGATAAAACCAGAGACACTGCAGGAACCTCGGAGAGGGGACCAGTGTCGGCAGCTTGCCAGACCTGGTTTCAAATGCAGCAGGGAGCCATGGAAGGTTCGTGAGCGGTGGTGTGACTACCAGAGGCGTTTTAGAGATGTCTCTGGGTCCACAGAGTTGAGCAGGCATCATATTCTGAGACAAAGATGTCCCTGGAGTTGTGTGATCCAGCCCCTTCTGGAAGTCCTACACTGAAATTCAAGGGCCCCGGAGGGTCTCTGGTAGAGTTCTCCCTTCCCATGCAGAAGACTGGGTTTGTTTCCCAGTCAATGAGCCTCAGGTGCACCCACCTGTCTGTCAGTGGAGGTGGTCTGTGGCTGTGATGCTGAGCGGGTTTTAACGGCGTTTCGGGACTAAAACAAACCAGGAAGAAAGACCTGGCCGACCAGACACGATGGCTTGCCATGGTCCCACCGCCCTAGGCATCGGGTCAACGTGAGTCAGAGCCAACTCCATGATGGCTAACAGCAGCCTGTAGGCCAGTTCAGAGTCACCACACCCTGATGCCTCTGCGTGCGTTGCTCCTTCTGCCTAGCACAAGGGGGGGAGGGGGGGACAGCGCAGCTGAGTGGAGAAAACACATGATTTGAATCATGTATTAGTCTAGGTACTTTGGAGAAACAAATCCACAGCAACTCATGTATAAGAGAGTTTTATGCAAAGAAAATGTGCATCACAAAAACATCCCAACCCAATGCTGCCCAAGCCCACAAGTCCAACATTAACCCATACCCAACACCAGTCCACAAAGTCCTTCACCTCACAAAACAGAGGCAATAATGCCAACTGCAGGAGGAAAGCTGAGTCAGTGAACGTGTAAGCATCTCAGCACTGGCAAGGGTCTCCACATGGCTGCTCCAGCACCCAGGGCTGCATCGGGATAGATCCATGCGGCTTCTCCTTGGGGATGTCTTGTAGGAAATCCATCTTGCAAGCTGAAGCAGGGAACTGCTAAGGCAGCTGCACCCGATGCAACCATCACAAAACAAGAGACCCGAGAACTAGAAAGGCGAGGCTTCACCACCCATTTATCCCTCCGCCTGTCAACCAGCACCACATGTGATTATCGGCCAGGCTGGCACAATTAACTAACTCAAATCAGGAGGGACTAACTCTGCTAGTTACCAGCTGCCCAGCTGTGGGTGCTGCACATGACATCCTGAAAGTGTGGACAAGCCAAGGTGCCTATTGAAGGGGCAGGGGGAACCTGACCCAAGCCGCGGTGTTTTCAGTCAGCTCATCATCAAGAGAAAGCTGGCGGTGGGATATGGAAGCCTCTAGAAGAGCTGATGATGCATTGGGATGATGGTGCCGGCAAGGAGTATTGACAGCCAGGAGAACCAACCACTCTGTCTTGGGTAAGGTGACCAGACGTCCCGATTTTTGGCGTTTTAAAAAAGTCCCGATTTTTGGAAAGAATGCACGACAAGCTAGGGAACGGTCTATTTGGTCTATATAGACCAAATTTTTCATCAAGAACACCCCCACACACACCCCAGCCCCGGTCAATGGTGTCCCACTTTAAATCTGGTCACCTTAGTCTTGGGCAAAGTGCACCCAGAATGTTCCGCAGAAGCGAGGACGATGAGACTTCCTCTCGTGCACTTTGACGACAGCAGCAACAACCACTTCCGTGAGTTCTACAACATCAGCAGCCTTGCTGGCCTCGGCCATCCATCCCGAACAGGGAGGTGATGATTGTAGGTGCTTCTCCGACATCACTGTCACTCTGAGAGTTTGGGGCAGTTGGCCGAAGCGCTTCTTTCAGATGCTCAATAAACGTCAGCTGCGATCACTAGGAGAAATCAAACGGGCCCCTGCATATGTCTTCTAACCTCCCTGGAGTTCCCCAGCAGACTCAGCAGGCAACTCCTCTGGGCTTCTGCTAGCCCGGACTCGTGCGGTAGCATCATGTGAGTTTCTAGAATAGAGGTCTCTCACCCCTACCATCCCTGGGCTCCTGAGGGGCCGGGCCTCTGTGAACCTCTGTGACTCCGTTCCAGGTGGTGGTAAAGAGGAAGTACCTTAACAATGGCAGCAGCATACGTAGGGACAGGCCCTGCCCCAAGCATCCCCCATGCGTTATTTCTGGAAGCCCCTCATCGACCCTATGTTGTTGTGAGTTGCCACAAACAACTCCCAGCGACCTTGGGTACCACTGCCATGGAGTCAATGCCGACTCAGACAGACCCCCTGTGAGTTTCCAAGACTGTAACTGTTGACGAGAGTAGAAAGCCCAGCCTTTCTCCCGAGGAGCTGCTGGTGGTTTCTAACTGCCAACTATGTGGATCGCCACAGCCCAACAAGTAACCTCTGAACCACCAGGGCTCCTGACCTTGGGGACAACAGACTAAAACCTGGGCAGCCCATTCTCTTGTGTCATCTTCGTCACCCCTGACATGTTTGGGTCCCTTGTGGCCGCCCATGGCATGGATGGCCAGGCAGCCACTTGTCCAAGCGCAATGTCCTTCTGCAGCAATGGGTGCCCCCCTCTTTTTTTTGCCACCCCCCTTGATGTGCTGACCTGATATTGAATCCAAAGCAAGCAAGATGAGCTCCCAGAATCTTGCCTGGGACCCCCCAGCAAGATTCTGGGATGCACAAGGTTTTCCTTGGCTGGTTTTTGTTTTTATTTTAATCATTTTATTGGGGGCTCGTACAACTCTTATCATCATACATACATATATCCTTTGTGTCAAGCACATGTGTACATTTGTTGTCATCATCATTCTCAAAACATTTTCTTTCTACTTGAGCCCATGGTATCAGCTCCTCATTTTCCCCCTCCCTCTCCCACCCTCCCTCCCTCATGAACCCTTGATAATTTATCAATTATTATTTTTTCATGTCTGCGCTGTTCGATGTCTCCTTTCACCCAGTTTTCTGTTGTCCATCCTCCAGGGAAGAGGATAAATGTAGATCATGGTGATCAGTCCCCCCTTTCTCCCCCCACCTTACCCTTACCCTCCTGTTACGGCTACTCTCGATATTGGTCCTGAGAGTTTATCTATCCCGGATTCCCTGTGTTTCCAGCTCTTATCTGTACCAGTGTACATCCTCTGGTCTAGCCAGATTTGTAAGATAGAATTGGGATCATGATAATGGGGGGAGGAGGGAAGCATTAAAGAACTAGAGTAAAATTGTCCATTTCAACTGTGCTATACTGCACCCTGACTGGCTCGTCTCCCTCCCGAGATCCTTCTGTAAGGGGATGTCCAGTTCCTTGGCTGCTTTTCAGAAGTAGGTCACAGCCCTTTCTTCCCACTCTGTGAGTCAGGAGGCTCCACTCTGGGTGCCCTGGCAGGCCTTGCTTCTGACACTGTTCAGCACACAAGCCACCCCAGTACAGAAACCCAGCAGGCATCAGTCCTCTAAGGCAGGTGTATCAGGCAGGAAAGGCTAGCTTATGCTGCCTAACAAGCATGCCCGCATTGTAGCGGTTTGAACGGTAACGACTTGTTTCTCTCTCTGGGACCAATGAGCACTGTGCTCCCTGGGGTCCTCCTGAGCTGTGCTGTTCCCACTGGGGAGCCAAGCTGAAGGAGGGGCCCTATCAACAGCTTCCACTCTCGCCAGCAGTGAGAAGGAGCGCGCTATGCACACGTTTCACTGAGCAGAGCCAGCGCATAGGCTCTCCGGCCTCCGCTGCAACCCCATCAAGCTCTGGTTCAGGTGGGTCAGGCCCATCCCCAGCTGTGCAAACTGCCACTCCCAACTGGGCCATGAAAGCCCCCTGGTGGCAAAAGGGCCAACTAAGAGTGGTCCATTTTCCTCCTCCCTGGAATGCCACCAGGAGAGTCAGCCCACAGGAATCTGCGTTGCTCCTATCTCCCAGCAAAGCCGGGCTCGTCTAGGACTCCAGCCTTGACTTGGGTTAGGCGCGAAAACCACAACCATCATTCATGTCCGTCCCTGGGACGGTGCAGGTCTGGCATGGAGCATGGGAGAGAGGGAAAAGGCAGCTGGCTTGGGGCTGGAATGGGATTTATTACCAAATAATTACATGTTATCTGTGGGCTGGGCACACACACTTGAGCCTGTGCCCCAAGGAGAGTCTGCCCCAAGCATGTGCCGGCGCCCATTACCTGGTTTTTCCATCGTTATGTGCAACAGAGAATTTGTAGGGTCTGAAGGCAAATCAGCTATGGTGTGTGTGTGTGTGTGTGTGTGTGTGTGTGTGTGTGTGTGTGTGTGTGTGTGTGTGTGCGCGCGCGCGCGCGCGCGCAGTGAAGAGAAACAGCCTCCGGCCCCAGCCAGTGTCACGCTGCTGTGGGTGCAAGTTAAAGCGGACCACATTAGGACACCGGGCAAGGGGAGAGGGAGTCAGACATCAGTGAGGGTCAGAAGGCAAAAGGGGACCCCACTGAAGGCTGGGGTCCGCCAGCCAGGGACCATCTTGTGAAGTGGGAGGGCCACTGGCTCTGGGGCTCAGCGAGCTGAGTTTGGGTCCCAGCTCTGCCCCCGAAGCTCGCTGGGCCCCCTGGTCAATCAGTCACCTCTGCTGGCCTCAGTTTCCCTGACTATAAACGGAAGCTAATGAGGGCCTGAACATCACAGTCTTGTGGCGGTGATAAATGAGCTCATGTGAAGAGCTAGAAGAGGCCCTGCCCTGCCCTCTGGACCTGGGCAGCTATTTTCCTGAGCTCAGCTGTGGAGTGGCCCCAGGGAAATATCCATGAGGTGAGTCCAGGGAAACTTCTTACCTCTAAGGGGCAGAGGCGCCAGGAGAGCTGGCCTTGCCCCATCAGTCCTCCTAAGCCCCTTCCTGTCCACCCCTCAGGGATTTGCACTGGCTGGCTTCCAGGGGTCCCTGCATGGTGCACACTCAGCTGCCAGCTCTAAGGCTGGCGTTCTGGAGTCTACCTGGGGGCACCTTGAAAGAAAGATCTGGTGATCTCTTTGCCTAAAACCAACCTATAAAAACCCTCTGGAGGAAACGAGGTAGTCCAAGAAGAATCCTGTCTATAGAACGAACAGTCTCCACAAACTAGTCTCATCACCCTGGAGATCAAAAGAACTAGATGGTACCCAGCTACCACGACTCTCCAGGGACTTAGTGGATGGTTCCAGATAGAAAGAGAGAAAAGTACATAAGAAAACACAAATTTGACCAGGAGAGACTAAAGGGACCTCCAAGATTATCACCTGAGGATACCCTTTAAACTTGAAACTCCAAAAAGTCCCACAGATTGCCCTTCAGCCAAGTGACATATCTATATCTATATCTATATCTATCTATCTCTATCTCTATCTCTATCTCTATCTATATCTATATCTATATCCTCTTGCTTGGATTCACAATCAATGTTCATGGAAGCAGCAGTCAAGAGATCAGATGGCAAGTTGCATTGGGTCAAGACCTCTTTAGCGTGTTGGGGAGCAAGGGTGTCGCTTTGAGGACTAAGGTGCACCTGACCCAAATCGTGGTATTTCCCGTCGCCTTGTCTTCATGTGAAGGTTGTACATTGATTGAGGAAGACGGACAAAAAACTAGTGCATTTGAATTGCGGCGCTGGCAAAGAATGTTGAAAGTACCAGGAACTGCCAGGAGGACAAACATGTCTGTCTTGGAAGAAGTGTGTCCCGAGTGCTCCCATCTTGTCATCGAAAAAGAGGAAAGCCTTCAACAAGATGAGTGGCCGTAGTGGCTGCAACCCTGAGCTGGAGCATGGGGACGATTGTGAGGATGGCCCAGGGCTGGCAGGGCTTCATTCTGCTGGGCACAGGGCTGCTGTGGGTCAGACCCAACTCCATGGGGCCTCACGACCAACAAGCAGACAAACTATGTATAACTCTAAATTAAGGTGACCAGATGTCCGCTTTTGGCGGGACAGTCCCGATTTTTGGCATTTTTAAAAAGTCCTGATTTTTGGAAAGAATGCATGACAAGCTAGGGAATGGTCTATTTGGTCCATATAGACCAGAAGTTTAATCGAGAACCACCCCCGCCCCCCCCCACCCCCATCTATGGTGTCCCGCTTTAAATCTGGTCACCGTATTCTAAATGAAACCACAGAGTAAAAGCAAAGTTGAGAAGGTAAAGGGGGTAAGGGCAGCTAAATTAATGGAAATAGAACAACTAGAAGGAAAATAGTAAGAGGGCTGATAATGACAGAAAGTGGAATCGGTGTCACTTGAACAACATGCTTGGAAATTGTTCCATGAGAACCTAACTTGCTGTGTAATCTCCATCAAAAACTCAACCAACTATGATTTTTAAAAATCCTGTGGGTAGACAAGCAGGAAGAGGGGGAGTTGCGCTCTAGATAAGAGACGTAGGTTATTTGGGGTGACGGGGGGCGAGGGGGGGAGCACCATCGACTGAGGGTGAAGTGTTCACAGTTGAGTGAAGGTAAACAACGTGACTACAAAGTACCCAAGAAAAAAGACCCATCGGTAATGGCGATGGCAACTTGTAAACAACCGCACTAACAGCCAACAAACACCTGTGCGGATACATCGATGTCGATAGACATTTATGGATCCCCACTGCCCACTGCCGTTGAGTGGATGACAACTCAAAGGGTCCCTGAATAGGGGCTCCCTAGGCTGTAACACTTTGTGGGAGTAGACAGCCCCATCTTTCTCCTGCAGAGCGACCGGTGGTTTTGACTGCTGACCTTGTGGTTAGCAGCCCCGCACGGTAACCCACTCCTAAATTAATGCCTAACGTCCGTCAAGACTGCTCTCCTCTCAAAAATTACCTGTGTGAGATCAAAGGATCAACAGTGACTTCAGGAGCAAAGTGAGACCTAAGAAGGCAGTTCCTTGGAAACAGAAGAAACTAGAGCGGAAATCATGAGACCGTGTGAAAAATGTAACCAGTGTCATTAAACAATTGAGGTAAAGATCTTTGACTGGGAACCTACACTGTTGGGTATACTTTCACCGAAAACACCATAAAGCGTTCCTTTGAAAACAAAAACAAGCCCCTGTGGGACTCAGTTCTACTCCGACGCATACGGACTGACTGTCATCGGGCAGAGCCTGCTCCTTGGCAGGCAGTACTGGCTGGGGTCTGGGGTTAGGGATAGAGAGTTCCTGGCAGCAAAGAATTCCAGGGTTTGACTCCAGTAGCTCCTCATCCAGCTGGCAGGAGAGGCTGCTCACTGCCCAGATAAAAGAGGAAACGGGCCTGGTTTGCAGCAGGCAGAGCTGAGCCAGAAGGTGGAGCAGGGAAGGCGCCTGCAGGGTGGAGCTGCGCAGGCACAGCTGGGGCACAGCTTGCCGAACCCGTCTTGCGGTGGGACAAGGCTGATCCACTCAGGGCCTCACTCGGGGAGAGCCCTTGGCTGGTGAATGTGGAGGCCCAGATCCTAACAGCAGGCCAGAATCGGAGTGGCTGGGCCAGGGGTCTGGTCTGGAATGAGGACAGCAGTCAAGGGCCTGCAGATAAGTCACTGGGACAAGAGGGCTCGCTGGGGCAGGTGAGCTGCTCAGGGTCACAGCTCCAGGTGCACACCATGGGAGGACTTCTGTTTCTGGATGGGGACTGCCCCAACTCAAGAGTCTCCGCCACCCCCACCCTCACCCCGCCCTGGCTTTGCCATCCCACCCGGCAAGCCCCAGGCTGTGTTGAAAGGAGGAGGAGCCAGTGCTGTGCAGCATTGTTAGGCTGGAAGTGAGTCACAGGGCTTCCCTCCCTCTTCCTCTACCTTTGCTTGCCCGACACACTTGTTTCTCTCGCTCGCTCTGTCTGGCACACACACACTCACACACACATACACACATCTTTGCAAATCTATGAACTACAAATAAGTGCCACCCTAGATGCCTGAATCCCAAGCTGGAGTTCGAGAGCCTTGGGCACAAGGCCCTGGGGCCTGTGTGTCTGCAGGAAGGGGTCAGTGTCCTGGGGGCCTCTGACATGCTGGTGCCTCTCCAGGTAGATGAGGCAGGAGGGGTGCCTGTGAAGGAGGCAGCCAGCAGGCCCAAGTCTGTGAGGTTAGGGAATGGGGGAGGGATGAGGCAGGTGTGTGCTCTGTGCTTGTGGGTTGAGTCTGGGAGGCTGTGGCATAGACGGTGGGTGTATTTCTGTGCCCCTCGAGGTGCTATTTGTGCCTGCAGCGCCTGAGCGGTGTGTCTGTGGGGAGACGGGTGCAGTGAGTGTCGGGAGGAGGTGGGTGCTGGGGATGGAGTGTCTGTGCTGTGTGCTTACATGGGTGGGGTGTCTGTGCCTGCACCGGCCAGCTTTGCCCCCAGCTTTGCAGGATGTGAATGGATTGGGGTTTGTGGCTGTCTCTGGAGGCCGGTGCTAACAGCGAGGGTTGGGATCAAGACCCGGTAACACTGCCTTCATCTAGGCCAGAGGGTTGGCGATAACCTGAGTGTTACTGCTGCCCCTGGGGCAGGGCCACGTCCTGGGAGGGGCTTCAAGGGCAGACTGGAGAAGTTGGCAGGCTAGCCAGAGGGAGGAGGCAGCAGAAGCACAAGGCAGGGTCTGCCAGTCACCACCTGGTAGGACTCTGCTCAGGCACCCAGATGGCATGAGGGCTTCC
Organism: Echinops telfairi; assembly: GCF_000313985.2. Taxonomy (NCBI): domain Eukaryota; kingdom Metazoa; phylum Chordata; class Mammalia; order Afrosoricida; family Tenrecidae; genus Echinops; species Echinops telfairi. Next base: position 14,065,321 of record NW_022111379.1, read on the forward strand.
TCCTCACGATGTGCACGGGTCCCTGGCCCAGCTAGGTTATGAACCCCTCTCTCTGCACGCAGCCTCAGGCCCCTATGTGGAAAGGAGACCCTCCCAGGGCTGCGGGCACTCTGGGAGCTGGAGGTCAGGCAGCCCCATGTGCAGTAGAGCTCAGGGCCCCCAGTTCTTAATCCCTCCCTGCCCCCTTCCACAGGAGCCTCCCTGGGGTGTTCAGGTCCCTGGGCCATCTCTAGGGGGTGCTGGTGAGCAGCCAGAGCATGCCTGCACCTGTCAACTGGATTAAATGGGCAAAGGCCAGTTAAATAAACACCCGGACAGCCTCAGAGAGGGAAGAGGTTATGTGTGCATGGGAACAGACGTTCAGTCGGGCCTGGTGGGAGGGTTTCTGTGGGATGCGTGACTTCTGTCACCCCCTGACATGAGGAAGAGGGCCCAAGGCCACTCTGAGAACCGACTCTGGGGCTAAGGAGGGTCTGGACTCAGGGGGAGAGGGTCAGCTTATCCCTGGACAATGCTGAAGTGGAGCCCCGAAAGCCCTGAGATGGTGGAGGGTGTGTCGTTGGGGATAATTAGAGTCTGCTTTCTTCTCCTGACCTCTGGGGCCCTTACTGGGCCCCCGCAGGGGACCTGGTATATCACCATGTCCCAATATGGACCCTAAAGGGAAAGTTCACTTGGGGGGTCTCTGACCTTCCAAGCCTGGCTACCTTCCCTGGGCATGTGTCTCATGTTTGGGAATTCCCAGAGACAAAGCCATCTCTCTCTCTCTCTCTCTCTCTCTCTTTCACACA
>NW_022111379.1:14066265-14073475 GCF_000313985.2 Echinops telfairi
GTCCCAAGCAACGGAGGTGCTGCCTTGCTCTCAGAACTGCCCATCCATAAAGGGCACTTGTGGCCCGGCAACACCACCCACCTGGGACTGGGGGCAGGGGTGCAGGAACACAGGGCCGCAGTGAGAGGCAGACAATGTGCCTGTGTGCACCCTAGCCAGCCCAGGTGCCGAGGAAGTGAGGTTGGGGCCCAAGTGTTAATGGGCCTCCTTCCTGCCCTGCCCTGCCCATGCCGCTCCTGGTGCTCATCCCCTCTCCCCCCAGAAGCGCCCGCTTCCGCTCAAGGCCCCGCACACTCCCTCCACATCCTTGGCTTTGACAAGCATCCCACTCAGCCTCAGGTTTATGGTGTTTCCGTGTGCCTCCCTTCATGTGGGGGCAACCAACGCTCAGGCCCTCACGGGCCTGGCCAGCCCATCCCCAGCACAGACAGCCTGGGGTGGAGGAGTGGGAGCAGGACTGGCCCCAGAACAGGGAGGGGCCTGGGATCCTGCTGCCCTGACAGGACAACCGAGAGGGCCGTGCTGGCGCAGAGGAGAGAGCCTGATGTGCCAAGGCAAGGTGGGCTGCAGGAGCCAGGAGACATCTGGGAGAGAGCTGTGGCTGCAGGCTAGTGAGGACAAAGGGACTCACTCCAGAAGGGGCCATCCCAGCCCAGGAGATGGCAGGCAGCTGCAACTTCCAGAAGAGAAGTCAGAAAATACTTGTGGTTTGGTTTTAATTTTGCTCTTAAGCACAACATGCATTAAGCACTATGCCCTGTGTCCTGGGAGCCCTGGTGGCGTAGTGGTTGAGAGTTGTGCTGCTAACCAAGAGGTCAGAGGTTCAAAACCACCAGCCGCTCCGAGGAGATGCTCTGAGGGAGGATGGGACTTTCTATTCCCTCAAAGAGTCGCAGTCTTAGAAACCATGGGGGCAGTTCTACCCTGTCCTGCAGAGTCGCGGGGAGTCAGCATTGACCCAATGGCCATGCCTTTGAGTCTGTATTTGATGTCCGATTGCCGAGTTCTATACATTCCTCGCCTCGTATTCCTTCTCACCCAAGCTCACACGTGTTCTTACCGTCACCCCCGTTTGACAGATGATAGAATCGAGGCCCAGAGAGACTCAGGAACATGCCCGGGCCGCAGAGCTGGTAAGTGGCAGCATGGGGATTGCCTTCTGTGTCCGAGTGTTGAGAAAAAGCCACTGCTCGGTGACCTTCTTGTTAGTCACTGTTGGGCTTTTGTCCTTGGGCCTGTGACGGCCCGTGAGATGTCTTGGGTCAGCTCCAGCAGGGTCGAGGAGAAATCATCCCATTCCAGGGGTGTCTGTGGTCTCTGAGACAGTAAGACTCCGTCAGAGCCTCACCCTCCTGACACATCAAGCATCATCTACATACGGATTGGCTTCACGTTTTCAAATGCACACTCATTTCAAAGGCCATGGGATGTACACTTGCACTTTTTTTTTCTGACAGGAAAGTAAAAATACAACCACTGTCATGAAGAAGGGGTTCTGACGGCTCGGCGGCGGCTTAGCGCTCGATTGCTCACCAGAAGGTTGGCAGTTCCAACCCACCCGCAGCCTCGCAGGCAAAAGTCCTGGCAATATACTCCCGGTGCAGATGAGAGTGGAGAGGACCACACGGAGCAGTTCTGGTCTCTATCCAACTCCCGCAGAATAATTGTGGAGAGAGAGCTGGCACGCAAACTACTTCTCACCCACTGCCGTCAAAGCCAGTTTTCACACCTAGGGACTCTTTGGGGCAGGGGAGAACGGTGGCCCCTGTGGGTCTTTGGGACAGTAACTCTTTGGGGGAGAAGACAGCCTCTCATGTCTCCTGAGTAGTGGCTGGTGGTTTAGAACTGCTGACCTCGGGGTCAGTAGCCCAACATGTTACCCACGATGCATGCGGACTTCAAACTGTTTAGCCTTTGTCAGAAAAGTGTGTGTGTGTGTGTGTGTGTGTGTGTGTGTGTGTTCAACGAGTTCAGGAGCTTCTGCTAAGGGGTCCCACCATATGGGGTGAGTATTGGCCGAGTTTCAAAGCAGGTGGGGCCCAGGCCAGGGCCAGGGCCTCTTCGGAAAAGGCATTAAGAGCTGGCAGGGGGTTCTTCGCCCTCTGGTCAGTGCAGCCCCTTTACCACTCTCCTCCTGTCAAAGAAGGGGAGCTGCCCCAGGGGGGTCTCAAGGGTACAACCCAATGAGGCGTAGCGCTCCAAGAGCTGATGTCAGTGGGAATTCAAGGGCAAGTCTCCTAGCAGAGTGGGGACAATCCTAGGGACCAAGACACTCTCTCGCTCTGCCAGCCTTCCCTGCCATTCACTGCTGGTCATGGCGGGGAAGATGGCCGCTATGGGCAACAGGAAAACTGGCCTGTGTGAGTGGGGAAGCCCCGCCCCGCCCCACCCTACCCCACCACTGGGCTGTGGGGATGGACCGCAATGGAAAGAAGCAAAGAAAGCACCCTGCAAACAAACATACGGGGTGCCCAAACACTCGCAGTGTGTTCACAAGTCCGTGTTTTCATTATGTTTTGAATCTCAACCACCCTGTATATCAGAGAGCTCCCATTTTTATAACTATGCCCAGAGAGGTGCAGCGCTATCCACAGGCACAGCCAGCCCCTAAACTTGACCCCACACAGTGGGGCTGAGCTGTGGGCCCCGGTTCTCTGGGGCTTCAGCGCCTCCATGGGGAGGGGGCAGAGGCTGGGTGGGGGTGGGGGTGTCAGGAAGCGCGCCCATAGCAGCCCAGCCCCAAAGGCCCACAGCTCCTGCCCAGGGAACATCCTCTTTGTCTGCATCGATTGTTCACAAAACCGAAAAAGTGATGATGGTTTCCTTCCTCTCTTTAAGAAAACAACAGAACCAAAACAAACAGCGAAGGGGAACTCCCGTCCTGCCGGTTTCTGCCAGAAATAAAAGGAAGAAATAGAGCCACTTGCGACCTAGGCCGCCCTGCTGCTGAGACAGGGTCTGGGAGGGGAGAACGCACACCCCACACTAAAACCCCAGCATTCCTGTTCCCACTTCCTGAAACTCACCCGCATGTGCCTCCCCAGCCCCCACGGGAGCCTCTCCCAAGATTGCTTCCACATACACACAGCTGAGGCAGCTGAAACTTCCAGCGGGCTTTAGTAAATCCTGAGGAAGGGCAAAGAGGAAATAAAAACATGCAAGACACCCCAGCCCCAAATACAGATATCCCCCAAGCAGTTAACAGAGAATGAAGTGGAAGAAACTGGATCAGCAGGGATCAGTGGACCCAAACCCACACTCAACTGCCATTGAGTGTATTCCAGTGTAAACACGGGGTAGAACTGCCCCTGTGGGTTTCCAGGACCGGCTTGGTGAATTCGAACTGCTGACCTTGCGGTTAGCGGCGTCACATGTAACCACTGTGTCATGTCACCAAGGCTCCTGACACCCTGGTAGCTAGGAGCATTATCTATGAAGAATTCATGATATTCGTACTAGGCACAGTTTATTCAACAGAGAAATTGCCCTATGATCACTTCTTTTTTTTTTCTTTTTTAAGTTACTATCAAGTAGGCTCCAAACTCCTAAGGGCCAGATAAGTGTCAGAGTGAAACTGTGCTCCAACGGAGTTTTCAACTCCTGGTGACCTTCATTTGCTTACTCACTTTGGAAGACGTCAGCCAGACCTTTCTTTAGAGGTCTTGAACCCCCAACGTTTCAGTTAGTGACCAAGCATGTCAATCATTGACACCACTGACAGGTTCCTTAAGGAACTGGATAAGCTTCAATGTGTTTAATAAGCCCCTTTAAGGAGTGTGGACTTGTGAGATGTCCTCTAGTTGGTGCGAACCTGGAGCGACTGCGTGAGTCCGGGTGGGCTAGTGAAACAAATCCAGGAGACTCTCATATGTATAAGAGAGAGTTTTATATAAAGAGTAATTGTGCACTAAGAAAACATCCCAGCTCAGTCCAAATCAAGTCTATAAAGTTCTCTTCAGACTCACAAAACCATGCAATGATGCCGAATGCAGGAAGATCACAGGCCAGTGGGTGGGAAGTCTTGTGGATCCAGTGGCGTTGTAAGCATCTCAGTGCTGGCAGGGGCCTCCACGTGGCTTCTCCAGGTCCAGGGTTCTGGGTGCATCAGGGTAGGTCCATGTGGCTTCTCCTCAGGGATGTCTCCCAGGGAGTCAGCATTGTCAGTAGAGTCTCCACAGAAGTGAGCAGAGAGAGAGTCTGTCTCCCACCTCCAAGAGGGAAAAATCCAGATTTTTCCCAGAATCCTCGGAAGAATCCATGCCCACAGAGGCCTCATTGGCTGTGACCTGATTGACAGACTAGACTCCACCCCTTTATTCTTAATCCCCTCAAGTCCCAAATTGACACCAGATGATGTAACTACCACAGCGACCCTGTGAACCACAGAACAAAATGCGGCCCAGTCCTGTGCCATCCTCACAATTGTTAGGCTTGAGCCCACGGTGGTAGACACTGTGTCCATCCAAGTCCTTGAACGTTTTCCTTTCTCACTGTCCCTCTACTTTACCAAGCGTTCTATTCTTCTCCCGCGATTGGTCTCTCCCGATAACATGTCCATATTGCTAAGGAGCAAGGATGACAAGACTTTGTCTCACATACTTTGGACATGTTGTCAGGAGAGAACGGCGCCTGGAAAAGACGTCATGCTGGGTAAAGAGGAGGGTGTGAAGAAGAGGAAGGCCCGTGCAAAGTCAATTGACAGAGTGGCTGCACCAATGGGCTCAAGCATAGGCACAAGTGTGAGAATGGTGCAGGACAGGACAGTGTTTTCTTCCGTTGTACACAGGGTTGCTATGAGTTTAAATTGACTCAACTGCACCTACCAACCACAGGAGAGGATCACTGGGCTCACAGTAATGAAGAGCACCCACCCATATCCTTACCAGGACCCTGTCTTCATCTCCTAGTTCATAGTGTAGCTCCAAGTATCTTGTACTAATTAGCTCCTTTGATGTGACAGTCAATCTTCAGATTCCTGGCCTCTGTTTGTGTGCTTGTGGCTTTAAAGGCTCAACCTTTATTGTCATTACTGAGCCTACACTAGTAGGATCCTGTTCTCGCAGGATGGACTCAGTCAATATCATTCTTTAACAGAGCACCTTCTGCAAACTCCCTGGATAGATGACAGAATTAGTCTGTGGTCCAGATTCAATGCCAGATTATGACCAGAGAGCACCGTTTTTTGTCCCTCTGAGACTAATTCGTCTCAGCAAGTTCTGTACCTGGTCTGGTGGGAAATGTAGGAAAATAATTCAGTCTCAGAGTCTTCCAGGGCCCTGAGAGAGTTGTGATGGGGGAAGATTGTGCCTCAAAAATTAATGAAAAGTTGAAATCAAAACCCCTGTACTCTTGGAGCTGTGAGATGTTAAAGAAGACGAGGATGAACTATGTAAGATGTTTATATCTGTCTGTGGATTATTGCGCAAGGCCCTGAGCACCTTCTTCTACATCAGGACCAAATGGTTTTCACTTAGTAGGTGCTCAATGAAAGTTTGTTGCGGAATGATCATTGTCTGGGCAGCAGCTGTCAGAAGGGATCAAATACGGACTACTCTCTTGAAGAGAAGCAGCACTGCTGGCGTAGACATTACCTGTTGGGCTGCTAACCACAAGGTTAGCAGTTTGAAACCACCAGTCACTCCATGGAAGAAAGATGAAGCTTTCTACTCCCATAAAGAGTTACAGTCGTGGAAACCCACAGGGGCAGTTCTACCCTGTTCTGTAGGGTTGAGTCCAAATTGACTCAATGGCAGTGTGTGAATCTCTGGAAGATGAGACCCAGACAGGGGTGAAGTCGAGTCTTCTCTGAGCAACTCCTATTCCTCAGCATTCCCATTGTGCCGTTCAGCCTTCATCCTCCGTTGCTTTTTGTCTTTAACACATCATCCAAAATGGCCTCAGGCATTATTGTTCCAAGATGCTCATCAAATTTCCCAGGACCACCTCACAAGCCTTATTGGTTCCCCCATTGCTTCCTGAATTAAACCCTGGTTCCCTGGCCCAGGAATCAGGGCAACAGCAGCTGCCTCCCTCCCCTGAACTGGAATGAGTCTAGTAGTTAAAGGTTTTGTTTCTATCAGCAGGCCCCTGGATTCTTCAGATCCTTGCCCGGTGGTCAAAACTCAACCTCAACCTCAACTCAGTGAGTTGCTGCTGACTCATGGCAACCCTATAAGGGCAGGATAGAACTGCCTTTGTGAGTTTCCAAGACTGCAACTCTTTACTGGAGTAGAAAGCCATCGTCCTGTGGAGCGACTAGTGGTTTTAAACTGCTGACCTCATGGTTAGCAGCCCAGTGCATAACCACTATGCCACCAGGTTACTCTTACCAGGTGGGTAACCTATGAGAAATTACTGATATTTCTTGATCTTTCTGAGCCTTTGCCCACCCCCCCACACCCCTGTATAAATGGAAATAATAAGAATATCCATCTCATAAGGGTCTTGTGAAGATTAAATAAGATGCACAAAGCTCTCCACAGAGGAATATGCAACAGGGCTCCCAACACTTGTTGAGTTTCTCATCATTACAAACACAATGGGCATGCCTTCTTCGCTGGCCCAGGAAGCTCCTTGAAGGTAAAGACCACAGGCTGGTTGCTTTTGCCTTCTCACCTTCTCCACCAGGTCTCAGCTCATTGGTTTGCCATTGTAGGAGCTTAACAATGAGATGAAGTTGTTCTATAAACCAAGAGGGAGATCTTGAATGGATTTGGTGTCTCGCTGACCCAGCACCCTCTCCTCTGCCACCCCCTGCCCTGGCACACTTCTGCTCAGTCTTTAACCTGGCACAGGCTGCCTGCTCCGGGAAGTCACTCTCCCTCTGTGTGACTGTACAGCACACACGACACCTGATGTTGATCAAATCTCTCATGGCATGATAGTGTTTATTGACTTACAGAGCAGACTGTCTAGAGCCTGTCTTCCCCTTTCCCTCTTTTACAGAGTCTGGCTCAGTAGTGGCCCCCCCCCAAAATTGTCATGAATGAATGCATCTGCAATATGAACTTGAGCAACTCTCCCATCTTCCCTGGTGATGCAGTTGGTTAAGTGTTGGGCTACTAACTGCAAGGTCCACAGTTCTAACCCACCAGCCACCTTCCGTGGTATTGGGGTAGGGCTGGGAGATAAATGATCTATCTACACGTCTAACGTTTTACAGCCTTGGAAACCCTGTGGAGCAGTTCTGCTCTGTCCTATAGGGTCATGA
>NW_022111379.1:14073589-14085346 GCF_000313985.2 Echinops telfairi
CACTACAGATCCTGAATAGGGGAGAGGAACACACTGAAAAGGGGCAGGGGCAGTGGAGCCCACCTTAGCTCGGTTGGATCTGCTAGGGCAGCCACCTAGTCTCATCTTGTGTCAGATTAGAGAAGTGTTTTGCACAGGAACACACCTCTAGTGGGAGCTCTCCTCACGTGGGGGTGAAAGGGCACACGCATCCTTTGACAAGGCCAGTAATAATAATACTAATAGGAAAGACCCACATTCCTGTCTCTTCCGAAGCAATATTCTGGACCCACCAGGCCCTCCTACAGGCTCTGCCCACCCCACCCCTCCTGCCCATGTGGGGCCTCGAAACCTCACCACTTGCCCTGGCCTCTGACTGCTCATCTTCACTAGCTAGGGCTTAGGTACCTAACACCATCTTGGGCCACCGCCAGGTCTCGGAGAGGGCACCCAGGGGTGCTGAGTTCTAGCTGGGGTGTTAGCCAGACGGCCCCTTTGTCGCTTTCAGAGAGTTTCCTGTCTCAGGGACTTTCATTTTTCAAAACATTTCCTATCAGTCAAACATCAAAAGAGGAAATTGGTGAGCCTTCTAAGGACCAAGGGTTTCCAGGTTGGGGGGTGGGTTGATCCCACCTTGGAAAAGACCCACTTGGTGTGAGGGGAACAAAGGGTAGTGGGCCCTCCGCCCCCACTCCCTGACCTCTGCTTTCCCTAACCCCCTGTCTGACTCAGTGTTTTGCAACAAACAGTGAGGCAGTCAGGCCTCCATGGTCTATTAGGCCGTTTGCCTGGCTCGGCCCAGCCCTAAAGCAGGCTGGGTTCCATCCTGGCCCTCCCAACGGCGGCGGCCGGCAGGGCCAGAATGATTGGGTTATCGCAGCCCGCATCCCCTTTGTCTGGGGCTGCCGCTAGCTCACTGGAGGTAAACAACTCTGGACGTGTGAAAGGAAGGGGCCTGTTATCTCCTGAGGCCCTTTAGGGGAGCTGGGGGGAGGGAGAAGCCAGGCTATCAGAAATGCCCCCACCCCCCTACAAAGAGGGGACCCTGCATAACGATGATTTCAGAGCACAGAATCCCAGAGACAAGCATGTTGCTGTGAGCTGACCTGGAGTCCTTCCACCCAGGGCGACCCAATGACCCATTTGTAAAATGGGGTGATCGTAGTACCAACCTCCTGGGCTGTTCTTTTTGATTTTTCTCTTTATTGTAGTAAAGCTACATAAAAATATGTATTTTTCATCTCTATAGACTCAAGTATAAGCCAACCCGAATATCAGCCGGGGCACCTAATGTTACCACAAAAACTGGATTTAAAATGTGCTGAAAAAACTCGGCTTAAACATGCCTATACGGTCTATGATTGTTCCCCCCATTTCTACTTTTTTAGTGGACAAGCAATTGAGTGGACAGCTTTGACTGATACGGCTTCATCTGTCACGCACACGTGAACTTGTGAAGAGTAAAGAGTTCATATTGATAGCAGGCTATGAAAGGGGGGCGGGGGACTTAAACACAAAGCCCTGAGCCAGTGGTGAGGGCATCGCTCAGTGCTCCACCCCCACCCTGCTCCCGCCCACCCCCAGCAGGCCTGCTTTTTCACTCTGCATCCCTCGATGTGCCCCAGCGGGATCTGATCCCAGGCCCTAAGCTCCTTTTCAAATGGAAGCAGGGCTGGGAGATCCTGGAGGGAGGGAGGCGCCAGCCTGGCAGGGCTGCCCCCAAGAGTTTCCTGTAAGACCCTTTGGGGTTACAAACAGATGTCCCCATGAAGGGCCCAGGGCCACGGGGGTGCCGTGGTAGGGGCGCTGGAGAAAGGGGCTGGGAGGCCGCCTCTCCCTGTCCTGCCTTGTTCCTCAGGCTGAGTCTCCCAAGCAGCTGATTTCTTAGGCTCAAATGCCAAGTTGCCATCCTGGAACTGACACTTTCTAACTGGGTGACCGTTGGCATTTTCCGATGTTATTTCTTTTGCAACCACGGCTAATTGCCACTTTGCTGGGTGGTGGCTTAAAGGAGGCAGCAAAGGGGGCGAGGGGGGTGTCTCTTTCTCCTCCCAGCTTCATCCCTAAGCCACCTAGGTCTTGAACTAGTCTGTCTTGTAAAGATGTTTTTGACCCAGGGCCTGAGAACCCCCCCAAGCAAACTCCACTGGGCATCCAGGTCACACACCATAGTAGCGTGGTCTCCCCCTCCCCCATCTACTTTTTGCATCTTTCTAGTGAGTCTAAGGTAAGGTGACTAGACGTCCCGCTTTTGGCAGGACAGTTCCAATTTTTAACAATTTATCCCGCGTCCTGCGGCGTTTTGGAAAAAAGTCCTGGTTTTTAGAAAGAATGCACGACAAGCTAGGGTAGACGGTTTTCGGCTGCCGTGTGGCTATTTCGCCAGGATATGAGTTTTACCAATGGTGTCCCGCTTTACCAATGTTCAAATCTGGTCACCTTAGAAAGGGCCTGGGGCCTGCCTTCTCTGCCTCTTCCTTCCTGGTTCCTGCAACGAGGCCGATGTTAAAGGGAGAGAAACACGCTATCCTTCAGGGTTCAAGAGAGTGGCCCAAGGCAAGTCATGGGTCCCCTCTGAGCCTTGGGCCCTCACTTCATTTAGCAATTAATTCTGCACACCTGCTTTGGACCTGATACTATGCTAGGTGCCGCAGGTCAGATAGTACGTAAGACAGACTTGATCCCTGTCCTCTGAGACTGAGTCCAACAAGGGAGACAAACTGAAAGACATCATCCCCAAACACCATAAATTAGTAGGTACGAGTTGTGATCTACCAGGTCAGCTGTTTGAAACCACCAGCAGCTCCTCGGAAAACTTAAAGGGGCCGTTCTACCCTGTCCTAAAGAGTTGCGATGAGTCAGAATTGACTACATGCCAGTGAGTTGCGTTTTGAATACACTGAACCCAAGGGAGACCTGGTGGGATAATGGGCTATGCATTGGACTGCTAGCTACAATGTCAACGGTTGAAAACCACCCAGGGCTCCAAAGGAGAAACATGAGGCTTTTTACTCCTGTAACTTACCATCTACTTCCAAGATTTACCCTCTTGGAAACCCACAGGGGGCAGTTCTACTCTACCCTACAGGGTTGCTGTGAATCCGTATCCACTTTATGGAAGTGAGTCCAGGATTCCGACTTCTGGCAATGGGTAAGAGAGAGTAGGTGTGCCCCATCAGGTTGCTAGACTGGCATATGAATAGACCCGGATTGTCACATCTTTCTCCCACATGGCAACTGGTGGGCTCAGTCCTCTGGTCTTTTGGTTGGCAACAGAACGCTTAAGCCACTGCCCCACCAAGGCTCTTCAGTAAGTACTATGTTGTTGTCACGTGTTACTGAGTCCGTTCTGACCTGACGCAGAGCAACCCTACGCAGCAGGACACCCTGCCAGGTCCTGAGCATCCTCTCAACTGTTCTGATATGGGAGCCCCTTGGTGCAGCCACTATGTCCATCCATCTCTTTGAAGGCCTTCCTCTTCTCAGCATATTGACAAAAGTATGATGTCCTTCTCCAGGGACTGGTCTTTCCTGAAAACATGTCCAAACTCTGTAAGACGAAGTCTCGTCATTCTTACCTCTAAGGTAAGGTGACCAGACATCTCGCTTTTGGTGAGACAGTCCCGATTTTTAACAATTTTTCCTGCATCCCGCGGCATTTTTAAAAAGTCCCGATTTTTGGAAAAAATGCACGACAAGCTAGGGTAGACAGTTTTCGGCTGCCATGGGGCTATTTCACCAGGATATGAGTTTTAGCAATGGTGTCCCGCTTTACCAATGTTCAAATCTGGTCACCTTACTCTAAGGAGCAGAGCACTCTGGCCATACTGATTCTAAGACAGACTTACTTGGCCTTCTGGCAGTCCATGGTATTTTCATCCAGCACCATAATTCAAATGCAGCGATTCAGCCTTGCATATTCTTGGTTCAACTTTCACATGTGTATGAAGCAACGGAAAATACCCTGGCGCGAGTTAAGGCACACCTTAGTCCTCAAAGTCACATCCTTGCTTTTCAGTACTCTAAAGCTGTCTGGTGCGGCGGATTTACCCAATGCAATGTGTTATTTGATCTCTTGACTGTTTTCTTTCTTGAGTCCTGACAGTGGATCCAAGCAAGACAAAATCCTCGACAACTTCCATCTTTGCTCTATTTATCATGACGTTAGCTATTGGTCCAGTTATGAGGATTTGGGTCTTCCTTACAGTGAGTTGTGATCACATCAAAGGCTGCAATCTTTGATCTTCATCAGCGTGGGCTTCCATCCCTTCTCACTGTCCACAAGCAAAGCCATGTCATCTGCTTAGCGTGGGTTGTCAACAAGCCCTCCTCCAATCTTCTTCCTCCTATAATCCAACTTCTCTGGTTCTTCACTCTGCATACCGATTGAATACAAGTAAACAGCTTTCCAGTGTTAACTACTGATTATGTATCAGTATGATGTATCTAGGGATGACTATTTGGCCCTGATGCATCTGACATCAGCAATATCCCTTGTTCCCTGTTCTCTTCTGAATCCCTGTCCCTGGACCTCTGGTGGCTACTTTTCAATGTAATGCTGCAACCGTTGTTGGATGATCTTCAGTAACATTTTTCTTCCATGTGATGTCAATGATATTGTTCTATAGTTTGAGCATTCTGTTGGGTCACTTTTCTTGGGGATGGGCACAAATATGGATCCCTTTCAGTTAGTTGGCCAAGGAGCTTTCTTCCAAATTTCCTGGCATACAGTATTTCCAGTGCTTCATCAGCCTGTTAAAACATTTCGATTGTTATTCCATCAATTCCTGAAGCCCTGTTTTTGGACAATGCTTTATTTGGAGCTTGAATTTCTTCCTTCAGCACCATTGGTTCTTGCTCCTATGCCATCTCTTGACATGATTGAATGTCAACTTGTTCTTTTTGGTACAGTGACTCCATGTATTCTTTCCATGCTTCCTGTATCATTTAATATTTTGCCCATAGAATCTTTCAGTGTTTCAACTCAAGGCTTGACTTTTTTCTTGAGTTGTTTCCGTTTAAGACATGCTGAACGTGTTCTTCCCCTTTGATGTTCTAACCCTAGGTCTTTGCAAATTTCCTTTTAATAGTTTACCTTGCCTTCTCAAGCTACCCTTTGAAATTTTCAGAGTTTGAACTCTGACAGATCCATTTCGGATTTTAAAATATTTGAATCTCTATTTATTGTATTAAACTTCACTACCAATCAGTCGATTACAACTCACAGCAACCCTATAGGACAGGATGAAATGTCTCTTACAGGTTTCTGAGGTTATAAATCTTTACAGGAACAGAAAGTCTCTCCTTTCTCTTGCAGAGGCTGGTGGGTTCGAACAGCTCACTCACCTTGTGGTTAGCAGTCAAGCACATAACCTATTACACCATCATGGCTCCTGATTTATAGTAACTCTTATGTATAGTAACTGTTCTTTCTGGCCCCTCTTATAAGATAATAAATTGGAACTTCCTGCTATTCAGTTCCTAATAAAGGTGAAGTCATCTTTGGGGAAAATGCTAAATTCATGTAATGTGCACTGTATTTCAAATATAAATTTCAAATATATTTTTGGATCAAAGGATACCAGGTGAGATATAACTTGACCTAAATATTTAGTACAACACAAAGACTTTATTTTATCTTTTTTTTTTTTGGCAAATGACTTTAAATAAAGCCAGTGTGCTCTTCTTTACCCCAGGCTAGCTAACGCTACATTAAAATATAGGCGAATACTACATATTTTTATGGGTGAGCAGAGTGAAGAGTGGTAGATGGCATGTGATCTGTTTCTCAAAAACTAGGGCTGATAGGGGAAAACCGGTGCCATTTTGGGGATCAGCAGGCCAAATACACCCAGAAACAAATCTAATGCTTGAGGCACCGAAATGTCTGTTGGCCACCATAACAGATGTACAGCCTGCTGTTACTGGGGGCTGTGAGCCCTAACTCAGGGCGAACCTGTGTGCAAGAGAATGAACTACTGTCCACCCCTTTGCCAGCACCAAGGTGGGTTTCACATCAAACCATTGGGATGCGTAGATTTTCACTGGCTGATTGTCTAGTCGGAAGTAAGTCACCACACCTTTCTTCCCTGTCCACCTTAGTCTGGCAGGATAATATCCACCCACAAACCACAACAGACAGATCACTGGCTGGGAATCAAAGCCGGTCTCCCACGTGGCAGGCAGGAATTCTACCACTGACTCACCACTGACCAGCACCCAGGAAGTCTTCAGTAAATGTTGGGCCTGAGGGTTGGGATGTTGCATTTGGTCAGCACATTTCTTGATTTGCAAATGATAGAGACTGGACACAGATGAGTTTGGGGAAAGGAGTCCACTTACCCAGCCACACAAAGGAAGGGCAGGAAGGTGGTCAGTGGTAGGGCTCCTGAGTGTCTCCCACCTTGGCTCCAGGTTGGGATCGGTTTCCTTGATGCTTGGGCTTCCTGGGACATAGCTCCTGGTCTGGGGCTCACATCTTATTGCCCTACCATCAGAGAGGGACCGACTGCCCCCATCACCTCAAGGAAGGACTCTGAATGGAGCAGCGGGTGCGGGACAGAGGGAACAACAGGGTTATGCTAACGGGGCAGCTGCATCCTAGCACGGAGACTAGACCTCCGAGGAGACTGCTGAGTCAGGCAACAAGTAGCCTTTCCTGCTGTCAACCTGGACAGGGGCTTGCAGCCAAGGAAGAGGCTCCACGGAATGTCTGCAGGCCACTGAAACCCCACCCAGCTCCAGGGATGTCTTCACCTGCCGATGACAGCTCCCAATCACCCAGCCTTGCCCATGACCTGATAGTACATCTCCCAGCCCACCCTCTCTCGCTGCCCCACTCCTGGAGGTGGTTCTAGAACAGCGGTTCTCAACCTTGTCATGCCGCAACCCTTTCATACAGTTCCTCGTGTGGTGCTGACGCCACAACCATAACATTATTTTTGTTGCTACTTCATCACAGTCATTTTGCTACTGTTATGAATCAGGTGACCCCTGGGAAAGGGTCTTTTGACCCCCAAAGGGGTCACGACCCACAGGTTGAGAACCGCCATTCTGAGGAACCCCATGCACACACTTTGAAGGGAGCCCCTCTTCAGAGCCTTCAGTGATAGCCCTGGACCCAGGATGGAGACCAATATTCCTTGGCCTGACTGGCTTCTTCAGCCTTCTCTTCCCTCCTGGAGTTCCAGCTTCCCCAGACTTCCTCTGAGAAGGCCCATTGGCCTCTGCAGCCCCTACCCCCACCCTCTGCCCCATGGCTGCAGTCATCAACGCTCACATTTCGGGGTGTCTCCTCCACACCAGCCCCTGTGGGGAGTCAGGGCTTCACCTTTCGGGACCTCTGAACATGAGGCACCTCTGGCCCTGAGTTACAGATGGGCCTGGGGTGGGGGGTCGGGGGGCTTAAAAACGATAAGTGACTTCCATGCTACTGGTCAATGAAGGAGCCAGGACTTGAACCCTGGACTGACTGACCTGGAAGTTCACGTAACCCAAAGGCCAGCAGGCTACAGTCCCCAGAGGCCGTCTGCTTTTGTGCTGGTCAAGACCTAAGGATGGTTTTGTCCCTAAGAAAGGCTTTCGACCAGTTGAAATACATCAGCGGAACAGGATTTTGGCACACCGGACAGCGTCTGAAGTCCAAACGTCTGTGTCCATGACCCCGCTTGGAAAGGCGCGCAGTCACCTCCCTCACAGAGGCACCCATGGTCTGTGTCGGCTTTTGTGCTGCAAGGGCCAGGCGCAGCAGCAGTGATTCTGGTCAGAGGCGACACAATCCGATCCACAGAGCCTAAGCCTTTTACTATCTGGTGGTGTAGTGGTTATGTGAGGTAGTTAGTTTATTGTGCCAACCTGGCCGATAAACACATGTGGGATTAATTGAAGGACAGAGGGATAAATACCTCGGTGAGCCTCGCCTTTCGAGTTCGCAGGTCTCTTGCTTTGTGATGGTCGCACCAGGGTGCAGCTGCCTTAGCAGTTCAGCTGGCAAGGCTGACTTCCTGCAAAACATCCCCAAGGAGAAGCCACATGGACCTACCCCGATGCAGCCCTGGGTGCTGGAGCAGCCGTGTGGAGACTCCTGCCAGCGCTGAGATGTTTACACATTCACTGACTCGGCTTTCCTCCTGCAGTCGGCATCATTGGGTCTGCTTTGCGAGATGGAGGAGGACTTTGTGGATTGGTGTTAGATTAATGGGTTAATGTTGGCCTTGTGGGCTTGGGCAGCACTGGGTTGGGATGTTTTCTTGATGTGCACTTAACCTTTATATAAAACTCTCTCGTATACATGAGTTTCTGTGGATTTGTTTCTCTAAAGTATCCAGACTAACACATTATGCTTTGGGCTGCTAACTGCAAGGTCAGCAGTTTGAAACCACCCGTTGCCCCTTGGGAAGAAGAGGAGCCTTTCTATTCCCGTAAAGAGTTGCAGTCTCAGAAGCTCACAGGGGCAGTTCTACCCTGTCCTACAGGGTCAACGAGGGTCGGAATCAACTCAATCAATTGCAGTGAGAAAGGAGAGGCGTAGGTCGAAGTTCTAACCCTGCTCCCTGTGCAGGAGAAATTGTCTTTCCGTAAAGATGTGGTCACCAGTTAGGGTGACTTGAGGTCATCGGAGGAGGGCTAGTCCTAATCCCGGCTGGCCATGTGGTGTCTCATAAGGGAGACACAGAGACACCAGGGGGAGATAGCATGTGGAGACACTAAGGTGTGTTGGGGCGCACAGGAAACTAGGAGGGCTGGAGATGTTTCTGGGAGTCTTCAGAAGGCCACTATCCTGGTGCTCACTGCCCTGGATTCTGACCCTCTGGGGCCCAAAGCCACATGCGGTACTTTGTTACTGGCTCCTCATGACGTTTACAGACGGACGCTTGTTCTAACTGCTCCGCCACACAGCCAACCTGACCTGCTGCCTACAGCTCTTTGCTAAATGTTACACACACACACACACACACACACACACACACACACACACACACACAGCCTTGCTGAACACGGGGAGCCTGCTGTAGGACCTGGCAGAGAAGTAAGCTGGCTTGGCCCCTTTGTACCCCCAAGTACTTAAGGAGCCCTGGTGGTGGCAAAGCTGAGAACATCCTGAATATTCTCCTGAACCAGCCCTGGTGACTCAGCTCCAGCTGAGGCAGGTCGTCCTCTGCCCCTCCTGTGCCGCCCCCGCCCCCGCCCCCAGGTCCTCCCCGGAGACCTTTGTCCCCCAAGGCTCTGACTCAGGAACCAGCTTCAAGGAAGGGAGCGGGAGCGACAGCCCTTAAGCTGGAGGACGAGGTTGCGAAGTTGTCATGAGCACTAAATGGAAGAGAGAATGTGCTGACCCCTGACATCTGGGCCCCCACACCTGGCACTTAGTAGGTGCTCCATCACCCCTGCAGCTTTGGGGAGCAGAGGAAGGAGGGAAGTGGCGAGCTCGGGATGCCTGCTTGAGGCTTTGGGATAAATTCACAAGGGGTTGCCTGGCCTCCAACTCACGGGCCCTGCTCCCACACCAGGACACCAGCTCAAAACCAAGAGCAGGCTCGTGCCTCAGTCTCCACCTCCTCAGTGCGCACACGGAACAACTGTCTCTGGCAGCCATGCTGGACCTGAGAGGAAGGAGACCTGGGTGGGGGTGGGGGGGTTCCGAGGTGTCCTTGATTCCTCCCTCTAACCTTGCTACCAACTTCGGCCAGTCCACAAACCTTCTTGGGACTCAGTTTCTTCTTCTGTATAATGGGGTTGCTTGTCCTGTTTCCCGGGGAGGCACGGGGTGGGGTGGGGGCAGTTCTAAGGATGAAATGAGTGGGCAGGTGTGGAAACAGGCCCATCCCAGGATGAAGGAGTTTAATGTCAACCAAAGGACCAAATGGAAGCCAACCATTTGGGTCCTTCCGAAGGCACTTTACAGGAAAGGGCTTTGTTGTGGCCGTGGTGGTGTTTAAAAAGGTACCTTGCAGAGAGCTTGGAAAGGGCAGGGGTCTGCTGGCCATCAGTCACCATTCAGTAACACAGCTCAATCAGTCAGTTCACATTTTAGCTTGCTGTGCTGTAGGGGGAGCCGAGCAGGGCGGAGAAGATACTGGAGCAGGGATTCCCGAAGGGTGCTGGGATTGCTGACAGAGGGCAGGTCATGGCTCAGAAGAGGGGGTCTTTCCACTGGGCCCAGGGGAGCACCCACACTCAGAGTCACAGGGCCTAGAAGACCCAGAGCAAGTGGAGGAGGTAAGGCCTGGCTGGGCTGCTTGCCCCACCTTCCGGCAGACCTGCTTCCTGACTCCAGGATCTCCCCTAGCCAGCCACAGCATTGAAAAACTGAAATCTGGGGGCAAAAAGACCTGGAGGGCAGGGAGGGGGGTGGAGGTGGTGGTGGTGGTGTGTGTGTGTGTGTGTACTCCTCCAGATGAAAGCCTGTGTTCCAGGCTTTGATTCCCAAAGCAGGGGTCTCTTCAGACACCAACAACGGTTTGGGGCCCTCCTGGCCTTGGGCCTGAGGAAAGTGGTCCCGGGCCTGGCCCTCACTCTTTATGCATAACAGCTTGGCTGACTAACAAAAGGGCGGTCCTTGAAAGGCCTTAGGGGGCTGTTAAAAGCTTCCGGCAATGGTTTAATTAGGGGCGATTAAAGTGTCCTCCTAGGGAAGGCCTGCCCTTCAAAGGCCAGCCGGGACTGGCTCCCCTGCCCTCAGCACCTCTTTCCTCAGCCTCCCCCTCTGCGGGCTGCCCGGCTCTTGCCCCCTCCCTCCCCCTCCCTTGGCCTCTCTTCAGGCTGCTCTGACGGACCCCGGGAGTGTGGGCAAGGACCCTTTGGCAGCCTGTCTAGGGGATTCTGTCTCGGCCCCCGACCTTCAGCACCATTTGTTCACACAGTTTGGTCTCATGGCCCGGTCTGATGGTCTGATGTGGGAGTGAGGGGAGGCTGTGGGAATCCGTGCCCACCTGGGGGCAATCTTGCTGCCTCGGCCCCCACCCCCACTCAGGTCACCCAGACTGGCCTGTGGGCCCAGCTGTGAGCTCTTCCACCTACATTTCTCCCCAAGGCCCCTCTGTCTGAGGTCCCATCTCCTGCCACCCGTTGCCCTGCCAGGCATCTTCTGAGTGTACACTCACTGCAAGGCATTGGTAACCGGGGAGGGGGGCCTCCTGGGGTCCAATGGCGAGATCAAGGCAAACCAAACCCAAACTAAACTCCGGTGCTGACTCACCCGGCCCCCAGGCTGGGGTAGGAGCATGCCCTTCCTACACACCGGCCTGTTCTGAGCCCTCTGTAAGGAAGTGGCCCGGGCTACCTGCTCTGCCTACCTCAGTTAGCTGCTCTGATCCTCAGAGGCCTCTGCAGAGCACAGCCAAGTAAGTGGGGTTCCAGGGAGACTCCTAGGACAGGGGCGTGAGGCAGAGGCTCTGAGTGGAACCTTCCAGAAAGTGTACAATCCAGGCATGGGCCCTGATTCTGATTTTCAACAATTCTGCCCTCCAAGTCTGGTGCAAGTTACAGCTGTGGTATTGTAGCCCCATAACAGCTCACAAGCTGGAGCAGTCAGCCAATGATAACCCATCAGCCAATGCCACCTCTCTCTTTCTCTCTCTGATGGTCCTCAGGCATCCAGGACCCAGAGGCCAGGGCCACACACCCCCTGCACCCCCTAGCCCTCTGGTAAAGCGAGGGGCCTCAGACTTCCCAAGTGCTTGTCTCCTCACGCATGACATGCATTGAGGACCAGGGGAGGGCACATAAGAGGCCGGGAGCAAGTCAGGCCCCTTGGAGCAAGGTGTCTCGCCCCCCCCC
>NW_022111379.1:14086280-14093257 GCF_000313985.2 Echinops telfairi
GGCTGGGAGACATGCCGTGTCTTGCCACGCCCACCATTGGTGCTGGAAGAGTCTCTGGAGATCTTGCCCAAAGGCCCCTATGAGGAGGCTCCGGGAGGGTGTTCCCAACTGGAAAGCGTTTGGAGCCCGGTTGAGAGAGGGCCTCCCCCTTCTCCTTGCCTGCTGACTGGCTGTATTCCAGCACCACCCACCCCTCCTATGGGCTGCCTGTCCTCAGATATTGGTGCCTGGACCTTGGCCTCCTGCAGGACCTGCCCTCTGCCTGTGCTGCCCCCCACCCCCCACCATGCCTACTGCTCCACAGGTAGCCCTTCCTACCGCCATCCTCCTCCAGGCAAGCATCTCCCAAACATGCCATTTCCCTTCCTGTTTCTGTTCACCTTACCCCCTTCTCAGGGAGGGGTCACCACAAGCTGGGGAACCCCGCTGGGCCTTCAAGGCTGCTCCTATGTCTCCTCACCCTCCTCTTCCTCTTCCAAGAAAGCGGGTCTCCTTCAGGTAGTCTCCCACCTTCCAGGGGTCAGCACGGTGGTGGACTCTGCATTCTATAGTGTTAGATCGCCCAGTCAGCCAGGTAAGCACAGGGTCCTGTGTGCTCCCTTACTCACCTGTGCTGCACAATTTCCCTTTTTATTTCTCCCCCCCCCACACACACATCAAAGACTCTGCTTCCCCAGGTCTGACCCTCTCCCAGCCCCGCCCTCAGGACTCTCCTGTGAATCCAAGTCTCTTTTCACACTTCAACCCTGACAGGACAGGATGCAGCAGGCACCCTGGTGGCATGATGGTCAGCCACAAGGTCAGCAGGTAGAAACCTGCATCCGATCAGAAAGATGGGCTTTCTACTCCCATAACAAGTTAGAGCCTCGGGCACCCCCAGAGGCAGCTCTACCCTGACCTGCGTGGGTCGCTATGAGCACAATCACTCAATGGCCGTGAGTTTGGTTTGATTTTTTGTGATAGGAACCGAATACCCAAGAAGCAAGGGAAGCACAGTTTTGCTTGTGCTTACTCACTAATCTGTTGTGGCCAGTCTGGTGCATTTCCCCACACGTGGCATTGTCCACTACTGCAGACGTACACGCATGTCCTCCGCTCAACTCCCTGCCGCGACGTCTGTTTCGACTCATAGTAGGCTCTTCGAGGTTGTAACCTTGACGGGAGGAGACCAGCCTCATCTTTCGCCTATGCCACAGCTGGAGGTTTTGTTCTGTGGTAGTTACGTAATCGGTGTCAAGTTGAGACTATTAAGAGTGAAGGGGTGGCGTTTAGCCTGTCAAACAGGTCAAAGCTTGATGACCTCATTTGGAGGCCCTAGGGAGACAAATAACTCGCTGGAGGTCAGACCCACCTTCTTGCTGCTTCATTTCCCTGTTGACAAGCCACGTGGAGCTATGCTGATGGCAGCCAGAGCCCTGGAGCTGGAGGAGCCACTTTTTCCAGTGCTGAGATGCTTCCACCAATGACACTGGATCCACAAGACTTTCCACCCACTGGCCTGTGATCCTCCTGCATTCAGCATCATTGCATGTGTTGCGGGAGTCTGAAGAGAATTTATAGACTGGTATCGGACATGTGGGCTAATATCTGACTTATGGACTTGATCTGGATGGGGTTGGGATGTCTTCTCAATATTCAATTGCTCTGATATATAAAGCCCTTTCTTATACACCAATGAGTCTCCCTGGATTTTTTTCTTTAGTCCACCGGGACTCACACATGTACCATGGACCTTGAGAGTAGCAGCTCAATGGTTACCCAACAGCACTGTGAGGTCTTGTGGTAGTTACATAATCTGTTGTCAATTTGAGACTTAAGAGAAAAGAGGTGGAATCTAGCTTGTCCATCAGATCGCATCTTGACGACCTCATTTGGAGGCGCTAAGGAGATAAATAGCTCACTGGAGTTGGGACACACACTCCTTGGGAACATTCCTGTTGACAATTCACATGGAGCTAAGCTGATGGAGCCAGGCCTTGGAGCTGGAGGAGCCACGTGGAGACCCACACCAGCGCTGAGATGCTGTCACCACCACTGGATCCGCAAGACTTCCCACCCACTGGCCTGTGATCTTCCTGCATTCGGCATCATTGCATATGTTGTGTGAGTCGGAAGAGGACTTTATAGATTGGTATCAGACATATGGGCTAATATCAGACTTATGGACTTGATCTGGGCTGGGATGTTTTCTTAATATTTAATTGCTCATGTATATAAAGCTCTTTCTCATACACATATGAGTGTCTATGAATTTGTTTCTCTAGACGAACACAGGTCTCCACACTTCTATTTACTCTTAGTGACTCCAAGTTGGAACCACTGACCTTGTAGTTAGCAGTCCAGCGCTTACCGACACCCTCACAGGGCTTGGTCCCATTCAAGAGCCCCGGTGACGTGACATCGTCGTTGGGCTGCTCACCACGAGGTTAGCAGTTTGAAACCACCAGCCCTTCTGTGAGAGAAAGATGATGCAAAAGAGAAACCACAGGGGCTAGTTCTACCCTTCCCTCCAGGGTCGCTGGGGATCAGAAATGATTAGATAGCAATGAGTTTGGTTTGCTTTGGCGACGTAGTCGATTACACATTGATTACCATAAGGTCACATTGATTACCATTAGGTCAGCAGTTCAAAATTACCAGCCGGAGGAAGATGAGGTTTTCCTACTCCCATGAAGAGGTTTTCAGTCTCAGAAACCCACAGAGTACTCTACTCTGTCCTGTAGAGTAGCTATGAGCCAAAACTGACGCGATGGCCGTCAACTTGGTGTTTTTTTTTATTTTAATTTTTTATACATCACTTTATTGGGGGCTCTTACAGCTCTTATAACAATTCATACATCCATTGTATCAAGCACATTTGTACATATGTTGGCATCATTATTTTATAAACTTTTTTTTTTTCTACTTGAGCCCTTGGTCTCAGCTCCTCTTTTTCCCCCACCTCCCACCCTTTGTGACCCCTTGATAAATTATAAATTATTATTTTCATATCTTACACCAACTACTGTCTCCCTTCACCCACATTTCTATTGCTCGTTCCCCTTCCCTTGGTGGGTGGGGGCTTGTACATCAATCATTGTGATCGGTTCCCCTTCCCCCGCCGCCTCCCCCCTACCCTTATAGTATTGCTACTCCCATTATTGTTCCTGAGGGGTAACTTGTTATTTTATATCTTCCTTATTGGGTAGTCCACCCTTGGCCTGAGTCCCCAGCCTGCAATGAGGTTTCTCGGTGGGGCCAGTGGTGAGCGGCACCCACCTCCCTGGGTACATCATGGTGTAAGCCCAGGGGCAGAGATGGACAGAAACTGAGGCATGGAAGCACACAGCCCCAAGATCAGAGATCTATAGATAGAAATGGAGGGAGACAGGATTGAGAGACCCTGCAGCGTGGCTGCTGAACTTCAGTTCAAAACCACCAACGGTCTCCCTGCCCCAGGGCTTCCTCAAAGACTGGATTGTATGTGAGGCTTTGTCTTCTGTCCTGAGCCTGCTACACTGGACCATAAGCTCCTCAGGGCAGGAACCATGTAAAGGTCCCAGTGGCTTCCTAGAGGAGGAGTCTAAGTATTTGCTTAGAGAACTCAGAGGAAGAACCTGACCTCAGGCCCCCTCTCCCTCTCAGAGCCCCATCTGGGAGGGAACTTGGAGAAGGACAGACGTCTATCAACCTCCAGACTGGTTTATTCAGGAGTTACTGCCCAGCTACTTCTGGGCACTGGAGATCTGGGTCCAGACCTGAGTACTGGCTCTGGGTGGAGCCCCAGAGGGGGCTTGGGAGCTGGCTCCTCTGGGGGGCGGGGGGTGGGGGATCTGGGGGCTCTCCAGGACATCTCTTGCCCCTGACTCTACCCTTTCAACCCCTCTTCCTCCTAAGGATCAGCTCCATGACTACCTCCTCCAAGAATCCTTGCCCACTGCCTGGAGACCTGCCTCTACTTCTCCTCCCAGCCTGCGGTGCGTGTCTAGGCCCCCATGCAGCTCCCCACGCCCACCCAGGGCGACCCCTCTCCAGATGCCCTTGGAGCCCCGCTGCAGGAGAGGGCAGGGGAAAAGGACTCTGCGTTGGGCCGCATGTGCCAACTTCCGGATGTACCCTGAGCTTGTTCTCAGGCCCCCTGGGCACTTAAGCTCTCCGGTGGAGGTGGCAGCGGCGGCACAAACAAACCACCTGGGAAACAGAAGGTGGTGTTAGCTGGAGGGTCTCCTCGGACCTGGGCTTATGGGAAGAGCCACGTATGTGTGTCCACATGCACGTGGAGGTAGCTGTGCACCCAAGTGTGTGAGTGTGTCCCTGCCGCTGGCTGCTCCGACCATGACTCACCGCGGCACCCAGTGACCTGACTGTGTGTGTGGCGCCTGCTGACCTGCTCAGATCGGTGGGCATGGCTGTCCCTCTGTACGTGCGAGTATGCAGGAGTTCTCCCCCTCCCTCCACTCAGTTCCCAGGATGCTCCCCACCCCCCCACCCCCAGCCCTGAAGCCTGTCTGGCTCAAACTATCCTCCTTGACCACTGCCTGCCCCTGCCCGAGTCTGGTTCGGGCCTGAAGTCTTGTCACCCTGGCTCCCTGAGAGGTGGACCGGCTCTTTTTTTATATGACCCTAGAAGGCCAGCCTCGGGCTGGTCCACCACCAGAAATGGGTCCCCTGGGAAGGAACAGCCCTCGGGAAGGGAGGGCGAGCCTTCTTCGTTCTCCTTCAAGCAGGTTCTTTCTTCCCTCCGTATCTGTCCCGCCGTGCTTTCTCCAACTCCTTTGCTGTCTCGCCTGGCGGTTTTTCCTACAACACACTTCCTGGTACGCCCAGGTCGCGTCCAAATCTCATGACAATCTATTAGGATGTGAATGATCGTCCTCTTAGTGTGGAGGAGGAAACAGAGACCTGAGGAGGTTAAGGGACTTGTCCAAGGCCACACAGCCTGGAAGCAGGGAGTGGTACCTATAGGGACACCACCCTCCCCCCTGTAAGTGCCTGGGGGGTAGAGGGCATCTTGGGGCCTGCCTGGCAGGTCCTGAGGTCGCCATAGAAAGTGGTGAACTGGGGGCCAGCCCTCCTTGTGCAGAGGCAGGGACCTCCACAGACATTGTTCCCAGGCCTGAGAGAACTGATTCAACAGCAGCCCTCTCCCTCCCCGGCCAGCCAGGGAGTTAATGATTAAGTAGGGGATTAAACATTAACCACCTGTCGGGCCATGGTGTAATGTCTCAGTCTGCACCTGAGCCTACCTAAAAATACCTCCCACCTGCTGGGGGGCAGCCCCACAGAGGGCTCTAAGCTTTTGTTGCTGGCTACTCCCCACTCATGCCTGCCCCCTACCCACAGCACAGAGCCAGGAATTTGCCCTGCAATTGCCCTGCACTGGGTGCACGCCTGGCGGGCTTTCTGGAGGTAGCGGTGCCTTTGCCCGGACCCCGAGGCTGGTGGGTTCATGTGGAGAAGGGGCAGGGGGGGCAGTGTGAGTCAGTAGGTTATACCCCCTGTGAGAGAGTTTACTCATGTTCCCATCTCCTGAATCCTTCCTCCACCTAAAGACCTGGCGTTCACACACACCACACTCCAACACCCCGGGGGCCAGCACCTAGCTTTTATTTTATTTTATTAAAGCATACACATCACCCTCCTAACCCAGCCGGTCTTCCTTTCCCCTCATACTTAGGGACCTGGGCAGCCTCTAGGAAGGTTCTCCCATGAACCTGGCCCAGGCTTCAATCAATCGGAGGGGAATGGGGACTGGGGCTGGCAGGGGCGCCCAGCCCATGCAGCTGCAGGGAGCTGTTAGAAAAAGGCCTTTGAAGTTCAACTGTGTGGCCCATGTGGCCCTCCCAAGGCTGGGGGGGAGGGGACAGCTCCCTCACACCCTGGCCTCAGGCATGTTCTCCAGCCTGCAAGTCTGAGGTCAGCCGCCCTGCCGAGGAACCACAGGCTAGAGTGTGACAAGGGGATAGGCCACGCCTTATTCAAGTCACACGTCCACTGCTACGCTCTTGCTCCTGAGGACATGGAAGCCCTTCCTTGGCCTCCCCTCCCTGTATATCGAAGCAAACGGAATTCCCAGGGCAGGCCTGGTGGCAGATGTGAGGCTGGCTGAGGTTAAAAGGTTTAGCCAGGCTCCCACAGCCTGCACGTGGCAGAGGCTGGCCTGCCTGGCTTGAAAGTCATGCAAATCATAAGGGAGCCTCAAGCTGGTCTCAAGGGCATTGGCCTTCGGGGTAGAGCTCTCACCTTCGATGCAGGTGACCTTGGTTTCTTGACCTGGATCTGTGTGCCTCCAGGCGCAGGCGCAGCCGCCACGCACTTGTCAATAGAGGTTTGTGTGCTGTTATAACTCTTACCAGAGGAACCCTGGTGACAGGGGTTATGCATGGGGCTGCTACCCTCAAGGTCAGCAGTTCAAAACCACCAGGCGTGCTCTGTGGGAGACAGACGGAGCTTTCTATTCCCACAGAGTTCCAGCCTCAGAAACTCACAGGGGCAGCTGGTCTTCCAGGGTCGCTCTGAGTTGGGACCCCTGGCAGGCAGTGAGTTTGAGAAGCTGCTCAGCAGGTCTTATGGGAGCTTCTAGATGAAGAGGGCCGAGGAAAGAGACCTGAGATCTCCTTCTACACATCAACCGATGGAAAGTCTACGGATTTTTTTTTTTCCAGTCAAATTCAGCAGTGGGGGGGTTTGTATACCAACTTTAAAGTCTACGGATTTTTAAACATCACTTTATTGGGGGCTCATACAACTGGTATCACAATCCATCCCTACATCAATTGTATGAAGCACATTAGGACATTCGTTACCCTCATCATTCTCAAAACATTTGCTCTCCACGTAAGGCCCTGGCATCAGCTTCTCATTTTTCTTCCTCCCTTCCTGCTCCCCCCTCCCTCATGAACCCTTGATAATTTATAAATTATTATTTTGTCATATCCTACGCTGTCCCACGGCTCCCTTCACCCACTTTTCTGTTGTCTGTCCCCCAGGGAGGAGGT
>NW_022111379.1:14094021-14102860 GCF_000313985.2 Echinops telfairi
AGACCTCTATAAATGCCCTTTGCCTCCTAGCTCTTTCCTCTATTTCCTTTGACTTTCCTCTTGTCCCACTATCATATTCAGCCTTCATTTGGTTTCAGTAATTCCTCTCGGTTACATTACCCTTGGTCACGCCCTACCAGGCCTCCTACACCCTCCTCACCACCAGTTTGGATCACTTGCTGTTCCCTTGTCCCTGGGTTTGTTAACACCACTTCCTTTCCCCCTACCTCCCCCTCTACCATGTCTCCCCCCGGAACTGTCAGTCCCGTTGTTTTCTCCTCCAGATTGTTCATCCAGCCTATCTTATTCAGACAGACCTGCGGAGATAATAACATGGATTTTAACCAGCTGGGACGTTGCTGTGTTTCCTTCTATGATACATGGGGTCCGCCTGAGTCTGGGACCGAAGTAGTGGCAGGTAACAACAGACCCAAACCTTCTCAGAGCTGCCTCAGCCCCAAAGAGGACTTTTCTCCAGCCCAAGTTCTCAACTAGATGTTTCCTTTTGTACAGTTGGATCTCCCCCCCGCACCCCCCACCCACCTATGAGACCTGCACACTTAATTATCTCTGTGGTGCCCTCGTCATAGGAGCAAGGACTTCAGCCCCTCGAAGCAAAGTTGTCCCTGTCTCAAGAACTCGGGACGGGACCCAAGGAGACGCTGTCTCCCAGACCTGCTTCCCTGGTCCCTGCGTCCGAAATGGGGCTCATCATTGGCAGGACATTTTGCTAAGCATCTTGCAGAAATTTCTAGAAGACCCCACTGTATCCTTTCTCCCCGGGGTTGTAAGTCATCTGAGGAGAACCACTTCGCATCAACAGTGCAGGGCGAGCTCCTCACTCCATAGCTGCTGTTTACAGAGGAAGAAATCAAGCCTCCAGCTGGGGCCAGGTACCCCGTAAGGCTGTGTCCCTGCCCCCAGGAGCTCCTCAGGGCAGCTCGGCACCGAGAATGGAGGGGGTGAGGCTGGCACCCATGGGGGCTTCCAGCCCAATAGCCACAAGGCTTCCTTCTGGGCCCAGGGCTCTATGTCTGAGCCCCAGCCCCTTCATCTCACCCTCCGCCGACCTGGTACCCAGCTTAGGTCATGTTCCCCAGGCCAGGGCTGAGGTTTCTGCTCAGCTAGAAGCCTTGTCCATTCTTCTTCCTCTTTCCTCCTCCACCTCCTCCTCTTCCTCCTCCTTCTCTCTCACAACCCTCCCCCACCTCCCCGGACTTGGTTTTCCTGGTTTTCCCAGGGGGAAGGGAGTCCAGGTCCTGTGCTCACCACTGCACCCCACCCCCACCCCCACCCCTCTGCCAAGCTCTGAGGCCCGTCTCCATCCCCTGCTGGGTCCTCCCCCTGCGTTTGTACTTCTGACTCTCTCCCCCTCACACATTTATTTACGTATTTAGAAGGGGAAAGCACCGTCATAGGCTTATTAGTTAATCCTCTGCCGTGATCGGGTTTCTGATCATTTTCTTAATAACGTAACACGTGGTGACCTCAGCCTCCGATGATCATTTTGCACGTGCATTTTCTCCAGAGATAATCCCCGTTCCACCTGCTTCTCGGAGCCACTTCCAGCCCTGAATGACGGTGACCCGCAGGGCAGAGTCGAACTGCTCTCCCTCTGGCTTAGTTGTGGTTGTAAGAAGGAGAAAAACAACACCCCACACCCACTCTGGGGACAATGGCATTTTATTTTATTTGCATATCCTTTGTATATATTTGCATGGCCATTTTTGGAAGCCCCTCCCTTGTCAAAGAACCCTGAGAAGTAACGGGCTTGTGATTCCCAGGGGACACAGGAGGGGCTTCAGTGAGGTCCCCAAATGCCTTGGGTGGGTCCAGGATCCAGGAGGAGAGAGGCACACAGGACCTCTGGCCGGACAGGGACAAAGTTGGGGGTTGGGGCTATGCCCAGAGTGGGTGGCAGTAGCTCTTGGGATGATCCCTGGAGGCCCTCCATGGCCCTGCCTGCTGGTCCTGGCTGCCATTCCGGCCTTGGTGTCCTGGGCTCTGGGCTCTGAGCTCCCTTCTCCCTGCCCTGATAGGCTAGACCTGTGAAAGAGAGGGACAAGGGGCAAGGCTGGAAGAAAGGGCACTTCTGAGGGGAAGGCCCAGGTCCCGCCTTTTAGGTGGCCGCTGGCTTCCTAAGACAAGGTCCCTGGCAGTCGGTGATCTGGCTCTGTACCAGAAGCAAGTCCCGGCCCTCCTTAGCCCTGAGTTGTTGCCTCAGGAACTGGGGAGCTGAGGCTCTCCACAGCTCCATCCTGATCTGTCACGGTGTCCCACCCTGCCCCGGCCTCTGCAGCTTCCTCCTTGCTCCGGATCCCCAGTGCCTCCTCGCCTCCACAATCAGGCTCAAATCCCAGTGGTCAGGGCCTTTCTGCATCTGGCACTATTCAACCTGGCTCTTGCCCTCATTTGCGGGGCTTGCTCCAGCCCCGACTCCTTTGCCTGGAATACCGTCTTCCCAAGATGTGCCAGCAGCCTGCAAAGCCACCCTGAAATGAAAAGATTTTGAACAAGGGCTCAGAGTTTTGGTTTTGCACTAGGTCCCTTAAAGTATGCAGCCACATTCAGCCACCCCCTACCCGCTCACCTTCCTGCGGCTCCTTGACTGGCCCAGGGAGAAAGTTGGAGGCCTGTGATGCCCACAGGCCCCTGGGGGAGGGGCAGAGGCCTTATTGAACACCAGAGCTCTAAGCCTTATGCCACCTGGGGAAACAAGTCAGGGACAGCTTGGGAGAAGGGGGTGGGGGGCATGGAGAAGGCAAAGGCAGAGACCCTGGCTCTGTCTTAGAAGGAGACCTGGTTTCTGTCCCTCTAGTCTGGTGGCCCATCCGGTTAGCGTTGAACTGTTAACTGCAAGGTTGGCGGTTCAAACCCACCAGAAGAAAGATGAGGCCTTTCTGTCCCCGCAAAGATTTACAACCTTGGAAACTTGCTATGGAGTCCCTAGGGGCTGGGAGTGATTCAATAGCAGTGGTGTAGTCTGATGGGGAAGCCACCCACCTGGCCCACTCACACGTGTCACTCACACGAAGGATATACCTGGCAGCCAGGGCACAACGGAGCTGGGGCATCCTCTCCTTCTCGGGGACTCGTATTGGGAATTGTGGCCAGGGGACATGTAGGCTCTTTCTGGCACCGGTGAAACAGAAACTGGATCCACGTCACTGGTGTGGACTGGCAGTGGGCATCCCAGTAATCCAAGACCTTCCCTGCAGGGGCCTAGATGGAGCGAGGAGCTCTGCCCTGCCCTTCCCGGAGGCCACAGGGCCTCCTTCCCCGCCCAGCTTTGGGCTATGTCCCGGGGCCAGGTGAGTCAGGTCCTAACCCCACCCTGATGTCAGGACATTCAGCAGTGACCTCAGCTTCTGTCCACTGAGTTTGAGAACAAGCCCTCTCGGATCAGCGATGACCTCTGCCAGTCCTGGAATGGAGGAGCTGGACTGGAGGAGCGGGGTTGAATGGAGTGGACCGTCCTTCCGTGCACTGGCTGCGCAGGGTCTGCCCTGCCCCAGACCTTTGCCTGAGCACGGTCCACCTTCACTTGGCAGGCTTGCTCGATGCTTCCTTGAACCAATCTAACTTAAGGGTCTCTTTCCCCAGGCCCCTCATGACTCACTCGTGTCCCTTCGGGCTTGCCTGTGCTGCTTCCTGAGTGGGGAGTTGGCACAGTTTAGAAAGCACTGGCTAGGTCTCTTCAGCCAGGTTACGGTGACTCAAGGGTGGCTGTGTCACCGGCTCTCTGTCACCTGGACAGGTCTGGCATGGGGGTCGATTACAGGTGTGGCAGGGGCAGAACCCCAAGGACAGCGTGGGGAGCAAGGCTGGTTTCCTCTCCCTCCGCCACGTCCAGAGGCAATGAGAATGCAGCCTTGCTGGTTACCATTGAGTGAGTTCCACCTCTGGCAACCCCACGTGTGTGCAGAGTGGAAACACTCCATCAGGTTTCCAGGCCGCCACCTTGCAGACGCAAACGGCTAGAGCAGTCTTCTAAGGAGCCGCTGGGTGGGTTTGAACTGCCAACCCTTGGGCTAGTAGTTGGAAGCCCAACCATTTGTACCCCCCCGGGCTCTCCTCGCTTTTCGACTGTGGTTGCTGTGTCCCATCGAGTGAATGCAGCACTGTCCACCCCCCACCTCTGGGTTCCCTAGGCTGTAATCTTTAGGGGAGCACATTGGCAAATCTTTTCAACCGGGGATCCAACCACTAACCTTCTGGTTCATTGCCGAGTGCTTAACCATTGTGCCACCAGGGCACGTGCTCTAAGAATCCAAACAAGCCAAAGTCACTGCCATCCAGTCGGCTCTGACTCACAGTGACCCTGTAGAACAGGGTAGAACTGCCCCTGGGGGTTTCGGTGACTGCAACTCTTTATGGACTCTTTACGGGAGTAGAATGCCTCATCTTTCTCCCTCGGAGCCGGCTGGTGGTTTCGCAGGGCTGACCTTGTGGTTAGCAGCCCAATGTGTAGCCGCTATAAGAATAAGTGCTGATGGTCCGGATCCTGTGTGCCTACGGACCAGGTCGCTGTGCTGACGATGCTGGGACTCACTTAGCTACGGCGACCTGTGCCAGTCACACAGGTAGCCAGTCAGCAGGGGTGCTGGGGTGTCTGAGGCTTTGGCCACCCACATAGGTGGATCCTACCCTAAGGCAGGGACTGATCTGATCTCTCAAGGGCCCCCAAGCCTGTGGATTTTGCATCCAAGTTAACTACAGACTGAGGCTCCAACAGACTCCGGAACCCACCCACCTCATGCCCCCTTGAAGCCCTGATCTGCTCCCCAACAAGGGCACAGCCTCCCAGGCCAACTGGCTCCCAGCTCAGCTGCAGAAACGGCCCAACGTCTCTCTGGAAGCCAAACAGGAAGCAGCGGAGAAGGGGGCCAACGGCTGGAGATCTCTGAGGCGCCTTCAGGAAACGCTGGGGAGGTAGGAGGGGGCGGCGGCCCCCAGCCCTGGCCTCTCTCCATCCCACACCCTCCAGAGGAGCTGAGAACCCCCTCCCCACCCCCGTCCCCCTATCTTCCAGGCATCAGGCACCAGCGAGGGTCCTTCGGGAAAGCGGCATGTCCTCATCAGAAGGGCTCTGTAACTCCCAGTCCACTCGCCACGTGTGGAGGCCAGCTTCTCCTCCCAGGACCCTGAGACCCTGTGAGCCTCAGGCTGAGCACACTGGAGGGAAGGACTGGGTGTCTGGCTAGCTCTGTCCTTTCTCAGGCTGGCCACCACAAAGTCACTTTGCTACCCTGGCCCTCCTTGTCTTAGCCAGTGAAATGTTGCTCACAGCCCTCTTCCCAGCTGACAGGGGAGAGGGTGTCTCTGTCCACTAGGCTGGCCATGGTGGCTGGTGGTCAGATGCAGGGTTAGTCTGCACCTGCTGCAGGGATGTAGGGCGGGGCCCAGCAGAGAGAGGACCGGCCACAGAAGGCCCCGACTGTCCTGCTGTCCATCTCTGGGAGAAGCTAGGGCCAAAGGTGCAGAGCACGTCATGCGAGGCATGAACTTGCAGGCCATCTAGGCAAACGGGGTGCCACCGATGCTGGAGTGGAAAGGGGACCGTGTTCTTCATGGTTTAGCTCAGACGGGAGAGAGATCCGGGCTCCGAAGTTTCAGGCTCCGATCTGGCTCCTCAAAGGCCTCCCAGGTGGTAGGAGAACCCCCCCCCCACCACCCAATGTAGACTTTCCTCCACCTTTGCCCAGGCTCCTCAGGCCTTTGAGCCTCTTGCCCCTGGCCAGGCCCTGCCCTCAACAGCAAGACAGCAAACCCAAAGCCCTTCCCCACTCACTTTCACAGACGCCTTTTTTTTTACACCCCAAAGGATGGCCCCAACTCCCCAGTTAACGTCAGTTGACATGAAAAAAAAAAAGAACAGTGCGATTACCCACAGTAGGCAAGTCACATGACAGTGTAGCAACCCACCCACCGCCACCAAGTCAATACGGACTCACAGCGACTTGGGGGACAAGGAAGAACGCGCCGCCCACCCCCCCACCCCCAGGTTTTCTGAGACCGTATCTCTTCATGGGAGTAGAAAGCCCCGTCTTTCTCCCTCAGAGCCACTGGCGGTCTCAAACTGCCCACCTTGGGGATCGCAGCCCAACGCTTAACCCCTGTGACACCAGGGCTCTCCAAAGGAAGAGAGGGGCTTCCGGGAACCGTCCAACTCTCCCTCCATATCCAACAATTCAACAGTTCAGTCATATCATATACTATCATTACCCTATCAATTTTAGAACACCCCCTCCCCCCACACACACAGTTAAATCGCCTTTAAAATGAGTTGTGCATCGCTTCTCGGCCTTGTGGCTAAGATCGAGTGTAGTAAAACGAGGTGCGCAATCACAATCCGTTCTAGTGCTCCCTCCCTGCTCCTGCCTTCGTTATCCATTCCTGAAATCCCCTTTCCCTCCCTATCCCCCAACCCCACCCCTGGGTCCCCTATCTGCCTTTGTATCAGTGATGATCCCTGCGCATCCACTCCTCCTGTGCTTCATGCACTGGGAAACCCAACAGAAGCCATCAAAACCAACATCAAAATAAGGTGGAGGGCTGTAAATCTCTAGGGACCCAAACAGCCTCGTCTTTGTCCCGCCAATTTTCTGTCGGGATTTGTCTATTGATTTCTTGACCAAAATGTTCTTTAATAGAACATTTAACAGTCACCCAATGACGCCCAGTCTCCCCTAGACCAGAATCCCTGTGTCCCACCTCAGAGGCAGGAGAGGAGAGTTGCGACTCCTTCAGCGCAGACAGGGAGCCTTGGTCTCTGCGTCTGTCACACGCGGTGGAGGTGGAGAGGAAAAGAGATCGCTGGTCTCATCCTGGGGCTTCCTGGGCTGTTCAGGGAGACCGAAGGGCCCCACAGGAAGTGCCGAGCCTCAGCAGGGGGTTGGGGACTCCCAGGGTCCTGGAGGCACAGGTCTGCAGGGCTGGTTGGGCAGTGGGAAAGCTGGGAAAGGAAGCCAGCCAGGCCGGCGCTTGAATGTGTGGGCTCTGGCCTCCCGGCAGCCTGTGACAGCTTGAGGAACGTGTGGCCACGCTGGCCTGGCCTGGCCTGTCCAGGGGCAGGCGAGCGGAGCGGGCTGGGAAAAGCTGCTGGGTGGAGGAGGAGCCAGAAATGAGCAGGGACCTTCTAGTCTGGACGAGGTGTGTGAGGACAAGGTGAGGGCATCTCGACCCCTCGGTGTTCCTGCTGATGCTCAGAGCCCTGGGGCCACAGGTGCACAGAGCAGGACGCAATGTGCCAGTTGGTCTGCCTGTGAACTCCGCGTGGAAGGAGGGGCGGGGAAAATGTGCGGGGATGATGAGCAGTGTGGGGGAGGGG
Source organism: Echinops telfairi (assembly GCF_000313985.2). Classification (NCBI taxonomy): domain Eukaryota; kingdom Metazoa; phylum Chordata; class Mammalia; order Afrosoricida; family Tenrecidae; genus Echinops; species Echinops telfairi. The sequence goes on from NW_022111379.1 coordinate 14,101,352, forward strand.
GGGTCCGGACTCAATCACCTCTGTGTGCAGGCATGGTGCGAAGTCCGTATAGACTTTATGTTATCTATTGTCCCTGCACAGTAGAGAGTTTCCCTGCTCAGAGAGGCTAAACCTTCAAGTTCACATCATACTCTCCCTCTCTCGCCCTTCAGGCAGCACGCCACAAGGGCAGGAGCTTCCCAGGCAGGTACCCCTGGGAAGAAGCGGACACAGCCCTGGATCCCATAGGCTGGTGGCCTCACCAGCATATTTTAAAGTGCCTGCTCCTGGACTGGTGCTTCCTCTGCTGGGTGGGCCCTGGTTCAGAGCTGAGTGGCCCAGAGCACAGAGCCCAGAGCCCTGAGCCCCTGTCCTTCCTGGCAGCCTGGCTTTGACTTCCGTCTGCACTTCCTTCTGGCTCGCTCTTCACCCCACCCCCAGATTTAGGTTTACACATTGAGGAAGAATTCTCTCTCTCTCTCTCCCAGTCACCCTTCCTTCTGGGCTAAAGGGCACATACCTGTTTGGTGAAAGCTTTCCCCAAGGATGCTCAGGGAAGGACAGTGGTCCAGAACCTCCGCAGCCCACCTGGGGTCACCGTGTTGAGCGGACCCTGGATCAAAAGGCCTGAGTGCTCCCTGGCTGGGGGGGAAAGCTGAGGGCCCCTGTCTGGACCTCAAGCTCAAGGCACGTCGTTAAAATCTGGGAAGATGATCTCCTTTAACCAACGCCACTCCCTCCCTGTATGAGAAATGCTGACCTCTTTGTCTAAACTTCTGGGGCAGAGGTCAGCAGTGTGCAGTCACAGCCCAGGGAAGACAGGATCTCGGGAAAGGCATTTCTCAGAGCCTGCTTCCCCCCGGGGAAAGATGTGTGCCTCACGCACACCACTGGCAGCGGCCGGTTAGCAACCGCTGACGTGTGCTGGCCAGGCAAAGCCCGTGACCTGTGGGGCTGGTGGCCATCCTCTCGGCCACCTTGTGAGGAAGGTGGGAGGTGGCCCAGCCCATTGTACAGAGGAGACTGAGGCCCAGAGGGGTCCCAGAGCAGCCTAAAGTCATGCCACTGTGTCACTCCGGTATGTCACTCTCCACTCTCTCTCGTTCTGTGTCCTGGATGCTGCTCAGTACCCTTCTGCCAGTTACTCCGTCACCGCAGGGGAAGCAGGTAACCGGTGGCGGCAAGAAGAAAGCCCTGGCGCCACGCAGCCCAGAGTCGCCTAAGGAAATGATGTTCCTTGTGGGTGTGGATGTGGTCGGGGGTGGGGTTGGGGGGGAGTGTGTGTGTGCACCAAGAAGCCTATGGTTCTAACTCATAGTGACCCCCCCACCCCCAAATCACCAGGGTTTTCTTCTGCAGAGGCTGGGTGATTTCAAACCGCCAACCCTGTGCTTAGCTGCTCAGCACTCAGCCGGCGGCCACCAGGCCTCCTCATGGAAATGATGATCAACCCAAACCTACAACCATCCTGCTGATGCCAGTGCAGGGTGACTGCCTCACCTCCTATCGGGTTTCCAAGGCGACAGGGGC
>NW_022111379.1:14102994-14120303 GCF_000313985.2 Echinops telfairi
CCATTAAAAAACCAACCCCTCACACTCATTGCCATCTTCCAACACAGAGAGACCCTACAGGACAGGGCAAAACTGCTCCTCAGGCCTCCCGGGACTGTAGCTCTTTATGGGCTTAGAAAGCCTCATCTTTCTCCCAAGGCACGGCTGGTGTTTTCGAACCGCTGGCCTGGTGGTTAGCAGTAGCCAGATGCGTAACTACTCCACCACCAGTGCTCCTATAAACATCACATCAGCTCACTGCCATCGAGGCAATTCTAATGCATAGTGACCCTATAGGACTAGAACAGTCCCTGTGGGTTTCTGAGACTGTAACTCTTAATGAGCCGAAAGTCTCATCCTTCTCCTCCTGTAAGCATGGGAACTCAATGAATTACACTGTGCTAATATGGATTCATCAGTTGTATCAGATAGACCACACTAATGCAAGGGGTTAATAATAGGGGCAACTGAGCAGGGGCCCAGGTAGCATGGTGGTTAACGTGCTTGGCTGTTAACTGAAAGGTCAGTGGTTCGAATCCGTCACCTGCTCTTTGGGAGAAAGAACTGGTAATCTGCTCCCAGAGAGATTACAACCTTGGAAGCCCTAGAGGGCCCCTCCACTCTGTCCTATAGGGTTGCTATGAGTTACGGGGCGGAGCGGTGTATGGAAATGCTCTGTGCCTTCCGAGCACTTCTTAAGTAAATCTAAAACCTCTCTGTTATGTGTATTGTGTCCTCTCCAAACCCGAAGCCCTAAACCAGAATCCTAAATCTTATACCGGAGGATGCAATCCAATCTACTGTCACGTCATTGTAATCGCCTTCCATAATGTGATAGTGTGGTATAGGCCGAGGTTGTGTCGATGTAGGGTGGGTTCTCTGAGTTACGTGAAGAGCAGCCTATGGTCCATTCTAAAGTTGTTTCACTTTTTACTATTTTCTGCTTTCTTTTTTATTGTGTGTGTTTTTTTTAATCTTTTGCCTGGTCGTGTTGTTGTTTGTTTGTTTGTTTGCTTCCTGCTTCTGTTTTGGGTGGTTTCTATCTATGTAGCCCAGGATAGGTGGAGCTAGAGAGACAAACTGGACCAGTAAGCGCTTCTGGGCCTGGCAGGAAGTGGGCAGCTGACAACAATGGGCTCCAGGAGAAAACGCGCTGGAATTGGTGGTGGTGGTGACGATTGCACTGGTCTTCATATGGCAGAACAATTAGATGGTAGGATCGGTGAGGTACGTGCCGATAAAACTTTTTTTAAGAGCAGCATAGACAGAGAGGCACAAACAGGAAAGACGGGTGCTAGGTGAGGGTCTCAAGGAACCCCCCCAAACACCAGAGGACCTAGAAAGACGGAGCCAACAGGCCTGAGACCCTGGTCTGAACTTCCAGCTACCAGAACTGTGAGAAAGTCAACTGTGTGAGTCCCGGTAGACGAGAGAAACAAATCTATAAACACACATATGTGTATAAGAGAGAGTTTTATATAAAGGGTCATTGTACATTAAGAAAGCATCCAAACCTAGTCCAGTCAAAGCCCATAAGTCTGATATTAGCCCATATGTCTGATACCAATCTATAAAGTCCTCTTCAGACTCATGAAAAACATGCAATGACGTCGAATGCAGGACGATCACAGCCCAGTGGGTAGAAAGTCTTAGGATCCAGTGGTGTTGTAAGCATCTCAGCGCTGGCAGGGGTTTCTACGTGGCTTCTCCAGCTTCAGGGGTCTGGTTACATCAGGGCAGGTCCATGTGGCTTCTCCAGCTCCAGGCACTAGTGTAGTTCCATGTGTCTTGTCAGCTGCAATGTCTCTCAGGGAGTGAGCCGAGAGAGAGAGGTGTCTCCTGTCTCTAAGGAAGAAAATACAGCAGTTCCCAGAATCCTCAAGAGAAGGCCACGCCCACACAGAGGTCTCATTGGCTATCTCTGGATTGACAGGCTGGACTCCACCCCCTCACCCTTAATCCTCTCAAGTCCCAAATTGACACCAGATGATGTAACTACCACAGTCAACTCTGTCCTTTGAAACCACGCAGTTGCAGGATCTGTGTTCTAGCTCCGGTCGGCAAACTGCGGCAACCTATACACAGCTTTTTCAGTGCACACATGTGGCTCTGAAGTGAAATGAAAAGAACTTCAAGGATATGATTCAGACAAGAGTGATTTCACCAAAACAAAACAAAAAAAAAGAGTGATTTCACTTGTTTATAAAAATATACTATGGCTCTTGAATAATTTTTAAATTGTTGTGAGGGACAGGATTGGCTCTTCCGTCTCAAAAGTTTGCCGACCCCTGTTCTAGCTGACACGCTGTGAAGTAGAAAGTGTGTGTGTGCGCGCGCACGTGCGCTAGTTCCCAGAAGTCTTCTCCCTTTGTCTCAGTGGCCAGAATGGGGTCATCGGTCATCAGGCTCTGGCTGCACAGACGCTGGCAGACGAGTCAACAGTAAAGAGGAACATTGATGCCATGCTTGGCCAAGACCAGTTACCATTCCTTGTGAAGCCTGGGCACATTGCTGCCCAGAACAAAGTTAGGGCTCTGTTTGCAGGGAATTCAAAGGGAATGGCTCTAAGCCAGCCATGGAGTCATAGAAAAAGAGGGATGAGGAAAACAAAGAAAGAAAAAGAGGAGACAAAGAAAAAAAGAAAGAGAAAAAGAGGAGTCTCAGAGACCAAATTTGGCAAGGCCCAATCTAGCACTGTACCGGAGCAAGAAATCCTGCCGCGAGAATTCCGCTCGTGGGTTCTTGGGACGGACATGTCTGTAATGTGGAGCTGAGCGAAGAAAGCTGATGGTGCCCGCCTATCAAAAAGTATAGCGTTTGGAGTCTTAAAGGCTTGAAGGTAATCAAGCGGCCATCCAGCTCAGAAGCAACAAAGCCCACATGGAAGAAGCACATCAGCCTATGCAACCACGAGGTGTCGAAGGGATCAGGTATAAGGCATCATCAGAACCAAAAATCTTACCATAGGGAATGATGGGGGGAGTGCGGAGTGGAGATCCAAAGCCCATTAGTAGGCCACTGGAGATCCCATTGCAGAGGGGTCTCGGGGAGGAGATGAGCCAGTCAGGGTGCGATGTAACAACGATGAAAAATACAACTTTCCTCTAGTTCCTAAATGTTTCCTCCCCGCTCCCACTACCATGACTAGAATTCGATCTTGCAAGTCTGGCTAGACCAGAGGATGTACACTGGTACAGATAGGAACTGAAAATACAGGGAATCCAGGGCAGATGAGCCCTACAGGACCAGTGGTGTGGGTGGCGAAACAGGGAGGGTGGAGGGAGAGTGGGTAGGAAGGAGGGAACCGATTACAAGGGACTATACGTGACCTCCTCCCTGGGGGACGGACAACCGAAAAGTGGGTGAAGGGAGACGTCGGACAGGGCAAGATATGACAAAATACCAATTTATAAACTATCAAGGGCTCATGAGGGAGGGGGGAGCGGGGAGGGAGGGGAAAAATGAGGACCTAATGTCGGGGGTTTAAGTGGAGAGAAAATGTTTTGAGAATGAAGTACAAATGTGCTTTATACAATTGATGTGTGTATGGATTGGGATAAGAGTTGTATGAGCCCCTAATAAAATGTTTAAACAAACAAACAAACAAACAAAAAATGTGGAGCTGAAAACACCGGCTCTCGGAAGCCTTCACTCAGCAGCCGCTGCTGATATTTTAATCCTCTCAGGTGTTATTATCACTCTGGAATTGCATCAGTGGGAAAATCAGACACAAATCTCTGACACACCCCCTAACCCCCCAGGACACTTCATGTCACAATTCCCTGCTCGTCAATTACTCTGCTGAAAATTAGGTTTCTCAGAGCCCTCCAGGCAGTCCCACGTCACATTGTGAATGAAGACATCAATAGACTCTGGGTGATGAGAGGTCTTCCCACAATATAGACCCACTTTAGTGACCGGAGGAACCACGTGTTGTCTGACTTGCCCGGCTGCAGGCCAGTAGCTGAACCCCGGTGAATTCAATAGGTGACCTAGCCCTGTGCACTCCTTAGAGCCCCAGCCATCTCCAGTTCACCCCCTCAGTGGGAGCGCCTGTCCTACTTGCAATGCTTACTCTTTATGCACACGCCACTTCGACGTTCCTGGAAGAATGGAATGAAAAGGGTGGAATTTTATCACAAACTTTTTGAAACACACACACACACACACACACACAGCCCTGGTGGCATAGGGGAGACAAGGTGGGCTGCTAATTGCAAGGTCAGCAGTTCAGAACCACCACCAGCAACATGGGAGACAGGCAAGGCTTCCACTCCTGTAAAGAGTGACAGGCCCAGAGCCCACAGGGGAAGTTCTACTCTGTTCTGGAGGGTCGCTAAGAGTCAGCATCCACTGGATGGAGTTTGGTTTGAGTTTGGGGGTGTGTGCTCACACAAACACACTGCTGTTGAATCTAACTCAGAGCGACGCTAGGGGACAAGAAGTCCATATTTTAAAATATAAGGCACTGACTACCTGTCAGCAATTAAGTATGCCACCACCCTCCTTGGAGCGTCCCAGAGCAGTAGGTGGATCTGGGTTCCTCCCTCTGAGCCTGGCGGACCACTGTGCTCCGCAGGTGATGGCCGTTAGTTTGAAATGAACAAGTGGGGGGACCTCTGTGCACAGCCAGAGGTCGGCCTGGATGTGCAGCGGAGCCTTGGGGGTGCGGAGTTGGGCAAAGAAGACCCTGGCCTGCCGCAGACCTGGAGGTGACCTGGGAAAGAGTCTCAGGTGTGCTCTGAGGAAGGGCCGAGGGGCTGGGAGACGCTGGAAATGGAGGGCATTGGGGGGTGGGGGTGGGGGGTGGGGGAGGGCATGGAAGAGGTGTGTGGGTAAAAGAGGGAGAACCAGACAGACAGACCTGTGGTGGTGGACAGGTAAGCTCTGAGGTCTATACTGGTGCATTTCGAGATGAAGCCAGAGGGGCTTCTGGGATACAGAAAGCTCTCAAGAGCTTTGTAGAGGACAGCGGTGGCGGGAAGAAGGCAGCTTGCTTCATTTGTGGGGGCTGCCCAGCCAACGGCTGACTGGGGGAAACCGCGGTAGACCCAACCTTGCCTGGGTCCTCCTCCTTGTCCTGGTCCTTAGGCGGGGTCAACAGCTGTGGGCACTCCTGGCACAGACCTGTGATCGGGGCCCTCGAAACTGTGCCCCTGCCCCTAGGTCCCCCCTCCTTGCAGCCCGGCCATAGAGGCTAGGGAGGCAGATGGGAGGGCTGGATGAGCCGCCTGGGGGAGGGGTGCACGACGCAGGGGGTGGGTGCCCACAGTGCATAGTGTTTACATTTTTCCTCCTTTCTCTTTGGTGGCCTGGCAGCCCGGCGGTTACACCACTGTGGTTTGTTGGCCCCAGGGAGTGCCTCCATTACATAACAACGACACAACCGTCTCACACACACACCGTTTCACACAGTTTGAACACATACACCCAGATATAGGCACAATCACACACCCACACGATCTCATACATATCCAGACACACAGATAAATTCACACAATTCCACCCACACATCTTACACAGATACACGCGTACATCGAGCCTGACACACTCACACGTCCACACATACTCGTCATCTCACACATCTGCACACCAACCTACAAACTCTCAATCAGAGTTTTGGATGTACACATTCATGCGCATATCCTCACCTTCACCCATACCTCTCACACGGGCGCATCCAGGGTCCAAATTCTACTCCCCCAACCAGGCACCGGGACAGGGTCTTCGGTCCGAAAGCAAACCTGTGAGCAGCCTCTCTCTCCATCCCTTCCTCCCAGGGGAGGGTCTTCATGCTGCGGGACTCCACATAGCTGTTCAGAGAGACGGGCAGGAGGTACCACGTGACTCCGTTTTCCTGTCCCAAGAGATACAATGTTGCGTGTGTATGATTATTCATAGTGGCAACCAACACTCAGCAGAGGCAGAGGGATACCGGACCCTGGTGCCTGGTGGCACAGTGGTTCAAACCTCTCACTGCTTCATGGGAGAAAACGGTGGCAGTCGGCTTCAGTAAGGATTCTAGCCTGGGAACCCCGAGGGGCGGTTCGGTGCTGCCCTCTCGGGCCATGAGTCGGACGGACATGCTAGCAATGGGTCTGGTTAGGGTTCCCCGTGAATCCATATTGGGATTCAATGTACAAGCTGCAGGGTGATCGATCACAAGACAAAACGAACCAAGGAATTGATGTGTGCATGGAGTGTGCTAAGAGTTGTATGAGCCCCTAATGATTAAACAAACAAACAAACAAAACAAAACAAGGAGTCCTGGGGAGGGTTGCACGGTTCCCACTTCTGAGCCACGGAGGCCACGTGGGAACCGTGGTGCCTCGCTTATGAGCTGGGAGACAGACCTTGGGCAAGACCCTTCGCTTCTGTGAGCTTCATTTTCTTCCTCTGTAAAGATGGGGAGAACAAGACCCATCAAAGGGTGGCCTGGTGTGATGGGGCAGAGTTGGGAGGCCCTGGTAGGGGCCGGGCTAGGGAGTACCAATGGACGATGATGACCTTTGCGTGCCGTGAAGGCCCTTACAGGCCAGATTCAACTAGCTGACGAGGACATGACGAGGTGGCGGGGCTGGGTGGGCAGGGGAGAGGACAAGTCTGAGACCAAGATGGCGCCTCTGCTGAATGTCGGGGAGAGAGAGAGCCGGTGAAGCTGGGGGGACCTGGGGCTGTGTCCCTGGCAGAGGACACAGGGAGGAAGAGGGTCCAGGTGTGTGATGGGTATCAGGCAGGGGAGGGAAGCCTTCCAGGTTCGAGGCTTGCCGGGCACGTTGGGAAGCAAACTGGGGGTGTGTGGGGTGTGCCCTACAGAGGCCCCAGGCCAAGGAGAGGTGGGTCCCTTAGGAAGCGTGCCCTGGAGAGACTGTGGCCAGGAGGAGGGCCAGCTGGGGGCTCTGGCAAGTGTGAGGGGACAGAGAGGGAGGCACTGACCGAGGCACAGTTAGAAGCTGGGCCCCATGTACATGACGAGGGAGAGAGATGGAGAGAAGATTCAAGGGAGCCAGAGCTGTGGTGTGGGAAATGAGGTGCTTGTGGCAACACGTGTGTGGGGACAGGGACAGCTGAGGGGGTCACTCTGGAGGCTTGAGGTACTTCTGGGACATGTGAGAGGAGGGGGGTCCCCAGGCTACTGGGTAGGGTGCTGAGGTGCAAATGAGACCACTGGGTGGCATGGTGGGCAGGCAGGTATGCAGGCCAGCAGAGCTCAGCTCTGCCCGTCTCCTCTACCAGTTTGCCCACGAAGCAGTAGATTGATAGCATTTTGAATTCTTTCAGTTCCTCCCAAGGATCTCTGGGTAGCACAAATGGTTTGTGGCTCGACCCTTAATGGAAAGGTCAGTGGCTCAGACCCCTCCAGTAGTGTGTGGGAGAGAGAGGCCGGCGAGCTACAGGCAAAAGATCACAGCCATTGGAAACCCTGAAATCGGGGAGGCCCCAGAAGGGTCTTCAGCCCCTCTCTGAGCCTCCGCCTTCTGATCTTTGAGATACGGAGAGGACTATCCTAGATAAAGGAGTTTTCTTTTTAACTTTTTTTTTTTTAGCACTAAGATTGCTTTCCTAAGGAACCATTCTTAATTCACTTTACTCTCCAGACAGACTGTTTAGAACCGTGTCGTTCTCTTCCAAAAACCAAACTCGGTGCCATCGAGTCAGTGCTGACTCGGAGCGACACCCTGTGGGTTTCCAGGGCTGTAAGTGTTTATGGAAGGAGACAGCCCAGTCCCTTCTTACTCCTGGCTTAACTCTTCCAATGCTTTCCAAGGAGAATCCCTGCCCTCATGGGGTGAAGAGTCTTGGGCGGAAGGCTCATATATACATAAAAATACCTTTACGTAAATTAAAGAGTTAAAAATCCTTGGGGGGTGTGGGGGTAGGGAAATCAAACAAAGCTGCTGGACCAGAGGGAGGTGTCAGGCTACCCTCCCCTCTCCAAGGAAATAGCTTATCAGGAATTTATTTAAAGAGAGCCTTGAGGAAGAGTTTGGCAGATTAGCATGTGCAAAGGCCCTGGGGCAGGGAGTCAGCCCAGATTAAGGACCATTGAGGAGGCCCATCCAGGAGGCCAGTGTCCTTGGGGTGGGCTGGGCGAGGAGGAAGTTGAGGTCAGAAAGCCGAGTTAGGCCAGCAAGGGGAGGAGATAGGAGCATGTCCTGCAGGACCCGGTAGATTGGTTGTCAGGTTTTAGATTTTCTTCCGAGTATTTGAGCAGACGAGTGATTTAAATGAAACCATTTTAAAAGCACAAACGAAGCACAGAACACGCGTGTGAAACCCTAGGCGTCCCAGAGAGCTGAGCTTTATAAACAAGGGAACGAACCAACGAGGCTGTAGAGTGCTGTCAGAAGGGGGAGGTGGGGGCAGATCTGAAAGGGCAAAAGCATCAATTGGTTTGAATTATGTTCCAGCCTTTTCCTAGCCGCCTGACCCCTCATCTATGGAAAAGAAGGTCGTTCCAAGGATCCTCATTAACATATGTAAAGCTTTCGTGGCCTAATTAAAGCTCCACACACAGTAGCTGTTAGTCTTTACCAGGCGATGGTAGCCTGGAGACCCCAGGCAGGGGCTGGAGGGAGGGCGTGGCTGAACAACTGTAATGACGTCAGCAGATGTTCATTGAACACTTCCCCCTAGGGTCTCATTTGGTCTCATCAACAGCAGCGGTGGCAGTAGCAATGAGATACCCCTGCTTCAGCTCAAAAGAAGATCCTGAAGCTGAAGGTCGCACAGCACAGAAGTGACAGCGGTTGTGGGTAGCATGGTCAGCCGTGTAGCATGGCTGACCCTCCAGTCCCAGTTCTTTCCACTGCGATGACCTCCCTCCAGTACTCCTGTCCTTTTTTACAGCAGAGTAATATTCCATTGCATGGAATTTTGTGTAGCCCGCCATCAGTTGGTGGCCCTTGGGCTGCTTCCACTTTCTGGCTCTTTCGAAGGCTGCTGTGAACGTTTACGTATTCTGTTTTGTGTGAACAGGGAGTTCATTCCTTTTTTTTTTTTATTAAAAAATAATTTAATTTTATTATTTTTTAAATCATTTTATTAGGGGCTCATGCAACTCTTATCACAATACATACATCAATTGTGTAAAGCACATTTGTACATTCATTGCCCTCATCGTTCTTGAAACATTTGCTCTTCACTTAAGCCCTTGGCATCAGCTCATTTTTCAAAAAAGCATTTTATTGGGGGCTCTCACAGTTCATAACCACCCATACATCAATTGTACTGAGCATATTTGTACATATGTTGCCATCATCATTTTCTAAACATTTACTTTCTATTGAGCCCTTGGTGTCGGCTCTTTTTTCCCTCCCTCCCCAAAACCCCACCCTCGTGACCCCTTGATACAGTATAAATTATTTTCATATCTCACACCGACCGCTTTCTCATTCCTTTGGGTGCGCACCTGGGAGTGGGATCGCTGTGTTTCTGTTAGGTTTCTCAGGTGGGAAAAACCTTGGTTCTTGACTTCACTTGAAGAGCAATTTAGGCCGAAGCCTGGCTTATGATCGGAGTGGGTTTTTATAAAGGACGGAAGAAGTTTCAGGCTTTACAGTCACTGCACATGGGCAACCTCTCGGGACGGCACACCCACACGGGGTGGCCCGAGTCAGAGGGACAGAGGCATGGGCAAGGGGAACACGGAGAAGCAGGCCAAGGACTGGTGCTTCCGAAGTTCTGGTATTTAGGGCCTTCAGCTGGGAGCCGTGGTCGACGGTATTGGTTGACCCCACTGGCTGAATTAAGCCCACCTGGCCTAATTTGGGCCCACCTGGACGTATGCCCAGTTAGTCTTTATGGCTTCCCAAACTCCTGTAAGGGGGCAGGGGGCAGGGGGCAGGGGGCAGGGGGCGGGGGGAGGGGGGGCTTCCAGGCATGGAGAAGGACACCCCTGGTCCCTGTCTCTAGCTACTTAACATTATAAGGTACCTACTAACTCCACGCATAGCGGTTTTAGGAACTGTCAAATCTTTTCCCAAAGAGGCACGTTGGTTCTTGTAATGAGTTGATTAATGTTGCCTCTCTGGTTGAGCTGTTCTACCTCCATGAAGGCAGGGATGAGGGTCGCCAGCTCCCCTCTGCTACCCCAGCACTGGCTACAAGTGTCCTGCCCGTTTCATGGCCGATTGGGTCTCTGGGCATCGGCAGTGGGGGGTCTGCCACCACATCTGGCTCCCCGAGCCCGGGGCCTCAGTGAAACAGGCCTCCAGCCAGTGGTGTCTCCTGCTACCATCAACAGGACATATTGGTCTTGGAGGCTCTGCTGAATTCCCTTAACTCCGACACAGGAGCACAGGCCTGGGCACACTGTAGTTGCTCGATAAAGCCCCTTCACCTTGGCTCCAACTGGATAGAAGCCTCAGGAGTAGCCAGGCCAGGGAGAAGCAACCAGGTCTGATAGGTTCTCACAGGCGGTGTACCAACTGTGGCCAGAGGACTCAGCCTCTGGTGAACTCATACTGAACCCCCAAACTCGAACTCCCTGCCATCGCATCAATTCTGACTCCTACCGACCCTGTAAGACAGGGTAGAACTGCCCCTGGGAGTTTCCGAGACTGGGGCTTCAAAAGCTTTGGGACAAATTCCACCATCTTTACCTTCCATTTGTCCACGCATTTTTTAAAAGCCTCTGTGTGTGTCAGTAGACGCCGAGGCTCCCCAGGGTTCACAGTGGTTGATGTTTTGGAAGTTGAATCTCAGGCTTTTCTTCCGAGGTGCCTCTGGGAAGGCAAACCTTCAGCCTTTCAAGTAGCATTGGCCAAGGGTTTGCACCACCAGGGATGCTGGTGACTGGTGGTGGAAGAGAAAACACACCGGCTGGCCCTTCTCACCTGGCTCAGAGACTGGCCTTCTGCAAGCTGAGTCATCAGGCAGGGCTTCCTAAGCAAGGCCTTGGGGCCTGAATTTCAAAGGCCTGCCCCCACCCCCACTAAAACCCAGTTGGGGCCCAGTTGAGGGGGCTCCTGCTGCCCCCAGCCAGCAGGACCCCCTGCAGAGGGGTCACCAGGAATTCTGTGTTTCATCAAATATCGCTGGGCCATGGAGTTTTATTTGAGAATAATTTTAATTAGCCGGAAACTAGGACTTTAATAAATGGAAAACAGAACTTTCCAAGGCCACAGCTGGGAAACACTCGCTTTTTTAAAAATTCCGCCCAGCTTCCCAGGCCGGCTAAGCACCCTAACTGGAGGGCAGACTGCCAGAGGAATCCACAAAGAAAACAAGGCTTATTTTTAGCAAAATATTTTAAACTCGGTTTCAGCGAGCTCAGGAGTTTTCTTGTCTGTCTCAAGCCCTTATAATTTTTCCTTGGATTTCGGAGCTGCCTCTCGCCCCAGAGGGTAAAAGAACTCCTCTCCCACAGAGCTATTTCTGCCCCGCTGAAAATGAAAGATCGCCCTCCCGCTTCACCCAGAAAATTCTTTCTAAAAATGTCCACACAGCCCGTGAGCGGTCTCACCTGCCAGTGTGACCAACTATGACAGTGGGTCTGGGGGGTCCCGGTAGACTTGGGGGCCCGGCCCCCTGTAGCCCAGTCCTGCCTACCGCACTACAGGAAGTGGGTGACAGCCTGGCCTCCATTTCCGGGTTTTGAAAGCCCTGTTCAAACTTGAAAGCTGTCTGCTGAAAACAAAACAAACCAAACCTGCTCACACAACAGCTACACACACCCAACCCATCCCAACGCCCGGCGATCTATGCTCACACCCATACAGGCACAACCCCGGGCTCAGACACAAACACAGGCAGACCCCCAAACGGCAATACCTCCTGACTCATTCCTGCTCACACCGCAACTGATGCAAAGAGTCACAGCAACATACCCCCACAGCCACATGTACCTAACACAGACGCAGGCCCCACACCCCAAGCCCTACACACAAGCCCCCAAATCCACATGCCCCCCACAGCCATCACCTCCGAATAACCCCGCCACAGTACCACACGCAGAGCAACACCCACAAACCCTTGCACAACCCAGAGACAGACCTAGACACAGATTCCCACCCCTTGCCCCCATCCCTACAGATACATTCCCATCCACCCACAAGCTAACCCTGGGACACACTCATACACCTTCTAGGTTTAGCAAGAGCGGTGGGGAGACGTGGGAAGAACCACCTGGTCCCAGGTGGGCCCTGAAGGTTCGGGGCTTCCCGAGACCGGCACCCCACCTCTTTCCCCCTCAGCCTGGGAAGGCCTGCCCGGCTGCCAGGCCTTGGCTCCGCCCTAGCTCTCCCTTCTGCCCTCCCTCTCTCCTTGGCCTGGCCAGACACTGGCACACACAGGGCAACTGTCTGGGGAGCCACCGCTCTGCACACCCTCAGAGCATGAACCGGCGAAAAGAAATAGAATTCGGCGAGGTCAGAGCGGCCTCTGCTCAGCCTCAGTCCCGTGGCAGACCCTCCCTCACCGGGGAAGGGAGGTGCAGACCCAACTTCCGGTTTAAAAAAAAAATTTTTTTTTTCCAAAACATGGCCCAGAGATACATCCGCCCTCACTCACGTCATCACAGCCAAACTGAAGAAGGGAGAGTACCTGGGATAGTTCGCAATGCCAGGTTCAAAGGCTGCCTCGTGGTGCCCTCTGCACTCATCCACATGGGGGGGTGGTGGCGGGGGCGGGCGGTGGTTTCTGAGAGGACGTCCTACACCCCACTCCAGGCCAAGTTTAACCCTGAACTTGAGTATTGCGGGGCTAAGGACTCTTGCCTTCCCTGCACCCAAGTTGGCCAGGCCTGGCCCTTGCCCCCGGGCCACTCACAATCCTCCATCTATTCTCCAGGGCAGGCAAAGCCCTCTCAATCGTGTGCTTCTTTTCCACGCCCAGGAATGGATTCTGCAAAGGCGAGGGCTGGAAAAAGCAGGCATGCAGGCAGCCTTTCTCAGAATGTAGAAGGTGGCACACACACATTGGGGTGCTTACAAATCACGTTAGCCTTCCAACTGCCATGGAAATGACCCTCGGAAGACATTCTAAATGCCATCACATTCCGGCCTTATTTTCACAAGTGACTACAAAAGAATTTTATCTTGAGTACAATTCCGTCTTGGAGCCAGAGTCCGTTTTAGTTCCACTCCCCAAACCTTCACTTGTCCTTACTTGCAATTTCCACTTTTAGTTCCCTTCATGGACGAGAAAACGTTCCTAAGAGCGAAGCAAGCAGTAGCCCAGAGCGTGGTGTGGCCTTAATTCCAGCCGCTGCAGAAAGACTGACCAACGGACCCTCCATTGATCTGCAGCGCGAGATTTCTGAATGACCCCCCTCCCCCGCCCACGCCAGCTTTCCACGGTCCACTGGGTCTAAAATACAAAACTTCAGATCCTAGCCGTTGGGCTTTCAAACAAACTAATTTTTAAAAATGACTGTGGCTTACCCCAAAAAGAAGTTAAACATTCCAGCTGATCAAAAGTACTTGTTTAGAAAAAGAAGTTTTGGAATGGAAGTGGAAACAGGGCCTTTGAAATGCAGCTTGGCCTAAATAACTCCACATTGTAGACTTTTCCTCCCCATTGCATTCTTTACAGCGAGGCGGCCAGGGAGCCTGCGGGGTCTGCGGCTGCCCCAGCCTGCCTTGGCCTCTGGCTCCCCTGCCCCCACCGCCGACGCTCTCAGCCAGGGGCCCGGCATCTGGGAGAACTTTGAAACTGTTCCACAGCCCCTTTTGGCAGCGTGTGCCAAGCACCAAAATGCTCCAGTTAACACCAGTGCAATCATCGCTAACGGGAAACAGCTGCTCCAGGCCTGGCGGGATACACCAGTCTGCCCCTTAGGCCTTCGGGGGCTCAGCTGTGAGTCACAGGAGACCCCGGCGGAGGCAGGCCCAGAGAGAGGGGATGCAGCCTTGGTTGCTAGAGCCCAGCTGTTGCAGATTAAAGAACAAACAAACATTGCTGAATCTCGAACCTACTTTGGAAAAAGTGTCAGAACTGTAGGTTACGTGGGAGGAAAACATGAATTGATTTGTACACCTGATTGTAACTGTTTAGAGGGATTGTGTTAGGCATGTGGCTGAGCGGTTACAGGTTGGGCTGCTTCCCACAAGGTCAGCTGTTTGAAACCACCGGCTGCTCTGCAGGGAGGAAAAAGGTGGCTTTCCACTCCTGCGGAAGTGCCTTTTGGAAAGCCAGGGGGGCCAGTTCTACCCTGTCTTACTCTGCACTGGCATCCATGGCAGTGAGTCTTCGGTTTGGGGAGGACAAATGCCATCTTCATACTAAAATGTAAGTCCACGTTTAACAGTCAGCCCATCCAGGCGGGGTTGGCCCCTTCCTTTGCTTTCCAGCCACTTGCAGGCTGCCTGAAAGCACACACACCATTTCCCTCCTCCCCCCACCCCCACCCCGGACTTGTGGGTGCTCACTCC
This sequence comes from Echinops telfairi, assembly GCF_000313985.2. NCBI lineage: Eukaryota > Metazoa > Chordata > Mammalia > Afrosoricida > Tenrecidae > Echinops > Echinops telfairi. The sequence continues at coordinate 14,117,349 of NW_022111379.1, forward strand.
TAGAGGAAGTTGTCTGTGTAAACAAACATCACTCAGATATGTTTAACCTGTTTAATCTTCCTTCCCTTCCCCGCCTCTCTGGACAAGAAGCCAGGTTTTCCAAAGTCCAAGCTAAAAGCGGGCTCTTGCCACTAACCAGGAGGGTTCCAGCACTGCAGGACACAGGCTCCCAGAGGCCCCTCCTACTCGAAGCAGTTGTTCCCAGTGAAAAATGGGACCTTCAGCTGCCTCTGCTGCCACGTGACCCACTTGGTGACTCACAGGCCCGCCACACCCCTCTAGGCCTCCCACAGGCCGGCCCTGGGATGCATCTTATTACTAAGGGGAGCAGCTAGCTAACTCCTGCCCTTGACAGTCCACATTTTTCTTCCAGCTACCAGAACTTGGTATAAATACATACGGGGGTGAGTGGGGCTACAGGCCCTAACCCAGGATATGCCAGTTTTCTGAGGGCTGAGAAGTCCCTGGCAAAGCGCTGGGAAGTTGGGGACCTAGATATGTAGTCCTGCTTAAAAAGAATGCTAGCTTCACAGTTAGCTTTTTTTTTTTTTTCCCAAAAATTTTATTGGGGGGAAACTACAAAACATTTACAGTACAATGTTTACAGTCACAATTTGTAGTGAACTGATTCCCCAAAATATATTACAACTCAAGTTGACTTATCTTGTTACATTCAAAAAGCTACTTCTGTCAAAGTAGTCCAGAGTACATACATACATACATAGTGCTCCGAGGGTACCTACGTACGAACTAAATGCTACTGCTCATTCATCCACTGCCCGGGAACACCTGCAAGGTGTTCCCGTCTTTCTACAAGGAAAAAAAGAAATAGTACAAGTTTTGGGATTTTCTGTAATTAAACAAGGCATAGTCATGTACTATATATATATAACATGTTTTCAGCATTAAGAGGTGTCCTCTTCACTTTATATCTATGTAAAAAAAGTGGTAAAATCTTTTCCTTTTGTGCAGTTGAACCCATCCTACATTCAAATTCTCTCAAGCACTAGGAACAATACTTATTTGGTTGAGGAAGATTTAAGGCAAGTTCTGGCCCTTCCATAGGCACTGCGAAACTAACACCCTCCCCCCCATTATTGCTACATGTATGTATACTTAGTATGTCACAGTAGAGCTGGTGGAACAAGCAAGCAAACAAACAAAAATACTTGCTAATTTGTCAAGTTGAAGTTGGAAAAGTATGCCACTTCTAAGTCTGATTGCAAACGATGTGGCCATTGTTTTTCCTTTAAAGTTGGATGGGCTACAACCATTATACATTCCAAGAAAACTCATTAAGATATTCTTCAAACTACTTCCACAGCATCGAGATAAGATTTCTGTAAAGAAATCAGGCAATCTTTCAAAATTTACGTAAACAAGGAAAGAAATTAATGAAATAAATATTACATACAATCTCTTAAATTAAGATTTTTTTTACTCATTTACAATAAAATAACCAAGTGAAGTTACAAAAGGCATATATTACTGTGAAAAGAACATACACTCCACATTTTGCCGATTAATAATGGCAATCATAATTTAACATAATAAAAGAATATATATCTATTGCTTTTCATCATACTTGATAAATACAGTATGAACAAATTTTCAATGTATACTTTTCACAAGATAATAAATAAGTTAAATAGTTTTTCATATTGAGTTGTGGTGCAGTGGTGCGAATCAGCTCAAAACAGCTAAAAAATCAGCAGTTACTCCCCAACAAACAACTAAGCTCTGTCCAAGGCTGCCAGAGGGGCAGGCAGGATGACTCTACAGGAAACCAGTCTGAAACTTTGGAATGCAACAGTTTTTGAGATATAAACTTTTTATATAGAATATATATAAAAAACAAACGTTAAGGCCGAGGGCTACTATCAAGGCATATTCTTGGCAGAATATTGGATTCTAGAAGCTTGAGGGAGGTTCAGTAAGGTGGTGGGGCTGGCTGGTTTGTTGACACTGGTCTGAGACAAACACTCGGAACCCCTCCCCTCCTCCAGACCGAGTTCCGCATGGGGACCGTGTGACTAACGCTTTTCAAGTTGAGATGGAATGGTGGTTGGTAGCTGCTGGTGCTTCTTCTTCCCCTAAAGTCCCAAACATCCGAGACCGACGAATGGTTCAAGTGTTGGGTTTTGTTCTATTCGCATCACAACTGCCTTGTTGTGAATATTTTTGTTCATGGATACGAAATGTTCGTTGGCTTTTTTTGCTCAACAAGAATGACATTTCTGAATAATAATAAAAATAACAACAACAAAAAACAACAACAAAAGAGAGAGGAAACCGAAAGGGGAGGGGTGGGGGCCGCTCCCAGCAGAGTTCAGTCCAAGTGCTCCACCCGCCGGCCTGCAGTCTCGTTCCTCCCCCGCAGCGGGGGGCCGGGGTCTTCCAGGGGCGCCTTCCAGCGCCCCTTCGCCCCGATCCAAGGCCTTTGCTGCCCCCCACCCCCCTCCTCGCCGGCGCCCTCCGGCCTCAGTCGTCGGAGATGGACAGGCGGCTGAAGATGGGCAGCCGCCGGCCGGGGTCGAGGCTGGGGGACTCGGAGCCGCTGAGGCTGCCCGAGCTCAGGGAGCCGCTCAGGTAGCTGTCGCGGTCCGACAGCGAGTCCGGGGGGCTGGGGGGCGCGTCGAACACCGGCGACTCCGACAGGCGGGGCGGCAGCTGGAAGCTGAAGGGCGGCGAGGCGGCGCCGGCTGGCAGGGGCGCGCTGGGCGCCGGGGGCTGCGCGGGGGGCGCCAGGCCCTGCTGCTGCTGCTGCTGGCTGCGATAGTAGGCGGCGGCGACGGCGGCGAAGTTGTGCGTCTGGATGGCCAAGGGCGTGATGAGGCTGCTCAGCTCCGGGCCGAAGGCGAAGGCGTTGTTGGCGCACGAGGCCGCCGAGCAGGCGGCGCACGGCGCGCCCGGTGCCAACAGGTCCTCGGCGCCCCCGGCCCCGTAGAGCAGCGC
>NW_022111379.1:14121106-14157469 GCF_000313985.2 Echinops telfairi
GCAGCTGCTGGGGCTGGGCGCGGGGTGGGCGAGCGCGTGCAGGTTGCTGGCCGAGTGCCGTCGGAGGAAGCCCGGCGCGAAGGCCGAGCCCGGGGCGGCGGCCACGGGCGAGCCCACCGCCTTCTTGTCCAGCATGCTGTTCAGGCTGAGGTTGGCCAGGGATTTCTCCGTCTGCCAAAGCGAGGGGTGCAGGGGAGGGGTGAAAAAGGCGCCAGGGGCCAACTGCGGCGTTCACTTCCAGCCTGGCGACTTTGGTTTCCTTGGCAGATTTCGCCTCGGCCCCCCCACCCCCTTCCACCCTCCACCCGGCCACGAGCATTAAGTTGGCGCAGGGAGGAGGCGGGCGGCGAAGGGCGCCCACCGCGGGCCTTGCACGGCTGCGACATGTGACCCTCGCTCGTGGGCCGCCGGGATGGGCGGCGCATACCGGGACCGGGAAGCCCGGGGCGGCGTGGCCGCGGGTCGGCTCCGGCGACGCGAATCAGCTCCCTGGGTTCCCTTCCTTGGCTTCTTCCCTCCCAGCTCCTTTCCAGGCCCGCTCAAGGTGCCGGCTAGCACACCCTCCGGAAAACGCCGGGATTTCGCCCGACTCGAAAACCCAAGGTGGGGAGGGCGTCCCCCCGAGCCGCCGAAAGGAAGCCAAGTCTGAAAGCAACCCCAGCTTCCTGCCGGTCCTCCCTCCACCCAGCTCCCCCGCGTACCTTGCACAAAAAGTCGATGTCGTAGAAGGCAGAGAGAAGTGTGGTCGACATGTTTCTGGATCCTGTAATGGTCGGAGCGGCGGGCAGACAGGTCCGGAGCAGCCCTCGAGGCGGCGCGGCCCGGCTCGAGCCACGACGAATAACGGGAGAGGGGCGGAGGTGGGGCCGAAAGTTTGCCGGGGAGCTAGAAAAGAGGGAAGGGAAGCAGCGTGGACCGGTTTCAGTGCCCTGGAGTGCGGAATGGGGGGAAAGTTGAGGGAAGCAAAGAGCGCTCCTCCGCGCTCCCGGGGTGCCCGGCCCGCCCCCCCGCGCGGAGCCGACGGCAGCTCGCGGACTGGTGAAACTCCGCGGCCGGCCAGCGCGCGCCCTATATAGAGCTCGGAGCGCGGCAGCGGCGGAGGGCGCGCCGGGGGAGGGGACAGAACGCTGACCCGGCCGGGGTCTCCAGGCAACGCCGCCCGCCGGCTGGCGGACGTCAGCCTCCTTCCCGGCCTCCCATTGGTCGCCGCCAATTTTTTTCCTCTGGGGGAGGGGCGTAGAGCGGCCTTGGGGCGGGGCGGGCGGCCGGGGCGCGCTGGGCGGCGTGGTGAGCTCCCTGGGTGCTCCTGGGTGGGTGCGGGAAGGAGCGGCTCCCCGCGTGCTGGGCTTCGGGGTGGGAAGCCCCGGCACGTATAACGTAACGGGGGTTCTGCGGCTCTAGACGTGTCTTTCCTCGTCCGATCCTGCTAGGCAGGCGCTCGAGAGGAGCTTTTTATCTTTTACCCGTGGTTGTGTACGGGGCGCGGGAATTGCGAAACGCACCCCTATTGTCACCGTCCGTCCGCGCGCCCGGGGCTCCGGCCCGGGGGCGGGGGTTCCAGCCCTGGCACGTGGAGTCGCGGCCGGGTGGGGGCGGGCGAGGCCACGAGGCCGACCGCGGTAGCGGTCTTACCCGGCGGGGCCGGGCGCGTTTCTCCGCCCCCCTGCCCGCCCAATCTGCAGTAAACAGGGCTGGAGCGCCGGGGCGGCCGGGCCGGCTGAGTGTCTGAGGACAAGGCACTGGCTTTGCTAATCACATCACAAGACCTTGGGTCGGGGCCAAAGGCGCGGAGCTTCCCGGGCGGGGGAGCTGGTTGCAAAGACTGGCTGGGAGAGTCGCCCAGCACGGAGGCCACGTCCCGTCCATCTACCGCTGTGTTCGGCCTAGCCTTCCCGTATTCCTGGGGAAGTGGGGTTCAGCTGCCCACCGAGACTCCTCGCTCAGGCACAGCGTGGCCCTGGAACGCACTTTTAAGTCCTCTTTGGAGGCGGGGGGGGGGCGCCCCTTTTTAATTCGGCGCCGCCCGCAGGCCCGGGGCTGGGCACCGAAGACTTGGGTGGTGGACGTGCCTTCCCTCCGCTTCCTGCTCTTCGGCCCCACACCCCCCGCAACAGCCGGCGCGAAGGACTGCGCTTTGCCAACTCGGCGGGACTGAGCGCCCCGCCCCCGTCCGCGTAAGAGAACGGACGCCCCCCCTAGCGCCCAGGAAGGCTACTGCCGCGCCTTCTGGTCCCGCACACTTGTCCCTTCTGGCCTGTCCAGGCTGTCAAATAGCTGGAGTCCGGCTCTTGAGGTTGCACACCTGGCAAGCCAGGTCATGATTGGGTCGAAGCTGGAAGGCTGAGGGCCACACCCCCTCCCAACCCCGATTTTTTTTTTGCCATGCCTGCACTCGCTTTAAACAAGCCTGAACCCTCATTCTGGGACAGGCAACTTAAGAGTCCATCGGGCCTGTGGGGGGCTGTAGGATCTAAGACGGTGGGCTAGCGTGCAGGCCCCGCCCCTTTGACAGCCCCGGTGCTCTTGGTCAATGCACATCATCAGTTACTTGGGGTTTCTTGTAAAATCATGATTAACCTTGTTTACTTCTCTCTCACCAAGGGGAAAATGAGATAATATCTATGAGGGTATTTAAAAGTGAAACAAGTATAAGCTGCCTTACGTACTGAAAACATTTTAAACATACCAAAAATGCGTAGAAAGCCAGATCTCTGGGCCAGATGACTGGGGAGCCAAGAAATCTGAAGTTCTGAGTTGAGGGGCCAACATCTCGCAGTCTTGAACTTGGTGGCCAGAATGGTGGCCTCAGAAATGTTGAAAAAACTGCCTCACTCTTAGCATCCAGCTTCCCTGGTGGGTCGTGGGTTTATGCGTTGGCCTACTAACCGCAAGGCCAGCAGTGTGAACTCAGCACCGGCGGATACCGTTAAGTCAGTCTTGGAAACTCACCAGGTAGCTCTACACTGCCCCGAGTTGGAATTGACTCGATGGCAGTGAGTTGATTTAACACTCAGCCTGTACCTCCCCTGGACAGAGCTAGGCAAGTGTGGCTGGCATTTGGATGGTCTATCCAGGGCACCCACAAAACGGATGTCAGCAGCTGTTTAAGTGGCCTCTAGAGAGAGCAGGTATCCTCATTGCCACCCCCACCCCACAATGCATCAGGAAAAGGTGAAACAGTCACTTCTGTAGACACTGCTCTTAGGTCTGCGATCCGGTCTCAGATACAATACCAGTGGGGATGTCTGTCCCTCTCACCCTCCCAGGCTGCCCAAAGCTAAGATGGAAATCAAGGGTAATTCCCAGTTGGTGGGGAGAATACACACACACACACACACACACAGCCTAACATACATAATCTGGGGCCTAATGGTGCAAACTACCCAGGAAAGTTGGTGTCCTTTAAAGGACTAAACTGGAGCTATTGAGTGAACTTTTTCCTTGTCTTTTCCTTCAGGGGCCCGGCCTTTTCTCTAGGCTTCCATCACAGTGGCTGCGATATTCCTGTTAGGTGCTTCTCACTCAAACAGCAAATTCCATCTGAAATGTCAGCCTTTTCTGCAGTTGGAAACGATCATATGACAATCTCTAACATCAATAAAATAATTCGTTATTTTCTCTTTAACATCAATAAAATAATTCATGGGTTCCTGACTCAAGTAGCTTAAAATACTCCTAAGAAGTTAGAGAGCAAGCAGCTATGGGCACAAGTCACTTTTACAGAAAGCCAAGATGAAAAATAAACGTGGACAGGCTGAGACCCAAGCTAGGAATCTCAGGCCCTGTAAGAGTTCTTGAAATGACAACACTGAAAACTGAGCCCGGCTGCAAAATGTATGCAAGGGTGACACCTGCTGGCGATTTTGGGTAGAGGACTGGGGTGGCGTGGAAAGGTAAAGAAACCCTGGAGGTTTGGAGATCAAATCACGGAGATGGGCAGAAGTGCTTATCGCCATCTTAGGGAAGGATCTTTTTGTCACTGCCAACAAGCAAATGATCGTAAACAGTGTAAGCATCAAGTAAGTCATTTATTGTGGGCACCCCCACCCCCCCAGCCCAGGAGGCGCCTGCCCACAGAGCACGCTTCCTTCCTCTGGGTGGCAAGGGCTGGTTTCCTAGCCTTGTCAGCCTCTTTTGGGGGGCAAAGGGAGCTGTCAGTGGTTATTTTAATAGGAAGGAATGCATAAGTCACTGCAGGTCGTACATATGCAAACAATAAAAACAAAATCTGTATGAAGTTGATCAGTAATTCTCTCAGGATTCGACAGTTGGAATATATTCCGGCTGCCTCGCTGCAATGGAATGAAAGCTAGAACTCGGATCAAACGGGCTGTATGCCCACAAATCCAGCCCCTCTTCCCAGCCAACCAAAGAGGGGCGGGAGGGGGGAGATTGTGTTAAAACCGAATCCTGGAAAAACAGGACCCCAAACCACCCAAACCCCAATTCTGTATAGGGTCATTATGAGTTGACATGGACTGGGGGGGACCCAGTGAGTTGTTTTTCTTTGGGGGGGCACAGCCAGTTGACGGGCTGTGGCTGGATGTTCGAGGTGTTGGGGAGCAAAAGAGGCTAATTCAGGCCTGCAGGTGGCCTGCACCTGGGAACCCAGAAAACATTCCGGGAGGTAGTCCCGTCACGTCATGCTTCGTGCAGTCGCTGCAGGGAGCTTGGCGGGAGGACAGGCCACGAGCCTGGGCGCACAACTGGGGAGGCGTGAAGAGGGGGTGCGGGTGGTATGTTCCCATTCCTGCAGATTGAGTGAAGGAAAGAGCCCGCCCCTCACCCCTTCAAACATCTTTCCTCAACACGTCCTTCCAGAGGTAGCTGAAGGCGCTTCTGGAGGAGATTCTGAAGCATTGAGAACTTGGCTTTTTTCTTGGTCCTGTCCTTCCAGAAGGGCCAGCAGCCTCTGACAAGCCAAAGTCCTTTCCTCCTGAAGGCGCAGTCTGGTGACCTCCGCCGTCTTCAGAAACACGGCATTGGGGGGCAGCTTTCTGAAGAGGTCGGAGAGGAGGCGCTGCTGCTCAGACACTGTCCTTCGGAGGGGCTGGAGGCTCGGGGGGCTGGCGGGACGCGGGCCGGGTCTGGAAAGCAGCTGGAAGAGATGTTTGTAGAGGCATTTCACAAAGACCAGGGTCTCGGCCCAAAAGCTGACGTCTGTTTTTTCGAATAGGTAGTCGTCGTCCACCTAAACCCAGGAAAAAGCCAAATGTCAGCTTAATGGGGAACGCTGACAAGTCCCAGGCTGGGCCAGCTGCAGGAGAGGCACGTCGTCCCCCCCCCCACTGCCCAAGGGCCCCCTCTCGCCTGTCAACACCCACGCACACACCCATGTGCAGCCTTGAAAGTCACTTTCTGTTTTCACTCAGGGTGCATCTCCCCCGGGGAGGAATTTCCCCCCTAGACTTAACATGACCTTTGATAACGATGTGTTTGTGGCTCAAAGTTGGGATATTTTGGGTGCCTGATGTTGAAAGCTAGGTGCACAGGGAACCTCAGCATGCAAGTGGTCCTGGAGCTAAGGGGTGGGGGTGGGGGCCAGGAGGGAGGATGGGAAGATTCAGGAGCAAATAATCAGCCAGCCCCAGGTCCCGGTCTCTAGCAGGAAGCCCGGTGTCCATGTGCTGGGGGGGGGGAGGGGGGGCGGTCCTCCAGGCTGGTTTATCACAGACTCCCTGGGTCGGTCTCCACGTTCCCTATCATCAGGCTGCTGTTGGGAGGCCCGGTCTGCTCGGGAGCCTGGACAACCAGCAGAGGCAGACACTGGGGGCCAGATTTTCATATCCCAAGATGTTTTCCCTGCTCACCTGGGCCCTCGGTTTCCTCATCTATTAGTGTGTCGGCCCACAGCTGGAGAGGGCTAGTGGCTTCCTGAAAGCAGCCAGTGCCCTACAAGAACCCTGTTTATTGGGAAATACGTCATCCTTGTCCTTGGGGAGGCCTAGGCTGCTCCGGTGATGTCACTGAGGTGGATGTCACCCAGCAAGGTGACTCATGGTATCACTCCCCACACATAGACCTCAGACGAGACCATATTCCCTTAGTAACGTTTATTACCAATTTGAATAATTGATTAACGTGATAAATACCTTGACTTACTGCCATTCAGTTGATGCTGACTCATGGTGACCCTACAGGACAGGGTAGAACTGCCCTGTGAGTTTCCGAGAGTAGAAAGCCTCATCTTTCTCCCGAGGAGCAGCTGGTGGTTTCAAACTCCTGACCTTGCTGATCACAGCCTAATGTGTAACCGCTACTCCTCAGGAGCACCCGCAAAGGTAGTCTAGAGTTTTTAGCCTTGAAGATAGATTGATAGGTGTAAGCTAGGCTTATGAAAAATGTTTTTGTTGTTCTAACTTTACAGGGTTATTTTCATTAAAAAATAATACATTTTTTTTGCTGAAATACCATGCAGATTTTACTGAGAGTCATTTTGCTGGGTCCTCTGAAAGTGGCCTGGAGCAGTCTGTACCTTCCCTACTCCGCTAGGGATGTCCCCGGGCCCCTTTCCAAGTCCTGCTCCCGCACTGATCTGCAGGCTGCCCACTGGAAGTCCCAAAGCAGCTTTTCCTGTGATCCCTCCCACGCCACTGCAGCACCCGTAGGTGGAGGCTTTCACCCTGGGCCTGCCTCTGTATCCAAGCACACCCCAGTGCGTTCAGTGGAGCTTGCTACGTGCGCTGTCCACTGAGCTCAGGACATGCCAGCCGGCACCACCCCCTGGAGCCCAATTACCTGACTTGAGCTCACCACACAGTCTGCAAAGTCATCAGCCTCGCCCAGCAGCCATCTCAGCAGGATGGGGACCCCGGGGGCCAGCTGGTCCCACTGCTGGAGCAAGTCACACAGGATGTCCAGGCCGAGGGTCAGCGCGATGGGGGCGTCCACCTGGCAGCTGGCAAACTCTGCAGAGACAGGAGGGGCGGGGGCGGTTGCAGACAGGGTACCGTGAGGGCCCAGGTAAAACCACTGCCACCAGCCAGCAGGGCAGCTGAGCGATGGGAGGCTAGAATTCCACTTCCGGGCCTGCTGACTGTGCATCGGAAATGAGTCACAGGTCTCACCACCCTGCTCCCCTGCTCCCTCTCCCAGGGTGGGCAGCAAAAGCCCCACCTGCAGGACTGGGCGGCTCTCAGCCTTCTGCCTCCCCAGGCGTCAGGACCGCAGCCCGTCCCAAAGTGGCCTGTGCAGTGCAGGTGCCCACAGGGCGGGGACCCCTCCAGTTTGCTCCTTCCCCTTGTTTAGGGGACAGCTCTAAATATCTGTGAGCGCAGGTCAGCAAGCTTTTTCTTAAAGGGCCAAAGAGGAAATATTTCAGATGTGGTGGTCCACATGGTCTCCATCACAAGTGCTCGACTCATAAGCACCGGTCCAGAGGCAATGCCAGGACACAAGCAAGTGGGTGTGATGTGCCCCCCCACAGTGTCATTCCCCTGTCTCTGGAAAGACTGATTCTTTGGTCTCCTCCCCTACCCCCCATTGAAAGACGCAGAAACTCCCTAACCGATGGCGGTGCAAACCCGGGTGGGGGAGAAGGCGGGAGACCAACAAGGAATGCAATCAAGCACACAGGAGCCCAGGCCTCTGGGGGACCCCCAGATCATGACCTTTTACCTTCCGCTCTGGAACTGAGCTCACCTGATGGTAAGATACCGGAATCATCGACCACTTAAGATCCCAAGCGCAGCAGTTGCCCAAGGACTGAGGGTTAGGAAAGGAGGTTCCGAGAACGAGGAGAGGAGGAAGAATGGAATGAGACGAGAAGGAGACGGGGAGGAGGTGAGATGGGAGGTTGAGGGGGCTGCGATAGACGGATTCAATCAGAATGCGCATGAGTTGTCAAGTGTGAAATTACGATCCACTGGGTCACGATAAAGTTAAAAAAGGAAGATAAAAAGAGGCCACGTAGCAGGCCAGGCCCCAGCAGAGGCTTCAGATGCCAGCCAGCCAGCCCCAACCACTGGGTTCTGCCTGCAGCCACCATGTCCCTTAGCCTGTAAGTCTCACCCATGGAGGCCCGGGGCACCATGGAGCCGAGAGAAGACATCTTCCTGCGCCCGCTCTGAATGCCTAATGACGTGATGGTCGTATGCGAGGAAAGCCAAACCAGACTGTGAACACCTGGTTTGTAGAAGCCTCTGGATGACTGTGGATGCCCCAAATCCATGTGCACGGGCCCCACATGGTTAAGTTAAGTCTCTGGTGAATCTCCTGTGACCGCAGGTGAGGGGTGTGAGTGGCTGTTATCGGAGAGCATTGCAAAGTTGCCGATGGCAGAATGTAATACCCGATCACTGGATCTCCCTTTTGACCCATTTCAAAGTTGTTTCAGGTTTTAATATTTCCTGCTCTCTCTCTGATGGAGGGTTTCTATGTTTCGTCTCGTCCTTGCTGTTGGCCCTTTTGGTTGGTTGGTTGGCTTTGCATGATTTTCTGCCGTCTGAAGTCCAGGAGCAGTAGATCCAGTTACTGGATAGGGGCACGGCAGCGGAGGGTGGGGGGCATGGGGAGCTAGCAACAAGGAGTACGAGAAGAAAATGTTGTGGGATCTATTCTTAATATGACTGCATGATTAAATCATATACTATGTGAAGTTTACGTCAATAAAACGATTTAGAACAAAACAAAATGAAACAACCCCAGCAGAGGTGAGGGATGTACGGGCTGAGACTATCATTTGCTCATTTCTGTCTTAGAATTCATTTCTTCACAGGCTTGTTTCCATTGGGGGGGGGGCTGCTGCTGGAAGAGTAGAATGGGGAACAGAAGGAGGGAGTGGGTGCCTTAGAGCAGCCCCTGCCCCAGACACTCGCTGCCTCGTAGTGGCCCCACAGGACAGAGCAGAACTCCCCCTGTGGGTTTCTGAGACTGGAACTCTGTGGGGTCAGAAAGCCTCATCTTTGTCCTGCGGAGCAGCTGGTGGTTTTGAACTGCTGACTTGGCCATTAGTGGTCCATCATGGCCCCAGGGCTCCTGGAGGTCTGAAACAGGGTACTGAGATCCTCTCATTCAGCGATGAACCTAATCCAGCCAATACCCTGATTGGTGCCAACAACTGTCTTTCAATGACCCACTTCTGTGGGACCTGTCTCTTCCAGATCCAGAGCCTCCAACTCCAGCACACAGGCCTGTCCTTGACCACTGGTCCCCCACAGGCAGTGGAGGGTGTAGTGCCCCCAGGGTGGTGAGCCTGGCTTACTGGATGGCCCCACAGAGGGAGGCCCACTGTGTGCCAGGCCCCCCACCTACTGTGTGCCTTCTTTCTAACCCTTCCCACACCCTAGGGGTCGGGCACCATGGTTGCTACTTCATGGCTGAGGTAACTGGCCCCAGAAATGCCAACCATTGCATAGCTACAAGGCTGAGCTCTAAATGGCTATAAAGAATCAGCAACAGGTTTTCTGGGAGTGCTCTGAGGATCAGCAGCAACTATCAAGAGATGTGGGGTTTCTACAGCACGATAAATAAGGTTGGTGATCCTCCAGCAGGGCTCCCAACCAACCAAACTCACTGTCCCTGAGCTGATCCCAGCTCATAGTGACCTTCTAGGGCAGGGCAGAACTGGCCCCGTGTGTTTCTGAGACTAACGCTTTATGGGGATAGAAAGCCTCGTGTTCCTCCCATGGGGCAGCTAGTGGTTTCGAACTGACCTTGTGGTGAGCAGCCCAATGCATAACCACGATGCCACGAGGGCGAGGAGGGCATGTGGACTACCGAGAGGGCAAGGACTCCAACCATCAAAAGGCCAGACAGTCCCCTTCTCAGCATCCCACCGAAATCCCTATGCCCACCCGCCAGTGCCCTTGCTCCCCAGGCTACTGGCTCCACAGCCTGGGGCCTGGATGGACGCTGGGAAACAAGCGGAGGAGGAGGCAGGGGGAGAGGCAAAAGGCCAGCCTGGCATTCGATCTTGAGCCAGGCCTTCACCTACAGCACAGACTGCTTCCTCTGTGCCAGGCACAAAGAGCTTGGACCGCACGCATCCGGTGACACATTTGAGGACCAGCAGAGGACCCGATACACAGCAGATGCCCACGGGATGCCCGCGCACGGCTCTGGGAGTCATGCCGTCTTTTCCTTTCCCCCTGCTTGGTTTGAACAATGTATTTACACTGGAACTGGCACAGAGAAAGCATTTTTTAAAACGGTAACTCGTATTATTCTCGACAATAATGAACACTGCACTTCTGCTGCCATCGTCCTCTGAGGGAGCTACGTCTCGAGGCTGGGGTAACGGGCCCCAGTTTGCTCAGCCAGCAGTGGTGCTGTGGAGATGCCCGCCTGCCCCTCCCTCCCCTCACCGCACCCTGCAGCGTGACAAGGAGAAACTCCAGCGCCCCATGGAGATGAAGAAGTCCGACTTGGTTTGATTACTTCTTCATTAAAAAGAGCTTCCTGCTGGGGGCCATGTTTTGAAAAACGATCAAAGCTGTAAGCCCTCAGCATTGTGGTCCCAAGCAGTCGTCATCTGCGTATCCTGAGGTCTTTCAGGAAACTGACCTTCTGATCCGTTCCTCTCTCTCCATCCTCCTTGCCTGTCTCCTTAAGATAAGGGCGGAAAGTCCCAAAGGGGGAAAAGGTTCCATCCACCAGCAAAATCCGTGCCTGCAGCTCAGGCATCGCGACTGCTTTTGTGTCTGTGAGAAGCAAGGGGAAGGGGTCAGAGGTGCCCCGGCCAACAGGATAGACAGCTCCCATCCTGCGCCATTGTGCGGAGAGCCGTGCTTAGGAAGGGCCGAGAGAATGAAGGGCGTGACGTGGACCCAAGACAAAGACTGGGGAGATCTGTGATCCCACGTGCGTCAGTGGAGAACTGTTCTCCATAGGGCTTTCGGTGGCTGGCTTTTGGAGCATCCAATCACTAGGCATTTCTTTCAAGGTGCCCCTGGGTGGGCTAGAATCTCCAACCTTCCAGCTCGCAGCTGAGTATGTTAACCATTTACACTGCCTGGGGACCGTCTTGGCTCAAGTGGACCTGGATAAAATGAGAACCACCTAAACCTTGGCCATGGAGCCATGGTAGCACAGTAAGCTGGGTTGCTAACTGAAAGGTTGACGGTTCAAACCTACCAGCTGCTCTGGAGAAGAAAGAGGAGGCAGTTCGTTTTCATAAAGATTGAGAGCCGTGGACATGCTTTCGATCAGTCTACTTTGTCCTGTAGGTTGTGTGCGATGGAACTGACGGCATGGGAGTAGGCTTGATTGATTTTGGTTTGCAAAGCTGACTGGCAAGAAGAGGAGGTAAGAGCAGGGAAGGCTGGGGTTTTGGGGTTGGATTAATTTCTCTGGGTTGAGGGGTCTGATCCATCCATCCGAATTCCTCCTTTCACTCCCTTGTATTGGACTAAGTTTGCTCATCAGAACACCCCTGGCCAAATAACCTGTGAAGAGCAGCATAGTAGGAATTCTCACCCTAATATGCAGGCTGGCCAGATTTTCCTGGGCTCTCCAGCCCATCGGCAAGGCGAGAGAGCAGGTGATGGCGCTACAGTGCGCATGACCAATCTGCTGCATGACCAGAATAGCCAGACCACCTCAAAAAAAAAAAAAGGAGCAAAATTGATAGACTCACACTTCCCAAGTTCAAATCTTACTCTAAAATTAATGCAATCAAGGCAGTGTGGGACCTGTACGCTGTATGCCATACTGACATATAGGTCAATCGGCTAGCACGGGGTGTAGAAATAAGCCCTGATACAGGCATTGGATTTCCAGCAAGGGGACCAAAGCCATTTCACTGAGAAAGAAGAATCATGTCAACCCATGTGCTGAGCCAAAAGGGTATCGTCCACACAAAAGACTGAAGCTGACGCCTTATGTCACACCATATTAAAAAAAAAATTAAAACTCCAATTTTTTCACTTAAATGAAAACACTGGCCAGCACACGTTTTGGTGCCTCAAAGGTTACACTTGTTTCTGGGAGCACTTGACCCGCTGATCCCCCAAATGGCACCAGTTTTCCCCTAACTGCTGGGTTTGAGATACAGCGCATATGACATACGCCACTCTTCACTCTGCTTTCATCTAGCGTGAGCTAGCCGGAGCTGGAGGGAGTGCAGGCTGGCCTTATTTGTAGTACTTTGTGTTGTACTAAATAGTTAGGTCACATGGTAGCCTGCGATCCAAAGATACAGTTGAGCAGTGCAAATTACATGAACTTGGAATCTTCCCCGAGTACCACTTCACCTTTATTAGGAACTGAATAGCAGGCAGTTCCAATCTGCTATCTTAAAAAGGGGGCCAGGAATAATAGTGTACAACACATAAGGAGGCCTGAGGGTACTGTGGGGTACACAAGCCCACCAGCTAGTCTGAAAGAGTAAGATACAACTTTCTGCTCTGATAAAGCTTTACAGCCTCGGACACCCACAGGGAAAGTTCCCCTCTGCCCTACAAGGAAGAACACACAGAGATGCCAAGACTGCAGAAATTCAGGAGAGGAAAGGGCACTGTGGGCAGGCGTGAGAGGGAAGTATGCCATCTCTGAGCCGCAGCCTCTCGGTGGCTATGCAGCTAAGGAAAGTGTGGAATAAATCCATTAGAGTCCCTCTGTGCGCTGCCACCAGGGAAATTGCTTGGAAATGAACAAATCAGCCCTTAGAACCCGTCTGTTCAGTGCAGTGCCTGCCATCCTTACGAAGGGTGACTCACACGGGGTTTCAGGACCCAGGGCCTCGTGTCTGCCTTCGCTGCATGGACTTCCTCTTGCTACGCCCCAGCAACTCCTTACTGACTGACATTCCTGGTAGTGAACACTGGGGGGACGGGAGGGTGGGGCGGGAGGGCTGCTCCCTCTGCTGCCTTCATTCCCATCTCCACGAAGAGGCTCACCTCAAGCTGGGAGCTAGGCTGGCTCAGGAAGAGCTGGTGTTCTCCCACTAAGGGAAGTGTGGGTTACCTTCTAGTCAGGTAGACCAGTGAGCTCATCTTTCACTGTGCTGATGGAAAGGGAAATGTTGGTGTGGACTCTGTTTCCATGCCAATCTGGAAGGTCCTTTCAGGCCAGGGCTTACAAACCCACAGTCTGCTTCTCAAGTACTATGGGAGAGAGGCCTTCCAGACAGAGGCCACTGGTCAAGTCTCCTTCCCAGCGTTTGCTAGGCGTCCACACGCCAGCACGGTGACTGCTGAGCAAATGCCATGGGTTGGCGTCTCCGTGTCCCTAACTAGACTGGTTGCAGTCAAGCGTGATGCCAAGAGAACTGTTCCATGGGTTTTCGTGGCTGTAATCTTTGTGGAAGCAAATCACAAGGCCTTTTTTCTGTGGGCGAGTTCACACCGCCAACCTTGACGCTAGAGGTCCAGTGCAAACTGCCACCCGGGGACCTTTTGGTGTGGGCCCCTAGCGCTACAGAGTACTGTTTCTGGAACCTGTGGGAAATCCCTCAGCTTTAGGGGGCCAGCTAAGGTGTGGGATGGCCTTGTCATCCATCCATCCATCCATCCATCCATCCATCCATCCATCCATCCATCCATCCACCCACCCACCCACCTACCAATCCAATTTTATCTGTCTACAAATATGTTCCTACTCACCTGACAATGCACGGGGCTGCCTCCACCACAAAGACTGAGCCAGCCTAAATTGCCCCGAGTTGAGAAATTGTGCTTAAAACCTCCTCCGACACCACTTGTCTCTGGATTAAAGACTCTTCAGGCAGACAGTCTAGCAGATGGATGGTGGGCATTTCCAGTCTTCATCAGAGGCCCTGGGGTCTACAGGGCCCAGGAAGAAAAGCACACCTCCTCATCTGAGCTCCCTCGCTCCCCTAACTCGCCCTCCCTCCCAGCCTCCCTGCCAGCCCCTGTGCAGCAGGTACGTCCTTCAGATGGACAGCTCACTGGGTGCCTGCCATTCAGAGCTGGAGATCTGTTGCCAAGGCTGGAGGAAAGCATCACCACTGGGGAGTTTAAACATACTTGGGAAAAGAGCCGTCAAATATGAACAATTGGCCTTTTCTTCATTTTCTACCTATCTTTGATTGGAAGAAGTGGCCCAGTTTCCCCAAATTTCTTGGGGACCCAGCTTATGAAAAAACAGAATCCCCATGGTCAAGCCATATGCCCCCCCAAAATCTTTGCTCTGCCAGATGTAAAGATATTTCCTGGTGCCGATCATGAAACCAGAAGTACCCTAAAAATCTTTTGTTTTCATCTCCAAGACACGGTGATTTTTAAAAACCTGTGCTTTTAAAGTAAAGCCAAAAACCAAAACAAACAAAAAACCCCTGTAATTTTAAGAAAATGTGGCCCCACCTCATATCACTGCAAATAAGTCCCCTGCAACTGATTTTAAAAACGGAGAGAGCCAATATGAATGAAAACAGAAAAGCATTTCACGAGAGTCAAAGTGTGTATGTGCTTCACTTCACCAAAAAAGGACTGATCGTTAGGAGTTAGATCGTTAGAACTGCTCAGAGCTTCGGAGAACACTTGCATTAAATCACTTCCAACCACACCAGAGTCACACAGACGTCATCCTTAGGCAACAATGGTGATTTTTTAAGAAGGCCTGGAGCGAGGGGCTTCCAGCCAGAGGAAGAGAGGAGCTGGGCCCACCAGTTCCTAGCCCTCAGGGCACTTGAACTTGAGCACATCCAATTGTTAGGACATTAAATAGCTCATCCCCAATTAGAGTGGCTTCTAACCCTAATGTTTTCTGAGATATAAAAAAGCAAATTAGACATAGGTGTGTGTGTGTGTGTGTGTGTGTGTGTGTGTGTGTGTGAGAGAGAGAGAGAGAGAGAGAGAGAATATGAATCTACGCATGACTGAGGAAAGTGGGAGCACCCAGGGCTACCGAGGAGGAGGCAACCGACACGGAGCCCCTTCAGGGAGTCTTCTTGCCTGCTGAACTGTGAGAAAATCACGGACTGCTTTTTAAATGTGGTATTTGTGTCACAGCAGTGCCAGGACACCAAGACACAGTTTCGTATGCAACTCACTGCCCTGTCTGTCCCGTGGGGCTTTCCTGAGCTTGGCGGGAGTGGCCCTCGGCCCCTGGTAGTCTCAGAGCAGGAATAATGCAGGCCTGCCCACTGCATCCTGGTATTTGAAGGGGTCATGAGACAGGAGTGAACCGAGTCCGGATCAGAGATGCTCTGGACCACTGTGTCTGAGCCTGACATTTCTCCTTTCAGCGCAGATTCCTCGGGCTGTGTCAGGCCTCCCCTGGGCTAGGTGCAACGTCAACACCAGGTGTGCTGACTCCCTCTCTGGCACTTCTGTGCAAGTCCCTCTGCCGGGCCTCCCAGAGTGCTCAGTCCCCTCCACTGTGCATGCACATCAGTTCACTTCTACGTAATCACTTGTCCCCACGCACGCCTCCTGGAAAGGACAGCCTGCTCCCTAGCCCCCTTCCTTCAATAAGTCAGGGAGGGTGGGCCCTGGGGAGCCGGGGATGGGAAGCTTACAATGAGCATGCTCACAGACTGGGGGGAGGTGGGGGAGGGCTGGGCAGCAGTGAGAGGCCCTTCTGTGAGGCTGGGGCAGGGTTTAACAGTTCTGCCGACACAACCAGTGTGGATCTTGCCGTTTCTCTCCTGTCCCATTCTTCCACGATTAACCTTTTTGTTCCCTGTTCATTTTCCTTTTTGGAACATATTTCCTCTCAGTCTGGACCTCCTTCTGAATCCTTTGTGAAGCTTCTCTGACCTTTGGCATCACCACCTCCCCAGCCCTGCCCTCCTCCCTCGTCCCCCCGTTCCCACTCTCAGCCTTTCGGCTGACTCAGGGCTCTAGATCGGGAGAGGAAGGAACCAAAGACTCGGGTCACCAGAGCCTGAAGGTTACGGTTTGGATTGGAAAGAACTGGGGAGGATGGTTTTTTTTCTCTCCTGAGGGTTTTAACATGACCCTCTTCCAGCCGCTCTGGGAACCCCCAATGTTCCTTGGCGAATCGGACTCCCCCCCCCCCCATTCGCAGGCTCCCCAACGCTAAACAGAGCAAGCACAGTCATGCGGTGAGCAAGACCAGGTATGGATCACCCCTAGGTGATTTTTCAGATTTCTAAATAGTGCTCACAATAGTAAAAGCCCGTGATTTCAAACTTCCTGGGAATTTTATATCTTGAAGCTGAGTTCACTCCAAAGCCGGCCAAGGCTTTTCTTATCTGTCCCCTGTGGCCATCACCCCGCCCAGTAGCCACTGCCCATCTGCCCCGGGCCACTGGGAAATGTCAGCCGGAGGAGAAGCCCGTGTGTGGGCGGGAAGGGAGTGGCCCACAGACATGTCTCTTTCAAGTACAAGCCAAGAGGGGAGAGGGCAGAGGGGAGAAGAGATCAGCTGCCCCATTAGCTGGTGGGGAGAGCACTTGGGTTTTCACGGTCTTGAGACTCCAGAGTCCACGGCCCAGGAAAGCTTTCCTTTCACTGTCCGAGGGATTTGGAGGACAAACTCTGGGGAAACGCGGGTTGTTTTTGACCTTGAGGGTGTTTTGATCTTGCCATGAATGTTGCTGGTAAAAATAGTCCGCCGAAACCCACACCGACAATGGCTACGTAGCACATGACAGAATTCACAAGTGACTGACCAATGAATGAAATGTGTTAATAACAATGAATGATGCCAGAAACCACCCGCACCGTGGGGGAGGGGACAACCGTGGGGGAGGGGACACCGTGGGGGAGGGGACAACTGGACCTGGTGGAAATAAACCTCAAAAGACAATGGCAAGCGAAAAGCGGACAGTCATTATAACACGGGATATGGTGATCTTCCTGACCAAGGCTTTTGACCCCAAGTAAAATCGCCCGTTGTTAAATCACACAGAAGAGAGCTGGCATGTAGGCGCCAGCCTCGGATCACTCTCTATCGCGTTGCCCCTGGGTGGCAGGTCCCCCCCGGCTGTCTCAGCCACCACATGTCCCTTCCTCGTGACGTTCTTCCCCTGCTGCACCGAGCTACTGGCTCGAAGCACCCAGCACTGTCCAGAGGGTCTTTTCCCCACTGATCATCAGAATCTTCTGGTGAACTCACTCATGTCCAGGTAAGTTTCCGGTGCTGCGGTCTTGTTTCTTCAGCTTCTTTCCAAAATCTATCCATCCAATAGCAGATGAAAGGGAGGCAACGGACCAAGTCAGAGCAGGTCTAAGAAGAGTGGCCACCACGAAAGGCCCTTCCTGGGGAAGAGCAGGAGAGTGTGACCAGAACAGAGGAAACCCCAACCCAACCCACTGGAGCCGACTCACAGGACCCGAGAGGGCAGGGTGGAACTGTCTCTGTGGGCTTTTGACAGTGGAACTCTGAACAGGAGTAGAATGCCCCTTTTTCCCAGAACGGAGGAGGGCAGGTCATTCATTCAGTTCTGGGCATGAGGGGCTTTAAAGAAACAAGGGTGGGGCCAAAAGTACCTCAGGAGGGCGTGATCCTCCTAGGATACATTTCTAAGACACTAACCCTGAGAAAGGGAGCCCTTGATGGCGTAGTGGATACCGAGTTGGGCTGTGTACCACAAGGTCAGTGGTTCTAGCCATTCCACCAGCCATTCCAAGGGAGAAAGACGAGGCTTTGTGCTCATGCAAAGACTGACAGTCTCAGGGAGAAGAAAAACATTATGAGTCTCAAATATTAGTCAGAATCGACTCCAGGGCAGTGAGAGCTTGTTTTTTAAAAACCCCAAGAAGGACTGTATATGTATATGTATACCCTTCTTCCTGTCAAATGTCACACAGGAATCCATAGGGGCTGAGAAAGACAGTGGACTAAGAGGAGCTAGTCCTCCCTCCCTGCGGTGGGCCCAGGTTTCCATGCGGGCAGGTGGTCTAGAACAGGGAGGACGAGAAAGGCTGCTAGCCTAGGAGGGTGGTCTCAGGAAGGAGCCACTGAAGAGGAGCCCTGGCTCTCCTGTGCTTCATCCCGTTGGGGGGGGGAGGGAGCACGGCATTTCCCTTCTAAAATCAACTGCAAGGTAAGATCGACGTAAGCGGAGCCTGTGAAACGGAGTTTTATGCCGAGAGCAGAGATCAGATCACAAAGCCCCAAAGAGAAATCTCTTGACCTGAATTACACAGACTGATCGTCTGGTTTCCATTCACTGCCTGGGTCTGTTTTATAGTTGTGCTTTTTCATGAACGCTTTTAAGGGAGGCCATTCCCTGACATCATGCAAAGAAAATGCCTGCGTACATTACATTACAGAACGGCGCTCTTGGAAGAGAACACCGCCATGAAGCCGGCCAGTCCTGTTTCTTTCGCTTTAAAGACCTCTGCGTGCGTGCTGCCCTCTCAAAGCCGAGGCCCCCAATGTTAGCTCTCCCAGCCCCCACCTCTCAGAGGGCTCTAGGGCAGTGACCTGGGAAACCACCATGCCACGGTTCTGTGGACCTGGGTCCTCCCCGCAGCGGAGATGTGGCCCGGCCACCGTCCTGAACCAGCTGGTCAAATGTCACACATCTTACCGTTCATTCGAGGTGAGGGAACAGAGCCTCCCTCTCTTTGCGGGCATGCGGGAAATGCTCAGACCTGCCTCCCTTATTCGGACTTGCTCCCCGGCTTAAGGAAAGAGTTTTTAGAAAGTGTTACGGGAAGATTTGAGAGAATGGCTTCAACTTCCAGATCTCAGATTCTTCATGTTATTATCACTTGGAAATGAATGAACACTGTCATTTTCACTATCAGAGCCAACATTCATTTATTTTTAGGCTTTCTTTTTTCTTTAACAATTTTATTAGCACTTTGTCCACATGCCATACAATTCAGTACTTCCATCATATCCAGAAGAGTTGTAGAATGGCCACCATATTCGATTCTAGAACATTTTCTTCTTCCTTGTAGCCACTGTCAGGGCCGCCCTCTATGGTGCACTTACTGTGGGCGTGCAGGTGCTCTCAGAAGAGCTTCACGTGTGCTCCTTACGGCAACCTTTGGAGGCAGGTTGGATGAGTCTCAGTTCATAAATGAGGTTCGGATCTGAGATTTCAACCACATCGTCTACATACCGGGGCTCCTACCCTGAATGGCTTCAGGGATACCGCAAACACAACCTTTTACCCTTCTTCCCCTGAAACTCTGCATCCGTACTGTGACCGGGTCTCTTCTTCAGGCCTGCTCTTCTGCACCGGGCCTCGATGGTTTTCTTAGCGACCAATTCTCTTGACAGTCTGACCTGATCGCAGGCCTGCTGAGGTTTCAGAATCATCACTCCCCAAACCCAATGTGCTGCTTCGCTTTTGAGCCACTGGATCCAGATGATGAAAGGCAAGGTGTGGATTAGGCTTGCTATAAATTCATGCTATTTAATCTTGGCTGTGTTCTCCCTGGCCCCTGGCCACGCCTTCATTTGCTTTTTTGTTTTGTTTTTTGTGTGTGACTCCTAAATGACCCTCCACATAAACTGCTCCGACCTTCTCCCTAGCCACTCGATCTTACAGAGACTCATCTACAAAGGATACCAAGCACAAGATCAGACTTCTGTCTTCCCCAGCATCAAAATGATTCCAATAAATGCATCTTTTAAGCGATTAGTTTTAAAGCTGAACAGGGTCTAGGAAATGCGTTTGCAGGGCAGGAGAAAGGCGAGCCTGCAGGCAGATGGGAGAAGAGAGAATTATAGTTGGAGAGAGGTCCTGGAGGAGGGCCGGAGGTGCTGCGTGAAGGACGTGTGGCAGTAGCACACCATCTTTCCAGCTGGGCTTGAGGGCGGAGGGTCTGCAGACAGATGAGGTTATAGAGCGGTTCACGTCGACTTGGGCCCTTTACTTGCCTGCTATTGCTGTTAGCTGCTGTCGCGTTGGCTCCAACTAATGAGATGGCGATGAGGCTTGTCCATCTCCGTGGTGGCTGACAGTTTGAGCGCCGTGAGAGCTACTGTGTCCATCCGTCTCATGGAGGGGTTCCCTCATTGTGGAGACCATGCCCTTGTCTAGCAATTGGCTTTTCCTGATGCTGTGTCCCAAAGCAGCAAGATAACACTGTGCGGTCCTTGCTTCTAAGGAGCATGTTGCATGTACTTCTTTGACTCGGTCCGTCAAACCATGTATGGATTGCCCTGGGCACGTCTGATGCAAAATCATTTAGTTTGCCTCTTCTGACTTATTCCTAAGCTCCGTGAAGTTGGTTTTTGACCTGTCTGTTATGAAGCTTCTCACCTGTGCCATTCCCTCCACCCTCTTCTTCCTCGATCACACAGCAGTGTTTGGCATGGTTGATGCGTCCTGCCTTCTTCCTGGTTTTTCCTTCCAAGGGCTCATGAAAATGCACCTCTGGTTTTCTCAGCAGGGTGTTTGTTATTTCTTTTTGCTAGCTTCCCTTTCCTCACAATGCTCCCTACAGTCATTTCTACCCCCACCAATATTGTTATCTCTCCTTTTCTTTCATTCATTCATTCCATATAGAACAGGAGGTTTCCAAAGATTCATGGAAAATTCCATGATCTTGTCATTTCATTTTTCCACGAACGTATGGAAGCCTCTTCCCACGTTGCCATGTGCTAAGATCACGCCAGTTACTAGATTGCAACTGAATTAAACTCAAAAAAAAAAAAAGCAGCATTGTTGTTGTTGTTGTTGAAAGTACATCATCACCCACTGATTAACAGTTCCTACCTGCACCATTCAGGGAGACTGATAACATTTTTGAGATGTGTAACTCTTGGAAAGCCTCACCCTTCTTGTTACTCCCCCATTAACATAAACTCACCCCCTACCAAGGTTCCCATCTCATCTTTTGAGATGCAATTGTTAATCTGGTGCCAAGTGACCCTTGTTCCTGAGCTCCATGTCATGACGGGTCTTTTTTACTAAATGGAGCTAAACGATTTGGTTTTAGGATGATTTCAAGGACTACTTTTGGTTTAGGTTTAAAGATGATCTCAGGGCATTATTTCAGAGTGTCATCCAACCTCCACAGCTCCAGAAAATCTGGAGTCCAAGAGAATATGAACTTCTGGCCTATATTGCCCCCCTTTTGATCAGAATTCTACGGAATATTTGATCAAAATGCTCAGTAGCAAAGTGCTCTCCGGCTCTTCTGGTCTTATGGCAAGGTAGACAGCTGTGCACGGAGGCAATTAGCCACCTATCCACCCTCCCATCCTTGACTTCCTTTTCTCTCAGTGGTTCTGGGTGAGTAGTGGCCAAGTGCTATGCCCTGGATACAGCCCAGGCAAGCTTTTAAGACCCCAAGCACCATACTGCAACCGGGAGACAAAATAGGAACATTGAACATGTCAGTAGACCAATAAACTGGGAAGCCCCAAGAAACCAACACTCCGACCCTCCAAACCAAGGAACCCAGTCCCATGGGTGGTGAGACTGTACGAAAGCAGCCTTAGCAGCTACTCCTTTATTCATTGACTTTTTGTCATTGTCAATGTACCGATCACACACCTTTTGCCAGTTCAGCTTTGTTACAGGTGTAGAACTTATTGAAACACTTGAAATAATTGGCTGTAAGATATGACCAAAAAAAAAAAGATATGGCAAAGTAATAATTTATAAATTATCAAGGATTCATGAGGGAGGAGGGAGCGGGGAGGGAGGAGAAAGAATGAGGACCTGATGCTGGGGGCTTAAGTGGAGAGCAAGTGTTTTGAGAATGATGAGGGCAATGAATGTACAAATGTGCTTTACACAATTGATGTGTGTATGTACGGTGATAAGAGTTGTATGAGCCCCTAATAAAATGATTAAAAAAAAAAAAGAGAAATAATTGGCTGTGCAACTCTGCCTTTATTGTGATTTTTTCCCACCACTGCAACTAACAGCACTTCATAAGCAGTGACCTCTCTCCCCACCCCCCAACCACTGATAAGCACTGTTTACCTGAAATTCAAATTTAACTGGGTGCCTTTCTATTTTTCTTTTCTAAATCTGGCAACCTTGCCTTCTTTGGCCTCAATGGCCATGCGGTTATTGACACTGGGGGTCAGGGTGAGGGGTGGGAAGATCAAGTTGAAGGGTTGAAGGCCATTTCTCGAAGATGAGGGTGTAAAGATTTTGCTAACCAGGAAAAGCCAAACTCACTGCCATCCAATAAATTTCTGACTCACAGCCACCCTATAGGGCTGGGTAGAGCTGCCCCTGTGGGTCTCCAAGACTGTGACTCTATGACAGTAGAAAGTCTCGTCTTTCTCCTGCTGGTAGTTTTGACCCTGCTGACCGCACAGTTAGGAGCCCAGTGTGTAACCACTGTGCCACCAGGGCTCCTAGAGATTTTAATAAGCAGGAGAGAAATCAATAATTGGGTCTTCGAGGTAATATAATAACCTGACCGGGGTCTCCTAAAGATTCTGGAGGTGGCCGGGAGGGGAGGGAGGGCTTTTGGTGTCTCCAAAGAATGAGTGTGCAGGAACACAAAGGAACCAGTAAAGTCTTAACAGAGTAGAAGTCACAGGGAGAGGTCCCGAGTTGTCTCCGTTTGTTTTAGTGTGCTGGCTGGTCTGTGGCTGTGATGCCCGTCTTTCAGATGCCAGCAGAATCAACCATGGTGGGTAAGTTTCGGTGGCTCTTCCACACTAATCACAGACTGCAAAGAAGGAAGAGGTAGTCCACTTCTGGGGGATTAGCCGCTGAAACCAGTGGAACGTCATCTGAGAGAGAGCCGGAAGATGAGCCTCGCCGGTTGAAAGGCACTCAAAATAGGAGTAGGGAGAACTGTTCCCTCGAAGTACAGGAGGACTGAATACTGCGGATGAAGTGACGCTTCCTAGATTTTCATTTGCTAATGAGGCATGACTCAAAGTGACAACAGCTGACACTATCCATTAATAATAGGAACATGGACTGTATGACGCATGAATCTAGGAAAATGTAAATGGACTGGTATTAGCCATTTCGAATTGGGCATATGATTTAATATGCTAGGAATGAGAAATTCAAGAATGGTGTTGCATTCATCATCAAAAAGAACATTCCAAGATCTATTTTTAAGTACATTGCTGCCCATGATAGGATAATATCTATACATCTACAAGGTAATTCAGTTAGTGTCTTACTCAAATTCACACACCAATTATCGATCAAGTAGGCAATCAAGATGCATTGATAATTACACAATCAGAATGTAAAAGCTGGAAAATAAGAGGAAGGATGCATGGCTGGAATATAGGTGGTGACAGAAATGAAGCTGGACATTGCATGCCAGAATTTTGTAAGACCAATGGCTTTCTTCATGGAAAAAATATTCTTTCAACATAAATGGTGACTATAGATAGATCGACCTCACCAGATGGAACACACAGGAATTCAAGTGGCCACATCTGTGGGAAATGAGGATGGAGAGCTAAATGCCATCAGACTAAATAAGGCAGGTGGTTGACTGTGGAACAGACGATCCATTGCTTATATGCAAGTACAGGTTGAAGCTCAAGAACGTTAAAACAAGTCCATGAAAGCCAGAACACAACCCTGAGTAGATCCCACCTTAATGTAGAGATCACTGAAGAACAGGCTTGACACAATGATGGATGATATCAATAACAGACATGAGGGCAGGAAGGAAAGAAAAAGATCAGTATGATGTCGGAAAAGGTTATGAAATTTGTTTTTAAATATAGAGTAGCTAATGTGAATGGCCAAAGTAATTAAATAAAAGAGATGAACAGAAAATTTCAGAGACGCGCAAGAATACAAAGTATTATCATGAAATGTGCAAAGACCTTGAGTTAGAAAATCCACAGGCAGGAACATGCTCCACATATCTTCAGCTGAAGGAACTGAGGAAAAATTCAAGCCTTGAGTTGCACCCTTGGAGGATTCTATGCACAAAATATTGAATGATGCAAGACACATCAAAAGAAGGTGGAAGGGATACAGAGTTACTGTGTCCAAAAGAACTGGTCAAGAGTCAACCATTTCAAGAGAAAATATAATCAAGAACCCATGGTACGGAATGAATGTCCAAACTGCTCTTAATGGTTTTAGTGAAAACGGGCCTCGGGAACTGACAGAATATTCACCGACATGCTGCAAGCTGATGAAGCACTGGAAGCCCTCACTAGTCTAGGCCATTAGAGCTGACTTGATGATGTGTATACAACTTTTTAAAAATGATTGAACTATGGAAGTGTACGATATGTGAATATTATATCAAGAAAACTACTTAAAAAAAAGGAAGAAACCAAACTTGACTAATGGTAACCATGGGTGAAGGAGGAAGAGTTTTGGCTGAGGGGGCATTGAATTTATGTTAATGATGGCAGAATAATTTGGAAAATGATATCAATAGTGGTTGTACAACATGAAGAATATAATTAATTATACATGTTGAATTTGGAGACTAGTTTGTGCATATTTTTGCCACAATTAAAAAATAATAATTCTATGAATAACCACCACCACAAAAAATTTGGAAGGCAACTACCCGGCCAACTGGCTTTTACAGATCCATATTTCGGTATTTCAAAGAAAGGTGACTCAGTATAAAAAATTATTGTACACTATCGCTCATATTACATGCAAGTAAAATTTTGCTGAAGAACATTTTAAAATGGTTGCAGCGGTCCATCAACATGGAGCTGCCGGAAATTCAGAAAACGTGAAACAAGGGATGACGTGGCTGAAGCCAGATTGATCTTGGCTGAAAGCAGAGCATACAGGATGTTTGCTGGTGTTTTATTGATGATGCAGCCTAACAAACTATATGAGAGCACCCTGAAGAATAGGAGTTCCAGAATACTTCATTGTGCTCATGTGGAACGTGTACACGAAAGAGGCAATTTTCACACAGAAAAGAAAGGACACTCGGTGTTTTACCATACTTATTTCATCTGTATCCTGAGCAAATCATCCAAGAATGTAGCAACAGGACTGGAGAAAGGTTCACTACCCACTGAAGACAATGTGAATGGCACAACCTTGCTTGCTGAAAGCCAAGAGGATCTGAAGCACTCACTGATGAAGATGAAGGGCTACAGCCTTCAGCCTGGGCTACAACTCAATGTCAAGAAGACCAAACCCTCACACGTGGACCAGTTGGCAACATCATGACAATGGAGAAAAGACTGAAGTTGTTGAGGATTTCATGTCGTTTGTACCCACAACTGATGTTCACAGACACAGTGGTCCAGAAAGCAAATGGCCTCTGGCAACGGGCGCATCGCAGCACAAGACCACTTTAAAGTGGCACAGAGCCCATACTTCACCCGAGGACATAGGTGTGCCTGGTCCAAACCAGAAAATGCCAATCACCTCATGTGCATGTGAAAGCTGGACAATGAATAAGGGAGACCAGGAAGAGCGGGTCCGTTTGAATTCTGGTGGAGGGTGGTAATGAATATTGGTTTGCCAGAGAACAAACCACCGACTAGGAGGAAGTAATTAAAATGCCCCTTAGAAGTCAGGATGGTGAGACTTCCTCTCATGCACTTTGGACATGTTATCAGGAGAGACCAAGCCCTGATAAGGAACATGAAGTTTGGTAAACAAAGGGGCAGTATCTTGAAGAACTCAGTTCCCAGGCCACTGCAGAGCCGCGGGGGGCCTTTTGCTCAGTAGCTGCATTGAAAAGCTTGCCCTTTTTCCCCTTTCAAATGGAACCTAAGAATGATATTTTTTTCTTGAATGATCTACGACTTTCAGCTCTTGGACTATGACGGAGCACTCCCTCTTGACCTGGGCACACACCAAGCCCCTTTCTGAGCAGCACACCCCGGAGTTCTCCCTTTCTCTCGATTACTTGCCAACAGAGTCCAATTCTTTTCTTCATCCACGTGGTGCATCCAGCTCCAGGTGAGGGAGGTGTCCAGCCCCCTCTCACCTGCATGATGCCTCCTCTCTCAGCCTTTGTAGCCTATCTGGTACCCAGACTCGGCCAAGGAGACTAAAGGAGAAATCTACGGAGAGATGTTTTCCCCCAGAAGAACCAACATGATGAGGATGGCAAGGCAGAAAGACCAAACAAAAGAAAGCTAGCCCCTTAATGGCAGACCTGTGATGAGCCACTCTGGGGACACCTCCTTTCACCAGCTTTAAGAACACAGTGAAGGCCGTGAGAGTTGGTCTATTGTGTTTTCTGATTTTGATCATGAGCAGCGACGGGGACCCATCTTTGATGGGTACTATCTCCTAGTGCCAAGCTAATGAACACCGACGTTTCCTTTGAGATAGGTTATGAGGGAAGGGGCCTTGGTTTGAACGTGAATGAATTACTAGATCCTACAAAAGGGTTTGGCATGCAGTAGGAGGTGGCTGTAGACGGTTAGCAGATGTGGTGACTCCGTGCACAAGGAAATGGAATGGACGGAGATCTGCCCGGGCCCATCCCATGACTGCTTGTGAACTGGAGCGCTGTGAGCCTTGTGGCTGTCAGGGACTGCTTTTCGCAAGTGGATGGCCAAGTTTCTTTCCCCTAGTCGATCTGACTCTGGCAGCTCCGCCGAGCCCTGTTCAGCATCACAGTAACACACGCACCTCCAGTGATACGGTGTATGTGGGTGCGCGCGCCATGAAGTACAGTGGCTGGGAACTGAGCAGCAGGTGAGAATTCTATCACTGTTCGGAATCCTCCACCAAAACCCATACAAAACTGACCACTTTCTCCTTTAGAACCCAACTTTAAACACAAACTTGCATAATATCATGCCCTTGATTCGTCTCGTCTAGCGGTTCTCAACCTGTGGGCTGCGACCCTTTGGAGGTTGAAGGACCCTTTCACAGGGGCTGCCTGATTCATAACATGACAGCGTTATGACAGTGATGAAGTAGCAATGAAAAGAATGTTATGGTTGGGGTGGGGTGGGGGTCACCACCACATGAGGAACTGTATGAAAGGGTCGCAGTCCATCTGTCTGTCCTGGGGAGAGGTGGCCTCTCTGCAGACTGCACAGCCAATAAGCCGAGGGGATGACACCACTGTCCGTAAACTTTCTGTGCAGTGTTTCAGCACAAATTCATGCCTTTTGTAGAAAAATCGCTGTAGTTCATTATAATTTAGGTAGATAGATAGCTAGATAGCTAGATAGCTAGATAGACAGATAGATAGAGATATAGTTTGGTAAGGCCAGCTTACATGTACCTATAAAGGTAAGACCAAACCAGGCAAACTCACAGCCACTGAGTCATTTCGCCCGACTCACAGGGTTTCTAAGACAGTAGCTTTTTCCAGGAGTAGAAAGCCTTGTTTTTCTTCCTTGGAGCACTTGCTGGTTTTGAATTGCTCACCTGAGGTTCACAGCCCAGGATGGAACCACTACATCACGCACCAGGGCACCTATAAAGCTAAAGCGCTCTGCTAGTTTACTTTGGAGCCCTCTGATGCAGGAGGCTGCAGATGGCGTGGTTTCCTCTGCCTGCGCTACCAGCACACACTCTTGTCGGCACTGTTGCCAGGTCTTTCAATGGTTGTCGATTTCATCAAAATTTCTGGTGTTTGACACCGGAATTTAAAATACCAGGGCTATTCGTGTTTGTGAGCCTACATCAATAGCTTTTCTGAGAATGAAGGGCAACTAAAGAAAAAGGAAAGACGTGAACAATGAACTTCCATTCATTTACAAAGAATGTTGTAACGAAGAATGCTGCAATTCAATGTCGAAGATTCTAACAAAACAAACAACTCTGCTGCTACTACTATTCATATAATCTAAGAAATATTACCTCTAAGTAAGTGACAACTGTATGAGGGGGTTTCAAAAAGTTCATGGAAGACTTCCGTTACCTTTTAATTCCATTTTTCTATGAACTGTGTTCATCACATATTCTTCTATAATTAGAGTTGATCACAGACATGGCTCAGGACTCTGTATGGGCTGATATGGAAGGAGGTCCATGGGGGGGGACCCATGAGCTCACACACGGGGGAGGGGGGCCCTATCCTAGCGGCACCACTGCGGAGCGATGAGGACAGGGAGCTTGGCTTCCAGGGTTGGACACCCAAATATTCAGAAACTCTACTGCTGACTCACTGGATGAACGGACACACAGGACTGACCAGGCTTGTAGCTCACCTTGCCTCACGGTAAGATGTCTCTCAAACAACCTACCACCACCTCCAGGATCTAAGAGCCTCTTGGGTGACTCGCCAAGTTGCTCTGCCCCATCCCTCCCCCGAATGTACGACTTCCAGTTGAGAATTCCTGGGGAAGTAACCATGTGAACCAGCTTCCCTTAGAAACAGCACAGAGGTGGTGGGGTTGGTTCATACTTTCATCCACTCATTCATTAAAATATATATATTAAACACACACACACAGAACATATGTGATGCATTTTAACATAACCATGCTCACAGCTGTTGCAAAGCTGTTCCTTCTTCCCTCCTCACCATGGTTACTGAACTCCTGCTCACGTGTCAGACCTCAACCTCACACCACACCTCCTCCAAGATGCCCTCCTCACCTCCTTAGATTCGTTCAGGTGCCCTGCCACCTGTGCTCGCAGCATCTGGTACATTCCCCTGGACACCCCGTGCCACGGGCCTCCTTGTGTGGCGGTAGTTTTGTTTAGGCGTGGCTGCTACCACGCGACAGACTCACCCTGTTTCTCTGAATTCCTAATGCTTGACCTAGCGCAGGCATTGAATCTAGAATTGCTGAAGGACTGATGAATGAATGAATGAATGAATGAATGCCCCATGCAGGGTCCAGGGATTTAATTCTACTCTAAGGAATCCCTTGGCCCCATACCTATCCTCCCAGTGGGGTGCTAGAACATCCGCTGCTCTGTGAGGGCAGGGACTTGGCTGCTGTGAGCACCATCTGGGTGGGGGTGGGGGTCCCTTCTCCCTTTTAACTTCAAAAGCCTGTTCCCGTCTCCCCCATTTCTCCTTTCCCTTCCCATCTTCTCCAAGGCCCAACCCCGCCTCCTCTCTCCTCAGGCCGATATAAGCAGAAATGAAGCATAGTTCAGCTATACTGTACCATAGCGCTGGTGCAAAGTGTGTTGGGCCACTAACTGAAAGGCTAGCAATTCAGGGGCGCTGCAGGAGAAAGGGGGAGCTTTCTTCTCCTGTAAAGCGTTACGGTCTGGGAAACCCACCGGGGCAGTTCTACCCTGTCCTACAGGGTCATTCTGAGTCAGCATCCCCATGAAGGCAGTGAGCTTTTGAGTAAACCATAGTTCTTGCTTTTAACACGGCGTAACAGCTGAGTTGAGTCCTTTTTAAGTATCGCTCCCACCAGATCTATCACACTGAAGTCAACACCATAGCTTTTTAAGTTCTCTGGGACTCTGGAGGGATTTGCTCAAATGATGTGGGCTAGGCTAGAGTCAGCCAGCCCCAACCTAGGCACCCACCGCCGTCCCTCCTTCCAGGAGTTGGAAGGGCACAGGCCCTCCCGCTGGCCTGGCACCTCCACCAGTAGGCTGGCTGGCTCTGGTCCCAAAAGGCTATTTCACAGGGCACCTCTAAGTAGGACAACTTAAAAAAAAAGTGCTGTGGTTTCTGGGGAGTGGATGTTGTGACACGGAGTGCAAAGCAAGTGGAGTATGAAATTTGGGGGGCTTTTCCTAGCCCCTCACATTTGAATGACGTTGATAGGAGGGGCTTTTTCAAAGAAGACAAACAATCTAAGATTTATGGAGAGCGGAGAGCCGTGCTTAAAAAGACCCAGGGCTGATGGCAGCCAAGGTGTAAACAACATTGTCAGGCGATTCCTAGATGGCCTCTGGGCTGGGGGAAGGGATGGGAAGGGAGCAGCCTGGGGAAAAGTGGGGGGTTAGAGGGCAGGCCTGCAGAACCCTGGAGGTCAGCTTGCTGGGAGACTTCTGAAGCCCCTTCTTGGAGATTCACAGTAGCGCGAATATGACACCTGCTGCCAGCACACAGCGACAAGTGAAACAAGGGTCCCACTTTCCCACCCAGCGCGTGGGCAGTGAGGGCAGCCGGGGGCCAGGGGAACTGGGAATGCCGCTCCTAAGGGTTCTGACCCCTCCCCCTGTGCTTCGGAAGCCACCATAACAATCTCCCTGCCAGCTTCTTAGAGTCAACTCTGAAATTCTCGACCTGGGACTTGCTGGTGATTGGACTGGTCTCTCACAGCGACTGCTGTCCCCGCATGGAGCCAGGGCTGGGGCAGGAGCTCCAGGGAGGAGGCTGCTGGGCGCGGCTCTGCCGGGCTGCATCTGGACAGCCTCCTGGGACTTGCGGGTGCGGAGCCAACATTTTTTGAGTGTGTGTTTTATAACCACAGCGTCAAAGTATAAAAATAGAGTGTGAAAAATAAAAACAGGCCTCCCAATCAGAGCCTCAATCACCCTGCTGGTGGAGAGGTTAGAGAAATAATAAAATTAAGAGTCACGAAATTGAAAACTTTAAAAGCGCGCACTTGCCTTGGCAAGGAGAAGCCGAGGGCCAGGCTTACACGCAGGGCCTTTCCTAAGTGCTTGCCCCCCCCACTCCTAAGAAAGTGCTATTATCACTCTGCTATCCCAGGGGAGTTATTTATGAAGAAAGGTTTCCTCCGCTCCTCTGCCAAGCAAGACATCTCCGGTGGGAGTAGGGGTGGGAGTGGGGGTGCGGGGGAGCCTGGTAAGAGGAGCTGAATGCAAAGCCCGGTGGGCTCCGGGACCCAAGTGCAGGCCACCTCCTCTGTAACTCAAAACCTGCAAACAACTGGACCGTCCCGAACAGAGCAAATCTGTCCGTCAGGTTCTTTGTATCTCCCTCATCTCAGTTCCCTGCCGCCCCAGCCCTGCTCCACAGCAGAAACCACTGTGCGCTAAGTGGGTTCCTGGGCGTGTTCTTCCTGAAAGCTCTCATTTGGAACAGATTAAGGACTGGGCTGGGGGAATGGTCTGACTCCCCCTCCCTTTTTTTTTTAAACTTGAAGGAGACCAAAACTCCCAGCACACTTGAAGCTTGGAAGCAGAGCCATGATGTCCTATGGATGCCTCTTCCAGAAGAGGGAAACCTCATCCGTGGGAGGGCAGAACTGGAGTGCTCCGGACGGGTCCTGGTAACCCACCCCAACCTACCCCACCCACTCTAACCCGCCCTTCAAGAGCTCAGTCTGGGTGGGAGCGTGAAACCCCAGCCCTAGAAATGATACAAAATCGAAACAATGTAGGCCTGATGGAAGGCGAGGGTGCAAGGCTCAATGTGGTTCCTCCCAATCTAATACCCCTCGGGACACAGAAGTACAATTTTGAGCTAAATATGCTTAAAATTCTGCTTCTGAGCCTCCGTGGCTGAGCGCGAGGGTCCCATAACGCTGAGGAGATGTGAGTGGAGGCGCATAAACAGCTTGCAGGGTGGTCTGTCCTTTCCCTCCTGCCTGTCACTGGATGGGGTGGGGCAGGCGACAGGAGCGGCCCCCTTGGAAATGACAGCATGAGAGAGGAGGAGTGGATCCCCAAGGGATGGCCATGGAGCCATCAGAGCAGTTCAGTGAGGGAGAAAGAACCTTCTCACGTATTTCAGCCACCGTTCCTATGGGTCGGCCTTCTAGTTACAGAAGTCCAATCTCTATTTGGACGGAAAGACCCGCTGTCCCGTCGGAAATGCCAGAAAGTTCTTCAGAAAGCCCATTTCAAGAACGGCCCCAAACTAAGACCCTTGGTTGTACGCCAGTCTTTTAGGCAGAGGGGAGGAGGAAGGGGAAGGAGGCACAGAAAGGAGACAGCGGCAGTCAGGGTCAAGCGTGTCTCTGATTCTCACCTGGGGCTCTCTGCCCTGGTTCCTGCAGACCAGCCTCCAGACAGGCGCTTCTAAAAAGCTGAAAGGCTGAACTCCTGTGAGGACCGCATGCTCCTCAGTCAGGAGACCTTCCCTCCACTCCTCAGGGGTCCTCAGTGACCCTGGGGGGCACACATTCCTTTTCTAGACCCAGGCATTCTTCCTCAGATAGTCCTTTCACCAGCATCAGCCACACAGGAGGGGGCATGGAAAAATTCCCCTATCTTTTACTTCCTGCTTATAGATGCTTCACCACCAGACAGGCTCTGTGGACTCTTTACCAGGATACACCCTGGGATGCATCTAGATTTACAACACACCAACCTCACATTCACCTAAACATATACAACGCAGCCCAGACCCCGTGTGCACAAGTGAGAATACGGCTTCTAAAGTCCTGCTGCCACCAAAGCTCCATCCTATTTCAGTTCTGCCCACAGGAGCCCCTGCCGCGTGGTCTCTTGTGGGCAAAAGTGAGCTGACGGAAGACGGAAGTCCAGGCTTGCACACCCAGGAAAGAGATCTTCCAAGAGATTTGTGAACATAATGGGGAGGGTTTTGTGAAGCAGATAGGGGCTTTATAGGTCTCTGATATCACCCACTACACTCCCTTGGCTAACAGTGGAATCTAAAAGAATGAAGAGCAACGACAGTGGCCAGTCGTATAGTCCTTTCTTGGGCCCAGCTCCAGCCTCCTAGAACACACACACACGTACATTTTGGGTGAAGGCTTACTCATCTGTTAGTTCCCGTGCACCAGTTTCTACACAAGTTGCTTAGGGACCGTGGTTACATCCTCCACAATATATGGACATTCTCATTTCCATTCTGGTTGTCCCAATTAATTTGCTTTGTTTTAATATTTTTTTTGTTTTAATATTTTATAGCTGTTTTTCACGTCATGATTTTATCTTTTTGGTAGACATTTAAGGATTGTGTGGAAATACCACCCTTTAAATGCCCTACAATAGGTGAATAGTTGACCAGGTTGGTTTTGGTATCAGAGTCTTATAAAACAATCATTCTGTGAATGTCACTGCATCTAAATCTTGGCATTTTAGATTTTTTTTCCAATTTATAATTTTTTTTCTTTTGTAATTCTCTTATTTATGCTGTTTGCCTGTTTATCTTGGGGCTATCTCAAGTTTGGTTTGGCTTTTGAAAACAGTATTATGTAGCCCTTTATTGTACTTACTGCAAACCTTTTCAACCCCTTTTTGGGGTAGTCTTTTCGGGGGAGGGGGGGAGGATAGTCTTTTTTGTTGTTGTTAAGAGCACATTTATTAAATCTTAAATGGGACAGGGACAAAACAAAAACCATGAAGTCTTAATGGTGTCTAAGGAAAACTGTCACAAATACATGGTTGGTGGTACCAATGATTAAAAAAAAAGAGAATTGAGTGACGGTTCCCAGTGCAGATGGCCAGGTCTACATTCAGCAATTCAGACGCATTGTTTCATCTCCTTCATTGCCATCCCTTTGATGTAACACCACCCATCCCACTTCCTCCACACATTTCCTTCCTCCCTCCTTTCATAGCCCTTCTGACCTTTGTCCACTGTCCTCTTGATCCCAAATGGTTGCTGGTCGTAAGGTGAGCACACATCAATAGTGTTCTTGTTCCCTCACAGACTTGTTGATTGTTTAGCTGATAATTGAGCCACAAGGGTGAGTTCAGCTCCAGACCTAAAGGGGGACTAAAGATTATAGTTTGGGGCACCACCAGTCACTCTCTGACCAGCAAGCCACGATTTTGAGCCTTGTTCCACATTTTTCTCCCCTCTATCCAAGACCTTCTAGCTAATGTGATCCCTTTCAGAGCAGTTGGTAGTGGTAGCTGGGCACCAACTAGTTCTTCTGGTCTTAAGGTTACCCGTGAGTCCACTGTACTCAATTGTTGCCACGTGTATCTGATTTTCATCACTGTTCTTTTCTCTGGATGGGGAGACCAATGGCTGAACCTCACATGACTGCTCAGGAGCTTTAAGACTCCAGACACCAAAGTAGGTGATGGACTTGAATGTGTTATGCCAATTGACCTTGGTGAGACCTGAGACTATGGTCCGGAGTCCCTAGACCCAGTGGTTCATTCTCCCAAGGTGCTTGCTTATGTCAAAGAACTTTTCGTAATTTTGGCCTGCTCTACTATATTTGTGGATATATTTGCAGTAAGGATAAAGACCCGCATACACATAACTGTGAAACCTACATATATGTGGGTATACTCTCCTTCTCCTTCTCACCGCTGTGCAGTCCACGTGTCTATTGCCTCATAGATCACCAGTGTAAGATATCTACATGTCTATTTACCTTTACTGCAAATGCATCCATGAATGAGCTGGAGTATATTGGGGGCAAAGTTATGAGAACTTCTTAAACATAACCAAACCCCTTGAGTTGATGGGCCTGGGCAGGATCAGAACCATAGTCTTGGGAGACCAAAGTCAACTGACACAAGAGAGTCACAAGGACAATGTTCTGCATCCTATTCTGAAGAATAGGGCTGGGTCTTAAAAGCTTGCTTCTGATCCAGCGGAAAGAAGAATGATAAAAACGGAAAGGCATATGGAAATACTTTGTCCACGGACTAATGGGCCACATGGACATCAACTCTGAGACCAGAAGGAGTAGGTGGTGCTGGTCACCACCACCAACTGCTCTGTAAAGGATCGCATTCAAAGTTCCTAGATAGACAGGGAGAAAATGTGGAAGAAGAATACCTAAAATAATGGAAGAGACCAAGGTTATGGTCCAGTAAAGATTGCTAGAACTCCAGAGATGAGGGTCCTCTGGTCACCTTTTAGGCTGGGAACTGAACCCATCTCCAAGTTAGAATCAACCATTGAAGACCAAAAGGAAATAATAAATAAATAAATGAAAATGATACTAATTTTTTTTAAAGGGCTGTATTTATCCAAGGACAAAGTGCTGAGGATTAGACAAGGAGGAGGGATGGAAACAGGCAGCACAGGGAGAAGTGGGATCAATAAGAGTACATGGAGGGGACTGCAAAGGATGAGTTGAAATGTGTATGAATTATTGAATGTAAAACAGATGATCTGCTATATACACCTTTACCTGATTCACAATAAAACGTTAAACAAAAGTCATTTACCTCTCGCACCACTCCCAGGGTCCTCCCCCAACTTCAACATTCTTTGCCAAACTCCCTCTTACTGTATATTCCCTCCCCTTCACCCACATTTTTGAAACCTACTTGGCTTCCTCTCCATTTGGAAACTAACTACATGATCCCCACCTCAAGCCCATCACTTTGTAATCTTCTTCATTATACACTGACATCCCTGGTTGTCTACTTTCTGACTTGTACGCTTGTTTTACTTTGGATGTTCTATATCTGCCATAATTTTGGGGTGGCATTACCATGTATGCTACTCAGGTTATTGGTCTGCTGTTGTTGGTTCTCTGGCTGAAGAACTTCTTTTGGCATTTCATGCAAGTTTGATCTGGTTTCCCCCAAATTCTTCCATCTCTGTTTATCTGGAAATGTCCTAATTTAACTGTTGTATTTGTGGGACAATTTTGTTGTGTATATTATTCTTCATTGGTATTTTTTTCTTTCAGTGTTTTGTATACGCCATCTCATTGCCTTCTTGTCTGCATGATTTCTGCTGGGAAATCAGAGCATAGTCTAATTGGTTCTCCTTTGTAGCCAACTACTCTGCCACAGTTGCTCTGAGGATTCTTTTTTTGTCTTTTATTTTGATTATGATATGTCTTGGTGATTTTCTTCTGGGAACTACTCTGTGTTTAAGGTTTGTTTGGCTTTTCAAATACATTATCTTCTTTTTAATGAGTTTGGAGACGTTTTCTTCTTTTTGTCTTTTCCTGTTCTGGAAAACCAAGCACATGTAAGTCATTCCTCTCGATTGTGTACCACATCAAGAGGAGTTCTTCTGGCTTTCTTACAATTTTTTGGTGCTTTTTCTGATCATTCCTCTAGTAGAGTAGTATTGAAGGATTTGTCTTTAGGCTCACTAGTTCAGCCTTCCATTGATTTAATTAAACTCTTTTGCCCTTTCAATGTATTATCTATTTCTGAAATCTTAGGTAAGGTGACCAGACATCCCGCTTTTGGCGGGACAGTCCTGATTTTTAACAATTTTCCCCGCGTCCTGCGGCATTTTAAAAAAGTCCCGATTTTTGGAAAGAATGAACGACAAGCTCGGGTAGACAGTTTTCAGTTGCCATGTGGCTATTTCGCCAGGATATGAGTTTTATCAATGGTGTCCTGCTTTACCAATGTTCAAATCTGGTCACCTTAATCTTAGGACTGATCTTCTGGATTTCCACTTGCTGTTTTTGTATGGTTTTGTAGTTCTCATTTATTTTGTCTGTTTGTTCTGACAGTTGTGTTTCTTTACTCCTATTCCCCACCCCCACATATTTTGTCTATAGCTCTCTCAATCTTCCTCTCAATCTGTGGAAAGCAACTAAAAGCCATTCTTTTGAATTCTTTATCAGGTAATTCCAATGCTCTTTCTTCTTCACAAATGTTTTATGGCTGTATGTTCTGGTCACTTGCTGGAGCTACTCTGTCTTGTTTCTTTCTATGAATTGAAATTGTCTCTTGCCTCCAAGACACTGTGATGGTGGTATAGTTAATTGACAATTGCTGTTAGGCACTTACCACCTGTCTCCAGGAGCAGGTAATGAATGGCCCCTGCCCAGTAGGTGAGGCTGCAGAATGTACAGGTGTGGTTGGGTCATGTGAGTACAGTTGTTTCCCACTGGGCCGAACAAGGAAAAAGAGAGAGAAAGAGAGGGGAAAACAGCAATAACAAT
>NW_022111379.1:14158655-14182836 GCF_000313985.2 Echinops telfairi
GCAACAAAGGCAAAACCCAGAAGGGTGGGGGTGGGCAGGGCACCCCGTGTGAGTCAGAACTTTCTGCCAAGGAGTTTATGGTGGGAGTGGGGTGGGGGTGGGGCAGACATGCAAAACAAAACATATTCCCTGCCATCAAGTCCGTTCTGACTCAGCAGTACAATTTTCCAATACAGTACTGTGTGTAGTGGGTTATACTTTAGGCTGCTAACTGCAAGGTCAGCAGTTCGAAACCACCAGCTGCACCTGGGGAGAAGGAGGAGGCTCTCTATTCCTGTAAAGAGTTAGTCTCAGAAACCCACAGTGGCAGTTCTACCCTGTCCTACAGGGTTGCTATGAGTCAGAACTGACTTGATGGCAGAGACCGAAATCTTTATGAGAGTAGAGAGCCTTAGTCGTCTCCCAAGAAGCTGGTGGTTTTGAACTGTTGGCCTTTGTGGTTAGCAGCACAACACACAGCCCACCACACCACCAGGGATCCTGGGGGCAGGACACCTGGTCCCAAATGAAGTTTCTCCTGGTTTATATGTTATTTGAGGTCAGGGCACCTGATCCGGAAGTGATTCTGAGGGGCTCAGCTGATGACTGAGGCCTGAGTGCTTGATCAGGGAAGGAATTCTTCCAGGCCAGAAGGCAGGTTAGGGGAAGGCGGCTGCCTACTGAAGGAGTCCCTGCCTGCCCAAGGGTGGCCAGGGACCCAGCACCGAGTGTTCTGCAGGTCTCATGAGGGGGAATTTACATGCCTCCAGATGTAGGGGTGATGTACCCAGCACCCGATCCACAAGGCTCTGACCTGAGGTAGTTCATCAGTATCTGAGTGGGTGACAGGAGGGGATGGCCACACTCTTGGTCACCAGGAGGATTTGGAGAATAAGGGAGGACCCCACCTTTTTTGTCACCAGCCACCAGTGTGCCAGGCTGTGTCAGACTAGCTATTAATTCACCCACCTGTCTCCTCTCTGTAGTTGAGCTTCTTCACCTAGTTGCTGATCAGTCTACTTCTCTATCCTTTCTTCTGTAGCTCAGGGTGCCAGGATTATCATTTGCATCTGTTTCATCAGGTCTCTGTTGTCCTGTCTGTGTAGCTCGTCTGCCTAGTTCACC
Organism: Echinops telfairi; assembly: GCF_000313985.2. NCBI lineage: Eukaryota > Metazoa > Chordata > Mammalia > Afrosoricida > Tenrecidae > Echinops > Echinops telfairi. Next base: position 14,159,760 of record NW_022111379.1, read on the forward strand.
ATCTCGCCAGAAGTCTGCCTTGCAGAACTTCCTGGGCAGTAGGTACATATGGTGACAGTCAGGGTTTGACAGTCATCTGGTTGTTGCGATTGGAGGGACAGCAGTCCTCCGACACGTGTGTAGACTGATGAACCCAGGTGGGAAAAGTGAATCAGTCAGCCTCTGGCGAAAGATGGACAGTGGACGCAAAAGGAGCGTTTGCTGAGAGTCACTCTGAGGCTAGGGGTGGAGAGGGCTGCTAGCCAGCAGGACTTCTTAGTCACCCCTGACACACAGAACTGGATTTACGTTCAAAGAGGAAGGCTTTCCCAATGGTGAAAAGAGGGACCTTGTACCCTGATGTGGCCCAGCTGAGCAAAGTGAAGGTCAGAAGGGGAAGCCAGAGGCCACGCCAGCAGGGGAACGGAGACTGCCAGACACGGACGAGCAGGAAAGACAAAACCCTGGCAGCCACGTCAGCACCAGATGGCCCAAGCCACAGACTGTGGGTTTATCGTCACATGGAGGGAGGGGTCAGTCACCTTGAGCCCAGGAGCTTGGCTTCCAGGAGCAGGAACAGTGGAGGCAAAACGATGCAAAAATGACCCTCATTTCCTAGAGAGGTGCCTGTTGTCTCTCTGGGGCTTAGTCACTGGGAGACCATGGAAACAATCCCATCGCCCGAGCAACCAGGACAGCCGGGGTACCCATTGGCACCTGCAACCTGCTCCCAGATTGAAGACGGCAGCATTAGTTTGCATCTGCTTTTGCCCATGCTAACAGCTGGCTGCCAGTGACGCACTTGCTGAGATGCAGGTGGACGTCAGGGGGCCCAGGCTTGCAGGGAGCAGCCAACGAATGGAGCATAAACTGTGGTCTGCGGTAACTGGAGCCCCACTGAGGCAGCTGCAGCTGATGGGGGAAGAGGGTGGGTGGGCAGGAGCATGGTTCCTGCTGTAATCAGGCAACTTTGTTTTGCATCAATGACAAAAGAGAAAGAAGAGTACTGCACACCTCCTTCGCCTTCCACTCGCTCATGCCAGAGAGATACCTGCAACCCTGATGTGCACTTCCCAGCTCCTGTGCCCTCCCGCAACACTTCTGCATCACTGATGGACACCTAGCAGAGCCCTTGAGGAGCGGTCCGGAGAGGTCAAGGCCATGGACTCTCAGGGCCGCCTTCAGGGTGCGGTTTTTCCACTTTTCGGAGCTGCCTGTCCTCCCCTACCTTGGTGGCTGGAGCCCTCCAAGCAACACTTCACGGCCGCATTCTGTCCCCCCTGCCCGTGACCACGCCACCCTCTCCCACCACAATGGGTTCTCTCCAGCTCAGGGGACTTGTGCATCTCTGCCACTTCTTTTCTGTACATCAAGGCCCTGGGGGTGGGGTGGGATGGGGTGGGGGACAGTTATAGACAGAAGTGTTCTTGTGTCCCAGTGGCTCTGTGACCAAGGTCCCCATTTTTTAACTAAAAATGTGAGACTGGGGGTAGGGATGAATTCGTGGGATTCCCTTCCTGCACGAAAGACACTGGGGATTCGGGTCAGAACCAGCCTTGCTGCAGGACTTCCCACTATCCCTTGCTGTGCTTCCCCAGGACAAATTCTATCGGAGCCACTGGGTTCCCGATTTGTGTTCTTGGGTTATGATTTCTTAATTCTTAGGTTCCAAACCCAGACTCTTTCAGGCATTAAATATGCAAGGCCATTGGCACCACAGGAAGCTAAGCTCCACTTCTGGCCCTCACGCTCCTTCTCCATGAGCCCCGGGGCCCATTACAGTACTTCAGCTCTCTGAACCTCAGTTTATCCATATCTGAAATGGAGAAAACAGTAACGTAGCTCACAAAAAGCCAACTCACTGCATTGGGTAGAGTTGTTTTTTTTTATTGAGTAGATTTTGATGCATAATGATCCTATGTAGTATCCTTAAACTGTAAATCTTTACTGAAACAGAAAGTCTCATATTTCTCCCTGCAAGCTTCTGGTGGGTTTGAACTGTTGGTCTTGTGGTTAGCAGCCCAACACCTGGTGACGATGGAATGAAGTTTAGCAGGCGCCTCCCTTTACCCCCACATGCCCTACTCTCTATGGTGAGGAGGCTGGGGAACAGGGCCCCCAGGCAGCCCCACTCTTAGAGATGCTGCCCACTTTTTAGGCATTCCAGATCGATTGATTCTGCCCTGGCCCCAGTCCCCTCCTAGGGCCTCATAACGACTCAGCCTGTCTTCACATTAGCCAGCAGTGTGCTAGGTCCATGGACTCCTACAGATGAAGCGCTGACCCAAGCACTGATCTGAGGATGACCTGAAACAGGATGGAATGGTGAGAGAGAGGCAGGGTTCGTCTCGGGCCTACCACAGGTCTGGTAGGAGTACATTCTCAATCACTTCCTCCTTGAATGACGGTAGGAGCCCTAGTGGTGTTGTGCAGTAAAGCACGCTCGGCCCCTAACAACAAGGTTGGTGCAATGCTTCTGGGAAGTGGTGGGGCCAAAGGTGGCTGCAGACAGGGATTAATCAACCACAGGGTAAGTTCACAAATACACAGAATCCAAAGGGCTCCAAACACTAAACCCAACGCCATTGAGTTGATTTCCACTAACAGTAACACTACAGGTGATGGAGCGCTGCCCCACGGGGTTTCTAGGGGTGTCATCTTTGGGAAAGCTGGGCGATGAATCGGGAAGGCTGAGGAATTGGTGCACTTGAATGACGGTGTTGGCCAAGAATATTGAACTGCCGGAGTATGAATGCAATTGGCTTTGAAGAAGTAAAGCCAAAATGCTCCTTAGAAGCAAGGACGGGGAGGCTTAGTCTCACATACTTTGGACATGTCATCAGGAGAGATCAGTTCCTGCAGAAGGACATCATGCTTACTAAGGCAGGTGGGTGAGTCAGAAAGAGCAAGGCCATCGGTGAGATGACGTGACAGCGTGCCTATGATAGTAAGTTCAAACCGCTGTCAGGAAGGTATGCGATACACAGGGTGAGTGTGAGTTGGAACCCACTCAATGACATCTAACAAAATCACAACGAATTGTTATGGAAGCAGTCTGCTATAGCTTTCTTCCCATTTCAGTAGCTGGGGGATTTGAACTGCTGACCTTTTGGTTCGCAGGCTAGAGCTTAACCATAGGACCAGCAGGGCTCCTCAGTTTCATGCCTCCTTAAAGTGATTCTAAAAACACTACACTCTGTTTTTGTGTTTAATTGAACCACTGTGTGTGACTGATGTTAGGTTCCAACTTACGGAAGCCCTGGGCACAGTCAAACAAAACACTGCCTGGTGCTGGCAGCAGCCTTATGATGCAGATTATTGCGATTCATACCGTGTTCACTGATGGCTTTTCTGAAGCAGATCGCCAAGCCTTTCTTTGTAGTCTTCCCTAGCTCCACTGAAACCTGTCCCGCCTCACAGCCACATGCACATCTCCACTGGCCATACATTAGTTCCATTGGCCAGGAATCAGACCTGGCTGTCCTACGCAGAGGGTGGGAATTCTATCCCTGACATAAGGCTCGCTCACCGGGAGTGATACATTCCTCCATTCAATCATCCAACAGTGATTTTGTGGAGACTGTATCACATTCCAGGTTCTGGAAATAAATATAGTAATGATCAAAGTAAACCCAAGCCTTACCCTCATGGCACAGAAGGCAGGAGACGTACAATAAGTAAACAAGTAAACAGACAGGCAAATGCTAAGACAGTGAGAGGCATATGCAGAGCATTAAAACAGGGTGAGAGCAAACGACTGGAGGGTTGTGGGCAGGATGGTGACGCAGGCCCTCTGAGGCGAGGACGCTGACGCTGAGACTGGAAAGACACACGTGCACACCCAGCTCTGAGGCCCGAGCAAGCGTGGGAAGGTGGAACAGTTTAAAGAGAGAGTGGCTGGCGTAGGGATGAGAGGGAGAGGCAGTGACAGGAGCTGAAAATGGCGGGGTGAGGTGGGTAGCGTTCTGTGGGCTGCTTTAGGACTTTGGATTTTACTCTGAGGAAGATGGGGTGCCAAGGGATGGTTCGGAGTAGAGGAGAATCATCTGATCCCCTCTTGATGAAGAGCCCCGATTACCACCGGGATGATGGATGGCAAGTTGGCAAGAGTAACTACATACAGCCCAGGTGGGAGTGTTTTTGCAGAAGTCTACGTGAGAAATGATGGTGGCTTGGACTAGCACATCAAAGAAGCCTGGTGGACAGACACTCTGTCAATATTTGTGGAATGAATGAATAGGCAGCATGCTTGACCTGACCACTGTGCCTGATAGTTGAACAGTAACCAATAAATAAATAAATAAATCTGTGGATCATCATCTCAGTCCAGAAGCGAGAAACTAATTTAGGATGTAAAAATAGGCCCATGCGTGCACGCGTGCACACACGCACGCACACGCACACACGCACACGCATACCCACACACATCCCAATACAGGCAAATCAGTTTAACTTGTCCTACCCATGATGAATTTAGGTAAGAACTGAGGACAGGTATGAAAATATATTCTACTCAAGTGCTTCTTAATTTTTTTGGTTATTCTCCAATAATACTCTGTGTATCACTCTTAGGAAGCTCAGAGGTCCTCGAAAACAGTCTATGTGGCTGTTATATAGACTGTTTTATACAGTTCTACATAGCGACTATGTGGTGGCCGTGGTGGAAAGGGTATAGTGGAGAAGGTTAGAAACTACCGGGACATGGATAGAGGGAGAAAGCAATGCTTGGAAAGCCCTTCCAGGGCCTGACCTGTGAACTGACAGGGCTGAAAAAGCACGGGCCTTCCAGCTGGCTTGAGTCTGGGTAGAACCATCTGTGGCTCAGTGTGAAGCAGGGCTTTGAACTGGGGCTTCCCCATTCAGTCATGACGTACGTAGGGAACGAAGCTGAACAGACTTGAATCTGTAAAAGGTAGGTGATTTGGGATGGTAACAGGAATGGGAAAAATTATGAGTAAATGCTCTGCGAGGACAAAACCAAGGGCAGGGTGCCCGCTGGAGGACAGGCAAATCCCTTGATGGGCACTTTGTCCCCCACCGAAGGCTGGAGGCTGACTCCTTGGTTGGAATGTGTGCTGCTCTCTAAAGACCTGGCATTAAGCCTTTTAAAAACGTTACAATAGTTTCATTGACAAATAAGTCACATATACAATTCACTAATTTAAACATATTAAAAAGACGTGTGCAATCATCACCACAATCAACATGAGAGCATTTGCTTCTTTCTTGTACTCATTATTGGCTCCCCATTTCCCCCCCAACCTCTCTTGCCATAACCCCAAGACGCTATTAAACCAGTTACTGTTTCTATAGATTTATCTATCGTTTTTTTCATACGAAGAAAAACATATTAAAAAAACCCAAAAACCCAACAACAATAACAAAATAAAACAGGGAACCCTCAAGTGAAAAGGTAACAGACAGCAATAAAAATTAGAACACATTTAAAATGATGTGTTAAATTTTAACCTAAAATTAGTCCACTTTAACCTGCATTAGTCCACTTTCCAATGACCTCTTCCTGGTGGCAAGGCTATTCAACCCCTGATCAATCATCAGAGGGGATTCACGGGAGGTTTATGCCATGTGGGGACCCTGCAAATGGATTTTGGGATTTCACTGTCACCCACAGCCTTCTGCAAACCAGGTGCTCAGAATTTAAGCTTCAACACCGTTCCCTCCTCCAATCTTGGATTTTATTATTTACATTCCCTGGCTCACACAAGCTGGTGTATTGTTTCTGTGTGGACTTAACTGATCCCTCACTCAGATGCCTGCTTGTTTTAAGAGAACCCTTAAAAACCCCACACGTTCGTCTTTCTGAGACACGGATACCATGTGATTTCTTCATCACACTTTGCTAAAGTACCCAGTGATCTCTTCATGAGGTGATCTCATGAGGTGATCTCATGAAGCACTCCGTGATCTCTTCATGAGGTGATCTCATGAGGTGATCTCATGAAGCACCCCGTGATCTCTTCATGAGGGCAAGTATTGAGTAGCGCCCCATCATAATCACTACGTAATTGTTCTTAGATTAGGGCTAGGAATAATCCAATTTTCTGCAGCAGGATCCTGAAAGGGCTGGTGATGCCTCTTCCAAGTCTCACACACCAGGGCCTTGACCTATAATTTCCCCCAGTCCACTTGTCATTCTGCTTCAACCAAATAAAAAAAAAAATTCACATCTGTTCCAATTTCACTTCATTCGCGATAACAAAACCTGTTTGAACTGATCTGAAGCGCTGCTGCTAAGCCCCACAAGCTTGGGGCTTTGCTGACTGGGCTGTCTCTCGGAGGGGCCTCAGTGCAATGTCACAGTGACCCAGGCCTCCTCCTCTCTCGCTTTGCAGGCACTCCCTCCCTGTTTACGTAAGGTTTGGAGCACGAGCAATGTGTTCCTGCTTTCATCCTGGCTCGTGGGCTCGGCATGTATATTGTGGATGTGGGTGGGTGGGTGGGTGAGGAGTGGGTAGAAGAACAGATTGTTGAGGAAACTGCACAGGCCCTGGGGCCTTTCTTCTTCCCCTTGTGTTGGGCTACCTGACTAGTTCGACTCTTCATCCCACAACGCCACTTGTCCACATTTTACATTCATTATCTGATCTCTAGAGTCTCGAATTTGGACATCTTTCTCAGTTTCTGGTCTTCCACTTCTATGTTAACCTTCATCATTATTCCATTCTCGGAAGGTATACGGTAACAACGGGAATGGAAATATTAGGAGTCGGCACCCTGCTAGAAAGTTACCGTATATACTCGTGTATAAGTCGAGTTTTTCAGTACATTTTCAATGCAGTTTTTGTGGTACAATTAGGTGCCTCGGCTGATATTCGGGTGGGCTTATACTCGAGCATACATGGTAATCTCTTTGGACAAGCAGGGTGGCATATGAAGGGCTCGGCAATCAGTTCTCATGGTCTGCAGAGTTAGAAACAATGGCCTCTACCTCCAAGATGGCAGCCCCTGCACGGCTCTCCCCGGCCCTGGCAACAACCCAGTCTACCACATTATGTTCCTGAAACACAGGAGGCTGGCTCCTCATGTTAGGTAAGTTCAAGTTTAACCCAGGGCCACTGCTCCAGACTGGCACCTTAGCCTTGCAGTCTGCAGGCTACCAGACTCTTACCCAGGAAGACCTGGTCAGTGAGCTGCTTTTAAAGATTAGAGTTGGAAAACACTACTTTGTATGAATCCGTTTCCATTAAAATCATTGTCCCGTGAGCGACTTCTGGCATGGAAGGTCAATTAGTATATTTTGGAAGTTTGTCTTGCTCCAATGAAGGTCCTACAAGTACAAATGGTTTGATCTCAATTATGAGCCGCAAGGCTGGTGGTTCAAACCCAACCAGTAATGTCTCAAAGGAAAAGTCTGGTTTCATAGAGTTTCCAGTCAAGAAAACGATTGAGCAGTTCACGCCGTAACCCATGGGGGTGCCACAAGCTTGAACAGACGCAACGGTACAGAGAGTGGCTTTGCTTTTCCTGTTTCAAAGGGAAGCCTGAGTCACTTTTTAACTTCTTTAGAAAATTCAAGACTGGGGCAATTACTGGTAGGTGGCCTGCTATGGTGAAAGCAGGGCTTTGAGCCGATGCCTGCTGGTTCAATCACAGTTGACAAATTGAAGCCTGAACCGACATCAATTTTTAAAGGGTGGGCATACTGGAATGACATCCAGGGTGGGAAATATTTGGGGTCAGCACCCTTCTAGAAACAGAACCTCCTTAGAAAACGAGGGCAGCATGTGCGGTGCACAGCCTCCAAATCTCATGATGGCCAGGGTGATCGACCACGGTTGTCGGCTCAAAGATGGCGGTGACTGCTGCTCTTCGAGGCCCTGCCTATCGTCTAATCTTCCACATTCGTCTCTTTTTAGCTTGTCCTTACGAGGGCTCTGACTTGTAACGCCCCTGTTCCAATGGCTGCTCCAGCACACACTACGTCACAAACTCAGGCCGGCGGCCATGTCCTGGCTTTGGCCGTAACAGAGCCAGTTCAAATGGTTCTGAAGCCCCAATGAAAGATCTAACCAACACACACACACACACACACACACACACACACACACACACACGAAAAATCTAACCATGATCACACAGAGTACCTATTGTTTACTAAATAAGGACAGTCGCTGACCTCTAGACCAGCGGTTCTCAACCTGTGGGTCACGACCCCATTGGGTGAGGGGTGTTGAGCAACCCTTTCACAGGGGTCACCCGATTCATAACAGTAGCAAAATGACAGTGATGAAGTAGCAACGAAAATAATTTGATGGTTGGGGGGGTCACCACCACATGAGTAACTGTAAGAAAGGAACTGCAATAATTAGGAAGGTTGAGAAGCACTGGTCTAGAACAAAGCACAAGAAAGGGAAACAAAAGTGTGAAAATCAAGGACTATTTGGGATGATTCAATAATCAAATGCTCTAGGGGTTTAGAGAAAGAGATCCCAGAAATTACAAAGATTTGAATTTGATGTGTTACCCTTTAAATTTGTATTCTGACCAGAGAAGTAGAAATTGTCTCTGATGTTTTGTGGAAAGGGGAAGGGTAAGTGGGAGGGAAGTCTTTGGACCCATATTCCTGAAAGAAGAGTCCCAGGTTGCTTCTTCTTAATTGTCTTTTAGAATTGCTTTTTTGAAGGTAAGAAAGTTTTTATAGAAAACTCACCTATACAGGTTCCTCCCTCCTGTGCCAAACTCTTCCTGACTCAAGAACCACACAATTTTAGTGATTTCAATTTAAATATTGCCCAGGCCCCAGTCCTCCCTGCTCCCCACCTCTTCATTGAACCAAACCGCTGTTCAATGACAGCAACAGGAAACCTCCACTCTGCACGTAAAGCAGGTAGAGTGAGGGGCTGTGGTGGAGGGGGCGAAGCAGAGGGAGGGTGACAGCCCCATGTCCTCTGCTCTCACAGAGCATCCTGAGTCCTGAAGTCAGGGTGCAGAAAGGAGGGAAGTGGAGCCGAACCTGGAGCTTGGTCTAGAAGTACCACAGCTGAGGTTCCTCTTGCATGACCCTGGTGGTGGGGGGAGTGGGGGGTGTCCTGCTGCCAGTGCACAGGGGGATCCACCTTCCCAAGGCAAATAGACTGTGAGCGTCATGTGTCCAGGAGGTCTGTAGGGGGATGGGGGGCAGGTGCTGGAGGATGGGAAATTCCAGCAGGCAAAAAGGTGAACCAGGAACCCATCCTCACAACGGGCTAGCTAAGCCGCGGGTTATTTTCTCCAGGCCTCCTCAAATCATACCACAGGTAGATACTTCAAGCCAGTTGTGTGGAAGGCATCGCCCTCGGGCACTGAAGTCGGCATGGATGGGGGTTAATACACACTTGCCTTTTCTTCTGTGGGCTCTAGCTGGTGACCACTGGGACGCGGTGAGGGAGTGCTGGGGCTTCCCAGAAGCACTCTGTGTGCTTTGCCCAGGGCAGGGCAGAGGCTGGACAGTTCAGTCTGTTCCCACTGTGGTCCAGGTCCTCTTTCACCCTCTCCATTGTCAATCTCTCCAACGCCTAAGACACACATACTTTGTCCCAGATCACAATGACCCGTGGCCTCTCCTGGTTCCTGGTCGCGTCCCTTCCTGGAAGGCTGCAGGCCTACTTGTACTTTAGTGCCAGAAGCACAGTTAAGGTCTTCCCTGGATCCCCCCCAAAGGCTTGAAACCTTGATCCTTTCAGGCTCTCCCTCCCTCTCACAAGCACGGACCCTCACACTGTTGAGTTGATCCCCAATACTCCACGCCTAGGTGTTGTTCTTCTCCCGCCTCCCGTCACTGCTGCAGAGAGCCGGGGAGGAGCCCTCTCCCTCCCATCTCAGGCCCAGTGGGTCTCACAAGATGCTGGCTGCTGCCTGAGAGGCCCCTGCTGCAGCTGTTCAGAGCCCACCTTGGCCTCCAGCCCGTCAGAAGGCTCTGTGTGCCTTGGCTTTTCCTTCACGGCCGTCGCAAGTATGGGGGATCGCCCCAAGTGTGGGTGATCCCATCTGCCTAGGGGTCCTCCCACTCCTGTCCTCAGGTACCATCTCTCTCCTCTGTCGGACCCCAGCCTGTGCTCTGGCCATACAAGTCCACTCACTGCTCCCCAACCAGCTCTAACACCCCCTCTAACACCCCCGTGCCAGGTTTCAGCCTCCTTGTGGGTGAGGTCACCCTCACTTTCCCTGCAGACCCTTACAGTTGGGCTGGGTCTTACACTTCCCAAGGCCCCCCCAACAGCCTGGCCACAAGCAGGTACACAGGCAAGGCAACTGCTCTCTGTATCCAGCCCTTGATAGTGCGAGATCTCTGACAGGGAGTGTGTGTGTTTTAGAAGGAAATGTGAGATTTAAGTTTAAATTTTTTCATTATAATTCCGACTTCTCAAAGAAGAGATCAAATATGCATATAGTTGAATAATAACATTTTATGGTGGCCTTGATTAAACCACTGTTGTGGGGGGAAGGCATGGCTCAGGGAAGGATCAGCAGGTACTTCTAAAGCAGTCAAGATTCAATAGCAATAATTAACTTGGAATACCAACGAGGAACCCTTTCGCTGTGTATCCCACAAAATGCTCCATATTTGACACAACTCACGTGCTGAGGGGCTGTGACAGACAAGCTGCACTATCTGCTTGCTCTCCTTAAGGGATGGTAGGGCCACCAGGTTCTGAGCATCAGCTCGGATGAAAGGGAAAGCGCCGCGTGAGGCTGTCCTCACTACTGCTTCCAGGTCAAAGGGTGGGGAGAACCGAGCGGTGTGGGCTGTGTGGCAGGGTTGCCCATAGGCCTGAACCATGCCACAATGGGGACATGACCTTGCTGCCACCTTCGAGTTTAGAAAGTCTGACTTGAATTTTATTTTGGGGGATGCAGGAATCCACGTAAGAAAGGGTAGGGGACAGATGCTTTTCAGGTAAGGCAGAAGAGGAGCTCTCTGGGCACTGAGTAGTTAATGGTCTAGTTGTGAAATGGGATGTTTTAACTTATTTTGAAATCATTTCAAACATCATAGAAACATACCACAGGACAGTGCTTTACACGCTCCCCTCCCCTCCCCTCTCTATGTTTAATACTTAAATGCACACCTACTTTTGTTTGGTGTCCCCCCCCCCCCGCCCCCCCGCAAATGTCTCTTTATCCCTTCAGATTTCAGTTCTGTCTTTTAAGAACAAAGATATTCCTTTACCTCATGGATTGAACTGTATCCTCCCAAATAGGTGTTGTAAATCCTAACTTCCATGCCAGCGGTTATAATCCCGCAGGGAATGGGTGTCTTTGTTATTCTAATAGGGCAGGATTAGTGTAGGGTGCATTGTAAATCAACCTCTTTTCAGATATAAAAGAGGTTTAACCAGCCATCCAGTGAGCAGAGAATGGGTGAGAAGATGTCAACACTCTTGGAGATTTCTGAGGACCCAGGAAGCTGAAGAGACAAAGGCCTTTCTCCAGACCCTGCCCCTAGGACCTAGGCCCAACAACCTAACTTTGGACTTCCACCCTCCTAACCGGTGAGCAAATAAACTAGTTGGGTAAACCTTGTGGTATTTCTGATATGGCAGCAGTAGATAATGAAGGCACCTTACAAAACCACGGTGTGGTCGGCACATTTAGGAAGCCTAACCTTGTGCCAATTGTTCAATAAGCTCCTGTGGGGCTTCACTCCCTCCCACGGCAGACTGGCTCATGGTAACGTGCTGGATTCAGCGGCTCTAAAATCTGTGTCCTTCTCACATCACAAATACACATTTTTAAAAAGAGAAAAATGCTACAGCGAGTAGCTTTGAGATGACTGGTCCCTTTCAGCGGCTCTCACACGTGAGACTTTCTACGCAGCAGGCGACTTCTCGCTCCCTGCCACCCAGTTAGGACCAGCTGACAGCAGCCCCTGTGCGGTCCCAAGACTCTAACTGCTTACGGAGTTTACAGGAAGCTGCTGGTGGCTTTGAACTGACGCCATGTGGATCGCAGGCACTTAGAGATAATTACTGAATTGAGTTGATTTCCCATTCCTTGAGAAAGATCAAGCTAGTCTTTTCCAGGTGGAAGAAGGTGATTTTTTTTTGGGGGGGGGGAAGGGTAAGAGGAGGAGGGAGAACAGGGCAGCATGTGGATATTCTTACTACAAGCCAACACAAACGCGTTGTGACAGAAATAAAAGGTTACAGATGAAAGATTCAGAGGGAACAACTCTACCTGTCAATTGCTTTATGAAGTGATCTTTTCCATCTTTGGCGAAGAGAGTCCTATGAAAACCTACTAAGTCGTATTATATTCCATCAGATATTTCCTGAGCACTCACTCATGGGGGCCTGGCCTTTCCTTCTCAGGAAGACCGGCGGTGGGAAACAGGAAGGAGCGCAGAATGTCACTGCAGCACCAGGCTGCTTTTCCGCTGAGAGGCAAAGCCAACCGAGAGTCAAGCTGCCCCGGAGGAGTGTCACAGAGCCATTATTCAAACACGACCTCTGCCTTCGCGGCTGAGACATGCACATGACCGTTCTGACTGAAGACTCGGACATAGGGATGCTCACACATCTCAAGTGAGGCTTCCAGGGACCACAGCACTGTGGATCAGCACGGTAAGCTGCCCAAGTCACAAAGAAGAGGGGTTGCAGAGCTTGGGCCCTGATTCAGTCACAAATTGGGTGATTAGTCCCTTCCCTGCTGCATAAACCAAACCAAACCCACTGCCATCGAGGGGATGCTGACTCAAAACAACCATACAGGACTGGGTTGAACCGGCCCTGTGAATCCGACACTGCTAACTCTACAAGAGTAGAAAGCCCTGTCTTTCTCCCACGGAGCAGCTGGTGGTTTCGAACTTACAGTTAGCAGCCCAACGCCACACCCTCAGGGTCCCTGTCCCTGTTGTGTAAGACCTCTTCAATGTGCTGAACAGCAAGGATGTGGCTGTGAAGACTGAGGTGTACCTGGCTTAAGCCATGGTATTTCCAATCACCTCAGATGCAGGTGAAAGTTGGACACTGCGTAATCAATACATTTGAACTCTGGTGTTGGTGAAGAATACTGAAAGTCCCGTGGACTGCCAAAAGAACAAGTCAGTCTTGTTGGAAGAAGTACAGCCAGAAAGTTCCTTAGAATCGAGAAGGCAAGACTTCATCGCATGTACTTTGGACATGTCGTCAGAAGGCTTCAGACCCTGGAGGAGGCGTTCTGCTGGGTCAAGTGGGGTGAGTGACAAAGAGGAAGCCCCTCAACAAGATGATGGACGTGGTGGCTGTAATCGTGTGCGCATGACAATGATGGGGAGGGTGGCGCAGGACGGGACACTGTTTCATTCTGCGGAACAGCAGCAAGAATGCTCCCTCCCGTTCCGCTGTCCAGATTCGGATGACTTGCTTCAACATGTTGTTCTGGCTTCTCTTTGAGAGGGTTGACCAGAGATGTCCCCTGACACCCAGCCAAGGCACCCACTCTCCCTGAAGGCCACTTGTCCACGGGTGTGACCTGACATGTCACTCTAGCCAGTAACACAGTTTCCACCTACGGCCAGCATTCTCCTTGGCTTCCGCAGCACCTGTGGCTGCAGACAGGCAACTCAGGCTGCAGGACTATCAGCTCCGCCTGTGATTCGCGGTCAACGTCCCCACCATCGAGGAGCCAGGCAAACAGAAGAGAAACTGAACATAGACCAGGTGCTTTGGCCAAGTGTAGACATTTAGGTGAGTCTGAAACAATGGACCTGCAATTCCGGGGTCCTATCATCATACTAGTTCTTAGATTTCTGCCTCTGAAAATAATTTTTCTCTGTGGTGTCCTAAAGCAGCAGTCAGCAAACGAGCACTAGCAGACTCAAGCTGGCCAGTTCCCTGTTTTTGTAAGTAAAGTTTGACTGAAACAGCCCTGTCCATGTGGTACCTAGCGGCTATGGATTAAATGGTAATGGTGCCCTCCTAAAATACATGTTGGAATGCTAACCCTTAGATCTACAGATGTAATGGAATGTGATCATTTTCTGTAATGTAAATCTAACCGAATTGAATCATTCCATTTGTAGAGATCAGACCAGGTTAGGGTGGATCTTACACCCAACCTCTTCGGAGCTATGTAAACAGCACCGTATTCACATATGGGGAAGACAGGCTACGTGGCCACAACAGAGGCAGATGCGTCGACAAGCCCAGAAACTCCAAGGAAGTGCACGAAGTGTGAGCAAACCGCCGTGTCGGCGAAAGCCACCCCTTTGTGGCATTTCTGTTCAGCAGCACTGGGAAACCAGGACAGTCTCTTTCATACTGAAACGGCAGCATTGACAGGGTCCAAAGGGCCAACAAAGCCTGACGCGTTCACGGTCCGGCCACACACAGCAAAGGCTCGCCAACCCTTGTCCTGGGCAAGAAGGCAAGGCAAAGGATCCCCATGAGCTAGCTACCTGTTGACTGGGCAGCATTTCCTTGCGACAGGGCAGCCATCACGACCTCCGCAGCGGCATCTCTGACGACCTGCTCCTCACTCTGGAGGAGGGCGAAGACACACCTCCAGAGAGCAAGCGTATCCTGCAGCCCTGTGGAGACCGAAAGGAGACGGAAATGACCTAAAACGCCATGTACAAGGTGCTTCCTGGTAGAAGAGCGTAGCATTTCTTTTCCTCTCCCACCTCCCTCCCTCCTTTTCTCCCACCTCCCTCAATTCCTTCCTTCCTTCTTTCCTTAGTATTGTAAGAACAGCCCAGAGAGGTGGCCAAACATCAGAGGGAAGAGAGTGCTGAGAGGGAAGGCTCAGAAATGCCCTTGACGGGGGTGGGAGGAGGGTAACTTCTGGAGCTACTAGCTTGGGCCTAGGCCCTTAGAAGGTGCTGTCGGAGAGACCAGAGGTCTGGGTCCAGCCGTCCCCAAGGCTCATGGTTCTCAGGAATGAGGCTGGATGCATCAAGAGTGCTTTAGGGGAAGCCAGCCGAGTGCTGATTTGAGTGACTTATAAATGCCAAAAGCAACGTTTCAATCAAGATGACGCAGAGGCAGGCAGGGGGTGGAGGAGCAAGAGAGTGCACCGAACCAGGAGAAGGGCCCACACCTGGGCCCACTCGGGGGACCAGGGGGCTCACTATGGCCCTGAGCACAGGCGCTGGCTCGTCAGCTTGGACTAGGTGCCACTGTGGACAACAGAGGACAAAAGGAAATGGAAGTGGCGAACACAAGAAAATGACAAGTCACGGGTGACACGGTGTGGCTGAGGCTCCAGATGGGGAAGATCCTTCTGGTTTGGTGCAACGGGGACAGACATCATGAGGGAGCAGAAACGGGGCAGAGCCTCCCAGGAATGACACACGGTGTACGCGGGGGAGTGGGGGGGGCGGCGCCCCAAAGCTGTGGCCAACCTGGCAGGGTCCTCAGCATCCCCTTGTCTTCCTCGCCTTCATCTTTCCTTGGAGAACCTGATCCCTGGCTCCCTGCAGCTGACGTCATAAACAAGAACAGCAATGGCACTGTCTGGGCCTTTATTCTCGTCTTTCTGTTACAGATCTGGCTTTAAACTTTCTTCAGTCTTTCAGAAGCAATCCTTTATGATTGTTCAGGAAGGTTTAATTCTTTCCTTTCTTAATGGTTTCCTCATTCACACGGTCATTTATAGGCCCAAGATACTCAATCTTCCATCTGTGGTCCATTTCTCTTGTTCTTCTGGTGACTTTGCTCAGCCCCCTACTCACCTGCACCTACTTTTATGGCCTTTGTCTTTCGGTTCAATACCTAGCTTTCACGCTTTTGTAGGCCACCAGCCCCCACGGATCTCTTCCCTCATTTCCTGAAATGCTATAACCAGCACTGTACAGTCAACCAATTTATTACGAAACAATAGCTTCGGGGCCAGGATTCTACTCCACCCAGGAATTCCCTATCATTCACTACACCGCCCTACCTCTTATGAGCTGGAGCGGGGGCAGTACCCAAACATATTCAGAAAATGTACTGCAAAATAATATGAGGCTTAATGGAGATGCTTCGTTGAAGTTTATAACTCTTAGCTCTTATTACTTTGGGTCACCGTCACAGCACGTCCCCTCTCCACCCCTCTTTGGGGGAGAGAAAGAGGCCTGGAAGGGCTAACGAGATGGACCTCCCTGAGAAGACAGAAAAGGAAAGGGTACTGAGGGAAGCTGTTTTCCAGAGGGACCCAGGGACACGATACACTTCATTCGTCTGAACTTGTAATCCTTCAAGTTTGAATATCACATTCTAAGAAACAATTCTTCCTTTATTTTTTACGTTTTATTGGCGTCTACTTCACCTAACATACAATTTAGTGGTTTAACCATATTAAGACGAGCTGTTCAGTCATCACCAATTTCAAACGTTTTCTTCTTTCTCGTACTTACTGTTGTTAGCTCCTCATTCCCACCTTTCCTCCCCTGCCATGCCCCTAGCTAATTATTAATCCAGTTACTGTTGCTTTAGATTTACCTAAACTGGATTTTATACACAGAAAATTATCCAAAACACTAATAAGACAACAACAATAACAATAAAATGAACCAGAGGAACACCTCAATCGAAAAGGAAGCAGAAAATATTAGAACTGGAAACAACTTTAAAATGGGTCGTAAAGGAGAACAAAGGATAAAGTGTTACACTGTGACTTAACTAAATCTGCCATTATTGACTTTACAATGCTATCTGATAGCAAGGCTATTGACGCCCCGGACTATTGCCAGAGGGGATTCATCGCAGGTTTAACCAGGGAGCTTGCGAAAGGGTTTTGGGTTTTCACTGTCATCCATAGTCTTCTGAAAAACAAGCGATCAGAATTTAAGCGCTGACATTGGATTTTATTATTTACAATCTTTGGATCCCTGGTGGCATAATGGTTATGCATTGGGCTGGTAACCATAAGATCAGCAGTTCAAAACAACCCATTGCTCTACTCTGTGGGAGAAAGATGGGGCTTTCTACTCCTGTAAAGAGTTACAGTCTCAGAAACCCACAGGGGCAGTCCTAGAGGGTCCCTATGAGTCGGTATCGATTCAATGGTAGTGGCTTTGGTTTGGGTTTTAATCTAGTTCCTTAGGATTTCTTAAGTCTAGTGAAAGAGGGAGGAAACAGGAGACATGGAAGTGGAGGACAAGTTTAGAAGCCAGCTAATGTCTATACAGGCAACAAATTTCAATGCATATACATTCTAAATAGGAAAGTAAAAGAGTTGAGCCAAAATTTTCAAGGGGCAGCTTGAGAAGGCAAAGTATTATAAAGAAATGTGCAACGATCAGGAGTTAGAAAACCAAATGACAAGAACATGCTCAGAATTTCTCAAGCTGAAAGAACTGGCGGGTGGGATGGCGGGGAGGAGACAATCAAGACTCGGGCTGCAGTAGTAAAGGTGCCTATAAGCACTATTGTGAGGCCGGTGCAAGGCTGGGCAGTGCTTTGTTCTGCTGGACACTGGCTCACGACGGTTTGGAATGGACTCGATGGCATCTCACAACAACAACATGAGAAAATACATAATGATGCAAGAAGCCTCGCAGGAAGATGGAAGGAAAGTATATTCACACGACTGAAAATTAAATTGGAAATTTTAGAAATTGGAAAATAACTTTAGGAAGATTAAGGAAAAAAATACTTGGAAACTGAATACTACACGGCTTAAAACTTCTGGTTAATAGAAGAAAAATAGGAAGTAGAGGTTTTTAAAAAAATCTCTGGACCCAGACCAATTAGTATGAAAACATGACATATTAAAAGTAGTGCTCAAAGGACAATTTATAGCAATAAACACATCAAAAAGAGCCCAAAATTAAGACCCCCATCTAACACCTGTAGCCATTAGAAAAAGAGCAACAAAATTAGCGCCCAGCCACTAGAAGAAAAGAAATACTAATGATAAGAATGGGAATAAATGAAACAGAAAACAGAAAAAATGATCAAGACAAGATGTTGAATCTTTAAAAAGGAACAACAAACTGACAGACAGTTGGTTTGTTAAACAAGAACAAGAAATGAAAATGGGAGACGTCGAACAGAAACAATTAAGATGAAACGGACAAGAGTAGAATAAAACGAACACCTGTGTTCCAGCTAACGTGTAAACCGCGAAGAAACGGGCAGGTTGAAACACACTCTCTACCTAAATTAACATGCCCACAGGAGAAGCCTAAACAGACCCCTAACAAAAAAAATAGTGAAGTCATTAAAATACTTGTAATTGAGGAATAAAAAATAAATAAATAAAAATAAATTAACAAAACCAAACCTCATAACCGAAATCATAAAAGTCTGGGCCTAGATGGCTTCACTGGTGAATTCTATCAAAACTCAGAGAAGTGTTGACACCAATTCTATAAGCGATTTCAGTAGGAAGGAAAACTCCCAAATTAATTTTATAAAACAAGTATAACCCTGATTAAAAACTAGGCAAAGATATCACTATAAAACAGAGTTATACCAATATCCTTCATGCACATAGATGAAAAAATTCTCACCAAAATCTTAGTCAATAGGATCTAACAATATGTGAAAAACAAACAGAAAAAAACAAAACCCCTTCATGGTCAAGTAGAACTCACACCAAGTATGCAAGGATGGTTCAATATTAGGAAAAAATGTGATCAATCACATACGTAAAACAAAGGGGGGGAAACCACATGATCATATCAACTGATATTAAAAAAGGGCATTTGACAAAATCCAACACGAATTCCAGATAAAAACATTCAACACAATATGAATGAAAGGGATTTCCCCTTGACATAATAAAGGATCCATATCTTTATTATGGATATATATGTCTCTCCAGCCAGCAGTTAACATTACTGGAGAGTAACTGAAGGAATTTCATTTGAGAAAAGGAATCACACAAGGATGCCTTTTATTATCACCCTGCTCAATACTGTGCTCAACATTTAAGCCAGATCTGTAAAGCAGGTAAGAGAAAGGTATCCAAACTTGCAAAGAAAAAGACGCTTTATGTATTTGCAGGTAATATAATCTTATACATGGAAAAATGCCAAAAACTCAGCCAAAAAAAAAAAAGGGCGGGAACTCATTGAAAGATTCAGCAAAGTGGAAGGGCTTAAGGCCAACACACGGAAGTCGGTTGGATCCTTTAGGCGAACAAAAAGGGCCCTGAACAGGGACCATGGAAAGGGTACTCTTTGGAATAGCCACCCCAAACTTAGGAATAACTATCACCAGAGACACAGAAGACCCGTACAAAACCAGAACAAAACTGCAAAACGCTTTTTACAAGACACCAAAATGGCCATTTTGGGTTGAGGGGAGTAGAGAGCCTCGTCTTTTCCCACAAAGTGGTTGGCAATTTCAAACTGCTTGCTGATTTTTGTAGTTAGCAGCCCAATACATAACCTACTACACCACACTGGGTGAGAGGTGGGTAAATATTAACTTGGGTGCAGGAGAAGGCATTTTACAATACTGATGGCGACAGGGGAAGGCACTGGGAGACTTGCAAGGGGTTAAGGGAACAAGTGCCAATACTGTTCTGACCCGATCCTGCAACAGTGGTGCGCGCTGAGGAGAAACTCTGATAGACGTGCTGGCTGCACAGGTGTGACATGGAGCGTGGGAACACAGTCATGAATGTCTATAAGCTTGACGGAGGACATCTGTATGTGTGCTTTTGCTGCAAAGATATCCTTAATGTGGTGGAATAACATTATGGAAATGTCTTAGACATAATCAGACAAACACTTTGAGGGGATGACTTGCTGGGCCCGGGGTATCAGGAGCATAATACAGATCACAAAGACAATGGTCGACACCCTACTTTGGTGAGTAGCAACCAGTTTCAAAAGCTCACGAACAGTCATCTAAGGTGTAACTAGGGGTCTCTACCCATCTGGATAAAAATCACAAGTCAGGGACAAACGGTGAGACGGACTCATGGATCATGCATGCATCCGTTTCCACACTCAGGAGAAAGGAACTTGATGGTGCCCAGTCCCACCATCAATGTTCTGTAAGGGTCACATTAGAAAATCCTGGGAAAAGTGGGAGAAGATGTGAAACATGAAAAATCATAAGAAACAGGCAGAATGGTCGGCTGGATCCTGGGGCGACTGTCCCCCCCAAAAAAGATCAGCTTCCAGTCTGGAAGTGTACCCACCCTGTGCTACAAGAATCAAACATTTAAGGTCAAAAAGGCAATATTCACCCAAAGACAAAGTTTAGAGGGCTAGGAGAGGAGGAAGGGAAATAAGAAACACAAGGAGGAAGCGGGAGAGGGGCGTCTATTGAGACCATTGCAATGGATGAGTTGGAACGAAATGCGTAAGGATGCTTACATGTAAAACTCATGGTCGGCTCTGGAAACGCTCACCTTAATTCACAATAAAAAGTAAACGCAAACAAAACACGATGGAAGGAATATAGGGTCGCTATACAAAAAAGAACCGGCCGACTTCTGACCATTTCAACAAGTCCAGGTTGTCCTGAAAAATGGTGCAAAACGCCCAAGAATGGACAGACGACGATGGAAATGCTTCCACCTGCTGACCCGGCACTGGGCGCAGTCACGAGGAGAACCCAGTCTCAGCGCCTGGTAGAGAAGAAAGCAGAGGGGAAGGAGGAAGACCCCCCCGCGAGATGGAGTGATCCAGTGGTTGTGTCTGCAAACGACGGCTCAATTCCGACAACTGTGAGGACGGCACAGGACTGGGCAGTGTTGCCTTCTGCTGCACATCAGGTCACTGGGAGTCAGACCCACGCAAGGACACGTAACAACAACAATCTATCCCAAAGATTCTAAACTAATGTCAGAGAAAGGAATTCAAGCCAGAAACCTGGAAACTCTCCACGCATCAGACTTTTACATGCACCTCCACACCCCCAAGTCCTATTGATCAGACTCTCATATGCCTTAAAAAACAGATTTTAATTGAGATTTGGGTGAAAGGTTACACGAGTTAGGTTCCTGTTGGACCGCTTCCACGCACGTGCTGAGTGGCGTTAGTCCTGTTGATTACAGAGAGTCAGCATGCTCTGAGCTGTGCTCTGTTAGTTCCCTGCCCAGTACTCGTTTCCCTGTCCCGGTCCTTCTTCTCATCTTGGTCTTAATCTAAGTATTGACCTTTTGGTCACATACAGTTGTTTTTTAGGTAGGACACCAAACTTAGGGGTAATATTTCTATTTTGTGCGCTACTCCACTTTTTCACTAAAAAGCCACTTTTTCAGTGGATAGGTTTAGTTCTAGATTTACATACTGTCTCATGGCGATAGTCTCGGGAGTGGGGGACAGGGGATACGACCCTCTATTCTCTACTGTTCCTGATGGTTTCGCTTTTTAAAAATAAGAATTTGAGTCTTGTTTGGTCACTGTCACAATGGTGAGTGGTGGTAGCTGGGCACCATCTATTTCCTCTCATTTTCAGAGTAGATGAGGTTGTGTTTCTTCTTATAAACTTACTTATTTTCTGTGTTTTGTGTTACCTTCTTATTTTTTGCTCTTAGCAAGTTGGGACCCCTAGCTGTGTCTCAGGTGGCCCTTCATAGGCTTTTAAACCCCAGACACTACTTATTTCACTGTGATGCACAACATGAACTGTCATGTCAATGGAGCTGTCTCGAGACGAGTGTCCTGTACCTTCAAACCTAGAAAACCAATCACACAAAGTGTTTGAGGATTTCTGATGAGCATCCACATTTGGGTCTTCCCTGAGGATATGTGCCTGTACCTTCATATTTATATTTACACATAGCTCCTACAGGTGCCATAGGGTAAGTGTGGGACTGCTAACTACAAGGTCAGACTTTCAAGCCCACCAGGCATTCCTGCAAAGAAACGTGAGGCTATCTCTTCCCGTAAAGTTGCACAGCCTCGGAAACCCTGTACGGGGTCCCTAAGAGTCAGAAACAATTCAGTGGCAGCAGATTCGGACCAACTATCCAGCTGTATACTAATGTGCCCAGATCCATGCCTATGTGATCAGCCACCCCTTCGGACTTTGGCTGTGCTGTGCCCATGACATCCCATTCAATGCCACTTTTATTGCCAAACATGACTTGTTTTGACTGTATAAAATGCACTTTCTGCACCACCACCCTTTTCCTGGTAACCATCAGCGAACACTGATCTCTCTATATTTGGGATCGTACACTATTTGTATGATCGTTATCTTCTTGACTTATTTCACTTAGCATCATGCCCTCCCCCCAGGCCCATCCATGTTTGTTCCCCAGCCTCACTGTGATTCTTTAAGGTTGGATGCATGCACCAGAATTTGTTTATCTCTTCATCTGTTGATGGATAGATCCTTGGGTTATTTCCAAATGCGACTAAAGCAGCGATGAACATAGCCGTGTATGTGACTGTTTATGTCATCATTTTTCCATATATGACACATGGAACCCTGGTGGTGTAGTGGCAACGGGTAGGGCTGTGATCCGCATGGTTGGCAGTTCAAAACCACCAGCAGCTCCTAGGGAGAAAGACTGGGCTTTCTACTCCCATAAAGAGTTACAGTCTCAGAAACCCACCTGGGGAGTCACTGGGAGTCAGCACTGACTGGATGGTATGAGTTTGGCCTGGGTTAAAGTCTAAGACTAGAGACCTGCAAGTGTAGTTGTTTATGCACGCGGCTGCCAACCACAAAGTTAGCAGTTCAAAACCAGCAACCACTGTCTGGGACAAAGACCAGGTTTTCTACTACCATACAGATTTCCAGTCTCGGAAACCCACAAGGGCAGCGCCACTCTGTCTTGTAGGGCTGCTAGGACTCAGAGTTGACTTGGCAGCAGTGAGTTTGGCTTTTTAATGTTCAAAGTATATGAGAGGCGCTGAAAAAGGAAGATCAGTAACCTCTTTGAGAGGGGGAACGAAAGATGTCCATCATCATTGCTCTTATTCCACAAGACACTCCAAGTCTCAGCCAAAGGAATAAGACGAAGAAGTGAAATAGAAGGGACCCAAATCAGAGAGAAGGAAGCTATGATCCTACACAGAGCAGACTACAGATCCCACAAGAAAACCGCTGGAACCAGTGTTGCCCTCGACAAGATCAACACAAAAACCAGTTGGGTTCCTCTGCTCTGAAAGAGAAACCAAGAAAACATCCCATTTACAACAGCCCCCGGGTCCTCGAAATGCCTGGCAACCTTCGTTTGTCTGGATAGTTAGCGTCTCCATCCTCGCTACCCACTGACG
>NW_022111379.1:14183295-14210830 GCF_000313985.2 Echinops telfairi
GGGGCATGCTGCCATTTTCCTTCTGGCCCTGTTTCTGATGAGTGTGGTAAGGCCAGGGGCTCCCCTCTCGGCCCACTTACCGAGAATCAGTTGGGGGTTGGTGAGGAAATACGGTGTGGTGCTGGTGAGGACCTCGGCAGCGGCCAGCCTGGTCTCTGTGGAAAGGTGGTCTTGGCAGGACGAGACGACCAACTGGACCCACTGCTTCAGCTCAGGGGCTGCCGAGTCTCTGCTCTGAGGAACAAAACACAGCTGTGGTTCCGAGCGGGCAGCGGCCGGCTGGCCTGGTGTTAGGTACTAGGGTTGCAAGGAGCTCTGACTGCAGTGGGAAGAACGAGTCTTATAAACGGGGTTTCCACCTCAAGTGATACGCCCAGGAGCAAGATCTGACTACTTTTTCTCTCCTCTGCTGCCATTGTAGCTAGAGAACGAGCTTCTACATTTTTCTGATGCAAACCAGGTCATCAGAAAAGCACTGCATTTGATAGTTTCCATAAAAACAAAAGTTGTGGGGAAATACTGGGGCGTCATAGAGTACTGGTTGTCCCTGGTAAGCAGATGCAGCATCTTCTTCCCTTCGTAACATAAGACCAACTAGGCCCACGGTCGCCCTGCTAAAAACCTCACTTCCCAACTTCCTTTGCCTTCAGGAAGTATGGAGCAATGGGCTGGTGCGACATCACTGGAGGTGCTGCCTGTGCACTGTCATTTAGGAAATGAGTATGGCTTCACTCCCTGGGTTCGCTTTCCTGCTGGCTGAAACCTGGGCAAGATGATAGGAATTTAACCAATCACCTGGGACTGCAAGGCAAGTCGTATGTTGAAGACAGTGTAGGATTGCGTGTGTGTGTGTGGTGAGGGGAGGGTAAGGGGCGCTTGACACTGTTAAACCACGAGGTCTGCTTTGGACTCCTTCCTTCTATCAAGTTTAAGCCATTGGATTTAACACGGTCTCCTCACCCAATTGCACAGGAAGCCCCGGAGGGATGGTAGATACATGTTGGGCTGCTACCCACAAGGTCAGAAGTTCAAAACCACCAGCTACGAGTCAGAAGTGACTTGATGGCAGTGCGCTGAGTAACACTACTACTGAAAACGAATACTGAGAGTCCTATAACTGCCAGAAGAATGAACCAATCTGTCATGGAAGTAGGACAGCTAGAATGCTCCCCAGAAGCAAGGAGGGCAAGACTCTGTCTCGTGTACTTTGGACATGCTATCAGAAGTGAGCAGTCCCGGGAAAAGACATCATGCTTGGTGTGGTCATTACACAATTTCGTGTCAACTTGATAAATAAGTGTAGGGGTGGAGTTAGCCTGTCAATCAGGTCACAGCCCAGATGATGCCTCCTTGTGGGCGTGGCCTTCGCATGAGGATTCCGGGAACGGAATTCCTCTCTTTCCCCAGGGAGGTGAGAGAATACACTCTCTCTGCCTTTGTCTTCTTGCTGACAAGCCAAGCAGAGACTTGCTGAGAGACCTGCGAGGAGCCCTCGCTCTGCTTCACCTTCCTGTTGAAGAGCCACGCTCAGCGAGCTGGAGGAGTCACGTGGAGACCAGTGCCAGCACTGAGACCCATGCCGGTCCTGAGATGCTTCCACCGACATTGGATCCACAAGACGTTTCACCCACCAGCCTGTGGTCCTTCTGCATTCGGCATCATTGCACGTGCTGTGTGAGTCTAAAGAGGAATTTATGGACTAGTATCGGACATATGGGCTAATATCAGAGTGATGGACTTGATTGGGCTGGGCTGGTTTCCCAACATAGAATTACTCTCTGGTATAAAGCTCTCTCTTACTCACACAAGAGTGTTTCTGAATTTGTTTCTCTGGTCAACGTGGTCTAACACACTTGGTGGAGGGGCAGCAAGAAAGAGGACGACCCCTCTCGAGATGGACTCACACAGTGGCTGTCGCAATGGTCTCCGGCCTGGCAGGAATGGTGAGGATGGCTCGGGACCAGGAGGTGCTGGCACACAGGGCTGTGGGGAGGCAGACCCATTTGACAACACTCACAGCTGCTTAAATGAAGCCCCGGTCTGTTCACGTCTCTAGAGAGGGGCCTGTTGTTTGGAATGGACTTCACCTGCCCTGTTACTGCAATCATTTTAGATGTTCAAAACGCAAAGAGTGCATTCTGATGCACATTCAGTCATCCTGGGGCACTCCCAACTGAAATGGTAAGTCTCTTAGACCTGGAGGAAGGTGCTGATTCCCATTGGACCAAGAGGCCCAGGTTTTCCCAAAGAAAATTTTCTGAATTTTCATCAAATGTCACTTCACAGTGTAAAACATGACAAAATAATAATTTATAAATTATCAAGGGTGAGGGAGGGAGGGAGGGAGGGAGGAGAAAAATGAGGAGCTGATACCAAGGACTCAAGGAGAAAGAAAATGTTTTGAGAATGATGAGGGCAACAAATGTACAAATGTGCTTGACACAATGGATGTATGTATGGATTGTGATAAGAGTTGTACGAGCCCCCCAAAAAATTATTTTAAAAAGAAAAAAAAGATGTACACGATAATTGTACAGAAATAGCTTTAGATGAGAAAGATGTCTTTTATAGACCTAGTGAGCTGCCTTCTTGTGAGGACTTTAGAATTCAGTCATCCTCAGGTCCCCTAAACATTCTGGGTTCCCGGGGCCCAGATATGAGGGGGCTTCAAAAAGTTCTTGGAAAAAAAAATCGCATGTCTTTTCATTCCATTTTTCCAAGAACTTTGTGAAGCCCCTATACTTCCCTATTAGATCATTTCCTGTCCTTACAGCCTAGTAATGACCAACTCACGGCGACCCCAGATGTATCAGAACGTAACCAGGCGCCATCGGGTTTTCAATGATGGCATCTTGGGACGTAGGTCATCAGGCATTTCTTCTGAGGTGGCTCTGAGTGGACTCTGTTAACCACTGAGTAATGTAACCACATGCACCACCTAGTTATCTGTCCACTTCTCCTCTCTCAATAGGCTGTACCCATAGTTTTTGTTCATATTTGGACCTGCAATGTCTAGCTCAGAGAAGGGTTTGTAGTTAGGGCTCAGAATCAGCAATTACGCCATCGTTATCACAGTGTGATAATGTGCAATCAAGATCTTCAGCTCATTTTACTGTGATGTCCACAGGCTCCATTGTAATGAATGCTTCTGTGGTGGCAGCATCTTTCTTGTATCCACCTATGTGGGCATCTTCCTGAGGATCCACCTGTTCAATTTATGTGAGTTTCATCTGCCGCTGAAGCATAGGTCAAACAGGCATTAATTACATTGGGCCCTGCTATGTCCTGATATGTTAAATTTTAGTGATATCTTTTCACTACATTGTGATCCCAGATATTCTTGGAGTAGCCGGTTCTTTCCTGTCTTAGTAAAAAAAGAGCTTAACTCAAGAAATGGTAAAAATCCTAAGGGTTTGGATATATGTTTTGCAGGTAACGTAGAAGCTGCGACATACAGGCTGAGCACGTACGCCATGCTGATTCTGCTTAAGGGACAAGTGACTGTTCCTGATCACTTCCGGGTAACCAAGAGCACAAGAACTCAAGAGTCCAGGACAGGGGCACAATCCGCCTTACCTCCTCACATGTCTGCACGTATTGAACAATCACTTTGGAGGCAAGTCTCAGAGCTCTGCCTTGTATCTCAGACCTAGAAAAAGGACGCGAAGATAAAGTCACACATATTTTGTAGACGCGTGGCATTTGTTGATAGTCTGTCATCCGTGCAGATGTGAACTCTGGGAATCTCTAACGCCTACAACTCCTATTGTAGAGTTATCTATTAGCTCTTTAATGCTGTTAGAGTTTCATGTAGGTATTTTGAGGTTCTTTCACTGGGTGTATAAATATTTATTATGGGTATGTACTCTTGTTTGATTGGCCCTTTAATCATTATGTAATGTCTTCGTCTCTTATGCTGACTTTTGCTTTAAAATCTATTTAACCAGAAACTAATATTGCCACTCTTGTTCTTTCTGATTTCCCTTAACTTGACGTATTTTTGCCCATTGTTAGGTTTCAGCCTGTTTTTAATTTTTATGTCTAAGGTGTGCCTGCAAGAGTCTGTTGCGAATTTCTACCCTCAGGTTCTTTAAATGCCTCCAGAAGCAATTGCGTTCTAATTTTCTGATGTGAACCATGGACCGCATTCTATTGTTCATGCTTAGACCATGGCTCCAAGCGGAAGCTTTGAAAGAAATGGAAGGCCTGTGTTCCTAGACCAGGACTGTGTGCATGTCAAGGCATGACTGACATGATCATACATAGCAGCAAGGCCACACAGGCCACATTGAGGGCAAACCTTTCTGTGGAAGCCACATCCATTGTCCAGACCAAGAACTCCTTTGGAGTTCGATGCACACAGCACTCTGTCAGGGGAAGCCACTCACTCAGGTCCATGCAATGAAGCACTTTCAGTATCTGTTTGTAGAAAGAAAGACCAAAATCTTGAAAAATCAAATACTTATGAAAATACTGGTAGATGCTAAATAGTAACTACTTGACAGACAAGGGGGGGGGCGTCTATCTTTCAAAAGACGTCCCTGACTTCTTTCCCCTGAATACCTCTGGGAGACCGAGGCAGGTGCAGCCATGCCAGCCTCGAGGGCTCTTCGAGCCCCGCATGCGGGTCTACTGCACGTTCCCCCACTGGGCGCTCCACGTGGGCATTTGCGCTCACATAGCCATGGGAGCACAGCCTGCCCTCTGACTCATTCCATAGTCGATTTTCAATGATTTGTTTCCTGAACATACCAGAGTGGCTTACGCTGTCGTCAGTTAATCTCTGACACCGATACCACAGTTATCAAAAGCTTCTCTCAGTGCCCTTCTGTCCATGAATCCATGCCAAGCACTACATACAAAGACTCCTTTGCTCTCTGGATGCCGAAGCTACTTCCCATTACCCCTGGAGAGTCTGAGCTCAAGCCTGCCCTCGTGATCTTCGGCTCTGGTGGGCTCCGCGAGGAGCGTGGGGGTGGAAGGGAACGGCCGGAACACCGGGGCCTTTACCTTGCAGAAGCATTCTGGGTGCGTTTCCTTCATAGCCATCACCAAGAACTTCTGTCCCGCCTTGGGCAGCAAGGGCGGCTGTGCCTTCTCTGCTCCTCCCTGGGCTGTGGCTGAGAACCTTTCCAACAGGGCGTCCAGGGTCAATGAGCGCACCTCAGAGAAAGTAGACTGCAGCAGCTGAGAGAAGGAGATGGGGACATTCCTGGCCTGCTCTCCAGCCTTGGCTGTCATGGCCACCACAGCTGCTATGGCTAGTTTGGTGAGGCTCTGGAGGTACTGGGGTAGGCCTGGCACAGTAAAGGTATAGGGGAACCCCGTGATCAGCTCCGATCCGGCGATGATCCCGTTGACTTCCTCCCAGATGTCAAGGCTCTCCAGAACTGAAACACAGAGGAGCGAAGGAAACAAGACAGTCATTTATTCAACATGGGAGAATGGTAGGCTCTGAATACACTAGGTGAGATTATCAGATATAGTATTTTTAATAGATGTCAAATGACCAAAGTAATAAGCAATGGGTTCACTATAAGGTTCAGACGTCTGACCCAGAGGCAATTTCTATTGAGGGCACTAAAAATTGTTTATAGAGGGAGACAAAGACATTGAAAACATGCTCCTGGCACACTTCTTCGACATCCAATAAATGTGAACTCAGTGGCATCTTAAATCACTGAGCCTCCGAGCGGACGAGGGCCTAAAAGGACATCTCGTTCAAACGTCCTCCAGAGGCTGGATTCTGGGCACAGCAGCTCGTCCCCGAGGTTTTTGGTTGAAGCGTACAATGGCCTGGCGCTCATAGCCAGGCTAGTCCACTGTTAGTAGATCTAATGGCTGTAGTTCTTCTTGACGTTTTCATTTTCTTACCTAATTGCTTATTTTTAGACTCCCAATGAGAGTCCAATATTTACTTAGCTGTCCGCTAAGCATTGGGCTGCTAACTGCAAAGGGGGTCAGTGGTCGAACCTACGGATCGCTCCACACGGGAGAAGGATAATGCTTTCTGCTCCCAGCAAGTTTTACAGCCTCTCAAAGCACAGATAGAGTCAGTAGGACTCTGAATCGATTTGATAGCAGTGGATAAATAATATATACTTATATTTACAGAATGACAGTTCTTTAGACATAAGAATTCATTTCTTATTAAACATCCCAAGTTTTCACTAATTCGTTAACCAGTCTGATGTGTTTCTTCCTGACTTTGCCATTCTGCTCATCTAGAAGAACATTAGTCAGCCTCGATAAAACAGTGCACTGAAATGTATATAGCATGTCTACATTATTTCTCTGATCAGCCTGAAGTGACAATTCTAGCAAAAAAATGAATACATTTAGCCTAAAGGTACTTACCAGAGACGTTTTAATGCGACTCCACAGGTTATATAGTGCTTTTTACATTTGTCATCTATTAGATTACTGAACCTCAGTGACACCTCAAGAATTATCATAAATATAATAAGAATGTAAAGTTAAAGGTAACCATTGGAAAAACCTAGAAATTAAAAAAATTATGTAGCTTTGTACAAACCTATGAATTAAAAGTATAGAATATTCACATGACATATTCACATTGTTTCAAAGTGTTAGTCCCAAGGGACATAATAGCAACTCAGGTCCCGTGGAGGCCACCATCACCATCCGCCACTGCGGGCACACCTCTGCTCGGAACTCAGGTTGTGAAGCAGCCAGGGCTGAAGCAGAAGGCAGTCATGCTCACAGAGCCAGAAGGTGACCCCAGGCCGTCAGAATCTCCAGCCTTTCTATCAGCTCTAGTTCCAGGGCCTAAAAAGAGAACCGCGTGCAGTTGAGTCCAGGCAGAGCCCTACTCTGGTCCCCTGCTGCCTCAGGACAACATGCAGTAAGGAGGGATTCTATTGGCTGGCATTTGATGACTCAAGGATCTCCTCTTTACAATCGAATTAAAAAAGGAAAAGAAATTGTGTCAATGATTCTGAGTCCTTTTCAAAGGAACCTGTTACCTAAAAATAAGAGATTGCAGAAAGAGTGGAGATCACTGGGTTAGAGAGCTGGGCCCGGGACATAGCTGCTTGCTTCTTTGAAGGCCCTGAGGAGGGCCGGGCGGCACTACCCAGAAGCCAGACAGTGGGGCGCATGCTTACAGGGACTTCATTTTGAACGTCTTGGCCCACACTGCCTGTAGAGTTCATTGCAATGCCATGAACGTCTCACGAGCACAGATCAGGCACTTTGGGAGATGATTCAGAGTTGAGTAAGAAAACAAGATCTGCTATCCGAAACATCTTAAGATGGTTGCCGCGTGTGCCAAACTGATTCCAGCTCACAGGGGCTTCGTGGGACAGAGCAGAGCTGCCCCCTAGGGTTTCCAAGTCTATGAGCTTCTCAGAAGGCCACCAAGTCTTTTCTCTCAAACTAGGAGCGTTGACCTTGGTGAACAGCCAAGTGCATCAGCAAGATTCCTCGCTTTAGGACTAACGGAAGGATAAAGACGAGTACATAAGACTACCAATAATGGCAACAATAAAAATTTAAAAATGCTTAGAATAGTGTCCAAATATAAGCACTGACATTTGTATTTACGATGCACAGCACTATTCTATTCTTATAAAACAGAATATACTTAGTGTTTAATGGAGCACAAATAGATTGTAAATAGCTACCAATTCAAAGATGGGTAGTTCAGACCCACCCAGCAGCGTTCCGGTGGCCATCTGTTTCTGTAAAATTCATAGCTCAGAGAGTCTGTCACACGGGGTGGGGGTGTGTGTGTGGTGTCCTACTCAGGGCGTTGCACGGGGCCCTGCCAACAGGTTCCTAGAATCAATGTGCCGACAGGAGAGGCCGGGGCTGGGTCACCTGGTTGAAAACCACCAGATGCTAGTCATGTGGCCACTTTCTCCAAACTACTGCTGAGAAAGAAAACTCTGTCTGCGGCGGTGCTGACCCAGAGACACCTGGAGCGGTCTCCCTAACTCAAGGTGACCAGATTTGAACATTGGTAAAGCAGGACACCATTGGTAAAACTCATATCCTGGCAAAATAGCCACATGGCAGCCGAAAACCATCTACCCTAGCTTGTCGTGCATTCTTTCCAAAAATCAGGACTTTTTAAAAATGCCGCAGGGCACGCGAAAAATTGTTAAAAAGCGGGACTGTCCTGCCAAAAGCGGGCGTCTGGTCACCTTACTCTAACTCGAGTGCTGGCGAATCACATGGAGGGCGGCCAGACTACCAACCATGACCCCGTGCTCTGCTTCCGGGGTGCCCATTCCTGTGGGTGAGAACGCGCACTTCTAACAAGTTCACAAATGCTGCTGCCAACCTAGAAATGTACGAGAGGGCTGCAGTTGATTGCAGTTACTGTCAAGTTGCTTCTGACTTGCTGCAACACCATTTGTGCAGCAAGCACGGCTCCATACCATTTTTAAGGCTATGAGCTCTTGGATGTAGGTGACCAGGTCTTACTTCTGGGGTATCCCTGGGTGGGCTTGAACCACCCATCTTTCCATTAGTAGTTCAGCTTAACACCCAGGGTTCCCTAAGCAGCTTCAATGGCTAACAAAGAAATATGACCATCCTTGGTGTCAGGTAAGCATGGCCTGCCAATCACCAGGCTGGCAGTTCAAACCCAGCCACTCAACGAGAGCAATAGAAGACTATTCGTGTCTGTAAAGACCCGCAGTTTGGGGAACCCTTGATAGGGCCACTATGAGTCCGAATCTACTTGCTGGCAGTTGGCTTGGCTTGGCTGGTACAGTGGTCCTCAGCCCAGGATGGGGGTGAAATTCTTCTGAAGAGTTTCAGGAAAATAGTCATGGCACAGTACTGGAGTGCATCCCTGAGGCGAGAGACCTTCAAAAAGTTCAAGGTAAAGAATGGAATGAAAAGAGAATGGAATTTCCCTACCAACGTTTTGAAACTCCCTTGTGTTTGGCGCTCTATCCTGCTCTCTAAGCTGCATTTGGCCGAGATCTTCAAACAGTGTTCACCTCCTCCAGCCTGTGTCCTGTGATACCAAACAGGCCCCACTAGATCAAAGTGGGGCCTTTATTTTCGTTTCTACTAGTGCGTTTTGTCTACACGCTCACGGCAGTCCTTGGATGGAGTTCCTCTATGTTCTTTCGAGTTTGATAAATTTTAAACCTTCACTCTTCCACCTGGAGCCTGGATCTTGATTCCTCTGGGTTTCCTCCCATCCTCCTTCTGTCCTGCCTTTCTGGTACAGCCAAGTGTTCCAGTGAAAGTATCAGGTCACTGCCTTACTGGTTCTATCTTGGTTTCTGTAAATTACAGCTCACCAGATGGAAGGAAAATGCTTTCTACCACCTGCTGCAAAGATAATTCCTAAACTTGGAACTCATGGACCAATAAAACATCAAAAACTAGTGTACACTGCCAACTGTATTTCACAAATCCACGATCGTCTCATAAGAGAGAAGCTATCTCAACATCCCAAAGGGGGGAAAGCCACTGTGTCGCGGGGAAGGACAAGCCCTTAAATGAAAACAGCACCGCAGAACAGCTTTGAAGAATCTGAGGAAAGCTTCCTGAGGCTGGTCTGGTTGGATAGCAGTGCTGTGGTCCACAGATCGTTCCTACAAAGGCCCCAGGGGGCCTCGCCAAGCCCTCTCGAGTGGACCAACAGATTGTCTGGGCCAAGCAGCACAGGACCCTCCCTCTGGCCATCTCAGATGTGTTCTCTCTGCAGCTCTCAGGACTGGGGCAGCTTGCAGGTCTCAGGGTGAGGCTTGCAAACTCAACGATGGTCGCCCAAATTAACTTCAGATTTCGGAGCTGGCGGCCCCTGAGAGTACAGGATCCCTGAGCAGTACAGAGGTCGACAGCTTGGCCGCTGCCAGAGGGGTCCCAACAGGCCCAGAGGGTCCTCAGAAGACAAGTCTGGTGGTCTGTTTGCAGTGAAAACTCCAGGGAGCAGTTCTCTAGAAGCCCCAAGGCAAGGGGCTTCAGAAGATGGAATCAACTAAACGCTATCTGACCACAACGCCCCCTCACGAAAGGAGGCAAAGTGCAAACTTCAAGCCGGCTGCTGACAGAGGACTCAAAGCACCCAGATTGTGAGTGAGGAGGGTGTTGTTCAGTGTGTCCCGTTGTATTACTCAGGGATGCCTGTCTCCTCCCACGGGGAGACCACAACCCCACGGGCCGGCCCAGTGCCACTCATCGTTGAGCTACTGAGCTATTCATTTTGTTAACACTTCATTTGAAACCCCCCCCCCCCAATCAAGCTAATCTTGAACTATGCATGTTGATCTTGATAACTTTACCAAAGGCATTCTGGGAAAAAAAAAATTGTGGATGATATCATTACCACATAATTATGGATGCAGTGGGGTTATACCATCAAAGCATTTAATTTAGGTGAACTTAACTCTAAGTACTCAGCACACAGAGAGCCGGGGAGATATTGGAAAATAACAATTAAACGAGAGAGGGCAGTTTCACCTGACATTCCAACCACGGGATGTCTGTGCCAGTAGGTGACTATCTGGCTCCCTCAGACCTCAATCCCGAGTTCACTGGCATCAGGTCAACAACTGTCACTGGGTTTCTGACTCCCACTTCTTTTTCCCAAGGAGTGGGTTTGAACTGCCAACCTTTTTTGTTTGGTTAGCTGCCAAGCACTTTGACCACTGCTCCACCAGGGATCCGCCCTCAGGGCAGTGGTTCTCCAAAGTTAGAGCGCTCACCCGTTTCTGATTCCGTAGGTCTAGGGTAGGGCCTGAGAACCTGCATTGCTAACAAGCTCCCAGGCGATGCTGATGCTGCTCGTCCAGAGACCACACTGTGAGAATCACCACCGCAGACCATCTGAGATCATCCGTGCCTCTCGCGGTGTAAACATCTTGCCGCACTAAATGTGTATAATTCTAGTGTTTAAAGGTATTTGTTTTGTATACCATGGCCTCTAATCATAAGCCAAGGCCTTCATCTTGTGCTCATCCCAAGAGCCCCTGAATATTATACAGTTCCTAGCCTTCATTGTTACGACATTAATCAGAAGAACCGGATAGCCTTGTGCTGCTCTGGCCAAAACGAGAGGGGGTAAGAGAGGAGAAGCGCCCAGGCGCAGAATGACAGCATTTTCCGGGGCCAGGCTAACATGGCGGTAGCAGAGGCAAGAACCTCAGCAGTCACAACAAATCGAATCTACTACTTAGAAGGGGCAATCGGCATCCACAAAGGGGGTACGCTCCTCAGGACTGAGAAGTCAGCCAGCCAAGGAAAAATGGTTTCCCTGCTAGGGAATACATCTCTTACTGGGGATATCACACAGGTGATAGAGACGCTGGCAGATCACTACAGAGGGTCACCTACTGCTGAACCACAGCAAGAGGGCTCTTCACTCTGCCTGACCTTATCTGCGCTGTTCCATCTGCCCAACCAACAAAGGAGCCTCTTACTTTTCATACATTGTCCCCAAACCAAATGAGGCCGGTTGTTGTCAAGGAGATTCTGACTCCTGGGGACCCTGTGTGTCAGAATGACTGTGCTCCTCAGAGTTTCCAAAGGCTGAGGTGTCAGAAGTCGATCGATCACCCGGCTTTATTTCTGAGGCCTTTTAGCCTTTTGATGAAAAGCCCATCATGTTACCCGTTTGCACCACGCAGGGAGCCAGAGGCCCTGAACTCCATGACACCACTGGCCAAGGAGCATTTGCAGACATACTTGTTCTAAAGGGGCTTTCTGGACCTCCAGGGCAGAGCAGAACTGCTCCGTGGGGTTCCTGAGACCATCAATGGCTGTGGGCGCAGACAGCTTCATCCTTCACCCTCGGAGTGGCTGGTGGGTTTGAACTGCTGCCCTTGCAATTAGCTGTCCAATGGGAAACGCACTCAGCCCGACAGGCTCTCCGGCCTCTCTCTCCTGGAAAGTAAACAACTCTGGAAAACACAGAGCAGATGCTACCTCGTTCTGTCTCAGAGAACTGGAGCTCTGGTCAGAGATCTGTAATCAGATCCAACCAAGGCTCTTATCTGGGACTACCATTGATAAGATGGTTCTAAAAATAATCACAGATGATAATTTGTACACTCTGTGAATGTTAATGTCCTGTTATGCAATTTCTCAGTAAAAAAAAATATTTGGAGAAAAAAGGAAGCCATAGGAACAACAACAGAAAAAAAAATCAACTGATTCAGAACGTCTTGGCTTTGCCTTATCGAAGGGAAATTCCATTCTTTTATTTAATCCCCCGCCCCTCCCAGTAAACTGCAATCCTGACCCCAGGGGCCCCCAGTGGCAGGGAGCGGTGTGGAGACTAATTTGGGGTCTGAGAAGAAACCCTCAATCTGTGTGGGTTGTTTATTTCTTGCCTACTTTCTTTTCTAGGCTTTCGAACCCTCTTCAACCCTTGCTTACCCAGGCGTGCCCCACCCCCTAGACACACATCCCTCTGAAAACACTCCCTCGCTCTCTTCCGCCCAGCCCATTCTCAAGCACATGATCTTTCAAGCGCATGACTGCTTATCTGTGCCGAGGGAGGAAGGAGGGCGCGCTTCGGAGAGTGTTTTTTGAAGACTATCTTGTCAAGCCATAAAATAAACACACAGCTCCTCTGCTTGGGAGACAGTGAGTCAGAAAGAGCCCAACCAAGACTGTGCGGAGGTGAAAAGTGAGCTCATCGGCCCCGGGGTGGGGGTGGGGGCCAATATCTTTGCTGCTCCTTCTCGCCTCCGCCCACCAGCCCATCCCTGCCTTTGCCCAACACAGGGAGGCCGTCAGGAAATACTTGTGGAGAAGCACATGACAACTGAAGGGCACAAACATGAAATTGTTTCTGAACACATTCTGGTTCTTCTTCTTTGTCAGTGAATTGCTTCAGAGGTGACGATGACGGAGACTTGAGGAATATCAGAAACCTCAGGGCTCCCTCTGTATCATGACAAGCGTTAGCCACCAAGCACCAGGGACTTCTTCTCCCTCAGGCAATGGGACACAGTGTGCAAACTACTCTGGGAACCCATAGCTGGTTGGGAGACTGCCTTCAGGAACTCCGTTTCCATTTGGTCCTGCGGGTAAGGGGTTGGGCGGCTATAAGGCTGGCAGTTCAACCCTCTCAGCTGCTTCCTGGGAGACAGCTGGCCCTGCAAAAATGGACAGTGTCAGAAACCCGGCCCAGGGTCAGTGAGAGCCAGGAGGAACTCCAAGATGTGCGTTCATTATGGTTTATTTTGGGGTTTTCCATTCATCCACCTCAGCCACTTGCCAGCGTCTCCGTTTTCAGTTCTGGAAGCCTCTCAGGTGCTAGGGTTTGTACCCTAAGGAACAGCATTTCAGACAGAAGGGTTCCCCCGCAGCAATACAAGGGATTAACACTAGCCAGGGGCGGTGCTACAGGGTGTAGTGTATAACCAGCGGAGAAGTGAATAGAAGCGCTGGGAATGCTCCTAGTGCATGTGGATGGTGGCATTAGGCAAATAGCAAACGGAGCCAAGCCTGGGAGTGAATGGCGGCCAGCAGGAGCTCTGCAGGCTACCTGGCTGCAGGGACCACGCAGCAATTTCTTCCTGCTGTGACCTTTGGACAGGGATAGCTGTTTTCCCCTCAACGCTGGAGTTGTTTTGCTTTTTTTAATGTGACTGTTCAAGGCCCTTTCACAACTGTTTTTAGGTGACCTTCACCTCAATCTTCCAAGGGTATTATCCCCACTTTACATTTGAGGAACAGAGAGATTGCAAAACAAGGTGATCAAGGTAATTTCTATTTTTACCCAGGAAGGATTAACTGCTACAGGAGCTGCCTTTTCACTGTAAACAACCAGAAAACTGAGCAAAATGTATGAAATGATTGCTTTTTAAACACTGAACTTAGGCAGTGCAGGGCTGTGATCACCGAGAGGAAAGAAACACACCGGGAGAGTCAAACAATGGTCAAAGTGGCTGTTTCAAACCCTGATCCAGAGAGAGGGAACCAAACAGAGCCCAGCTGTCTTGATGAGTTCAAAAGAGATCAGTTTGGGAAGACGGTCACAGACACACATTTACTGCTATCAAGTCGATGCCAACTCATAGTGCGTGACCCCAGCACACAGGGCAGAACTGCCCTGCTGCCCCATGTGAGTTTCCAAGCCTGTAATTCTTTGTGGGAGTGGATAGCCCCGTCTTTTTCCTACAGAGTGGCTGGTGGTTTTGAACTGCCTACCTTTCAGATTGCAGCCCACCAGGGCTCCTTGGGGAAGACTGCAGCATCTGGGATTGGTGGAAGAAGCACACCAGTGAGGAGGACTATGGACACAGAGAGAACGCGGTGGGGAGCTCTTGAGTCTTGGCTATGGATGCCTGGGGGTGAAACACCAGGAGGGTGTGGGGGAAAACCACAAGACAGTGGGCAGAGCAACTCTGAAATTCAGAGTTCCCCTTCCCACCAGCCAGAGTGGAGAGAGCATGCAACCCATGCTTCTTCAGGCAGAGCCTCTACTAGAGTATCACAGTAAGACCATCAACAGAAACCATACGGACAAGCTCAGGGGCCTACCACATGACTGAAGTACACGATCACACAGAACTCAAAACAAAAGAAACGGAAGACAGCCCAACTAGAAGACCGAGACTGTCAACGCATAGGTATCAACACAACACTTATGTGCATCAAAAGATTTCACCCCAAGAGTGACAAATGAACCCACAGATG
This sequence comes from Echinops telfairi, assembly GCF_000313985.2. Taxonomy (NCBI): domain Eukaryota; kingdom Metazoa; phylum Chordata; class Mammalia; order Afrosoricida; family Tenrecidae; genus Echinops; species Echinops telfairi. The sequence continues at coordinate 14,197,933 of NW_022111379.1, forward strand.
GGGAAAATCTCTAAAAGACATAGAAATCATCCATACTGCATCAATTTTAAAAGATCAAACTTCATTAAAATATGAGCACAGGACACGCAGACACTTCTCCAAAGAAGACATTCAGGTGGCCAACCAACAGGCGAAGAGAGGCGCCCAACCACTGGCCCCTAGAGCAGCGGTTCTCAGCCTTCCTCATGCCGCGACCCTTCACTGCAGCAACTCCTGTTGTGCTGACCCCCAACCACAACATTATTTTCGCTGCTACTACGTAACTGTAACTGCGCTACTGTTATGAATCGTAATATAAATATCTGATATGCAGGATGTGTTTTCATTGTTACAAATTGAACATAATTAAACGTAATTAAAGCATAAATCACAAAACAATATGGAATTATAGATTGTGAAATATTTATGTGTTTTCCGATGAAAGTGTCGTTCGACTCCCAAAGGGGTCCCAACCCACAGGTTGAGAACCACTGCTCTAGAGCTATCTTAATTAAAAAAAAAAAAAAAGATGAGCAATCTCATCCCAGCATCAGCACCCAAGTTAAAAAACAAAGAAAGAAACCAGCAAATGCTGGTGAGGGTGCAGAGAAACTGGGCCCTCCAACACGGCTGGTGAGACTGGGAAATGGGGCATCCACTGTGGAAAATGGTAGCACTTCCTTAAAAAGAGGGAAATAGAAGTATTCGATGACCCTGTCATCCCTACATTTGAACTGGACCCAAGAGAAAAAGAGCAGCGGCCCAGAGAGCCGCCCACTCAGAGGCACCGCAGCGCTAGTCACAGGAGCTAAGGGATGGGGAAACGGAAAGCTCATTAGTAAGAGGATGGACACACACACGCTGCACATGCACACGGAAGAGTACTCTGCCACATTAAAGGGCTGTGATGGGTCTGGAGGACATTATGCTGCGGGAGTGTCACTAGAAAAGGCCAACTACTGTATGAGACCACTCTTGTAGAAAGTCACGAGAGGGTTTAAAATCCCCATGGATGGTTACAAGGTTCGTAGGGGAAGAGAGGGTGAATCACTGGCTAGAAGGGACACATGTGTTTAACTTTGGGTGAAGGAGAAGGCAAGGTACACTAAGAGGGAGGTCAGCGAAAAGATGGAGGCAGGGAAAGACCCTCGCAGGAGTGCCAGAGTTCAAGGCTACAGAAGCAAATGCTGCTGTGTACATAGTCAGCTAATACTGGTGCTGTACAAGCAGACAGCCATTCAGGCTAAGTGAGCGGGGGATGGAGAGCGGGTCTGTGCCCACAAATAGAGATAGCCTCGACACCAGACTTTCATACAGATGTGTTTACCTTTCCTGAAAATGTACCTCTCAATGTAGTGGAGCGCACAGGGAAAAGTTAGACAAAATCAAAGACCTTCCGGGAATGTGTCACTGAGTCTGGGGATTCGAGACCATGGTCTTGGGGGGACACGAAGGTCAACTAGTCTAAGTCTATCAAGGCAATGTTGTATGTCCCACTTTGTGAGTAGTGCCTGGGGTCTTAAAAGCTTGTGAGCAGCAATCTAAAGGGACAATCATGGATTTTTTTCCCCTGTCTGTGTAAAAGAATGTTGAAGACACATGTAAACAATAGTCTATCAGTCTCCACAAGAACTAGATGTTGTTCGGCTATTGCTACTAACTGCTCTGAGAGGGATCCCAGTAGAAGATGCTGGGTAAGGTGTAGGAACAATGTGAAATACAACTCAAAAATCCTAAGGGACACAAGAGAGCCAGATGGAGACTGGTGGAAGCGCCAGGACTACGGCCCTTAGTCACCCTTTGGGTATGAAAACGGACTCGCTCCCATGGCTCCGTCTTCAGCCAGGCAGTGGCCGGGTGGCTGGGGATGGGTTGATTGGAATGCTTGACCATTTGGGATTGGACAGGGCAGCATTTTAGTTTGGAGGGCTTAAGGGAGTTGGAGGTGAAACATGGAATGGGTGGTGTTGCTCGGTGGGGATTATAGTCAGTGACTTCTCTGGGTTTCTCAATGGAAATAGGCTCTGCTCTGTGGCCCTTCACTCAATGCACAATAACAAGAAAGTAAAAGATAGTGATGCAAATTGAACAGGAGGAGGAGAGGGATTGAAGACCTAAGAATGCAAATGAGACTTCTAGAGGCAAACAACCCCAGAGCTAAGATGAGAGAATTAGCAGAATTAGCAGGTTAGACAGTGCACAAGAAAGGACTAGTGAATTCATAGACAGAAACTGGAACTATCATAAAAGGACAGGCAGAATAAAAGACTCAAACCAGTGATCCGTTCTGGAAGACAACTTCCAGGGACGAACACCAGTGGACTCCCCAAAAGAGAACAAAGAAGAAGGAACAGAAAAATATCCACACAAATGAGGCGGCTGAGACAGTCAGATCTCCATATGTTGAAAAAGCGAACTTTTTCCTAATCTTATGATATACACGAAGATTAACTAGAAGTGGATCATAGACGTAAATGTAACATTGAAAGCTGTAAAACTTCTAGGAAAAAAACATTAGAGAACACCTTTAAGTCCTTGAGAAAGGCGAAAGATTTCTTAGTTCGAACCTCTTGCTTTTGAGGTTGCCTAAGAATAGACAACCAAATATTTGACACTTTTATACTTTGTAGCTTTTCAGACCCATCTCAGTGCTGCAGATATAATTCTGCCGTAGCAGTGAGTTACTGCGTGGTCTCTTTCCTCCTCGTTTCCTGACATGGCTCAGTCACTTCAGTTTTTCATACGTATACGTGAATATCCCATGTATTTTAGAGTAAAAAAGCTTTCCCATATATGAATACTCTCCTATCTCCACAGTATTCTGATACTGGTGGCTTAGTTTAATGATTCGATTATTAGAATTATCAAAGGCCCCATGGAGGTTGCTTATGTTATCACTCAGAAAACTGATAATGTTGCCACTGAAGTGGATCTGGGATCTAGTCCTATACCTTAGATATGAATCAATTTTGAGCTTGTACTTAACTGTAAGCCCTAATCTAAGAATAATCAGTTCTTATGATGACACCCCACTCAATACTTACCCTCAATGAAGGGATCACTGAAGAGATAGGTGCTATAGCAAAAGGTGGTGAAGAAATCAGATGGTGCCAGGCTATCAGACCTCTATAGCATCTGAGGTCTTAAAAGCTTGTCTTAAAACAACCAATCATTGAAAGGTGTCAGCTAAACCGACATGGCAGAAGCACATGATCCAAGGATTGTAATAACAAAATCCACGATCAGAGGGGGAAACCGTCTAAGAGCTGAAATTTTGGCCTCTGGCTTACAGAAGGTGATAGAAGACAGGGAAAGCCCCACATCCATTTTTCAGAAAAGCCACAGGGAGTAAACTTCCACAGGTTTCTCTCGCAACGATGACCAGGGGCTCAAAAAGCCTTACCCTCAGACAGAGTACATCCGAGAGTGAATTAATGCAGATATAGTTAGGTTAAAATGTAATGGTATTATAATTTGTTTCCTCCTTCAATCCATTCTTAATTTGTTCTAGTTTTTATAATTTTCTGCTTTCTGTCGGACTGAAGCTTTTCTGTGTTTTGGTGTGATTGTCTGTATGTGAAATCCAGGCAGGCAAATCTATAGCGACAGTCACTGGATGAACAGTTTCTTCGTGTTATGACAGGGGAGGTTAGGGGGAAAGGGGTGCTGATAACAGTGAGTACAAAAGTGAAGAATATGTTCTACAATTGATCGTGGTGATGACTGCACAACTCTCTAAAAAATATTCAAACCACTGAATCATGTGGTATTTTAATTACATGTCAATAAAACTGTCAAAAAGATGAAAAGTGTCTACTCTTTAAAAGTCACTTAAGACAATGAAAGGACAAGAAACAGGTAGAAAATATTTGCAAGGTGCTTATCTCTATAAGGAAATTGTATCCACAATAAAGAATTCTAAGGCAGATTTTTTTTTTTTTTACTGTAAAAGATCTGAGTACATATTGTACTAACAAATTACACTAATAGCCGATGGAAAATAAGCATGTGAAAAGATACTCAAAATAGTTCATCATTAGAGAAATACAAAATAGAGTCACAGTGGCACAACTAAACTACTTGAGTTGCTACAATTAGTAAGAGGGACCATACCAAGTCTAGGCAAGGGTGTGGAGCAATGGAAGTTCTCAGACACGCTGGGGGGACTGCAAACTGGGCTGCCGCTGCGAGGGGCTGACAAGAAGGTTCTGCCTCTTAGCTAACCTACGTAAGCGGAAGGAAACACTGCCCTGTCCTAGTCCGTCCTCATCGTTGCTAGGTTGGAGCCCACTGGTACAGTCACTATGTCAGTCCAGCTCGGTGAGGGGTTTCCTCCTTGTCCACGCCCCTCTACCAGGGAGTGGTCCCTCCTGACGACATGTCTAAAGTACACGAGACAAAGTCTCATCAAACTTGTTTCCAAAGAACATTCTGGAGGTCACTTCCTCCAAGATAGACTGAAAAAAATTTTTTTTTCTGTCAGTTATGGTCATTTTAATTCAAAGGCATCATTTCTTCTTCGATCTTATCACTTGTCCAGCTGTCATGTGCCTATGATGTGACTACAAATATCAGAGCTTCAGTTGGGTGCACGTGAGTTTGCAAAATGCCATCTTGAACACTTTAAGGAGGTCTTGTGCCACGGACTTGCCAAACGCGATACACGTAACTTGATCTCTTGACTGCTACACTTCAATGCACATTAATTAAAAAATCCCTAACAACTTCACCTTTTTCTCCATTTGCCATGATGTTGCCTATTGATGCAGTTGTGAGGCTCTCGGTTTTCTGTCCACCGCTGTAATTCATATGGAAGGGTGCAGGCCTTGATCTTCCTATGCACGTGCTCTGAGTTCCCTTGGCACGCAAGGTTTTGTCACCTGCGTATCGCAGGTTAATAATTCTTCCAATCTTAATGTTGAATTCTTCTTCATATGCTCAAGCTTCTCAGATGCTTGGCAAACAGACTGAATAAGTACGGTGAATGGATACAACTGGCTTTCCTGATTGTGAACTAGGCAGTTCGGTTGGAACAACTGCGTCTTGGTCTGTGTGCAGGTTCCCATGAGCACTGTATGAGGCTGGATTTTCAAGAGAAAAAAAAACAACCAGTGACACTCGTGTATATAAGAAATAGCTTTATATCAAGGAAGTGACCCAGACCAGTCCAACTCAAGTCCATGGTTAAAATGTTAGATGAAGGCCCGCCAGATGTACACAGCTGCCAGCTGCTGAAGCCGTAAGGCAAAGAGGAAGTTGGAAGATGATAGGCAGGCGGGTGCAACCTCATGGATCCAAGGTTGCCAGGAACATCGCAGGGCACTGACAGCTCCCATGGTTAGCAGGTCTCAGGGGCCACCAGCCCCAGAAGCCAGACGTAGAATCTAAGGCAGGAAGAAGGAGGTCAGGGGCAATAGAGCGTGGCCAGTTCTCCACAGAGCTCTTATAAATAGGCCACACTCCCAAGGAGATATCATTAGGCTGTGTCCTGATTGAAAGGCTGAACTCCACCCACACCTTCCCACAAGGATAGCAAGCTGACACCAAAGCCTAATCATCACAAGCATAATGAAGTGTTCTGGAATTCTCAGTCTTCAAAGTGTTATCCGTAGTTTGTTGTGATCCACACAGTTGACTGCCTCTGAAGAGCCGATAACAAACAAGAAAACATCTTTCTGATATGCTCTGCTTTCAGCAAAGATCCACATGGCATCGGCAATGAGATTTCTCTTCTGGATCTGCCTTGGATTTCTGGCAGTTCCATGTTGTACTACTGCAGCCATTCTTAAACTATCTTCAGCAAAATGTATGTGCGTGTGCTATTAATGATGTTCAATTTTTTCCACATTCTGTTGAATCAATTTTCTTTGAGCTGAAATCCAGATCTCTTCCCGTTGGTTGGCCAGATAGCAGTCTTCCAAGTTTCTCGGCACACTTCCAGTGCTGCCCAACTTTTTGGGACACATTTCAATGGTATTCTGTCAATTCCTGGATCCTTATTCTTCATGAATGTCCTCAGTTCAGCTTGGTTTTTTCCCTTCAATAACATGGTGCTTAATCATAAAATTGCTCGGTTGAATGCCGAACAATTCTTTTTGGTACAATAAATGTGTGTTTCCAACGTTCACCTTCCAACCACCAGTAATTATCAATGCATCTTGAATGCAGGTTTGGTCACTTTCAGACAGAAGGAGTTGACAGAATTTTTCAAGTTCTTCATCACTGACTACTTGAGTGGGTGGTGCACAAATTCAGACAGCAGTCCTGGTAACTGGTGTTCCTTGTAGGCTTACAGATACCATCTTATCACATACTGCATTGAACTGCAAAGTAGACCTTGAAATGTTCTTCGTGATGATGAATGGGAGGCCATGTCTCTTGAGTTCGTCATTCTCAGCCACGGGCACCATGCGTGTCAGGTTTGAGATGGCTCCTATAGGTCCATTTCAGCACGAGACGCTGTCGAGTCGTTTGGATTCATAATTCCTCTTGTACAACAGAACGAAACATGCAAGCCACCACAGGGCAAGTGACAACACGACAGGCGAAGGGGGAGGAAAGTGGTTCAGTCTTTTTGGAAAAACACTGGCAGTTCCTTTTAGAAAACTTTTCACGATTTATTCTCTTACAATATTAAACAATACTTAGCATGTGACCCCCAAATCTCCTTCCTAGATCTTTACTCAAAAAAGGGCAATGGAAGACCACACCAAGACTTGTATCTGACTGTTCACATCCACATTCTTCACGCGAGAGCTAGTCAAATGTCCATCTGCTGGGGAATGAGCTTCAATCAACCAGACTCACAAGGGAACACCAGTGCTGTGGTCAGTTGTTCCAGAATCAGTTACAAGTCAGAGCGGCCCTATGTACAGCAGTAGAAAATGCTGCCACCCCCAGCAATAAGAAGTCACGAAACTCACACTGCATTTAGAGAAGAGGCAAAACCAACAAATGTCTAGCAGACACAGACAAGGCATTTGATTAAAAACTAACATGCCGGAGGGTGAAAAACACCAACAAACAGAACATCAAAGGGGACTCCTCAGACTCCTACCCCAAACCCACAGTCAACGTCACACTTAATGGTGAGAGACAGAAAGCTTTCCTATCTACAAGGAAGAACAGGGATGCCTGGTCTTGCCGCATCCATTCAACGTTACACGGAAGGTTCTGGGCAGTTAGGCAGAAGAAAGAAAGAAAATGCATCCAGATTGAAAAAATAGTAACCCCCCCCCCTTTCTTATTTCTGTAAAGAAAATACACACTGCCTGAGGGGTCGGCCGACCCATTACCAACCCTGTCACCCACCCCGGAAGAATTCATTTCAGAGGACAGCACTGAAGCTATAGCTCAAGGAGAGGGGCATGTCTGATCAGAGCACACGGGAGCAAAGGCGGGGGTAGGGAAAAAGAGAGAACTCTCCTGGCCCACCAAGCCCTGAGGACAGTATTTCTGCTTAGAGCAGCCAATGCACAGAGAGGACCTTAGGGCCTGATCCCACCACACTGAGGTGAGTGCTGGGGGCATGCAGCAGAGCAGCAGAGCAGCAGAGCAGCAAGGGGAACAGAGCAATGAAGTCCCCAGGGAACACCAAAAATAGACTGTGGGGCTAGGGCATGGTGCCCCATCAGACTCAACGGGAAAACACTCACTCCTAAAGGACAACAAATAGACCTTGAACTATTTATAGGCTTTTTCTTTTTTGGTCGTTGTCTTTTTGTTGTTATAGCTATTGTTTTATTTTCTATTGTTGCTTTGTTGTGCTTGGTCTTGTATTTGTGCATAATGTTGTCGCTGCATGTCTATCCGGATGGGATAGATAAACAAGCCGGAAGAGAGAACAACAGGACAATAGTTCTGGGGGGACACGGGAGGGGGGGCAGGGGAAAGGAGTGGGTGCTAACAAACCCAGGGGCAAGGGAACAACATGTGACCAAAAATCAATGGCGAGGAGGGTGTAGGAGGTCTGGTAGAGCTTGATCGAGGGCAATATAACTGAGAGGAATTACTGAAACCCAAATGAAGGCTGAACATGATAGTGGGACAAGGGGACACTAAAAGGAAATAGAGGAAAGAACTAGGAGGCAAATGGAATTTATAGAGGTCTAAATACAGGCATGTACATATTCATATATGATGATGGGAAATAGATCTATGTACATATATTTATTGGTTTAGTATTAAGGTAGCAAATGGACATTGGGCCTCTACTCAAGTACTCTCTCAACACAAGAACACTTTGTTCTAATAATCCGGCATTCTGAGATGCTCACCTTCCTGACCTGATCGCTGAAGACAAATGGGTGCATAAGCAAATGTGGTGAAGAAAGCTGATGGTGCCCGGCTATCAAAAGATATAGTGACTGGGGTCTTAAAGGCTTGAAGATAAACAAGCGGCCATCTAGCTTAGAAGCAACAAAACCCACATGGAAGAAGCACACCAGGTTGTGTGTTCATGAGGTGTCGATGGGATCAGGTATCATGCATCAAAGACCCAGAGCAAAAAATCATAATGTGAATGAGGGGTGGAGTGCGGAGTGGAGGCCCAAAGCCAATCTGTAAGCAATTGGACATCCCCTTACAGAAGGGTCGTGGGGAGAAGACGGATCAGTCAGGGTGCAGTACAGCACCAATGAAACATACAGCTTTCCTCTGGTTCTTTAATGCTTCCTCCCCACCCCCAACTATCATGACCCTAATTCTACCTTACAAATCTGGCTAGACCAGAGCATGTACATGGGTACAGATAAGAGCTGGAACCACAGGGAATATAGGACAGATAAACTCCTTAGGACCAATATTGAGAGTAGCCATACCAGGAGGGTAAGGGGAAGGTGGAGGGAGAAAGGGGTAACCAATCACAATGACCTACCTATAAACCCCTCCCAGGGGAATGGACAACAAACAAGGGGGTAAAGTGAGACATCAGACAGTACAAGGCATGAAATAATAATAATAATTAATAAACTATCAAGGATTCAAGAGGGAGGGAGGAGGAGGGAGGAGGGAAAAATGAGGAGCTAATACCAAGGGCTAAAGTAGAAAGAAAATGCTTTGAAAATGATGATGGCAACATATGTACAAATGTGCTTGAGACAATGGATGAATAAATGTATTGTGATGAGCTGTACACATACCATCCCCCCAAAAAAAACAAAACCCCTATTAGGTTAATAAATGAATTCAGCAAGACTGTAGGATCAAAATAAAAAAAAATTTTAATCATTTTATTAGGGGCTCATACAAATCTTATCACAATCCATACACACATCAATTGTGTAAAGTGCACAAAATAAAAAATTGTAAAGGGTAAGTGAAGCAGTGAAAACTGATGAAGCTGGGGTCAAGTCTCATGATTTGTTTCCCTGAACTCCTTGATATCTACTAGGAAATTTTTATTTAAAAAGTCCCACTTCTTCCTGCACTTCCCCTCTTGTGACTAACTCATCCTTTTTCAGGACTGGTTTTGCAATGGCTCCCCTCCCAACTACCTTTCCATCTCCATGAGAGCAAAGGAGTAGCCCCAGTGCCCAGTGCCCAGTGAAGCACACAGCACAGGGCATGCCTTCAGTCGCTAAGTCTCCAAGGTCAACCGCTCCATGATCTGGCCCAGCGGATCTGCCTTCACATTTCTGTACTCATCCTTTCTCCCTATCCAAGTCGACACTGGCTCCTCCTACCTCCCAGCTGAGGCCACTCCACAAGTTAAACATCTGCCCGGGCAGTTTCATGATGGGTAATAGTATGCCCCACTCTCTATGCATGTCTACTTCTTTAGTTTTAGCTGAATCCCCAAGCAGAAATACTGCTACTATTTCTAGTCCAAGGTATGCTCACCTTATGGGCCATCTGCTTGAGGTTTAAAGCGCAGGTTTTGCCATTTCTCTATTGTTTACTAGTCTGTATCTACAACTATATGCTAAGCTGATCCCAGACAGTGAGCCTTCTCCTTCAGCCTCTAAGATGACCAGCTATCCCGGGTCTGTCCCAAACGGAGCAACTTCCAATGCTATAACCTGGGCAATCCAGAATGGGGACCACCCTCCCTTTGACACCACACAGGGAGGAGAGGGGCTAAATCCAGCTTTATTAACATGGCTCACTAGTTTCAGATGATCTGTGTTGAGGGGCTGGAAGGGGGAGGGCCCAAAATACACAGAAAAATGGAAGTGCACACACAGATAATCCCGAGACGCTAGGTACTCAGTGTAGTATTGTACTCAGGGAGTACATGGGGTAAGAAATGTGCTGGTGCGCTTTGATTCTGCCACAGACCTGAATGCTTGGTTCATACATCCACGAAGCTCTTAAAGCTAGCTGCAGACATGGGCAATGGCCTGCGAGGGAAATCAGGCAGGCTTGCTTTTTCCACTAACTGCAGGACTTTGGCAAGTCACTTCACTGCTACAGTTCCCATGCGACTACCGATTCACCCCCGGCCACGCAACTGATTCTGATTCAGCGCAACACCCCGGGCCACAAAAGAACTGCTCTGTAGGGTTTCTGAGGGAGGTGGCACATCTTTACCGGAAGAGGCAGACTCTGCTTTATCCAGCAGCGTGGCTGAGGGGTTTGAACTGCAGACCTTGTGGTGAGCATCTACCCCAGTGTGCTACCAGGGTTCCCTTATTGATTGGCTAATCTCTAAGCTGGACAATGTGGAGGATTGCGGGCCTGTGTACTCGGCACCAGGCTTGGCATTAATGCTGGGCAAACTCCGAATTAACCTGGCAACCGAGTCACGCACCCTGTACTATTCTGACTCCTGGAGGCAGGTGGGCACCCTCTATTTCTTTCAGGAGCTCTTTGCTCCTTGGGAAGGATACTTCCAGTGAAAGATACAATTCAGATGACAGCCCGAGAGTGCTGGAGGAAAGCAACTACTTCATTGACAACAAAGTTTCATTTCCCCCTTGAGATTTCATAGCTGCAGGCCCAGAAACACAAAGGCCCAGAAGACTCAAAAAAGATGTTCTCAATGCTTTTATCTCCCGCTCAGAGCGGCCAGCACAGCACCAACTGTGTCATATTAAACACATCTGTATCCAACGCCGATAAAGTCTACGACCAAGGGAGACGATAAGAAGTGCTTTCAATTTGTTCAGATGGAATTCGTTAAATGTAACCTAATTAGCCCACATAATCAAAGCAGGTGCGTGTAAGCTGCCAATGTTTTTATTCTCCATAATTGTTTGGCTCCATTTCCCAGGAACTCAGGTAAAGGAAGTTACTGTGTCATAAAAACCACTGACCTCATGTTTATTCATGTCACACATATATTATTCATGTGCTAGGCAGTGCAAACACAAGGCATTGCTGGGCATTCCTCAAAGATTTTACCATTAGCCATCATCAACAGCCAAGTTGGCCTCTGGGAGGGCTTATGTTACACCTCGCTTCCATGGTATAAATACGGGCGGTCATAAATGAGAGCCTGTCGTCGAATCTGGAACCGATCTACAAAGCACACTGGCTTGGCATTTACACGGGTTAGGGGTTCTGACTTCATTCGCACACACTGGTCACTTCCAAGGTATTTGGAAGCACAATAACAACAACAATAATAATAAAGGTCACAGTCCAGTAGAGACAGAATGTTTATTGCACTTGGCAGGATGATGAGACCTGAATTATAAAAAATCCCAACTAACAAAGAAACCACAGAACCCCATCCCCAGCAGTCTTCCATCGGGGAGAGTTTTGCTCAGGGGTCCACTTTCACTGAGAAAAAGGGCAGGTGGCGACTGGGGGTGGTCAGGTTTTCTCCCTCTAGTACGCACCTGCCCCAACCCCTGATTGCTCTCACATCAGTCCACACCCCATTGGGCTGGGAAACAGACACATGGGCAGAAGAATTTGCGTGAAAGTATGTGCATTAGGGTTTCCTGCCAACAGGATTCCCAAAGAGGCGGGGTGGGGTGGGGGGGTGGGTGGGGGTGGCGCGGGGACGGGACTGCAGGGAGGGCCGAAGTTTGGGCAGATGATGGACAAAGAGGCAGTGACCAGCTTCTCCGACTCTGGCCCCAATCAAGCCACGGGAGAGCTCAGGCATGTGACATCCGGGACTGCCCTCCAGCCTTGTGGGGTCCAGTTCAAAATGAAGGAATTACACACAGTCATGCATGTAAACTGCATGGCCTAAGTGTGCTCAGTGGATTATGGCCATTCTGAGTCTGAGTCTGATTAAGGAAGAAAACATTGAATGCCATGTTTCCTAGAAAGGCGAATGTAATGGGCCACCTGTTGCAAACCGTTTGTGCTCAACCACAAGCCTCAAGGTCGGTAGTTCAAATCCACCCATAGCACCACAGGAGGAAGACCTGGTGATCCACTTCTGTAAAGATGACAGCCCAGGAGACTCCAGTGGGCAGTTCTCCACAGTCATGCACGGGGCTGCTAGGGGTCAAAACAGACTTCTGAGCAACGCCTATGGTCTGTCATAGCTATCTGAAGGGTAGGGAGAACTTTCTGAGACCAGGACAAGAAAGAAAGGTCTAGACCAGGCGTCCTCAAACTACGGCCCGCGGGCCACATGCGGCCTGCTGAGGACATTTATCAGGCCCACCGGGTGCTTTTGCCCCGTTTGTTTTTTTCACTTCAAAATAAGATATGTGCAGTGTGCATAGGAATTTGTTCATAGTTGTTTGTTTTTTTTTAACTATAGTCCGGTCCTCCAATGGGTCTGAGGGACAGTGAGCTGGTCCCCTGTTTAAAAAGTTTGAGGACCCCTGCTCTAGACAAATCCTTCTCTACCTGAAAGATTTCTCCAAAATCAATTCTGCATTATTTCTTTTGGATGAATTAATTCCTTTTAGCGCTCATATTTCAATACACCCTACCCAAGCCCCCTGCCATTGAGTTGATCCCGACTCACTGAGACCCACTATTGCTGTGGGGTTATGGTGGTACATCTTTA
>NW_022111379.1:14210930-14224385 GCF_000313985.2 Echinops telfairi
CACACACACACACACACACACACACACACACACACACACACCCCACCTCATCCCAGAGCAGCTAGGACATCTGAATCGGTTAGTAACTTTGATGCTAATGTACTGCCCGGCCAGGGCTCTTTTTAATACATTAGATATACATATAACTGTAACAGAACCAGGGCGCATGAGAGTAGTTAGACAAGCTAAGAAGCCGAGATAGGAAAAACCCACTCATCAGCCCACCAAGAGAACTCACCCAGCAAATAGGCCAGATATTTGCTTAAGTACGTGGTAAAAGAACACGCTCCAGTTAATGGCTGTGAAAAACACACATTTCAGGGGTGTGGGTGTGAGAGAGAAATAGAAAGTCTATCTCAGAGTAAAGGGGGTAAATATTTAGTCAAGACTCAGATCGTATTTCAGAAAAGAGATATTGAATGGAAAATTTTCCAATCTGTGAGGAAATCATTTCAGTTCGGGTTAAACTCAGCATGAAGTTGTGCATTCCCAGTGCCCTGTCCAGGCCTGCCCCTGCCCTGGTAACTGTGCTCGTTCCTCCTCCTTCCCCCATCTCCAACTGGACACTATAATTTTCTTTCCAGCAGGAAACTGATATATACTAATGATGACAGCTGGATTCCAAAGAGGAAAAAGAATACCGGGGACAGCGAGTCCTTGTGGGTTTAAGTCATTTTAACTCGCAAAACAATACCCCCCAATTCGGAATGTTAAAACCTAGTTAATAGCCGCGGAAACCTCAGATGACTGGGAAGTCCTAAGATGAAAGTTTGAATTGCACACAACACATCATTATCGTAAGCTTTTCTAACCATCTTCTCTGCTCTCCCCCGACACCGTTTCTCCCCCTTTTTATGGCCCAGCTGTGACTACGATGCCAAGACCTTCCTGAGGCTGCAGTCGCCTCCAAGGTCACAGAAGATGCCTTGAGAGGGGATGGGCAAATCCGCCTCCACCCAGGACAGCTTCCTTGAAATTGCATGACTTCATTTCTCTTGGATTCATCAATCCCCTTCAGGATTCACACTTGAATGCATTCCGTGTTTAAATATGTGTACCCACGCCCTCCACCCTCCACCCCACATATAACCCAGAACACTGTTGCATCTTGTTAGGCAAATGGAAAACAAGAAGGGAAACCTTCCTACAAACCCCCATCTGAAACCATGAGTTGGAGCATCATGTTGCCTTTAATTCTTGTCTGGTCCTCCCCTCCCCAGCCTCTCCTTCCTAGACTGCCAATGCCATTGATCCCAATGCCTGGACCTGGCTCCCTGATGTTCAGTAAGGGCATCTTCTGTCACATTCTTCCATGCCACAGCAGCACTGGGCTCGAAAGGGTTCTCAGCAGTCTAGGAGGAGGAGGGCACCGAAACGGTAAAGTCTAGAAAACGGTGACCCTACTCTCTAGCTTTGCCCTCCAGTCATTTCTGACTCACAGTGGCCCTACAGGACAGAGCAAAACTGCCCCTGCGGGTTTTCCAGGCTGTAACTCTTTATGGGAGTAGAAAGCCTTACCTTTCTTCTTCGGAGCGGCTGGTGGTTTTGTACTGCTGACCTTGCAGTTAGTTACCAGTCCGACACATAGAATGCCACCCTCCAATATCGCCTTTGTCTAGAGCAGGGATAGGGAACTTTTCTTCTGCCAAGGGTCATTTGGATATTAATAACATCTTTGGAGGCTGTGGTAGTTAGATGATCGTGTGTTGAGGTGAAGATGTATGAAAGTGTAGAGGTGGAATCCAATCAGGTTACAGGCTGAAGGTGCTTCCTTGGGGGTGTGGCCTTTTCATGAGAAAGAGCCTGAGAACCTCCCCCTCTCTCTCTACCACTCCATCTTCCTGCTTGCTGGGGCTCTGGTGGGCCCCGGGAGCTGCTGCAGAGCCCTGCCGTGTCTCCACCTACCGTGGATTCACAGGACTCTGCACGCACCAGCCGTGGTCTTCCTGCACCGTGCATCCTTGCATGTGGCTGCCTGAGTCTGAAGAAGGACTTACGCACGAGTTGGTTTGGGCTGGACACTGTCTTAATATATAGCTACTTCTCGATGCAAGTGCTTTTCTATACATATATGAGTGTCACTGGTTGTTTCTCTAGTCAACCTGGCCTAAAACAAGTTGCTGGCCAAACATGAATGACCTCACCCTGAATGTGATGGCTGCAACTGCTTCTCTTTGGTGCGATGTATTATGTTCGCTGGTATTGATGCTGCTGTGGGTTTTATGTAGCCCCGGGCTGTGCTGTCTCTACCCCTGCTCTATAGTGTCAAGTCCAATCTGGTTGGAGGTTGGCCTCTGAGGCCCTCTGTAATTGAGATGCTGCCTTTCCTGCCTCACTGCAGGCACCTACTTGGACTGGAGTCGACACTCTTGCTGCTGTGTGCCTCTGTGGCTTTGACTAGGCTCCTTGACTTACCCACCGAGTGATTTCCTACTCATCTGCCCAGACTCTGCTCTACTACCCCCTCCTTCCCCTCCTCCCTGAAGGCTTTCTTTCTCTCCCAAGCGCTTTCTTTAGTGCATCCCACACACAAGACCTTTATAGCATCTGCCACCTCTTCCTGTACCAATATGTCAAGGCCAAGACATACTCATCTGTATCTCCAGGTACAGGTGCTCAACACATGGCTGATACTAGCATGTTTGGTGAATTAAGAAAATAATAACGACAAACGAAAAAACAACCTTTGTTTGCATCAGGGAGAGGGCGGGGGTCTCCCTAATCAAGTGGACTCCAAAAATACTAGTCATATTCTTGACCAGATATGTTATGCTTCACTGTTTTCTTAGAAAAGCAAGCATGTGCTCTTCTCTGAAGATGCTTAAGAATATGAGTATTGTGAATAGGAGAGGAGAGGTTGAGCACAATATTGCCAAGTTCTGGGAAACTGAGTTAGATGCAAGGGTCATTTTGTATATTACTAACAAGATACAAGGTAAGCAGCTAATTATTATGATGGTGATATACTACTACCACTAAGCCATGGTATTTTCAATCAGCTCATATACATGTGAAAGTTGTCCACTGAATAAGCTGGACACGAATAAGGGAGACCGAAGAAGAATCAATGCATGTGAACGACGGTGGTGATGAAGAATCTTCAAAACACCATGGAGTGCCAAAGGAACAAACAAGTCTGTTTTGAAAGCAGTACGGCCAGAATGCTCCTTAAAGGCAAGGATGGCGAGACTTCGTCTCGTGTAGTTTAGACATGTCGAGAGACCAGTCCCTGGAGAAGGGCATCATGCGCGGTCAAGCGGAGAGGCAGCAACAAAGAGGAAGGCCCTCGTGCCACGATGGATGGACACAGTGGCTACAGCAATGGGTTCAAACGTAAGAACGATTGTGAGAGTGGTCCAGAACTAGGCGGTGCTTTGTTCTGTTGCCTGGAAGGTTCCCATGAGCTGGAACCGTCTCAGTGGCACCCAACAAGAACAAGAACGGACCTTACACAGGGCTTCTAAGATTGAGAATCTTTAGAGGAGCAGATAATTCAGTTCGTCTTCTGCCCAAAGAACAGCTGGATTTCTTTTTAGTAAAGCACAATTTTCTGGGTGATAGCTTACATGTTATGAGCCACTCTGTTGCTAAAAGGTGATTTTGATTCAATGTATGTTAGTCCTGGTTGACTAGAGAAACAAATTCACAGACACTCAAATGCGTGTAAGAAAGAGTTTTATATAAAAGCAATTCTATATTGAGAAAACATTCCAGCCCAGTCCAGATCAAATCCACAAGTCCAATATTAGTCCATATGACTGATACCAATCTATAAATTCCTCTGTAGACTCACATAACACATGCAATGATGCCAAACGCAGGAAGATCACAGGCCAGTGAGTGGAAAGTCTTGTGGATCCAGTGGCGTTGTAAGCATCTCAGCGCTGGCAGGGGTCTCCATGTGGCTCCTCCAGCTCCAGGACTCTGACGTAGCTCCATGTGTCGTGTAAGCAGGAAGGCGAATCAGGGAGTCTGTGTGTATCTGGCCTCCAGTGAGCTATTTATCACCATGGCACCCTCCAAATGGGGTGGGTCATCAAGCTGCAACCTGATTGACAGGCTAGACTCCAACCCTTTGCAAGTTCACACCAGATTATATAACTACCACACAATGTTTAAAGGATATCTTACAGTGACAGTTGTCTCAGGGAGTCCTTTAGTCTCAACTGGTCTAGTCAGTCTGATCTTTTCAAAGGATTTGAGTTTTATTCTACATCATCTTCCCATCCTGTTCGGGGTCCTCTCTTGGGTCTCCTGTCAGAATGATCACAGTGATGGTAGTTGCTTACCTAGTTCTGCTCTCAAGGTAGATGAGACCATGGCTCATTTCAGTTATGGGTCTTGTAGGCTAAAAGCAAAACTGATGAGTGAGTGTGTGTGTGTGTGTGTGTGTTTCGGTATCTACATCGAGAGAGAGAGAGAGAGAGAGAGAGAGAGAGAGAGAGAGAGAAAGAGAGAGAGAGAGATTTATATAAAGAAGATAGCTCACACAATTGTAGAAGCAAGCCAGTCCAGTATAGTTTAAGTCTGTGGGCCAGATGTTAAGCTTCTCCGATTCACACAGCTGTGAGGCCTGATGAACCAGGAAGCAGAAAGACCAAGCAGGAAGCAAGAAGATGAAACAGGCAGATCCCAGGCTCGTGGCAACTGAGTTCAATGAATCCAAGGATGGCAGGTAAGAAGGCAGGCTGCTGGTGGCTCCCAGGGTCTGGGGTAACATGGTGGGCCATCGACTGGCTCAAGTCCAAAGAACTGGAGGTTGTTAAGTCAGATGCAGGATCCAGGCCTAGCAAAAAAGCAAGCTGGCTTCCTCTGCACAGCATCTATTTACACAGGAATTAGATCACATCCTCTAGGAAACGTCCTTTCAATCACACCAGGGTTGTGACCTGAGTAAGGGGCTTGCACTCCACCCTAATCCTCCCACAGCTGCTTAGCCGCTCAAAGCAGATGCCAGCGGGGAGCTGATCACAATAAGTTAGGTCACATTGTGGGGGATTGCTAGGCCAAACCACTGACAATACTGGCCAAGCCAGGTTGACAAAGACCCTATCACACCTTCTTACTCTTGATTCTGACAAGTACAGACGTATGGTTGTACCTTAGCATTTAAGACCCCAAACCCTTCTCATTTCACTAGCATGTAGAACATGAACTTTGTGAACTCTATTATACCAGTTGACTGAGTTGTCCCATGACTATGATCCCAAGCTTTCAACTCTACAAAACCAATCTCAGAAGGTGTTTGGTTATGTTTGGGAAGGATTTGTAGTTGTGCCTTCGATGAATATGTGCCTACACATGAATATCTCTATGTACATAGATACCACTGTACTCACGTATATATATGCCTATACCTACCCTTACACCAATATGCCTGTGCTCATGCATAGATGATAATACGCTCAGTTTTTGGACTTGACTGGAGTTATTGCCATTTTACATATGTCAGATTCTTTACTAGAGGCCTCTGTCTCTGAGTGCATCTAGAAGACATGGTTGACCTTGGCCGTTTGTGTTCACTACACTCATATTAGTGCCACTTCTCCCAGGGCCAAAAATAACAGTCGCCGCCAATCTAAAGTGTGCACCCTTCCCCCCTCACCTCTCCTTAGTAACCACTGACGAACACTGGTCTCTTGATATCTGTTCTTGTTCTATAGAAGAGGGACCATGCAGCATTTGCCCTTATGTGCTTGACTTAGCCTTCCGGGGCCACCTATGGCACAGCATGTCTCTAGGACTCATCACTGCTTTTTCCACTGTATGGAGACACCACATTTGTATGATCTCTTCAGCTGTTCATGGGTACTTTGGTTGTTGCCAGGTCTTTGCTATTTGAATAATGCTGTAATAAATACAGGTGTGCCTGTGTCTGTCTGTCTCACTGCTTTCAGTTCTGTAAGTAGATGTCTAGGCATGGGATTGCCAGCACACAGGGCAGTTCTACCTCTAGGTTTCTGAGGAAGTACCATACCACTTTCCATGGTGGTTACACCATTTACAGTTCTATCAACAATGAGTAAGCATTCCATTTTCCCTACATCCTCACCAGTGTTTTTCATCTGTTTGTTTTTAAAAAGCAGTGTCATTTTAGCTGGGAAGAGCTACAATGTCACAGTAGTTTTGTCTCTTTACTGGTTAGTGATTGTGAGCATTTCTCACGTGTTTGCGGGCTGCGTGTGTGTGTGTGTGTGTGTGTGTGTGTGTCTTCTTCGGGGAAGGTTCTGTTCATAGCCCTTGCTCATTTTATAAATGGGTTGTCTTTTTGTTTTTGAGTTGAAGTTTTCTACAAATTTCAAAGATTAGACCCTTATTGGAGATATTGTTTTTCAAGTCAGTAGGTTGTCTTTTGATGAATACAAGTTTTTAATTTTTATGAGGGCTCATTCATTTACTTTGTCTTCTGCTCTCATGCATTTGTTGTTAGCTTGTTATTCTATTTTGACAAATGATTAGGTTCCATATCTTCTTCCAGGAACTTTATCATTATTATTTTAGGGCTGGGTCTTTAACTCATTTTCCGTTAGTTTTGGAGAATGCTGTGAGGTAGGGTCCTCTTTCATTTTTCTGCAAGTGGCTATGCAGTTTTGCCAGCAACACTCAATCGACTGCTTCTGCTTCATGGAGTAGACATTGGCCTCTTGCTGAAAATCAACTGTCCCTAGAGGGGTGGATTTACTTCTAAGACAGTGGTTCTCAACCTTCCTAATGCTGTGACCCTTTCATACAGTTCCTCATGTTGTAGTGATCCGCCAGCCATAAAATTATTTTTGTTGTTACTTCATCACTGTCATTTTGCTACTGTTATGAATCGGGCAACCCCTGTGAAAGAGTCATTTGACATCCACCCCTACCTGCCACCCAAAGGGGTCGCAACCCACAGGTTGAGAACCGCTGTTCTAGGTTCTCAATTGCATTCCACTGGGTTATGTGTCTACCCCTGAAGCAACTCCAGCCTGTTCTGATGATGGTAGCTGCAGTACAGTATACTTTGGAATAAGAAATTCTCAGGCTACTTGCTTTATTCTTCTTCCGCAATGCTTTGGCTGGGTCAGGATTTCTTTCCTTTCCATTTAAAGTTAGTCATTTGTTTTTCCATTTAGGGAAAGATGTTGTTTTGTATCCAATTTGTATTGGGACTGCATTGTATCTGGGTATTGCTTTAGGCAGAATTGATATTTTTATTATATCGTCTTTATAAAATACATTCTATATATGCATATATTAGTTGACAACCATCCTAAGATATAAATACTATTATGATCCCTCCTTACAAACGAGGGAAAAGTTCATCAGCAACTTGCTTCAGGTCAGAAAGCCAGGAAATGGCTGAGCTGGGATTCAAACATTGGCTTTCGAGCCACGCAGTATCCTTCCCATCTGAACTTTGTGACCAAATAGATATTTACAACTATACGCACGTGATAATAGCAAAGTGACGTTCAGAAAGGAATTTATATCTGATTGGCGCCCTCTGTTGAAATAAGACTTGTTTCTTGACAACTGTTATTAATCTAAAAATCGGAAAAAAAAACTACGCATTTCAACGAATCACTTCATAGCACAGCATTTCATGAGGCCCTGTTATGTGTTTAAGGAGTCCTGGTGGTGTAGTCATTATTGGGCTGCTAACTGCAAGGTTAGCAGTTCAAAACCACCAGCTGCTCTGTGGGAGAAAGGCCTTTTCTACTCCCACAAAGAGCTACACTCTTGGAAACTCATAGGATTATACCTACCCTGTTGTACGAGTCAGCATCGACCCCATGGCAGTGACGCTGCTTTATTTGGTTTTCTAGGTGCTCAGCTGGGGGCCAAAAAATCTACGACAGAGTCTATTCTCCATGGAGCATACAACAGAAAGCTGTAACAGCACGCATTTTTCTTAAAACAAACAACCAAACAAAACAAACCCATAGAATTCCAGACATCCAAGAACGTGATCACTGAATTTGGTGATCCACTTATCTATTGCTCAAACTGCCTTTGGAAACAATTTCTGAGACACACAATAGATGTCAATACTGAAAGCTCACCGTTGAGTTTTAACCTAAATAGTCAATTAAAATAACCATTTGAATTGACATGTGGTCAGTTCTGAAAATATAATGGATCCTCAAAGGAAGGAAACATGGGACCACAAGTTGCAATACACACATACATATATTTAGCTAGCTAGAAACACATACATACAAGGCACACATCTTGTGGCTTCTTAGGGCAAATCCCAAAGGAATGAATGAAATCAGCGCTTGCTCAGTTGGGATACAATATACTTAAAAATATTCCTAGCAAGCACATTTTAAAAAGTAAAAACACACAGTTAAAATTAATTTCAATACATTGCATTTAACTCAACGTAACTAAGATATTATTCCAACATTTAACAAACAAACGCCTCGCTGCCAGTCATTTGGTTCCGAAGCACAGAGATATCCTGCAAGACGGAGGGGAGACGTCTCTCAGGGTCCCCAAGGCTGTCAATCTTTATGGCAACAGATGCCACGCCTGCCTCCTACTGAGCAGCTGGTGGCTTTGAACCACTGACTTTTCACCAGTACACCACCAGCTCCCTCGCTTTTTCTAATCTAGAATCTCTAAAAATCATGGTGGATAAATTTTACTTTTTTCCCTTACTAAGTAAGTTTTCAAGATTCAGTGTGTATTCTGCGATTACCTGTACTTAGAAACACTGTGATGGAACTGTTTCTGACTCATCGGGACCCTAGTCGGGTTTTCGAGGCTTTGTAAATCTTCATGGGAGCAGACAGCCTCATCACTTTCCCTCGGAGTGGCTGGTGGGCTTGAACCACTGACCTTGCGGTTAGTATTCCAATGATTATCTGACAGCACCACCATAGCATATTTCAATTAGGATCAACCTCAGATCAAGAGCTTAAGAGCCACATGTGGCTGGTGACTGCCCTACTGGACACGGAGGACAGACATTTAGAGCTATGGCTGTCAGACTAGTATAATATACTAATATCGTATACAGAAGAGTCAAAAAAGACCTCATGGCCTTCAATCAATCTGATATATTTACATGGATGAAAGGGAATAATAACAGCTAGCTTGTGATAACATTCAAGTGAAGTAAAAGCTCAAAATAACATGACAGTTTGGAGGAGGCCAGAATCAGCCTGATGGAAGAGTCCGTGAATAGAGGATGGGTAGCTGGACTAGAGACGGGTGTCTGACAGTATGTGGGAGTGAATTCACTCTGCCAGCCTTGGCATCATGGTGCTAATAAATGAAGAACAAATAGCTCTGACCAGATAAATTAATGACTGTAACCAACCATCCCCGCTGACAGGATCCCAATGAATGGATTTGTAGGTAGCGAGCAACTCTTTTATCTTTCGATACCTAAGCAGAGAATTCTAAAGCTTGATGGACTTTAAAACTGAAAGAAACGGTGGGAACCTAAAATAACTTACCTTGTAACAGTTGGCTCATAATCTATAATTCCTGGATCCCAACGAGCTGGAGTGTAAAATCCGGTGAGCACAACTCGGGGGGGCGGGGGCCTTCTATAGTAAAGGTTCAACCGTGGACATGTTTAAGAGCGAAGCGGGGGCATTCTCAATAACTGCTCTTGGGCAGCAGGGACGAGCAGGTCTGTGTGGTAGAACCATCGAGCAGATACAGCAGCGTCTCTCGTGCGGAGACATGGGGCTGCTGAAAGCCCAGGCATGTCCCCATTGCCCCTGCATGGCCACAGGGGCTGGGAGGACTAACATGCATCGATCTGGGCGAGGCAGCTCTGCCAAACCCCCAAGCATTTTAAATTGGTTTGAATTGGGGAACAGGGTTCCAGATGGACAGAGCTGGACTTTGACAGCCTGAATGTGTTGACTGAAGACAGCAAATCGCTGACAGACTAAATTGAACAGAGGAAAGGCCTGGCCTGCTTGTACTCAGGATGTGACTTTGCAATCGTAGCCTCCTTGAGACAGGCCTAATCACTTAGAAGAGGCGGATTTTAACCAGTTGCAAGCTCATTACTGTGCATTCCAGTTTGTGTTGATGAAAACCCGTTTCGGCCTGTGGCCTGGAACTCAAGTACAGCCCTTCCCGTGTCCTCTTAAGGCAAACACATCAGATTCTTTGCTTTGCTTTTTGTTTTTAAATTTGACGTTGCCCTTCTCACTTTTATTTTAAGAAAACCACTGGGTGAATTGGAATTACGATTCACACAGAACTGTGTGTGGGGGGTCTGTGGGCCATACCCAGAAACAAGCAAAACTACAAACATGAACGAGGTCAGAGCCCACGCAGAAATCCATGAGACATGTACTGGCATGGGGGGAGGTCTGCGGCTGTCTCCGAAAGGCAGGCTCCGCCATTAAATGAACCCAGCTCAGTTATCCAGACAGAAGGGGACTGAAGGAGCTCTCCGAGTGACGGCAATAACCGAATGAATGCAAGAGTACCAAGGTCTTAAGAGACATAGCATGGCTGTGGCATCCCCGCTCCTCCGTGAGTGATTACGCAGAAACCAGCGCACCCGTTTCCAACCCAGCAAGTACGAACTTCAAGGACAGCTTTCCTTGAGAAGTTTCTATGAGGTCTCCCTCCCAACATTCTGTTTAATGGGGACATTTAACCAGTATCAAAAGTAGGAGGTGGGGTGGTGGTGGTAGGAGTGTGTTAGTCGCTCAAAACTCCACCTTCATTTCAAAGCCCTGTAAGCATTCCAAAGAGTGACATGACTGTGAATCCTACCTGGCTGGTGGCCCTTTGCAGGTCTGTCAAGGCAGCAAGTCAACAGGAAGACAGTATCAATACACACAGCTCTGGTCACTAAACATGGGTTTTGCCTGGGAAGGTAAAGAACAAAGAGTAAGTTGTTTTACTCTCCCCTGAGGGCCAGGCCATATGGGAAGGACGAAATGGACATTTTCTACCAGGCATGTTATGGGGCTAAGCGAGTTATCGCAAGTGTTTAAAAACAAAACAAAACTATGAACCATTATCAATGGTGAGAAAGTCAGCAACTCAAAATCCAAGGGCATACGATGGCGTTCTAGGCTCTCTCTGCATGATCAACAGCGATAAAAGTCTCTGCTCTGGCTCCAAGCGAAATAAACGGAAAACAGACAGACACACAAAAACTAACATCCTATCCCAGTTATTTTGAAAACACGTTGGCAGAACCATATTCTCTTACTCCCTTCTGAGGAAAACATGCGGACAAAAGATCGTTGGGTCATGGAAACTTAGCACTCTGGACAAGGAGAATTACACTCACTTATGACAAACTGTATCCATGAATTTAAATTAAGGAGTGGACAGGCAGTAACAAGTATGGGAACTGATTGATTGATTGATTGTCTTTCCCCAGTGAATGGATGTGTTTCCTCGTTCAGCATCTGGGGAAAGCTTTATTTCACTCTTGGAACCAGACAGTGGCAAAAAGAAAGTGGGCAGCATTTGGGGGTGCCTAGAGAGAAAAGGAATAACGAGAAATGTCTTTGGAGAACAGAGCTGAAGGTCTTTAGCCCTGGGCCTCAGTTCCCAGGGACTGTGACCATAAAGACGGTGGGTAGCGTTCAGTGTTAGTGTATGTAATGTCTTCATACTTACTTGAGCAGAAATGGTACTTCCGTATTAAACATAGATTAATTCAATGACAATAATAAAAAGGCAGTAGGATAGACCTAGGCTTGAACCCCACCATTGGGACTCATCTGTAGGACCTGAAACCAGCCTCTTGGCCTGCAAAATGGGAACAGTCTCACGTCCCTGGCAGGTGTTGTGCGTGTTCGGTGTGAGACAGCAAACACAACGTTGCCTCGGTGCCTGGCCCTTGCTGGATGCTGAGCTTTAATTTCCACCTGTCCCGGCCTGCCTCCAGTCTAGGTTAGGGGACAGCGTGAAACTGGCACACAGGTTGTGGTGCGTGGGTTTTTCAGTTCTCTTTACCCCTAAACCCTTCTTCTGGTTCCCTACGAATGAACACGTTGACCATGTCCCTGAAGCCTGCTTATCCACACCTCGATCCTGAACTGCATGAAAGATACAAGGAAGCGGCCTCATAGTTCCAGGTCTCTCAGATGCCGCGTGCCCGTTCTACATCGCTCCCACTGCCTGGCTCCCCGATTCACACCCTACTGCAACCACTAGCTTATTTGTAGAAATTAGACCTGGCCCAATTTCACACCTGAATCTAGCTTTAAAAAACAAAAAGGGGAGGGGTACTTAAAGAACAGGCAACGTAAGCACATGACATCATTAAGGGTACAAAAAGGCTGGCAGTGAAAACCAGGTCCCTTTCCACACCCTCATCCCCGGCCCTCATTCTGTTTGTGAGGCACCTGCTCCTTTCCAGAGCACCCCTCCAAGCACACCCTAGTCACTGACAAGCATTTATCATTAGCTTTCCTACTTGTTCACGTTTACCTAAATTGTGGTTTATGATAGACCAAGTTCTGAGCATTACTTTTCCACTAATAGTATTTGGAATACCCTAATTAAAGATTTGCTTTTTACTTAAAAAAAAAAAGGCTATAAACAGCTCCATTTTATGGGCGATCCTCTACTGAAATAATTCTGAGTTTTTTAAAGATTTGAATTATTTTTACTTTAAATTTCTATTGTGATTTAGGGGATGGTTTAGGAGCCCTGGTGGTGCAGTGGGTGATACAGTGGGCTGCTAACCATACCATCAGCAGTTCGAACCCACCAGGCACTCCGAGGGAGAAAGATGAGACTTTCTATTCCCATGAAGAATGACTGCCTCAGAAAACAAACCCACGGGGGCAGTTCTAGCCTACCCCTTAGGGTCGCTAGGAATTGGGGATTGACTTGATGGCAGTGAGTTTGGGTTTGGAGGTGAAGGTTTACAGTGTTACATTCAATAATTCCTACACATGCTGCTCCAGTTCATCTCTTTCTAACCCTTCAAGGTCCCGTCCTTATTCCACTTCCTCCCAGGGTTCCCCATCTGCATTCCTCCTTCATTCCCGACCCTCTGCCCTCTGTCCCTAAACGATTAGTCTAACATAGGGGGTGAGTGCCCGATGTGAAGGGTCTCGATCTGACCAATAAGCCTGTCCCTTTCATGATTTTGAGTTTTGTTCTACAGTTTTCTGATGTTTTATCCAGGGCCTTCTTAACATGATCCTCTTCAAAGCATTTGACAAAGGTAACCAGGCACCACCTAGTTCTTCTGATCTCAATGATTCCGATTGTTTCAGAATGCTTGCTACTGAAAATAATGTTCCAATAAATAAATGTACCATCCATAATATAGTATGTACTTGTATATATAGTACATATATAAATAAATATATATATATATATATATACACACACACACACACACACAATGAAAATGAACACATTTGTAAGTGTGTTGGTGCCTATGAGTCAATATCCAAATGAGAAATCCCTAGAGCAGAACTGTTGGACCAAAGTCTATGTATCTTTAAAACTTTGATGAGATTTTGA
>NW_022111379.1:14225361-14233650 GCF_000313985.2 Echinops telfairi
GCAGTGAAATGTGCCCTGACCACCCAGCTGTGCGGTATGTATTGGGGAGGATATGCACATGAAATGGTTTTGACCTTGGAGACCTTTATCCAGCTATGAGGACAGAAAAAAGACAAACTTTGAGAGGAAACGTAAAGAGTTAAGAGAACAAATACATCAAGGTACATTGGAGATTTGGAGAGGGTTTCTACAGGGGCTAAGTGCATTCCAACTGGGCATGAAAAGGGGGAATTTGAGAGGGCAGTGGAAGGGAGACGGAATTAGTTTGACCTGTCCAGGGGTGCCGGGGAGAAGGCCAGGCTTTCTGGAGATGGGCTCTTGCATGCTAACTGGCTGTTCCTAGTAGATGAGTGCGCTGCTTGCTCCCACGGTTGCCTCTTAGGATATTTTTCTACCTGCGGAGTCATATAAAATCATACAGGAAGTTTCTGGGACACTAGTTTGAGTTTCAAGTCTGAGAAAGCCTAGTTTCCATGAAATGTTTAGCTAAATTAACTTCCTTGGCGGTTAAGAGCCAAGCAGGTAGACCCTTCAGCCACTAGGGTTCCTAAATTAACTCTTCTTTTACATTTCTAAATGATTGGAGAGAAACGTTGACAATTGTGCTCAACTGCTAACCTAAAGGTTGTTGGTTCAAACCCACAAGCTGCTTCATGGGAAAAAGATTAGGCAGTCTGCTTCCATAAAGATTTATAGCCTTGGAAACCCTATGGGGCAGGTCAACTCTGTCCTATAGGATATGTATGAGTGAGCGCCAATGCACTGACAATGGGTTCTAGTTTGGACAGGCTGCTATGCCCTGCATCTTCCCTGGACCTAGTGCAGGCAGCCTCCTGGGACACTTCAGTGCCCACACTACTCCCTTAACTGTGAGGCACTGGGGGCACACCTGCTGTAGTCCCCCAAATCACAGAAGGTTCCCTAAATGCTGCCATGCTGGATTCTACACAAATGAAAGGATCCCAGGCCACCTAGGAGGCCCACCATGGCTTCTCTGCCCAAACCGACTCATAGGGAAATTCTGGCTCTAGCCCCGAGGGCAGCCACAGCCACGCCACCTAACAGCCGTGTCTGGAGTCACAGAGCTGGGCTTCAGTCTCAACTGGCTTCTCAGTCAGGAAAATACATTTCCCCCCTCCGTCTTTTTCTCTCGCTAGTACTTGGTGTTTGTTCTGACTTGGAAATGGCATACTCTGAGTTCAGGGTGAGCCAAAGGTTTGTTCTTGGTCTGTCAAGCTACTTTGATGATGGGACTGAAATTCTGGAGAAGAGCAAGCCAGCTGGATAGGAAACAAAGCCACAGGCCTGTGGTGGGCTTGGGGAATTTTTCTCTACCCCCAAATGGAAAAATCCTGGTATGGGGCATTGTATATGAAGATTGATAGTGTTTGAAAAAAGTCAGAAGTGGTCAGGGTCTAACAGATGGGCTGTAAAAACAGCAATAGTGTTTTTAGTAGGAGTGGGAAGCAGGAGGATGAGGACATCTCTAGAATGAACATGGGGGCCTTGATAAGCATTTTTACTTTTCTACTCTTTTTATCATTTCTTTCTGGACAGATATCTGCCTTAGAGGCTGATTAATATGTTTTTGCCTTGGAAAATATCTGAACTTCATTAACCCTCTTGTCCTCTCTCCTGGATACCGGGAGGGGGTAGGCAGTGAGAGCAGGGTTTCCCAGACACGTCCACAATGGCTCTGCTGTTTACTGGGCAGCAGGAGCTCCTGGGACGCCTGTGATAAATTATTCACTCTCCTGTCCCTTCCGGAATCCCAATGGCCACAGACTTTTTAACTGAGGCCTATTCATTCAGAAAATGTTTACTAAGACGCTACTGAGAGCCAGGAGTAGGACCAGAGTTTGAGAATATGAGGTGAAACGATCCATGCCCTAGCCACTGCCCTCAAGGAACTTAGAGTCTTGCACAGTGTTTTCCAAATGGCAGGTTATGCGCCTTTTCGTTGATTATACGATCAACTACATAAAAGAATGGGTGGGTGGGTATAAAGGTGGCAAGGAAGGAAGGAACCAGAAAAAAAGTATAATCTGAGTGCACCACAAATAAGTAGTATTGCATTGGCTCATTGTATAGCCATTTATGTATAGGAGATATGTGTGCAGAATGAATTACTAGTAAAGTATCTTCTGTAAAAGGTGTACATAACTGGTTGAATACAGCAATTTTAAGGAAAACTGATGAATTTGTTCTAACTTTTCTTTTCTTTAATAAACCAGTCCACATTCTACTGAATGGCATCAGTAGCCACATTGGTATCCCAAGTGAGCAGATACTTTGACAGTGGACATGCTTTAAAAACAAAACACCATAGATCTTGGGTAAGGACCCACGCCCCTGTCGTGCCCTTTTTTCTTAGTAGGATGTTTATATTTTATTGAGATATTATTTAAAAATTCAGCTTTCATGATTGTGTGTGTGCGTGCACATATACACACACAACACATTGAGTCATGTGTTAAATTGTATTTTTTTTAAAAATTTAAAGTTTTATTGGCACATAATCCACAGCTCATCCAATCCAATACTACAATCACATCAAGAAGCGCTGTCCCATCATTCCCACAATCAATTTTAGAACATTTTCTTCTTTCTTGTACTCATGGTTATTAACTCTCAAACAACCCCACCTCCACCCCCCACCTCCCCGGCCAAGGAACCATTCATCCAGTTACTGTCTCTATAGATTTACCTATCCTGGATTTCATATACAGAAAAACATACCAAAAAAGGGAAAGAAAAAACAACAACCCCAATAACAATAAAAGAAAAACCTCAATCGAAAAGAAAGTAGAAAATCTTAAAATTGGAACTACTTTAGAATAGATCGAAAGGGAGATCAAATGATGAGGTGGTAACATTTAACCTAACTACAGCTGCCATGATCCATGTCCCAGCACACTCTGCTGACAGTAAAGCAACCTATTCACATCCCCGGTCCGTGGTCAGAGGGGATTCACTGGAGCCTGAATCCACATGTATTTCTCCTTCACTTTGTTTTGTGTGTAAAACAGAAACAACTTTTAAACGGGCATTTCTTGTTGTGAATGGTCGTCAAAAAGTTTTACATGACACTGCTTTAGCAAGAGAGGCACTCGGCCAGTCATACTGGAGTGTGATGCTGCCGCAAAGCGGGGACGGGGCTGGCAGAGTAAACTGTGAGAGTGGCTGTCAATGACTGGGCTGGTCGGGAAGTGCCTAGGCAGAGATTAGCGAATAAGGTGCAGTTGGGCAGAGGAAACAGCATGTCCAAAGGCGTGGGTACATGAACACATGCTTGGAGAAGAGCGTGCAGGGTGGTGGTGGTGCTGGTGAGCAGCAGGAAATGATACCGGGTAGGTGAACAGAGACTCAAAATGGGAGCGCTTAATAGTGACCTTTATGAGCTCCCAAAGCTCCAACGGGTCACTGTGTGAATGCCCCTGTGGGACTCAATTAGTCCAAGCCATACTGAAGAGTTCAGCTCTCAGCAGTGTGAAATCCCTGATGGGCTCCCTGGAAGAGTCAGACTTGGACAAACTAAATTCTTCCATCTTCATTAGGCTGGAAAAAGCTGGTCTGGCTCTAAGGCTACCAATGATCTGTCCAGGTCTTTAAGCGGACAGACCCAATCTCTGAGTTGGGCTCTGTCCTGAAGTCAAGAATCTGGAATTATTTCAGGCCTCAGGAAACAACTCCCCCAGAACCCTGACTTAGAATGTAGCAACATTCCCTGAGCACCCACTGGGGAATATCCTACTTGGAACATAAGGGGGAGGGAGGGGATAGGTGCTGAGCTTCGCCAAACTTCTGTTGGGAGGGTGAGAGGTATATGGAGGAAAGAAAGCTACCAGAAGTCATGGCCACAGGGTCTGGAAACACAAACAAGGTGGGCGAAAGGGAAAGGCAGGATCCCAGGAGGAGGGCCCACAGGAGCAAAGACACAGAGGTGGGAATATGCTGGTCAGATTCAGGCAGGAGGGAAGACTAGGGAATCAGGTGGGTGCACCTGACAGGCTGGTGGTTTGGGTGACTCCAGGCCTGAGTTTGGTCAGGGGCTCCTCACAACCCGAGGTGGGCTCTTCTCCCATCCTGGCTCTGACATGGGCACTTGTGGCCCTTGCTTCTCCACCAGAGTGAGCACCACGCACTCATTGCTTTTCGCCACCGAGCCTGCAGGAGAGCTCAGGAAGCAACATGGTGGGGACTATTAACCCAAACCAAACTCACTGCCAACTCCTAGCGACCCTATAGGATAGGGTAGAACTACCCCCATGGGCTTCCGAGACTGTAACTCGTTATGGAAGTAGAATGCCCCAGAGTTTTAGAACTGCTGACCTGGCAGTTCAGCCAATAGCCAGCCACCTTGCCACCAAGGCTCTAAACCAGCCAGAAAGAAGAAAAGCAGAAGAGGAGGAGAGTAGATGGGAATAAGAAGGCAGGTGAGAAGTAAAGAAGGAGAGAGGAAGGAGGAGGAGGAGGAGGAAGAAACACAGGCGGGGCAAAGGTAGAAGAGGGAGAAGGGCAGAAAGTCTAGAACAGCGGTTCTCAACCTGCGGGTCGCGACCCCTGTGGTCGAAACACCTATTCCCAATGGTCTTAAGAACCGAGACACTGCTCCTCTATCCGTGTGCAGGAGGGTGTGCCCACATGCAGATACGCCCACCTACAAGTACCAGGCGTGAAGACTGTTACCCATGCTACACCATGTTTCAAGGCAACATTGCCTTGATTTGTCATTAGAAATAACTATTTCACAATATATAATTACATTTTGTTTTTGTGATTCATTACTATGCATTAATTAGGTTCAATTTGTGACAATGAAAATACATCCCGCCTATCAGATATTTACATGATGATTCATAACAGCAACAGAATTATAGTTATGAAGTAGCAATGAAAATAACTTTATGGTTGGGGCCACCACCACATGAAGAACTAACTGTATAGGGTCGCGATATGAGGAAGGTTGAGAACCACTAGTCTAGAACATGCTGCCACGACCCCCACGGAGCTACATGACACCTGCCAGACAGACAATCAGAAGCAGCCTTTGAGGACAGCCCGAGTGGCTGTCTCAGCACAAGACACTTCGCTGACCTGCCTCTGGTCGCCCTGTGATACCGATGGCCACCCTGTTGTCCCGGGCCAAGCCGGTCTTGGCAGTGGTCGCGTCTGCGCAGACCAGCCTTGGCCTCTCCTTCCATTTAGTTACAAAAGGAGGCGCTGTTTCAGGGAGCAGCTATGAGGGGCTTCTTTGATGCAGGCCATAATAAGCCCTGTAAACATGGAAGTGTAAATTAAATAAAAAGAGCGCCCCCCCTCCTGCCCCCACCCCCCCGCCCCCGTTCTGGTTTCCATTTTTACCACAGCCCCCAGCCAAGCAACCATCACATGGTATTCTGTGGAGAAACAATAGAGGATTTGTTTAAACCAACATGCCAAACAGTCATGAATTGCAGAATATATATTTTTAAACAAGTTATTTTCTCCCACCACCACATCCAGAACTCAGCTCTGCGTGCGGGGCCAGCTGGCAGCAGCATGTAGGGCCTGGCTGGCTACCCGGGCTGCTCGTTTACCTTGGACCCCCCTCCCCCCACCCCAGGCTGGTGACCGCAGAGCTGCGTTTTTATGGCTGGCTACACGAGCCAGCCAGCCAGCCTTTCTTGGACTGGAACTCTGCGAGTGTTTATGCTCACACCCACCCAGACGCTGCCCCGCAGCCTCCCAGCTGGCTTTTCCTTTTAAAGCGAAGGCATCGCTAAGACCTGCTCTGCTGGGGGAACAACTCGAGGGACACTGGCCGGGAGAGAGGGGCACGGAGAGGGCCATGCCAGCTTCCTCTGGGAAAGCAGGCTTTGTTCTACGGGGTCAAGCTGTGGACGCACTTCATCACCGTCTGGGTGGGACACTTGGCAGTCTGCAGGAACTAGCCGGGGCTCCTTCCGCAGCTCAGGGCCGAAGCGCCCCATGCTGCTGCTCTTTTCTCTCCACACTTAGAGCTCACCTGCCTTTTCCAAGCCCTGTTAGGGAACCACTTACAGCCCCCAGAGGTCCCCAGACTTCTCCGTCTTTCTATAGGCATCTTTTTCTCGTTCATGCACTCGCCCCTGAGCTATCTGTGGGGAATGATGGAAGAGAGAGCCTGGTGTGGGGCTTGTTCACGGCCCGAGGAAACCATTTCAGGGGTGTATGTTTGTGTATTCCTTTTACGAGGGATGCGTGTTCCCTCCCGCTGCCCCCCACCTCCGGGTCCCCAAGTGGTTTAAAAGTATAGTTTCATATGCTGCTACAGAGAAATTGCTGGTTAATAACTTAATAGGCCATGTGCTGGGAATTATGGGAGAAAAGTGGTATTCAAGAAAACATTTCTAGCCCAGTGTGGGGTTGGGAGGATATACGGCTTCAGTTATTACTCGGAATGTTAACACAAGGCCTCCCTCCTCCCCAACAGGGAGCTGGTGAGGTGCAGCGATGTAAGTCGCTCGGCTGTTCACGGCAAGGCTTGAACTCAACAGCCCCTCCACAAGAGAAAGAGGCAGCAGTCTAGTCTGTCCTCTGGTCCCCAGGAGGCCAGCTCGACTCCCCAGGACTGGGGGTGGGACTTCCTTAGGAGTCCAGAAAAGAATCAAGAAGTGAACGAACACTTCTAGAAGCTGCACGAGACGTTTGTATCCATCCCACACAGTGCGCGTTTCTCGTTTCTCGACAGAATTGTGCTCGCAAGGAACTTCGCTCAGGCCTTAGCAGTCACAGGGGCGAGGGTAATGCCAATTGTATGCCCATCAAAGTTCTGTCTGTAAAAAATATCCGATGTCAACGTATCTTTCGAAAGTTCCTAGCACGAAGAACAACCCGCATTAGTGTTGCCATTTTCACAAATAAACAATGTAACTCATCCAGCCTAAGTGACCCCGCCCAAGATCACGGCTGGAGCCAAAATTAGAACAAGGTTTTCTAGACAAACACACAGCTATCTCTGTGTCCCCAACCCAGTCAGACGGAAAGAGACATCAGGCCAAGCAGCTGGAGTGTTTGTGTTTGCAGGACACCAACAATACCGGCTCTGGTGTTGTGTCCACAGGGCCGGTCTGGGAGAAAGCAGGCGCCAAGCACAGCCGCTTCTCCGAGCGCCAACCTTCCTGAAGACATGTTGTACACGCGTCAACCTTGTGGGCAGAGACTTAAGTCATGTGGACGATAGAAATTCCCTCTATTTGCTTGAAGGGCCCCTGGTGGCCGAGTAGGTGGGGTACTAGGCTACTAACTGCAAGGTCGGCAGTTCAAACCCCTTGAGGGAGGCAGTCTGGGGAACCCTAAGGGGAAGTTCTCCTTTTTCCTACTCCTGGGTGGTTTCGTTATTCTTTTACATCACTGCTCCATCTATGCTGAGCGCTCGCTTGAGCGCTCTCCACGGGACAGGGGATGAGCCCTGTGTGCAGAGGAACCACGGGACGCACACGGGTGTTAGGAGCCGAGTGGGGGCTAGAACCCAGACCTGCGGGCCTCCAGTGCATGCCACAGGCTGAAGGGCTTGTGCGATGGCCTTCGGGCTCAGGAAGCCCGGGAGCAGCCACTGCACGGTGCTCCCAGGCCAGTGCGGTCACGGAAGAAGCCTGGTCACCCTGAAGCTTCCAGATGCCTCAGCCCCTGCTCGGAAGAACCAGCCAGGTTCCCCACAACCCCACCAGCACGCAGCCTCCGGCCAGCCTCTCTCCACCCAACTCCCTGCCGCCGAGTCCATGCTGACTCACAGCCACCCGGCAGCTCCCGGGACAGAAGTCCCAGAGCTGGGTGAGCGCCGCACGAGGGCAGAAGCAGGAAGCATCGTGGCCTACAGAAACGCTTTCCCCAGGCCTGCGCACCGTGCGGACTTTAGTTCAGGTCCTGCCTCTCCTACTGGGAGCCTGTGTGATCCAGAAGTCAAGGCCTTACACACCAGAACTTAAGTAAGGTGCCGGTGTAAACTCATTGGTCAGACAGTGACAGTCAGTCAGCCAAGAGTAGATTTCGGAGGGAACAGGATCCAGAAGAATCCGGTTTTGATGGTGAAAGGTCTGGAAAGAGTACGGGGTCCAGACCAGGGCGGGCAGCTCCTGAGAAAGAGAGCTGGGCAGCCAGGAGGGGCCAGGATGGGAGTCTTTCGGTGAGGATGAGCAGGCTGCAGGAGCAGGCAGCCATTGAGAAAGAGGCAGCACGGCTATCAAAAAGTATAGCGTCTGGGGTCTTAAAGGCTTGAAGGTAATCAAGCGGCCATCAAGCTCAGAAGCAACAAAGCCCACATGGAAG
>NW_022111379.1:14234151-14236918 GCF_000313985.2 Echinops telfairi
TGAGGACCTAATGTCGGGGGTTTAAATGGAGAGAAAATGTTTTGAGAAACGATGTACAAATGTGCTTTACACAAATGATGTGTGTATGGATTGGGATAACTATTAATATGAGCCCCTAATAAAATGTTAAAAAAAAAGAGAAAGAGGAAGCAAACACACTTGCTAGGACATCACTTATTACAGACCATCTTCTAAGATGGGGCACCTGGTAAGTTGTGTATGAGCCCCTAATAAAATGATTAAAAAAAAAAGAGAAAGAGGCAGCAAACACACTTGCTAGGACATCACTTATTACAGACCATCTTCTAAGATGGGGCACCTGGTAAGCAGGAAAAAAGCCACCTGCCCTCCTTGTCTGCTGCGGCTGCTACAAAACTATCGATGGGTGTGAGAGCAGGGTTCTCAAACAGGCAGGTAGGCTGGTCTTCTTAGACCCTTGGGGGCTCCCAATGGGCGGTGAGCCAAGCAGGTGGTCTTCCAGGTCCCTACCTCAGCTTCAACTCTATTCGCCACCTCCATCATCTTACAGAATTTGTAACTTCTCTTCGTGAGCTGGGTGAAAGTTTACGGAGCAAGCTGGTTTCCAGTCAACAGTTCCTGCACATTTTGTTTTGTGACGTTCGTTGCTCACTGTCTTGACCAGGGGACGGCACCGTTTCCTATTTCTTTCCTGGGCTTGCGGTTTCCATTTGTCCCTCTTTCTCATCCCTTCCTGCCTGTGAAGCTTTGTGCCCAGACAAATGCTGCCCTTTGGATCTCATCTGGCTGACTGTTCTAAGGAGAGTGTACCAGCCTGGTGTTATTGACCATTGTTTGGCTGAAAGTTGCGCTGTGGGGGTGAGTTCAGTGCCAGGCTGAAGGGTGACCATGGGCACAGTCTTGGGAGTTCCACCAGTCTCTCTCAGACTAGGAAGACGGGTGTCTGTTAAGTTTTGAGTTTGGGTGCACATTTTTCTCCCACTCTATCCAGTATCTCCTCTTAGGATCTCTCTCAGAGCTGTCAATAACTGGGTACTAGTCTCAGGGTTGTGGAGGCTGGGGCTTGCGTGGCCCAGGAGTCCTTGGGACGGATCTTGAATCTTTCATTTTTTCCCCCCTCGCTCTTCTTTGCTACAGCTGAGAAAATACCAATAATTGAGCCCTAAGTGGCCATTCGTAAGTTGGTTCTGTGTGTGTGTATGTGTGTGTGTGTATGATCCATCCTTTATAAAACAACAAAAATGGGCATACAGACAGAAATCAATCCTCATCGAGAGTTACTAGGGATGGGAAGAAAGGGAGGGGTGCCACTCTCTGGAGAGGAGACATTTGTTAGTTTAGTTACGGGAAAGGCACTACTCGTGGTGGTGGAGTCTGCACAACATATAAACTGAGGGCCTTAAGAAATACAAAGGCTCGAGGAAAGACTCATAAGGTTTCGTTTGTTTCTTAAAGATTATTTTATGGGGATTCTTACCACTCCTATAACATTCCATACATCAGTTGTATCAAGCATGTTTGTGCATATGTTGTCATCATTATTTTCTAAACATTTACTTTCTATTTGAGCCCTTGGTATCAGCTCCTCTTTTTTCCCTCCCTTCCCTCCTCCCACCCTTGTGACCCCTTGACAAATTGTAAATTATTATTATTTTCATAACTTATACTGACCGCTGCCTCCCTTCCCCCCAGTTGTTTCTGTTGTCCTCCCCTTGGAGGGGGATAGGGAGTGGTCTGGGGAGGGGGAGGTTAGGGGTTGGTGGTGTGGTTATGTGCCTTATACTGTCTGTGGATCGGAAATGGCCTGGATTCATGGGGATTTGGGCTCCCTGATGGTACCTTTGGTGTTGATTTACCCAGAAAATGGAACATGTTACATGCTACAGGAAAAAGCAGCAACCCACTGTATTAGGGTTTTACATAATGTTATGCAAATGTGTTGAAGACACCTGAAGTCTGCACTCCGCTGTAAAGCGCGGCAATGACAACATGGCCCAGTATTCCAACAGCAATACTCCAGTCAGCCAACAGCTACAAGTGGACCAACGCAGGCATCTGAGCCCTCAATCACACGAATTACCATCTCCAGGAGAGGCTGGCCGGCTTCTATATTGAACAAGCAGAGAGAATTCAGTACTTGGGCTTGAAGCCTTGGTGTGTAGTTATGTAAAAGGGCTGTCTGTCTTTTTAATCTCTCTCTGTAAGAAGCTTTGATCTAGGGACAATTGCTCAAAGGCTCTGCTTAATACACTGACCACTTTGACTGTTCACCCACACAGTGTTTCATAGCTAAGCCTGTAATGAGAAATATTTCATCGATTTTTCAAACGTCACTTACTTTCCAGTAGTTTATTCCTTCAAGACAGGGGCCGTATCTTGAAAAGGGATAGCTAATACAGAGTGTGTTTTGCCCCTTGTTCCAGTGGGCTGGCCCGCAAGATGGTAACTCACTGTCTCTCTCTGTTTTTAAAAACACACATAGGATCACTCCCCGAGGTGGCATGGCTGTCCAC
Source organism: Echinops telfairi (assembly GCF_000313985.2). NCBI lineage: Eukaryota > Metazoa > Chordata > Mammalia > Afrosoricida > Tenrecidae > Echinops > Echinops telfairi. The sequence continues at coordinate 14,236,644 of NW_022111379.1, forward strand.
ATCACTGAGCAGCCCAGGGGAAGCGGACACAGGTCAGGCCGGCGGGTCCAAACACACCAACTCCTTGTCTCTCATCGCGCAAATCCACAAAGGCCTCGCCCCCACCCAGCCTGAGCCGCACTGGCCCCTTTAATCTAAAGTGAAAAACAACGTGGGGGTGGGGACTGGGAAAACACTTCTATGTTGTGGACAGTAAAATAAAAGCAACCGTGAGAAGGAGAAAGGCAGTGAGGGAGAGCAAGGAGAAACAAACCAAAAGCAGCCCCCCCCCCCCC
>NW_022111379.1:14237018-14251436 GCF_000313985.2 Echinops telfairi
CAGCAATGCCTGGAAACTTGCTATGGAACCAGCCACCCCAGCGCCCTGCTACAGCTGGCTTCCCTTGAAGTCTTGGCGGGACCACTAATGATAGGCTTCCAGTGCGGCAGGATCATCGGAGTATTTCAGCAAGCCTGCTGGATGGGATGCCTTTCCCCGGCACAGGAGTGCGCAGTAACCTGCAGCTGTGGCCCAGTGCCCAGGGCTTTCTTGACTTCAGGTCCTTGCGAAAAGAATGCTTCTTTGTTGGAGGGGACAGGTCCCGGAGACATGGGGGATTTGGAAAAGGGGCGAAGGGACACTGGGAAAAAATGGAATTAGCCCCAAACCCCAGTCTTTCTGCCTGACAATTGTAGTCTCTTGCCCGAATGAATCTGGTGGTTAGAAACTAAATGCTGTCTTCAGCTGAACAGCCAAAGGGAATCCTAAACCAGGACTTCTGCTGCTGGCCACAGACCCCCGCGGTGCAGACCTGGAATTGCCACACAGAGCTTCCAGAGCTTCCTAAGCATCTTTCCTCACTCATTTAAATCAACAGGCCCTCGAGGAGGGCGCATTCCACTCGGCATTGTGGGGCTGAGGAAGAGAGAAAATGGGGGGCGGGGAGAGGAGGGGGTGGACAGGGAAGGAAACGGAGAAGTGACTGGAAGTCTCTGTGCCATGGGGATGGGGCAGGAGAGGGGAATCAGATGGGGGGGGGGCGTGAGGTGGGTGAAGAGGGGGTGTTCAGAGCACCGATGGGGAGGTTGTATAGGGAAATGGGTAGTTTGTGTGGTTAATTTTTACCAGTAAGAATTAGCTTGGGCCAATGCTCTTTACAGCCTACTGGACCATGGTTTGTGGAAACACGTGGACATCAATGCCTTCGAGCTGAAAGGTGGTTCCTGAGTTCATTTTAGGATGACCTTAAACCTCTTAATTTTATGCCTATTTTCCTTCCTCGGCATAGTCAGCAGTCAAAGCTGATGAAAGTCTGTGCGTCAGTCTAACAAGAGCTCTTTCAGTATATGGAAAAGAAAAATGCTGAGAGCGAGCGAAGCACATGAACGTGGAGAACAAATCACAACCTCGGCAGGCCTGGCCACAGAGCAGGTGCCTGGCACACATCACCCCCCTCCCCCCCATGTCTGTTTTTCTCTTAACCTTGGGATCTCTTTCTGTATTGCTGGGAGCCTATTTTTCTCACCAGACTATCAGACTGTTATTTTTCAAAGTGATAAATACTCACTGCATGCCAACAAAGCACTGGTCTTCGCCCACGCATGGAGGCCTGGGGATGGCTGCCCAGCTAGGGGGTGTGGACTCCTCGCTGACTGCCAAGTCTGTCCCTCCCGGCAGGTCACTCAGTGGACGGGCAAGAGTTCTGGTTGACTCCTTCCATAGCTTCAGACCTCTCCTGTGGCTCTGAGATTCAGTCACAGGCCCTTGGAAATGGGGACACTGAACACAGTACTGAGCCACGCACCATGAATCCTGGGGAGATGGTTGGACGTGCAGGCTCTGTGGGCCACCTGGCATTCCTGAACAAGAATCCCCACCACAACCAGACCCCTAGGTAATTCCTGTGCCCAGGGAAGTATCAGTAGGCGTGGTCTACAGAATGCTCAAGCTAGCCCATTCAAATCCTTGGCCCAACAATCCAAGCAGATCTGGGCGGTGGGGTCCGGTAGAGAGAACATGATAAGGAGCCGAGTGCCAAGTCCTCCACCAGTGTCCCCAGTGTCCCCGGGCAGGGTTGGGTCTTACTCAGCGGTGTGACTCAGGACTTACACCCTGACTTTTTGGGGCCTGAGTACAGAAAATTTCCCAATTCTTTCCTGTCCTAAAATTCTAGATCTATGGTTCTAGTTTGTCGAGATTTTGTTTTGTTGCCCTCGCCACACTGAAGTAGTGGTTTTAATCAATAGTTGCATTCTTTGATATAGCCTGGCACACAGCAGAGCTTGATAAATATTTACTGAATTAAGTGATACAGGTACAGTCCTTTTAAGCCTAAAAAAAAAAAGAAAGAAAGAAAGAAAATGTGCTGTGAGCAGCCAGACCAAACTATATCAGGTTTAGGTTGTACTTTTGAGGGCAGCTGACAATCTAGGATCTCTTGCTAAAATAACCTTGAAGCAGCCAACCTCAGAAATCCATTCACATATGAAGTGGTAAAGTGGTACACTCTCTCACTCTGGCATTTCCGTGAAGTGTTTGATTAGTTAGAATCCAGAAGGGGCAGACTGGAGGTGGCAAATTCACCCTTTCTGGATGGATCTGTGGACTGAGAAGATTAATCCAAGAGCCCTCTGACAGAAGTATCGGTGTTTCCCCAGGCCCAATTCCCACTATGCCTTTCCCTAGAATTCCACAGGCCCCTCTTAGCTCTGTGGGGGAGTCCGGGTTCAGCGGTCTCTCGGGAGCCTGCCTTTTGGGGTGACTGGGTCTCCACTCTTGGTGGATCTCAGACTGAATTTTGGAGGGGCCAGGGCCCTCCATCTTTCCCCTCGACTTCAAGCTGAGGGGAGGCACAAAACGGACGTGCAAGTATGAACAATTCTCCATGGGATTGCATTTTGAACCCCCCCAGGATCTTTGTAAGAAGTACTGGGTCGCGACCCACCCCAGACTGAATACCTCAGAATACCTGGGAGTAGAGCCTGGCCAGGGCAATCCAGACCATCTCCGCAGGTCATCCAACTCTGCAGCCAGCAGCCCCGGGAAGAAGTGCTGCCTGGCACTTGACAACTGCCATTCACGCATACCGGAAGTCACAAACTCTTAGTTCAATGAAAGCTCCACAGGTGATGTACTGAAGGGAGTGGCTGGGAGAAGACAACCTTCCCAGGCAATTCACCAGCCACCAGGAGGGGTGGTCGTGTTTCCAGATCTTTTATCAAGCGAAGCTGGGCATTTTAACTTGCTGCTCCACGCGTTGGTTTTTAAATGCCAACGACCGGTTAAAGAACATTTTAAACCCCAAGCAATCCAACAAAAGACATCTGTGACCCATTTGATGGCAAAGCTCCGCCAGTCTGACTGCTCTGGCAAAATTATGCAGAGACTTGCACCCGGGCCCAGTGAGGAGCCCAGCAAAGACACAAGCCAAAGCGCTCCCCGCTCAAGTCCAGCAGCCTGCTGCTGTGGTTTTGGTACTGCTGAGTGGGTCTGATCCACAGCGGCCAGGTGTGCTAGAAGACAGCAAGTGAAAACCCAAACGGTGTCTACCTCTTTGATTTGTTTCGCTGCGAACTCGGGTCAAGATGAACACCTGACCATTATCGGTATTCCATACGAGGTCTGGTTAATCAATTGTTTTTTTTCTCTGCCTACAAACAATGGACTTTCTTAGGCTAATGGAGTTCTGAGAAGAGGTAAAGAAGTCATGTCCACAGGTATTCGAATATAGAAACTGGCATCCAATATGCATTCAAGAAGCCTAAGCTTCCTTAATTGAGTTTTTAAAACCTTAGTGGGGTCTCTCGCATCCTGCTGCTGGGAGGGTGAACTGACATGCCGACTGATCTGCTATTTCTCACATCCCAATTTTAACACATAGTAAGGAAATAAGAGCACAGACGTAACTACATCAAGTGATGAATCAACAATAGTGGTGCCCACTGGATGTGCTAAGAGTAGAGTTCTACACATTTTTCACTTTGCATTAATTTTCTAAGGCGAGCATAGACTACACTCACGAGCGAGACCACCCAAAGGGGAAAATGAAAAAGCTTTGTGGGGCACATATTTTTCCTGGTTGTCATATCACCACAGTCCAAATGGACACTAAGACAGCCAAATCTCTACCTGAAACATTTTAAGCCCAACAGAATCCAACGCAATAGAAAATCCAATATAATAGAAAGTGTAACCCCCAACCGCAGGCCTGTGCTTTCTCCACTGAGGCCTGATTGGCAGGGCTGTTGAGAGCCTGCTGGGACAGCCAGAATCTGTAAACAGTGAGGGAGGCAGATGGTGTGTGTGTGTGTGTGTGTGTGTGTGGGGGGGGTTCTGCCAGTCCTCCTTGCTGGCACCCAAGGCCAGCTCCGCCAGGCCAGCCACTGACCCCATTCTCTCCCTGTGGCCGGCCTGGGTCAGCTTACTTTTCCTTCAGTGGGAAATGACTTTTGCACGAGAGTCAGTGAGCTGGCTGGAGGAGGGAAGGATGGAGGGCAGGGGAGAAGGAAGGGACTTGAAGGATTAATGAGCTGATTTCCATTAGGGCTTTGACATCTTGGAATGACTAGCAGCCTGTAAGAGTAGAAGCCCAGTCCTTTACTCAGGCTATGTTGCCAACTGGCCATTTATCACCCAAAATTCCCCAACAACTCCATGGCCATGGTTTAATCACCTCATCTAAATCCCTATTAATCTTGCAAAGTCAAAACACAAACATACGACAAAAGTCTTTATTTTAGGCGCCCTCAACTTCAGGGTCAAGATTTCAAAATGAACTGGTTGTCCAATGGTTCCAGTGATGGTTTTTTTTTCCCCCTTTAAATCTTTGGGCAGAAGGGACAAGTAAATGACACTCCTACTGATGATTTTGTAGCTATTAGACTGAATCAACTCAGGCGAATAAGCAAGTAAGTTACAGAAGGAAAAAGGTACTGGTGCTCACTTGGTGCTCAAACACTGCTTTATTTTATTTGTTTTCCCCAATAACATTAATGTCTTATAGCTAATACTCAAGAGACACAGAAAAGCCTTAGTTGGTTCAAAGGAATATTTATTCCTCTTTCAGGTGTCCATTAGTGGAACACACGGAAACCTCCTCCTCAACTGCATTTTGAATATGTTGCATCATATTGGCTTTCTTTTTTTTTAAAAGAAAATATTCTAAAATTTATTGTGGTGATGACTGTATAACAATTCTTGATATGACTGAACTATTTAATTATATGATATTTGGATTATGTCCCAATAAAGTTGTTTTTTTTAATCATTTTATTAGGGGCTCACATAACTCTTATCACAATCCATACACACATCAATTTGTAAAGCACATTTGTACATTCATTGCCCTCATCATTCTCAAAACAGTTCCTCTCCACTTAAGCCCCCCCACCCCATTAGGTCCTCATTTTTCCCCTCCCTCCTCCCTCCCCACTCCCTCATGAGCTCTTGATAATTTATAAATTGTTATTTTGTCATATCTTGCCCTGTCCGACATCTCCTTTCACCCACTTTCCTGTTGTCCGTCCCCCAGGGAGGAGGTCACATATAGTTCCTTGTAATCGGTTCCCTCTTTCCTACCCACTCTCCCTCTACCCTCCCAGTATCGCCACTCACACCATTGGTCCTGAAGGGATCATCTGCCCTGGATTCCCTGGATTTCCAGTTCCTATCTGTACCAGTGTACATCCTCTGGTCTAGCCAGACTTGCAAGGTAGAATTCACATCATGATAGCAGGGGCGGGGAGGAAGCATTTAGGAACTAGAGGAAAGTTGTATTTTTCATCGTTGCTACATCACACCCTGACTGGCTTGTCTCCTCTCCGAGACCCCTCTGCAAGGGGATCTCCAGTGGCCTACAAATGGGCTTTGGGTCTCCACCCCGCCCTCTTCCCCCCTCATTCACTATGGTAACATTCTTTCATTCTGATGATGCCTTATACCTGATCCCTTCGACACCTCGTGATTCCATAGGCTGATGTGCTTCTTCCATGTGGGCTTTGTTGTATATTGGCTTTCAAGGGACAGGCTGGGGCACATGTGAAGACAGGAGTCTGTTTGGAGACGGGGACCAGGAAGAGCCTGGAAATGGAGCGACTGGTGCACACACATCCCGGAGACTTTCAGGGCAGGGCGTTGTGTGGCAGGTTTGAGGCTTCCTCCCTTATGCCCAATTCTATAGTTGCCCACTCGCGAACCTCCAGGTTACACTGTCAAGGCTGAGGACAGTACCGCAAGGTGACACACGCTTTTGGAATGCACTTTGCTTTGGCAGTATGTTCTCCTTCCTAACGTTATTCCAGGCGCTGAACACATCCTAATGAACACTAGTGAGAGCCGGCTGGGAAACACGAGGGAAGCGGGTGTTAGGAACCTCTACGGACCACCCACATAGTGGGACCTTCACACTGGAGAATAGAGAGCTGACCACTCTGGAAACCGAAAGGCGGCTTTCCTGGACTCCGGGCAAGGCAGGCAGGCGGACACCCAGCCAATTGCCAGTGATTCATGTCTTTGTTTTCTAGGGCTGGAGAGCCATGGAGAACATCAGAGGGAGGGGTGAAGATGATGAAAATAGCAAGAGGGACCATGGAGAAGGTTACCAGAGGCCAGGAGAACTTCTCCAAGTTGAAGGGGAAGTTGAGCAGTAGCTGAGTCACCCCTCTGCAGGCACTGCACGGAGTGAAGGCCAGCAACGCCCCCTCACCTGACGAGGAGGAGGCCGAGGGCTGGTAGAAGGCGAACGTCTGTGAGACCCAGCTAGGGGAGTGAGCTACGGTGACAGGGACTTCTTCCTTACAGAGCTTCAACAGTGAGGCTTCTGTCCTGGGGCAGTCCTGGCGGGAGGCAGGGTTTCCAGCAGGTGCCAATCTCCATAAATAATACCCAGCAGGATCTGCCTTTTGATTGGGGAATAGCTAAGGGCACAAAGGTGCTCCTGGTTTATCTGCCCTGTCTTCCCAGGAAATGCATCTTGGGCAGGTACATCTCGGAGTCACCCAGAAGGCACAAAGACACTAGGCTTAAGGAAAGCAGTCTATGGCTAACCAATGTTACTTTTTTAGTATCAGGGGAAGGGAGAAAACAAAAACCAGAGTTAGAACTTCCTCATCAATATCCCCATCCCAAGCCTTTGGGGTTTCGACAAACACGAACACACAGCTATGCACACAGTGGGGCATCCTTCCCTGGCTCGTGTCCACCTAAAAGTTCCAGGTAGGAGTGTTTGCTATGTGGCCTCCTTGTAGTTATTCACGTGCCTTGTATCTTTAGGTAGCAGGAGAGCTAACTTTTATGGCGTCTCTACACCCACAATGCCATTTCATACAACCGTGTCTCTGCCTATACCGCCACCAAAGCCTACCTTGTCTACTGGGCAAAAGTCTATTCATCTCCTAAGGGCCAGTTCGCCATCGGCTCTCCCCTGCCCCTCCTCTGGGATATTCCTGTACCTACTATCGACATTTACTGCTAGACTTACCACATCAAAGTAAGCTTTTTTCTTTAATCCGCGTATCTTTCTCCCAACCTGGATGTGAGCTCTGTTAAACCACAGCCTCGCCTCCCTGGGTCTTTGCAATCTAACCCACAGCGTGGCATGTCGCCTGCTCTCCAGATGACGTCACTGAATTGCACTGAGCTGTGGGCCTCAAATAAGGTGGGGGACCCAACTAAAGGACCTGATTTTGAAAAGCAAAAAAGGGGGTCTGCTGAATTAGGTAGCGAAGACACAGAGCCTGTATCACATGCAATGTGTCCTAGCACAGGAGCGGGTAGCAGGAAAGCCTCTTCCGGACCCACTGCTGGAACTGGCAGAAGAAATCATCCCAGGGGGTTCTTGTGCCAACACTGTCCTTCACCAACAGGGTCCTGAGACATTCATTTTGAATAGAGGACTACTTAGAGGGCTCTAGGGGAATTCATTGAGAAATTCTTTGTACTCTAGTTCTAAAACCAAAAAACAATGACAAGGATGGGGGGAGGGAAGTGCCCACCCTTCATGGCCCCAAAATGACAACGTCCATCTAAAACTGACACCTTCCACCCCTTCCTTCTATTCACATCCCGTCTGTCCATCAGTGTCTGTTCAAGTCTTACACTGACCTTTAACCCCTGAACTGCCACGGTGCCAGGAGTCTGTGCCACTTGAGTCTGGTCTGTCACTGTTTGGGTATCTAATGCAGGGCTGGGCACATAGCAGGGATGAATAAGAATGGGCTGGTTTGTGGGCAGAAATACAGCCATAACACAAGCCCCTCCGTCAGGCAGGAGCTGAAGAAAAGTTATCAAGAAAATATTTTTCTTTCTTTACCACAGCCCAAAGACCTAAAGGATAAATATGCCAATAAGTTTAACAAACGCATGCCAATGACTTTCTGAAACTCCCCACCACTAGAAACGGCAATTCTTCCCTGTCCTTCTAACCCCTGATAGCGCCTAGCTCAAGTGGGGCTGTAACATACCTCGTGGCCAGCCAGAGTTTGGCTTTGGTACAAAGAGTGATGTCAGTCAACTCCTGCTGAAAGTCTGAATTCGTTCTGTGTTTGGAGTCTGCGTAGGCTTGTAACAAATGAAAAACCTAAACCGAAGAAAAAAGAAAAAGCAATATCCTGCTGTGAAAATATATTTTTCCTAAATGCACCGCTCCTCCCTTTTAGCTTTCTTTAAACTATTCCCCTCAGAGAAAACGGGCACCTGCAGAAGGCGGCTGGGTCCTGGGTCCTGGGAGCAAGCAGCCTGTTGGTTTTGGAGAACACAGGGGTGGTGAGAAACCAGCCTCCTTCATCTGTTGCTGCGACTGGGCTCCCGGCACAGCTCCAGAAAAAGGCCACCACTTTGTGACCAAGCCATCATTTGCAGCAAGGGCTTAGTCGCGAGGCACCACTGCACACCGAGTCCCAGGAAGAAACGCCAACACCCTTCTCAATGGGAGCAGACGCGCAGGGAGAGAAAACCTGCCTTTCTTTTCAAGTCCACACTGGCTTCCATGGCTCGGTTCACAGAGCAGGCTTGGCCAAAGGCGTGGCCATGGTTAACGCATGCCAGCCTTTGCAGACAGTGGTCTCCATACGTTTGGTTTGGGGCAGGGCAGATCGCCACTAAGGAGATGGGAGTAAGAGGCCACACTGCAGACGTGACCCTCTCGTCAGCGGACATGGCGTTATATCCTGGAATGAAGAGCCATGCTGGAATCTAGCTGCCTGCATTTAGAAAGATGGCCACCATTCCTTCCAGCAGACACACGCATGTGCAGATGTGTGTGTGTACCCATGTGCATGTGCGTGTCGGAGCCCCGCTGTGAAGAGTTCACGCCCACAGCAGGGAAAGGGAGCGAATGAGGATCAAGGAGATCTTTAGACGGGATGCAAGTTAGAGAAGCCCTCCCGCCCCCTTAGCGCCCTGGAGGAGGGCAGGTGCGCTGAGCGGAGCAAGGCTGATGAGCGCACCTGGGCACCGGGAGCGCCCGTTCGAAGGGATGGGTTTACTTTCTCTCCTTGTGACATCCTTCAGAGCCGCAGACGAGTCTTTCTAAGCGACCAGACTGAACTTGTCCTTGCTTTGCCCTCTGGTCAGCGAGCAGCTATCTCTGAAGTGAACAGGGAGGGCTGGGTATTTGAGAGTAATGAGAAAAAGCCAGGGGCCGAGATGACAGAGCCACGAACAGGGAGGGCGTGGGCAGGCTCTCCCGGGTGAGACGCCTGCAGTTCTCAACAAGTGCACGTCGGGCATGCCCGCCTGAGGGGGACTTCAGAAAGTACGTGGAAAAACACCATTCTCTTTTAAGTCCACTCTTCCATGAAGTTTTTGAAGCACCCCCCCCCCGCCCCCCGCTATTTATTTATAAATCAAAAATGAATTTTTATTTCCATGTTCTAAGTAACCATTGTTGTCTGTCCTCCCTCCCCACCCCCCACTCCCCTCCATTCACTGGAGTTGTACTGGAGACTGTATCCCGTCCTGATTTGGAGACTAAACATGCTTTCTCTAATAATGGACCTGTTACTTCAGAAGCGGCATATCACGTGTCACTACCTCACCACAGCCCCGCAGGGACCTAAACCCACAGCAGGCTGTGCCGTCAGGAGCAGTGGGTCTCGCTGGGGCCTGTGCTATTCTGTGCTGATGGTCAGAGGCAAGGGGGATAATCCCAAAAGGCACAAAGAAACTTCCCTCTGCCCCAGTCCCCACGCTCCCGAAAGAGCTGGCAAAGCCACTCTCCACAGCTGCACAAAACCAACCTCCCGGGCTTTCTGGTGTCACGAGAACGTAATTAATCAGCAGACACCAGCCGAAGACTCTGCAGAAAGCTGTGAGATTTTCAAATGCCCCTCTCGCATTTAGAAGACAGCACTTCAAAAGTAACTCTTGATGGATGTGAAACGTAGCCCCGTATTTGCTCTCTTCCTTGGCAAAAACAAGACTGTTTTTGCAGTGCTGGGTAGCTCTGGCTTTAGAAAAGCAGCCCCCAGGCCCGGGGCAGACAGCTCTGTGATGCTGGTGACTCCCTGCGGGTGGGCGGGAGCCACTCACATGGTCCCGGAGGAGAGGTATGCACAGGGACAGCACAGACCAATACCATGGAAAGACGGGGTCAGAGAAATCCTGGGGCAGGGATGGAGAGGGGAGCACAAAGGCGGGGTGGGAGACACATGGAGGTGACAGAAGAGCACTTTAAGCAAATGATCACGTGGGTTATTGCTTGTGAGACACCTTTTTACCTCCATAAGGAAATCACTAAAAGCATCCGCACACACGATTATCCGCATATGACACTTGGTGTTGGGCTCGGTGCGTTCAGGGAAATGAGGCTGTCCCCAGGGGTGGGGGAATGACAACCATGGACATCCAGGAATGAGGCCAGGCCTCTGGGGCACAGTTCCAAGGTCAGGTCGAGGGGGCCTCAGTGGCTCTCAGGGAGCATCCCGTGTGCCAGCTCTTAAAGGACGGCGAGAGCAAGGCGCCACCTTCACCCCCAAGTTCTTGTCGAGAAGAACTTCTGCGCTAAGAGAATGGTTAGACACAGGTCTGGGAGAATAAAACCAAAATGCCAAATTTAGTACCACTGTGTCAATTTCAACTCACAAGACCGCTTGGGCAGCGCTTGGTAGCTCTGGCTTAACTTGAGCAGACAGCCTCAACTTTCCCCTTCAGAACCGTGGGTGGGTTTGAACCGCTCACGCTGCAGTAGTTTGCAGCCCAACACTTACCCAGGCGTACCACCAGGGCTCCCGGGCAGATGAGGACACAGTGGAGAATACAGGGCTGTGCTACACCAAGCACGGGGGATTAACTGAGTGCACACGGGGACTCAGGCACGTTCAGTGTCTTGCTGGGCTTCCCAAATTAGCAATGGGATTTCAGCATTAAGTCAACAAATACTTATCCAGCAAGTCCCACTGCAGCCCCAGTGCTACTGGCTGTCCTAGGGGCTGAATAAACTGACGATCAGTAGCTTTCCTGCCTGTACCTGGTTGGGATTGAGAACCCGCATGGCAGTGTCACTAACGGTGCTTCTGATGCTTGCCTCTGCCGCCATGCTTGCTGCATGGAACCCAAGAGCAACAGGAATGGAGGTGCTTATTTGAAGCTTCTTCCTACACGAAGGTGACCAGATTGGAACGTTGGTAAAGCGGGACAAAAGCGGGACACCATTGATAAAACTCCTATCTTGGGGAAATAGCCACATGGCAGCCAAAAACCGTATACCCTAGCTTGTCGTGCATGCTTTCCAAAAATTGGGACTTTTTAAAAACTGCGGGATGTGGGAAAATTGTTAAAAATTGGAACTGTCCTGCCAAAAGCGGGACGTCTGGTCACTTTATCCTACACAGACCCGAACCTTTTAGGATACAAGGCTCAAATCCCGTCAACTATGTTTGTCAAGAGATCAACCCCAAGTTCCTAATTTGACTGGACTCCTCATTTGGCAGGGGTGAGAGGAAAGCTTCACCGTCACCGTAAAGAGAAACACTTAACCCGCCTGTGGGCAAAGGTGAAAGGAGCACACACTTGGGTGCTGAAGGGACCTGGGTGTAAATCCAGTGACTCGTTAACTGGGTCTAATAGTATCTATTTTGTGGGATTGGAACGGAAAACGACTCACTGTTGTCAATTGGTGCCGACTCATAGTGAGCGACTCTGTAGGTGAGGGTAGAACTGCCCCTGAGTTTCCAACACTGAAGCCCTTTACGGGAGTAGGGTGCCCCACCCTTCTCCCCGAGGAGTGGATGGTCGTTTCGAACTGCGGACCTTGGGGACTGCAGCCCAATTTGGAACTGCTATGCCACCAGGAGTCCTTGCAGGATTGTAGAGGGATTTAAAAGAATATGAGGGGGCTTCAAAAAGTTCATGGGAAGAGTAGAATGAAAAGACAGTGGGATTTTCCCTTGATCTTTGTGAAGCCCATATGTACATACAGCACTTGGCATACACCAGGGCCACTGGATAAAAATGTTAGTCACCACCACCCCCACTCCCACCCCCACCAGGTCTGGTCTGCTCCTTCCTTTCCAGTCTCCATTCCAGACACAGAGAAGACTTTGGGGGCAGGGTGAGAACCCTATCTGACACTGAACATCCTGCCAGACTTGGAAGACGTGGGCGCAAGCAGAGAAAAGAGTAAGAAAAACGCACTGCTGGTGAGTTGACTTGACTCACTGGAGCCCCACACGACACAGCAGAAATGCATGCTCAGGTTTCCAGGGCTGCACGTCTCCATGGAAGCCCGAGGGTCACATATCTACCTTCCCTGGGGGTCTTCTCACCACTGGCCTTTTGGATAGCAGCTGGCTATTGAGGCCACTAAGGTAAAGAGGGTGAATATTCCAGTATTGGGACTGTCCGGGCAGCAGCGCAGAGTTCTGTGTGAAGAGAACCATCCACGAGGTGTGGACAGTCATGGGAGACAAGGCTGGGAGGAGGTCAAGTTGGAGCAAGAAAGATCTCACATGCAACAAGAAGGAATATGTACTTTAGTCTAGAAAGAGGGCAGGCCTCTTCAGAGAGCACGAGTGCTGTGTGGTCAGAGCTGGGAGTCTGGAAGGCACACAGTATGGGGCTGGACACGGAGGGGCAGGATGGCCAGAGCCCCAGCAACACGTCTAGACTAGAGGTGCTAAGGGTCTAATCCAAGGGCTGAAAACTGAAACCCCGTGGGCTGAGAGTGGCTGCAGATGTTTGGTTTGGCCCAGGCAGTGTTTTCAAACCCACACTTATGAATCAGGAGATTGCACATCAAAATCATCCTGATTTCCAACTTTTTTTGAAAAGTAGGAAGACTTGGCACAAGGGACCCACATTCCCGCACGGCTGCAGCCACCTGGCCTGGGCTGAGGTGCTGCGAAACCCTGTGATGAGGAAGGCAGTCTCCGCTCCACCATGGCTCCCGGGACGTTCCAAGGTGGCGTGGGAATGCCATTTACCACTGCTCCGTGCGGGAGTTCGTTTTTTGTTTTTTTTCCTTGTAGAATATTAAGAAGATTCTGAAACACTTACTGAACCCAAATCTTCACGAGATGTTTGAGAATCGTGGATGGACCCTGGGGGTTGCATGTTTACCCGCACCCCTCTTAATTTACTTATCAACATGGTACCAGGAAAACTCTGGCTTTGTACCACCCTCCCTCCCCAACACGTACCACGCATGCACACGCACTCCCGTGCACGCACACGCACTCCCGTGCACGCTCACTCTAAAGTGGAGAAGGGAAACATTTTGGAGGCTGAACACAGGTAGGCCTTGGCCACTGCTTAAAGACTTAGAGCCAAGCCAGGAAGGGGGCACAGCGAGGGCAGAGGGGAATAGGGGCCAGAGAGTAAGAAGCAAGTTTGGGAAGAAGAAAGGGGGTGCATTACATGAGTTGGGCTGGGGAGACCCATGTCATGACTGTTCTAGTTGGCCTGGCATGAAATTGACTGTCTAAACCTTAGGAGCGTGAAAGAAGGCACTATTAATCATCACACATCTACGGGCGTTGATTATAGTAGATGGTCCTGGGTGGGGCAAACAGTTGGTGCCCAACTGCTAACTGAAAGGCTGGCTGGTTGAAGTCAACCAGAAGAAAGGCCTGGTGATCTGCTAGTGAGCTGAAAGCCGAGGAAACTCCAGAGTACAGTTCTCGGTGACGCACTGGGCTGTCATGAGTCAGGCCACCTCACCTGCAATAGGCATTTTTTCTTTATCTCTGGTTTGTAGTTGTTCTTGTAGGCTCTTGGGAGAAAGGTTTACAACATCCACGGCCATCGGGCCAATTCTGACTCACAGCAACCCTATGTAGGGTGTCTGAGAGTATAAATCTCTGCAGAAATGGCAAGCTCCTCTTTCTCCCAAAGAGCGAATAGTGGTTTCGAACTGCTGACCTTGCAGTAAGCCCAACATGTAACCACGATGCCACCAGGGCTCCTTTAGATTTGTAAGAAATTGTGTCATTAGTAAACAAAATGGGAGAGTTTTGTTAACTTGAGCTACTTGTGACCCAGACAAGAGGGCACCAGATGCACACAGGAAACCACCAGGGGCAAGTCACGGGAACCCCTGGGCAGGTGAGGATCAGAGGACGGGGCTGCCTAGTGCTGGGGACAGGCAGGCAGGCAGTGGGGGCCTGAGGAGTCAGGAGAGTGTGAGGGGTGGGCTGGGTTTCTTGCCATCTTGAAATTTGCTGAGAAGTCTGGAGAACCTGGGGCGGTGACTCTGTCCTGCGCCTCCCCACTAGTCGAAACACAGACTGCGGGAGCCCCAGGCATCTGTCAAAGCATGGGGTC
>NW_022111379.1:14251677-14254855 GCF_000313985.2 Echinops telfairi
GCTGAGATGGGTTTTCCTCTTCACCAAGCGTGGCTTCCAGCAATTTTCCTCCTTTTAAAATCAACAGCAGCTGAGCTCCAGAAACCAGCAGGATCCAGCAATAACAGGCCGCAGTTAGGCAGGCCCTGGAAAAGGACGGCTCCAACAGAAAGGCCATGTTCATTGCAAAGGTCAGGGAGAAGGGGGCGACCGGCCCGGGCTTGGGTTGCCCGAGCGTGGCAGAGCCGCAGACCCGACAGCATTCACACCGGCTAGTTTCTCAAACAGAAGCTGCCTTCCCCTGCGGTAGCAAGCAGACTGTGGGCGAACAATTCTGACCCCGATCGCTTTCAGCCAAGTAGAGAGTTTCTGTATCTGCCATTTTGCTCCAAGCCCCCACAGTGCGGTTCGTGCCGGGTTTTTTTCCAAGCTCGGTGTTTGCACAGGATTTTATTTCGGCTGGTAAAACATCTGTATTTTTTCAGGGACTTAAATAAATGATCTATGCCGGGAATGTACAGTATAGGGTGATGTCAGACCCCCCTTTTCCCCCCTCGACTCACTGAGCAGAACAGGCGTACATTGTTTCAGCCTGTCGTGGGGAATGTGACTATTTATCCTGAGGACTTGATTCATACAAACAGAAGGAAAAGGCGGGCAGAAGTATTTTATGGATTTAAATTAGGCTGGGGTGGGGGTGGGGTGAGAAGAGGGAGGGCTGAGGGAGGAATCTATAGACTCTAATTCACAGAAACATGCCTCCTCCGTGGGGTGGGGGGGTGGGGAGGGTGGTAGGTAGGGAGCGAGCTCGCTAGGGCTAATCACTCCCACATGCTTCAGGATTGAACTGCTTTCTGCGTCAACCATGTTAAACTTCTCATCTTCTCCCAGCTCAAGCCCAGGCTTCTCAGGAGCCGTCCGTGTGCCTCCAACATCCACAGTGCCTGCTGGGTAAGCATCTTCTCAGCTAAGAGCTCCACGCGGGACTCCTTTTTATTGCTAAATGAACTCTTGGCGGCCTTAGAAGGATCAGTGTGGTAGCCGCCTGGCCCCGGGCTGGGATCGCTCCTTGATCTGGTTCCTCTGTAAAAGGCAGGGGTTGGTGGGCGGGTACCACCCACAGGCACCCAGGCAGGCCAGGAAGCATTTCAGGCGGCTGCTCTGCCACAGCGCAAGTAGTGTAGATTGTAGAGGGATTGAAAAGATGGCTTCAAAAAGCGATTCTTTCTTGGGAAGGACGCCGTAGGGCACAGGCCAGGTAAGGACGAACATGGACCACACCCACAAGGTCTGTGGGTGATTGAAGCTTCCTCTGTGTCTCACACCCACTCCCTCCCTCCTGTCTATCACCAGGTAGTGACAACACCCCAACCAAAGACGGAAAGGGGTGCTCTCTGCCTCCAATGTTTGTCTGACAACACGGCTGTCATGGTGGACATGGCTGTCAGAGACCCTTTCTTCACCGTCAAGCCTTGATCATATCCCACGTTCAAACATCTTCAACCTCTTACAGAATTTGCTGCAGGCTCAACTAGCTTCCTACTGTTACTTCATCCACTTTATAAACCTACTCTGTGGCCACCAAGGTTAAGGTGACCAGACGTCCCGCTTTTGGAGGGACAGTCCTGATTTTTAATAATTTTTTCTGCATCCCGGGGCGTCTTTTAAAAGTCTCGATTTTTGGAAAGAATGCACGACAAGCTAGGGTATATATGGTTTTCGGCTGCCATGTGGCTATTTCGCCAGGATATGAGTTTTATCAATGGTGTCCAGCTTTACCAATGTTAAAATCTGGTCACCTTAATCAAGGTACCTGCCTGTTCCTAACAACTTCAAAGGATTTCATGTCTACAATTTCCTTCCCCTTCTCACGAATGAACTCCACAAACTCTACTTCTACTAGAGGGCCAGCTCAAACCCCACCTCCTCCATACAAGCTACCTCGTTGACCACCTTTCCCCAGCCTGCTCCCCGGCCCCTACGCTTTTCTTAGCCAGTGTCCCACCCCAACTCATTTGATGTTTGTCACTTTAATTCTGTCTTCAGTTGACAGCCCGTGTCTGGCATACAGAAAGGAGCTACCAAAACTCCGCATTTATTGATTTGGTATTTCCCCCACGCCCCTGTGCCAGGGTGACAGCAGCTGGGATGCAAACAGATGCCTCTAAGCTCTCCCCATACAGAACAGCTGGGGAGAAAACCATGGCTAATGAGACAGGGAGGATCCCCGCCAGCCTGGTGCTCCACACTGGACCATGTGCTCAGGGGTCTCGTCAGCCCTAAGAAGCATCAAGGGCCCCAGAGTCGCTGGATAAGGGCAAGGTTGAGGAATCACTGTCAAAGACAGTCAACCCTAGTCCTGCGTTTACTAACTACTGGCACAATATCTGTTCTTTTTTTTTTTTTACAATATCTGTTCTAACGGAAGGATTTCTAATTTTAGAACAGATAATTGCTGAAAAGCTAGGCATACCCTGTTAAAACATGGACATAAACTATTTGTAAGACAAATCCTAGTTTAAATCCTTTAGGAAACATGTACTATACATGACCATTTATCTTCTGTGTAAGTTTGAATCTTTTGGCAATTAATTTTCCTTAAAGATAATACTGAGATCAATGAGGAACTTATGCAGAACGTATTCTTGGAAATGAACGCAGGTGATCGATTCCGTCATGACCTATTAATTTCAAAGCACCACAGGGAAAGCTGGTCGCTGTATAAACAACGCAAAAGCATACATGAGTTGACGCAGAGTGAAGGGTTCACTGTAATATTCTATATACATTTATGGTGGCATAGTGATTCCGCAATGAAACCAGCAGGCACTCCTCGGCAGAAAGATAAGGCTTCTACTCCCATGAAAAAGTGAGTCTTGGAAACTGACTGGGCCAGTTCTACTTTGTTCTACAGCAGTGGTTCTCAACCTTCCTCATGCCACAACCCTTTCATACAGTTCCTCATGTTGTGCGGACCCCCAACCATAAAATTATTTTCGTTGCTACTTCATCACTGTAATGTTGCCACTGTTATGAATCAAACGACCTCTGTGAAGGGGTCATCCGACCCCCAAAGGGGTCTCAACCCACAGGTTGAGAACCGCTGTTCTCCAGGGTCATTATAACTGCATCAACTCAATGGCAGTGGGTGAGTGACCAACATACATTTACACGTGTTAGAAAAAAATTTTATAGGAAA
>NW_022111379.1:14255221-14261444 GCF_000313985.2 Echinops telfairi
GGGGGGGGTTGGAAGGAAGGGGGAACAGGGTAACTGATCGCAATGATCAACACACAACGACACATAACCACCCCACCACCCCCACCCCAGAGGGATGAACAACAGAAACCATGGGGGAAGGGAAGACAGTGGTTGTTGTAAGATATGAAAATAATTTATAATTTATCAAGGGGTCTAAAGGGTAGGAGGTGAGGAGGGAGGGGGGAAAAAGAGAAGCTGATACCAAGGGCTCAAAGAGAAAGTAAATGTTTAGAAAATAATGATGGCAACATATGTACAAATATGCTTGAAACAATTGATGTAAGGATTGTTATAAGAGCTGCAAGAGCTCCCATTAAAATGATCTTTTTTAAAAAGGTTATACTTTATAATATAAACCTTAACAGGGAAAACAATTAGAGCAAAAAGAATGGAAAGAGTGTAAAGCAAACTGCTAAGTATAAAGAACATAAAGATAAAATCAATATAGGAAGAGCTCACAAATTAAGAAATAAAATATGTGCATCAATTTCTAAAATTCTAGAGCCAAATAAGTGCTGTGTGTGTGTGAGAGAGAGAGAGAGAACAGAGGGTCCAGAAACAAGTTCATTGGAAATTTTGAGACTAGTTATAACCAGTTCAGTCAAAATCACAAAGGACCAGATTTTGTTAAATAGGGGTATTAAGGAATAATAACCAAAACAGAAAAACAAAGCCCTGAGATGTGAGACTCAGCAGAGGCGGAGCGAGCTCTTTAGGAAGTCCGGTGCAGTGTGGCCACTGCCAGGCAGTGGAGAGTGATACAAGCTCCAAACAGTGTGGTCGGTTGCCATCTTTGAGCTGGGCACTGCTGGTTCAGATTCTGTAGGTTAAGAGGTCTGGATTCTATGTAACTCCTAAACTGTCCTTGTTTTTTAAGGAGATTAAAATTTCTAGCAGGGCCTGTTCCTGTTACACAAATTTGAGTCTGTAGGGTTTTGCTCTGTCAGCCATTATGGAACCAGATAGAACTGGTTCCAAGCTCAGATTGAAGTAGAGTAGAAGTAAATATGGGTAAAAAGAATTGCTTTATTCACTACCTGGAATTAAGTCAACTACGTAGTCATTTGAGGAATATATAGTTGGATCCCCGCTCACATCCTTGAATTGAAAGGGAAACTACATGGAGGAGTCAAAAACCAAAACCAAACCAAACAAAGACCCTCAGAAAAGTGAGAGGGAAGAAAAAGGGATAATATTTTATAAATTTGTGGCACAGAAAGGTATTGTAAAAATAAGAAGCCATGAGTCGAAAAAGGATAAATATACCAACAGTAACGGAAAACATTTCATAGCAAAAAACCTGCATGCAATCAAAAGTAAAGGCAAACCAGGGGTAAAATATGTGCTATTTCCCCTAGGGAGCAAAGCTCTTACAAATCAACAATTAAAAATGGAAAGTAATTAAACAAAACATGGCAAGCATTCTGAGACGCTCTCCATTCACGGCACCCTGAGCACTTTTCATAGGGTCTGCGGGCCAAGAGAAATACCTCATCGTTCCATTTACTAAGTAGTTAGGTCCAAACAATCTAATCAGCATTGATATCCTCGCAACTTAGAGCTTTTGAAAGAAATAATGGCCATCCGTTTAAAGAAAAGGTAACATTTAAATTTCCTTTTGAAATAACCACAATTACTTAATGATGGGCTATGTGTGCCTCTTAGGGACTTCACAGCTCCCCGCGCCTTGGACGCTTCCGCTCTTGCTTCGGTCGCACATGGGTTTTCGCGTCGCAGGGGCTTTGCCTGACGACTACCAAATATTCAGCTCTGCAAAGACAGAGCATCATCAAAAGGGACCTAAAAGCGAAATGACTGTGAGTCGTTCACACGATGTCTGACAGATGGTAAGTATCACTGTGCTTTGCCTCACATGTTTAAATATTCCCCAGTGACTTGCCACATACTTGGGGAACTGCAAATGTTTAGCTAAGCCATAAACAAACAATTCACAGATGAAGTACAAGTCGCTAATAAACATATAAAATGTTTAATTTAATTAATTTTTAAAGACGTGCCATTAAAACAATTTTTTTTTTCAGCTATTGATTTGAGCACAGAATTTTAAAAAGGATAAAACCAAACCACTGGGCATGGAGCTGATGCTGACTCCTGGCGCCCCCGTCTGTGCCAGGGATGAACTGCGCTCCCCGCCTGGTTTCCAACGGCTGGTCTGGGAGGCAGACTGTCAGGTTTCCCTTCTGACGCGCCTGTACGTTGACCTGACCCCCAATCTTTCCAGTTAACAGAGCATGTTAACCATTTATGCTACCCCAAAACACCACCTCTCTCCGCTGGAGAAAAGGGTAGAGCCCAATAATAACTGGGTGAGGAATGCCTTTCTCATTCACCTATAGTGGGAGGGCGAAATGCCATTCATCTAGGTGGACTGGCCAGCAGGGCCATATGACTGCACCGAGAATGTCTTCTACACAGATACAGTCCTCTGGAGTTGGACCAAGCAGCAACCTGGTAGGCTGGCAGTTGCTATCAAGTGGAAAACAAGCACGGGCTACTCTCTTCAATCTCACGATACTGTCTTCTTTCTAGGGGTTTGTCTTAAACACTTTTAAAGGTAGACAAAGGTACAGATGCTCCAAGATGACCGTTAGTAGCAGTCTCGGTAATAGGAAAATTTAGAGACAAGTCCAGTCACACAGTGAAACTGTTAATGTTCACAGCCACAGGGTTGACTTGCGATGTTTGGTGACTCCATGCGTCAGACCTGGGCCAGCTGAGGGGCCCACGACAGCGTGTAGATCGGACCTTTGTGACCCGCAGGGTTTTCGTGGCCACTGCCAGGCTTTCCTGGCCTAATCCCTCTGATTCTGAAACTGGTTCAGCATCATGACCTACACATGCCTCTGATGGCAGGTGAGCGGTCACGCAAACTCAGTGCACTGACCGGCAGGTTGCATACTCCTATAATTTAGAAAGTCTTACAATAAAAATATGTTGCCTTAAAAACAAAAACGAAACACTTTTTAATAAATAATTGACTAAAAGATGGCAAGGATTCCGAAACTTTTCCCCATTCACGGTACGGCTTAGTACCTCTAAGTATAGGGTCACAAAAATTCACCAAGATTTAGTAGAATCCCAAGTACCTTTCAGTCAGCTTCCCCCACTAGCGGCACTTTATATAACTTCACTAGTTACCACCGAGACCAGGAAGCTGACGTTTCCGGTCAGCCAGACTACAGACCTTGTTCAGTTTTCAAGTATTCACAGTTGTGTGTGCATTTGTGTGGGGCGGTGCAATTCTGATTCCATGTATCAATTTGTAGATAACCAGCAAGAGGAAAAACTGCTCTACCGCCACAAAGGCAAGACGGCATGCCTTTTGGTAAAATCAGAAACAGGAAAAGGTTCTTTATATCACCAATCCCGTAATACCAGTTAAAAAACCCACCTGGTACTGATTGGGGCAGGTGGTTGTGTGGTGTTTTTCACAAATAAGAAGAAGTCAAAGGAAAGAAACTCCCAGAAACCCCAATCTAGAGAAGAGTTTACGGCTTCTCAAGGCTCCTCCCTGGCCTGCTCGGGCCTTTCCGCTGGGTGTGCTTCGAGGCTGGATGCCCAGGTTGGAGGAGAAGCCCACTGAGGGCAGAGAAGGCTGCCCACAAGGGAGGCATTCTTGGGAGCTGCAATAATCTCCAGGGTCTCATCAGCAGACAAAGCCAAAGGAAGTGTAACGTTACGGTTACATTAATTTACATCTTCCAGATGTGATGGCAGTGATGCACATTTGCTTCATAAAAAGAAAATATAGCCACAGCAAATGGGCACTCAGCATCTGGCCCTCAGCTGGTAATGCACATGACTCCGAGCGGCAGGGAAGGGGCAATGGAATTTGAGCCACTCATTTCACGGGCTGCCGGCCTGGGCCGGGGTGAGGGCCAGCTGAAGGAGTCTGCTGGCTTCCAGCATACTGTGTTAGCAGAGTCCACAGTTTTGAAAAATGATGATGGGAAAAAAAAATTCCCCGCCCCCCACCCTTGGACTCTCTGGGTTGTAGCTTATTTCAGAGGTCCTAAAAGTAAACAAAAGGAAAAGGCTGTGACTCTTTAAAAGCCACCAAGTGACAACTGTTTACAAAATGACTGTTTATATACTCACGTAGGAGGGGGGAAAGGATCTAAGTCCCTAGGATGGAAGATTCGGGGAGCTCCTCCACCCTGCTTCCCTGTTTGTTTGTTTGTTCACTAACCACTCAATACCTCAAACAGTGAGGTCCAGGAACATCGGCTGCACCTATTTTACGCGGAATTATACATCTCCGAGGTGGCTGAGCCTTGTGGAATAATCCAGATAGTGTCTTAAGAAGCCTATCCCCACTCTGGATAAGTGTGCCCCCTGAATCCTCCAAAGTATGTATGATCCCCAAGATTCTACCGAGTCTAATTTCCTACGAAGGCATCTTTGGGTCATTCTGTCCTGTCTCTACAGCAGTCTTTATGGGTGTCCACTGGACCCTGAAACTGGTCTTGACGCTGGACAATTATTATGGATAAACTGTGAACTGGATTTTGTTTTATGTTATTACACATACTCCAAGATCACGAGAGCTAAGAAGGTCTGATTGCCCTGGCTCCGAGTGGCCCCTGCCGCCACGCTGCTGACCGAGAGAAAGGCCGGGCCACGTCCTTGCCAAAGGTCTGCCACCGAAAAGGGAACGGAGCACAGCTGTTCTCTGGTACGCACGGGGTTGCCAGGGGTTGGATTCCACTCAGGAGGAACTGGCTTGGTTTTGGGGGTTGCTATCAAAATGGTCATCTAAAAGATGCCTTTTCCCATGGGATGCTGGGTAAGCCCATCAAGTTGAGACCTTGCCCCCACCCCCCACCATTTTAAAGATTTTTTTGGGTCTTTTCTACTCTTTGAAAAAAAAGTAGAACCTCCTTTGAGGTTATAGTCAGTTTACCCAACTCCTCAGTGATGGTCTCTTTGACAATCTTGGGCTGTGGCAATTTCTCCATCTTCTCATCGCATAGTATTTATTATCTGAACCGCTCAGTTGGCACCTAAGATATGTTGCCCTGATTTCTATTTATCTTTTTATGTAAACCATGTCGTTTTATCTCCTACAGAGCCTTGCTGGAGTGCAAAAGTTTGTTGATTTG
Source organism: Echinops telfairi (assembly GCF_000313985.2). NCBI lineage: Eukaryota > Metazoa > Chordata > Mammalia > Afrosoricida > Tenrecidae > Echinops > Echinops telfairi. The sequence goes on from NW_022111379.1 coordinate 14,260,366, forward strand.
ATTTTAAATTTAAGGTAATTACCATGTGGGCTGAGATAAACAATACTTTCAGGCAATGGTTAACTCAACAGTGAAAGTAAACACCCACATTGCTTGCAACCAGTTTGGTGCACAAAGCAAGATGACCAATGAACCAAAGAATGGACTATGTTTGTGGCGAAGGCCCGGAGCCCGCTGCTCCTTCTTACAGCACATCACGGCATCTGTGGGGGCCTCCTCACTCCCCCAGCTCATCTACAAGAAACTCTGCCTCGCACTTTAACCAACTTTAGCTCCAACTTCCCCCCCTTCTCCCATGAACTGTTATCTGCGGACTGAATGGCTGAACGAAATAATGACTCCTTCCTCTTTCTCTCTCTGAGTTAAGACTGCCCATCCAGCCATCATCCCCCTGGGCTGCCTTCTTTTCATTAAATTGCTGAAAGACCGTGCAGACCGCAAGTTGAGTAGGCCTCATACATAAGTCCTCCCACTCAAGTACTGAGACTGACGACAACGTGACAACAGGACATTCTTCTTCATGTCTACCGGGCGCCCCTTGGGAAGCTTTACTCTTCAGACCGGGGATTCTACACCGGGAGGGACTTTGCCCCCAGAGCAAAATCACTTGGCAATGTCTGGGAAACAAACTGCCAGGGGGAGGCCCTGGTATCTAGTGGGCAGAGCCCAGGAATGCTGCCCAAACATCCTACAGCTGCTCACAACAAAGTGTTTATCAGGCCCCGAATGTCAACAGTGCCTAGGCTGGGCCACAACAGGCGTTATCATCAAGACCCTGAGAAAACCACGCAACCTCGCCGAGCCTTACTTTCCTCCACTATAAAACTGGAGCTCAGAATCCAACTCATTTCACGAGATAATTGTGAAGTCCAGGCGATTACTGATTTGTAAAGTGAATGTTGAATTTTTTTTTAAATGAGTCATCCTTACTAGTGGACAGCAAGTGCATGCGTAGTTGAACTGTGGGGTGCTCGTTCTGGCGGCTCCCAGGGTTGGCACCAAAAGAAGGAAGACTCACCTGAGTCGCCTCAGCCCCACTTCCTGGTGCCGGATCAGTAGGCTTCTTGCACCCCTGTGCT
>NW_022111379.1:14261561-14268112 GCF_000313985.2 Echinops telfairi
CCCCCCCCCCCCAAGAAACTGTGCTTTCTGATGAGTCCTTTGGCGACGGCTCAGGACAAGGACAATAACCCAGGGTGGAGCAAAGTGAAACAGAAAAGTGTTGCTCAGGAGCTCAGGTTTGCCCCTTCCTTTCCTGAGGTAAATGTTCTGTGTGTGACGTACGGCCACGGGCAAGTGGTGCTATTTACTATCTCGCGAGAATAATTTGGTGACCCCCCTGAAGGCATTCACTCTGTTAGGACCCTCAGGAGAGTCCTCCTTGATACTCCTCCCAGCAGAGCAGGCCCCAGAAATCCCTCAGATCCAGAGCTCCCCTTTACAGCTCCTCTGTCCGGCCTCAGAGAGACAAACTGTGAAATAGGCCCAGCAAGCACATTCTTCTTTTCCCAAGTAGTCCCCAATCAGGTAACCTTTTAACAAATAGTTAAGCTCCCACTCGGCATTTCCTGAGTGAACTGGGTCACTTTACTTTCATTTTATTTAAGGAAAAAAAAAAAAAGCCAAGTCTCTTTCCTGTGTATATAGTCTCACCAAGCGGCTCTCTGGATATTTATAGAACAAAGCCTTATATAGTAAACTCCTGCACTGCAGTCTTACTGAGGAGATATGTGGATATGTGCGCACCCGTTGGTAATTCTACAGATTCTGGTTAAAAGTGGGGGAGATGAGACCCCACCTTATTAAAGATAATGGGGAATTCCTCGTAGATGGAATCACACCTTCAATAACAGGCAGAATCTCCACGCTCACCAAAACAGAGCTTACTCAGAAACCCTGGGAGTGGGCAGAGGGACAGGGGCAACTTTGTCCCTGTGTCCTGAGAGGCACTGACAATTTCGGTGACGAGCGGGCATCTCATCATACTGAAGAGGTGAGGTCAGACTTAGCATTACAAGGAAGCGAGCAAAGCCCTTCCAGTCCATACGGCTGTGGACCAGGGGCCTCTCCTCATGTGACGACACATGGGCCCTCACGTGGCGCTGAAGCACTCTTTACCAATCTACTGGGCGGGTAATTGCTGCACTCACAAACACCGTTTTCCATACCGCGTGCCCGGCGACATGCAGAACTCGCACTTGAAACGTGCGGCGTGAGCCTCAGAAACGACGCTGTGGTTTGGGGGGAAAGACCGCGAACGAACGCGCACATAGTGTTGTGAGTTGTTTGCATTCAGGCAGCATGAATGGCATGTGCCAAGGGACAGGGGTAGAACGAGCCCTTGGTGTTGACAGGAAGATCAATGGGGCTCGTGAGGCCCGCGCAGCCAGGCATCTTGGTGCTCATGAGCTCTGGGGTTTCTATGAGCGCCCAGGGTTGCCCTGAGTCGGAACTGACCCATAGCCCCGACATGACAACTGACAAGCTCTGGTGAGCGGGGTGGACGTATGCTAAGTGTGCCAGAAAGCCACTCGTAGGCTGGGAGTTCAGTTAATCTCACCTGTTTCTGAAAGGTCCTTCTGCCCTCTAGAGAACAGATGGAAGCAGGTCAGAGGATAAGCAGAGAGGCCGGGGATGAGGCCACGGCAGGGGTGAGTCACCCCAGTGAGAGATGAGGATGGCTTGGAGAAGGGTGGAGAGCAGGTGATTCTGCTGGACTAGATGGCCAGCTGAGGTCAGCGGGTGGCCACAGAGAAGTGCTCTTAGTAATGTACTTTCTTAGTCTTTTAAATTTAGGGTGTCTAAAAAGATAAAAACATTCAATTAAAACAGACTTCTGGACCAGTTAAATTCAAGGCAGAGAGAGGACATCGCAGATCACAGCAACTGTTTTTGGGGAGCCCCACTGGGTACTAATCTTGATATATTTTTTCAAAGGAGACAGGACGATCACAGTGGTTTATGAGGAAGAAGTTTAAAGGAAATGGGAAGTTGCAGTGGTCAAACAAGGCCGCGATAAGCTACGGCGATGACAACATGTTTCCCCCTAGTATAGCAGTTACATTGATTCTTCAATGTGACCAGGACAGCTCTAGGGGAATTTCATTGAGAAACTTGATCCCATGCCCCCTACAGCCCTGATATTGCCCCTCAGACTACTTTTTGGTCCCCCAATTCAGAGACCGTTGAAAAGGAACACGATTTGGTCTCTTGGGGATGCCCAAACGGGCATTTTGATGTGGTGTGAATCTACGAGCTCAGGATTCTTTGGGGGAAGAAGGGTGAGAGAGATGAAAACATCACCTTCAAAAACTAGATCAGCATGGAGAGATGTCCAGCAGCTTTGCCTTTTGATGTTTTTGTTTACTAAAGGTTTCTCTGATTTCGTAGCAAAAGCTTGTGACTGCTCAGATTTGGGACTTGGCAGAGATTGAACCAGTTAAACGGGTCCCTGTGCAATTCTTGTAAATGTAAAATAAAACTGCTGCCACTTAAAAATACAAGTGAATGAAGATGGTTGCCTCGTCAACTAGACAGCAACGTGGGATTCAGTTCACAAACGCCCTGGGCGGGGTGGGAAGAGAAAAGGAAGGCTCGCTGTCTGAAGCGTTCCATTTCATGCAGGCCAAAACCAGGCCACCAGGTTGGATCTGGATGTGCACCCAGAGAGGTGTACGAGCAATGGGAAGTCCTCTGTGCCCACCCAGGACTTCTTAATTCTGAGATCTGTGAAAACAGAGAATTCAGTAACCGTGTCTGTGGCACTGGGATATGCAAACGGGATAGGAGAGGAAGCACCTACACATAGCAGAAGACTACACCTAAGAGAGCTGAAGTTGCTATCTGGGGCTCACTACTACCGGAGGAAAAACTTTTGGACAAGTTGTCAGGAGAGACCAGTCCCGAGAGAAGGACATCATGCTTGGTAAGTAGAGGGGCAGAGAAAAAGAGGGGAACTTTCGACAAGGTAGACTGACTGCATCGGCGTGCCCAAACATAAGCACAATGATAAGGAGGGCAAGTGTTTGATTGTTGTACACAGGGGAGCTGGGGGTCGCAACTGACTTGACATCACCTAGCAACAACATCATCAAAGGAAATTGAGGCCAAGCGCCAAACCATTGAGGTTCCTAACAAAGTTATAAGCTAAGCAAACGGTAAGATCCCCTACATTCAAGTCAACAACATGGAATATTGCAATATTGTATTCAGTTATTATTTCTCAGACCTGCTTTGAATTCTCTGATTATAGAGTTCCTGGACTATTAAAAAGCCTTCTTGGTAAATCATAAACTTCAGAGGGTCATCTGGTATCGTGAGCCTGCATTAATTAGATGTTCCAACTCAGAACTCCACTTTATGTCTTTTAATCCTTATCAGAAACAAAACCCAAACAAAACGAACACACCGGCCTCAGATGCAAAGTTCATCAATGGAGGTGAGCTACGTGGGGGTCTAGCTGTTGGGAGACAAACGACTCATGAGCAGTCTTCTTGCTTTGCACCTCTCTTTTCTACTCTGAAGGGGGAGAAACAGACAAAACCCCTTAGGTTTTAAAGGGAAGGTTAAGTAATTTTTTACTTTCTCCAATGTGGACGACTTTTACAAGGAGGATAAGTATGAGAAGATGTGGTTAAGAATCAGGATGACATCTATGTCATAACTCATCTATAAAGCTCATTTTTTACCACACGTTTAATCTGAACCCTCCACCCACTGAGTATCTACTTTCCCTGTGCACCCAGCTAGTCTCAACATTTCATTATTCCCACCTCTACCATTTTTAATCTACTGACAATCTTTTTTTTTCCCATTTAGCTATGCTAAAATCTACCCCCCAAATTCACAACTAAACTTTACAGTCTCAACGCAACATCAAGATAATCCCTTTCCGTTCTCCATCCTCCCAACAATTACCCAAGCTAACGGAGTAGTTCCAAAAACCTGTTGCTTCTAACTCTTCCTGTCTTCTCCAGTTTGCTCACAGCAAAGATGTCTCTCTACCAACAACACCTTCACCTCTCCAGTTCTAAAACGGAAATAACACTATCATCCTTCTCTCTGTTCTCTGGATGAGGATGTTATGAAGGCCAAGAATTTATGAGCTCTGCTGCCCTCCTTGCTCCTTATATGATGTGTCATGCACCATTATAATGATCATTGTTATCATTGCCCTCATTCCCACAACTCTTCAGGCTCCTTGATCGTGTCCACAAACACTGTGTTTGTGAATTGCTCAGTCGCCTGCTTCCTCTGGGCAGCCTTGCCAATTGCCCTTTACACTTGGAAGACTCGCCTCTCACACCGGCCAAGCTACTACCATGTGCTATTTCAAACGCTTCCTCCTTACTCTTGGCTCCCTTTCTGCTCTCCACACCAAGCGCCAGGAGCACTCCTTCCTACAGCGCAACTGACTTGGGGTGGAAGACCAAGGATGAAATGAAATTCAGAACACTTGTTGCCCATCAAATATTCGAGCTGAGAATTTTCAGGGTCTTCTATTGCTTTTCCTGGTCCTCTAATTCCAATGGTGACTTTATTAGTAATACTTTATTATAGCCTACACTTGGAGAGTAGATTGCCCTCTGTTTTTCCTTGGATCTGACAAGAAGCACTTGTCTCTTAGTTTCTATACACAGACACATCCCCTACCTTCTCCTCTTAACCCAACCCAATACTCTTCACATTTTCCTGACTAATGAGAGTCACGAGTGGTTGCCCATTCTAAGGACAGGTACTGGGGTCAGACCACAGACTAAGACCCTGGAAATCCATATTGTAAACAGTCCCTGGACGGCTCTCTATCAGGTAAGTTTGGGAAAGCTTTCACACTGTCAAACTGTCCTGGTTTTTCTAGGGTCCTAATAACTGCAGATCTGAAGACATATGATATGGCCTTAATGATTCGGGTTTGGTTATGGAGATTCAACCTAGTCCCAACCATACTGCCGATTTGGGCTCCAAATGAATCCTCCGCGATTTGGCACATTAGTTTCCCTTTTCTGTGTTTGGGAGTATAGCTCCCAGCCGTGCTAGGTCTCGCGGTGAATCGGTGCTGTTTACAGCCTCTCAGTGATTAATTAGCACAGGGGCAGAGTACTCACTTGGCAGAGTATTTACTTGGAACCAATGAACATCTTATTTTTTTAATTTTTTTTTGAACATCTTATTGATTGATCAGGGAAGGCACCACCCAGCTTAAAACAACAACAACAACAACAACAACAACAACAACTAAAAACGCTGTGTTGTGAAGACTGAGCAGCACTAGCTCCTTCCCCCACCATCAAGTTAAAGAGAACACATTTCAAACTTAAGAGTTTGCCTCCTGGCCTGGCAGAGGAAGGAATGATTCTGAGACTTGGCCACACTTCTAGAAACTATTGTTTCACATCATCTGACTGCTGAGAGTCCATTTCCTCCATCCCTCATGGGATTCTCCTTTGACCTGGGGTTCTTTCCACTATCATAAGTTTAGGGGACAAAGGACAGGGGTGGGGTTGGAGGAGGCTGATTTCAGAGTTAATGATTTGCATCAGAGAGTGTACCCTAACAACTCTAGTAGCAGGCCTCCTTTCAGACAAGGACACACAGAACCCCTGCCTGTGGTGTACCAGCAATGGACAGAAGTTTCATGCTGAATACTGCAAATATCCAAGGATATTTAGTCAGAACATGAAGACTGTTCTAGATTAAAATAAAGAACAATTATATCAAATAGGGAGAAACATGAGCCACTTTCTAAAAACTGTAAGGCTACCACTAAAACAATAGCCAGAATATTAAGTGGAGCAAATGATCTGAGGCCAATTTATTCAAGAAGCTAACATTGGAAACAGACGTTTCAATGGGGAGGTGCCACGGCCACGTTCAGTATACATTTTCCAAAGGGCTGAAACCATTCTCCGTTAAATAAAAAGTTTCAAACGTGAACAATGAACGGTCTGCATGATGAGAGATTCATCCTGGAAACTCAGCAGATTTCTAAATCATGCATCAGGCTATTTATGAATTTTACTTCCCATCAACCTCAGCCTGATGTCAAGTAACAATAACAAGTTAATGTTTTCCAGTAATATTCACTGTGCCATTTAATTGCCAGCACTCAGGCCAAGGTAAACTCAACAGTAACAAAAGAACTAACATCACAATCAAAGAACAAGATTAATGAATATTTTATTTCTGCTTTGAAGTGAACCCTGAAAAATATACCCACAATATAGTCTCTTTCAGCCTCCAGACTTTAATTGTGCCAAACACTCTACATAGTGATTCAAAGATAGATTTAAAAAATCCTCCCTAATTTTAATTAACCACAACCTTCAAATCTCAGGGATTTTGTTTTTTGTTTTGCTTTTTAGAGAAAGCACACCCTCTTTGTAGTATTATAAAGTATGTAATTCCCCAAATTATCAACTTCAATTTCTACACCCTGACCACCATTCCCAATTAGTTCTTAAAAACCTAGTACAACTTCAAGTGCCAAACATTAAGTATACAGCTTAATGAGTTTTTATATATGCCTAATTACATAGTTTTTACTTCTAATAATATAACCGAACAAATTATTCCATGACCTAAAGTTATTTTTTTACCTACAGTTATTATAAACCATTCCGTTTATTTATTTTTTATTAAATACTACATTTTTATTCCCTTTCATTAAAAAAAAA
>NW_022111379.1:14269211-14297588 GCF_000313985.2 Echinops telfairi
ACAACCCTTTAGTAAGGGGGTGTCCAGTTGCCTACAGATGGGCTTTGGGTCCCCACTCTGTACTCAGCCTCATTTACAATGATATGAATTTTTGTTCTTTGATGTCTGATACCTGATCCCTTTGACACCTCGTGATCACACGGGATGGTGTGCTTCCTCCATGTGGGCTTTGTTGCTTCTGAGCTAGCCGCTTGCTTATCTTCAAGCCTTTAAGGCCCCAGACGCTATATCTTTTGATAGCCAGGCACCATCAGCTTTCTTTACCACATTTGCTTATGCACACATTAGTCTTCAGTGATCATATCTGGAAGGTGGGTACCCTCTGATATGATTTTTTGTTCTTTGATGTCTGACACCTGGTCCCTTCTACACCTCGTTGTCACACAGGCTGGTGTGTACGTTTATTTTTTAAAGTACACTATAGCATAGATTTGTGTTGATGGGAAAATGGAAGAATTCTCACATCCCACATTGACTTCAAATATGAACAGTAGACACCGCTTGTTTACAATAACAGAGAACAGTGCTCATTTTTTGTGGAGGGGCAACACGTCTTCAGAATTTGTCTCTTTATCTGAAAAATTACTCAGTAAAGGTGGTGGGATAACCAGGAAAGGGCAGTGTGCAGCGGCTGCACAATCACGAAGATTGTCTTCAATGCAACTAAATGATGCATGCAGAAATCATTAACATATTCAGTAAGAAAATAGTCTTAGAAAATTTAAGTGGGAAAACATGCGTCTTTTGCTATAAAAGAGAGAGGTCCCTAACACGAGGTTTCTTTCCTTCCCTTTCACCTGAACGTATCTATTCCCAGTAGCAAAACAAACTAGCCCTTCAGTTTCTCCACCTCACGTTATCATTGTCCATGGACAGAATCTCTTCTGGTCTGTTTTCCAAAGCTACACACACAATTTGGTCACTTACTTGCTAAGAGGATCCTCGATCGGGTCGTTTTTATTTGGGGGTGGGTGGGTGTGAGTTTAGCAGCGATGTTTATGTGCTAACTTTCCCCCTTGTTTAAATATCTACCACCCAAGGCGGTGATGGATTATAAAAGCCAGGTCCAGGATACACAACTCATCCTGGAAGGTTGAAATAACTTTTCCCTAGGTGTGGGGGTTTTGTCACCAATCTCCCAGACACATTTCCCACCCTTTAGCTGCCTGTTGTCACCTGCTCACAATGCACACTTGCTCTTTGGCAGGCCAGGATGCTGACAGGCTCAACAAAGCAAATGTGGACACAACCAGGGCAAAGAGCTAAGGAAGAGCAACGCTTCCTGGATACAAAATAATTGGGAAAAGACAGATTCAAAGGCACAAGAAATCGACTTCAATAAAACCAACCCTCACAGAGTGACTGGTCTATGTCTCACATAGGGTCGGTAACATGGAGACAACTGGGAAGTTGTGTTTCTATGGAGCTGAAGCTGGATTCTTTGGGCAGAACCACTGTCACGCACTCCTATCCTGCAGCTCCCTCCCCCACGAACACTCAGCTCAAGTAGTGCAGTGCCATTGAATGAGGCTGTCTCTGCAGCGAAGCAAAGAGATCTCCCTCCCGTTACTGAACAGAGAGGCTTAAGGGCTGTTTTCTAAGGACGCTGAGAACTCTGTGATGCAAGGTGTGGAGGGCCTCAAAGCAGCCTTAAGTTAGTAATGCACTTACAACGTGTGTTCCACAACCCGAGGGTTCTTACCCTGCTGCCCAGTGATCCCATTCCATGTCCTGAAACAGTACAGAGCTCAGCCTCCCGTTTGACACAAGTACACCCTCATTCTCACAAGTGTTAAAAATCCCCACTCGATTGCCCCAGAAACACTTCTCTCCTAATGCTATCAAAGGCAAACACAGAGGAAAAGAAGACACTATTACACTCTCTGAATCATAAAAAAAACCCAAACTGTACTAATACAGTTCATTCATTCAATAATCACGACAAGTTTGCATGCTTCAAGTATAATACATAGCTTAAATAATGATGATTCATATGAAGTATTATTTACCTAAACATCATTTCTCATATGTTGCCTCATTCATTTCTAGAAAAACTTTAAATAATGGAACTTCTCACTCTCATGATGGAACTATTAGCATCGAACTATTTCTAGCATACATTTGAAATTTTCTGTCAGTAACTGATTACTTTCTTTCAAGGAAAAATAGTAGAAGCTGTATTACTCTACTGTTCACATTCCAAATCCCTTCCTTTTAGCTATATCTCTGTGTACAAAGTTAACTACACATATACACTGATATTTATATATTTTTAAGTGATGCATTATATGTACTTGAGTTTTTAGAATATACACAAGTTAAATATTATGCAATCAAATCTATAAAATATATTCCATTGTAGCTTTTCCTGCCATTTTTATGCCTACAAAAGCTTTCCCTACCTATGGATTCGACGTTCAACTACATTTTAAAATATTTCCAAATACAACTCTAATCCACTTGAAATTCATGGTGAGGACCGGATCTTGTATTTAATGAAATATTCCACTTCTCCAGCACCATTGATGCCCCACCTACCCCAAAAGGTGGGGCGGAAGAGTTGTAAGGGAGAGGGAGCTGCATTTCAATGAAGGGTGTTTTCCCTCACAGTATTTAATTTTACTATCTCTCCCAGCCCCATGCCTGGAGACGGCATGGTCTGATGGAGACGGGCAGAGTTGCATCCAAGGTCAGTGTCTCTCCTTTTCACCGGAGCTGTGAGTCTGCGGAGGAATCCGGAGAGGTTTGCCAGGAGCTGCTCACGCTCTACACTCTCCTCTTATCCTCACTGTCAGAAGCTTGTAATAAACTTGAACAAGAGCATTCGGAAGAGATGGGCAAGCAAAGCACCTGCAGTCTCTAAGAGAAAGATGGCTGGGGGATGGTTAAACCAAGTCTACCACTCCAGATCCGGGAAAGGGTATGGAGGCAGCGGCATACGATCCATGGACCCAGATGTAAGGCAGGGGCTTGGGTCTAGAACAGCTGTTAAGAAAGGGGTGGCGAGGAGAGCTGTATAATTTGTACTCAAGATGTGGAAGTCTACCATCGCAGTCCACCAGAGTGTAGACACTGAATTTTTCTTCTAAAAGTTAAAGCATTTCAGTTTTACTTTATCTTCCCTTTTCATTTCTTGTTCTTGGCTTTTAATTGTTATTTACCTATTCATTGTTATTAGTATTCTGCCTCATTAAAAATAAAAAAACCCTTCTGCTCACATTATGTGTCCCTTCACTAATTCCTCCTTTCAGTCAAAAGTCAGTGGCTTCTCTGTTCTCGTTTCTCAAAAGGAGAGGCCAAGGGGAGGAAGGCCGAAGCACCGTCCCATAAGGCTTAGAAAACACACAGTCCTAAGGACGGAAGAAGACCTATTCTCCATTCCCCGCCAGGCTGGCCCCCAGCAGGTGTCAGTCCTATCTGCAGGATGAGGTCGCCCTCTCATCATGCTCACAGCATCCCTAGAGCGAACATCCGCCCCCTCCGACACAGTCTGTTCCCCCCATTCTCTTGGGATGGGCAGAGAGAAGACCATCAGCTAATCTCTGTGTTTCAGAAACTTCTCAAGTTTGGGCATGAAGAAAAAGTTAAGACAAAACAGGCTCAAGAAGCCTTTGATGAAGAGGGAAGACCTTCAAGAGGAGATCCTGAAGGTCATTCTCAAGCCACCGAATTGAAAGCTGCTGGAACTGCCTTCCTGAGAAAAGAAACCAGTGGCTTTCTCCCCACTCCTTTTCAAGGACGACTTTGGAACACACTCACTTTATTATAAACCCGTGTCTGCTTCTGCTTTCTCCAGGTTGTCTTCTCATCTTTCTTTCTAATTAGAATGAGGGCATGGCTTAAAAAATGTACAGTCATAATAAATATTAATTACTATACCTTCATAATATGCTTTAGGATTTGATATAGCAAGTTCTAAAATCACAGGCTTCTTTTAAAAAGACCTGTTTTATTTTGACATGAACGCTCTTGATATTAGCAAATCTAATCCAATAATGAGTGTTTCAAAAAGTTCAAGAAAAATGAAATTGAAAGACAATAGATTTTTCTTTTAAAAAAAATCATTTTATTACGGACTCATACAACTCTTATCACAATCCATATATCAATTGTGTAAAGCACATTTGTACATTCATTGCCCTCATCATTCTCAAAACATTTGCTCTCCACTTAAGCCCCTGGCATCAGCTTCTCATTTTCTCCCCTCCCCAGCCACGACAATACAGATTTTTTTCATGAAGTTTTCAAAGCCTCTTTGTATATTAAGAATATAATATCATGAAGAAATGGAGATTGTCCTGGTAATGCAAAAGATCAAGTCCCCAGTAAAAGTATTTAATAATAATTTTTAAAAGATCAATCAGTCTCATTCACCATATCAATATGTTAAAACAAAAACAAAATCCCTTTGCCACAAGGTCAGAGAATTGGCTGGTGCCTGGCTTGCACTCTGAACATCTGGATCAAAGATTCTACAGAAGAACCGGATCAAAAAGGAAGAATTACAGAACAGAGTTTCAAATTCTCAGAGAACTAAGAATCTCTGGGGCTAAATGAACCCTTGAAATTATTACTCTGAGACAATCCTTAAGATCTTAAAACCAGAAATATCTCCTGGAAGTCTTCTCAAAATCAAACAATGCTTTAATTTTAAAGACAGTCTACCCTGATGCTGCATACGATCAAATCAATAGCTTGACATACTATAGAGGAAGTTTACGATCATGGGGGAGGAAACCCCCAAACGGGAGGTACGATGGCTGAATCCCATGAATACATCAACGGCATTCATTGAGTGGTGCATGTCGTAAGCGTTGGATGGGTAGATGCTCCGCTGTTTGTGTTCTCAGTAACGAGGACCCCAGAGCACAGGTCTACAGGGACACACACAAACGGGTCCGCAGGACTCCAAGCCCATTCTACATCATTTGGTACCAGGACTACATTGACCCCCTGTATCTGACAGTCAGAAATGATCCTTCATCACCTCCATCCTGTATATGACGCCATGGCTGTTAGTCCAAATAAGAAACCGTAGTGATAGCCATTGAAATGCAGGTAGTTAATATTTTCTGTTATTGAATTGCATGTGTATGTCAGTGAAAAAAAATTTAAAAGGACTACTTTAGTAGACAGACATCGTTCCTGATTTTAAACCACGCAGGACCCCCTTGCTTTGTTGAAACAGATGAATCTTGGTCCCCAAGAGCACAAATAAGCGTTCTAGAATTCCCACTCTTCAAAATGTTATCTAGTTTGCTATGCTCCACCAAGTCAAATGCTTTTACCACAGTCAATAAGTCACTATATCATGCCAGGCACTATGTTGGGAATTTGTACAGTTAATATTTCTACACCATTTGTCAACCTGACGTCAACTTATTATCATTATTTTACAGGAGAATAAACTTCAGTTCGGCATTTGAGTGACTTGCCTATGCCAATTATCTGCCAAATGTTAAGACCGGGTCTCTCTGGATCCAAAGCCTCCTTCCACTGTACCGTCCCCTGCCACCAAAAAGAGCCTGGGTCAAATGCCCTCGACACATTCTGTAGGGAGCAATACCAAAAGTGCAGAGTTATAATTTATAAATTATAAGTTATAAATTCCAATCAGGTTGGAAGGAAGTACTTATTTTTTTAAAAAAGTACCCAGTATTTTCACTCTATGCTTTTTAGTTTTAAAATGTAAATACACTTGGGAGCCATGCCTTATTTATAGTCTGTAATGAAAGCCTTCTGGCAATGCAGTCATTGGGCGGTATCCAGGATGAGCCTACTTTATACCAAATTCCTTCCAATGAAAGGAGTGTTCAAGTGAAGCTAAGGTGAGCTTCCACACCATTTCCCACTGTGGAAAACTTCTAACCTCTTCCATACACAAGGTCCCAATGTGGGAAACCCAAAAATCTGTGTGCCAAAAGAAAATAATGCTAGTCATCTATCTGACTTCTCACTCTTGAACTTCTGTCTATCTTTGGAAATGGAGGTCTCCTTTCTTTAATCCTGTCAGAGAACTGCTGACGGGGTGCTAAGACCGCAAAGGGAAATCGGCCCAGGGCCGGAAGCAGAAAGGTCTTCAGGAAGAAAAATGAAACGCAGCACAAGCGAGCAAGGGCATTTTCTCGCGAGAGAATTTCATGAGATCAGTGTCAATGTTCACAGTCCAACATAAGAAACGCCACACAACTGCCAGCCGTTTTAAACCACCAGGGCCCCGGAGGGCTTGTCAGTCTTGTGATCATCCCTGAGCTGATGTTTACTGCCTGGTCGAAGCTGATAGCCCTTCTCATGGCCTGTCCTCATGGATTTCCATCCGTGCCCTGCACTGGCTGCTTCTGTTTTGGCGTGATTGTTTGAAGACACAGCATCATGGATAAAGATAGGCTTCAAAAAGAGCAGGCAGTCTTCCCCTGCCTCAGTCTACCCAGGCTGCCACAGGGGCACAAAGACGCCGCTGCCTGCCCTCCCTCAACCCCTTACCCCTCCACCGCTGCCCGAGACCCTCCTTAGGACCGTGGATTTGCTTTGTAACAAGCAGAAGAGGTAACGGGGGCGAACTTTTTAAAGGAGGCAAAGCCCAAGTCCTCTTTGATTCTAAGGCTGAAAGCACACAGTGGCCCTCTCCCCCAATCTGATGTTGGTGTTTGGGATTTAGAAGCATGCCCCCAGGTAAAGAGAGCATCATCAAGAGCCATTTATCTTCCATGCACCCAGCCTCGGTCACCGCAGGCCGCCTCCTACAAGAATGAAGCCCGATTCGGTCCCACTTAAAAGCAAAAGAACCCAAATCTGCGTGGGGCCAGTAGGAGGGGTGCTGGGCCACCTTTCAGACTAGGGCCCAGATGACGCCCTCCAATGGCGCCAGGTGTTAATCGTTACTGATAATATTAATAATATTATGATGAATATTATAATAAGTCTGTGCTTTCCTCTGCCCACAGCTACTCTGGGGAAGAAAGAGTCTGGAAAGGTGTACTCTCAGAAGCTTGTAGGAGGAGTCAGGATCCTGGGTTGTGGCCCCTACATGTCCAGTGTGGCCTTGCATTTATCAACCTTTGCTATGTACGGGTACACTGCTAGGTGAGATACCAGAAATGTCGATGCTGAACAAAGCTGAGTGCTCAGCCTGAAGGAATTTAGTTCTCCTCCCATGGCCTGCTTGGGCATTTGTAGAGTCAGCAGCTAGACGGTCACGTTCAAGTTTAAAATTAAATGACTGAAAAGATCTTTTCTTGGGCGGAACATAGCTCGCGGAGCGCTGAGCGAGCAGAAAGAGCAGTCGCGGACTACAGAGGCAGCAGCAGTTGGAAAGGCCTTGGGCAAAATTGTGAACTCTTTAGGATTGTTTGTAGAGCTTATATACTGGGCCCTCTCTCACTTGAATTTCTAATATGCTTTTATACGTGCTATTACCACAGGTCTGGTGGGAGAACCAACCTGATAGTCTCACTCACGCCAAGGGAGCTGGAAATGCAGTCAAACGGCTGACTGGACCGACACATGAGGTTCCTCCCGTCTGCTTTAAAGAGAAAGTGTCGATTCAAAGTAACAGAAAAGAAATGTATTAAAAACTCGAAAAGCAAGAAAAAAAAAATCTCCAGGTGCTACAAAGAAGGAACACAAAAGAGCAGGGCAAATGAGTTCAATGATACTAGGAACTGCAATGACTGCAACTGGATAAAAGTCACCTATTCAAAGACAAAAGGAGCCCTCTAGTGGTGCTGTCAGGCAAGCTTTGAACTGCTAACTGCAAGGTCGGTGGTTCAAGGCCACCAATTGCTCTGGGGGAGAAAGACGAGGCTACCTGCTCCTGTAAAGATTTATAGCCTCAGAAGCCACGTCCTGTCGACACGAGAGAGAATCAATTCAGTAGCAGTGGGACTACCAAACGATGAAGATATCACTGCACATCCATCGCGCCGTCTAGTCAATTCTGACTCACGGAGTACAGCACTTCTGGGCTACACTCTGCATGGCCCAATGCAATCGCTCTTCTCGCCCTCAGAATGCGCAGTGGATTTCATTGAACAACCCAGTCTTGAGTCAAGAGCCTGCCGAGGGCAGAATCATAGCGGAAACCCAAAGAAATGGGCGATATCAACTGCTAGCAAAGACACAAAGCAACAGACATCTCATTCCCTTATGGATGGGATGCACATGGGACAGTCACTGTGGAACACAGCTTTTGCCAGTTCTTACATAAAATGTAGACTTAGCGTCTTGCCCAGCAGTTTATCAGATGATCCATTAGCCACGGCTAGCTATTTACTCAACTAGATGAAAAGTTATGTCCACACAAAAACCTCCATGAGAATTTTACAGCATTTTATTAATAACTGCTCCCAAGTGGAGGCAACCAAGATATCCTTCAATAGGTTCATGGCTAACCCTACTAACAGGTAGTTACAAGATTTGTACCATGGGACAGTACTCAGCAATCATACTTTTCTAAGTTATTAATTCACTAAAGATTTGGAAAATGTTCAATGTGTTTTGCTAAGTAAAAGAAGAATGAAAGGCTGCGTATTTTATGATTTCATTCCCATTCCCATGGCAACCTGGCGGTGGGGGAGGCTATTCGGCTGGAAAACAGATCCGTGGCTGCCAGAGCCTTTAGGAGAGAGGAGTCTGATTAAAGGACTAAAGGACGGACCAGAGATTTCTTAGGTGTGGGACTCCTCTGTATGGTAGTGTGGTGACGGGTGCATACTATGCAGTTCTCAAAACTCAAAGAGCTTTCAAGCAGGGAAAGGGGATGCTAAACACATCCACAAGGGGCTGGGTGACAAAAGGACCAACGCGTCTTATAAATGCACCCCCTAACTCACAGAAGGTGCTGATCTAAGCAGCTGGAGAACAGATTTGAGGCTGAAAACTGTAAGACTGAAGACAGAAGGCAGTGTACATCCACAAGGCACTCTAGTGGGTTTGTTGTTTGTGTACTCCCACGAGCAGGGCTTGACAATTCTGATGCAGCTAGACATGTATTGTAACACTTTAACCATACAGGGTGTCTCTTGGGAGGACAGGGAAATGACAGATAACCAGAGGTGGGACTGGAAGGAGCCCGGTGGCAGTGGATGGAGGGGAACCCTTTTTTTGCATAACGCTATCCGTCCTTTCATTTCCTGGCGGCGGCTCCCTTGGGCAGTGACTGTGGATCCACATTCAATGAAATCCGTGACCACTTCAGTCTCGTCTCCAGATCAGGATGTTGCTTATTGGTTCAGTTGTGAAGGTTTTTGTTTTCTCTACGGTGAGCTTCATCACTAAGGGGTTCAAGTCCTCCCTGCCCCCCACCTCCCACCCTAACAAGCAAAGGATGTATAAGATGGAAATAATACAATTAATGCTCTTTCAAGCACATACTCTGCACGGTTACTAAACCATACAGGGTGGCTCCACAAATCCCAAAGAAGCAGTCACAGTGTAGATTATGTTTTCTGAACATTCTAACAGGCAATAGGAGAATTCCCAGAGACATATCTTTGCAAGTAAAACTTAAAAACAAACAAACAAGCAACTAACGGGTCAAAAAATAAATCATCGAGAAAACTTTCAGACAGTTAAAATTGGTCAACAAGGCAGCATTTTCTATAAACCCTTGACTGAGGCTGAATGGGGCAGTCGCGGCCCTAAATGCACACATGCTACAAAGGGAAAAGATGAAACATTCAGGAAGTAAGCGTCCGGCTCGAGCGAGCGTTTACACAAAGAGCTACCAATTAAAGAAAGTGACGACGCGGAGTCATGACGATGAAAGCAAACATTAATGAAGTAGAAAACACTACACAGATCAACAACATGAAAATTGGTGCTTGGAGAAGCTAATCAAGCAAACCAAACTGTAGATGTTTGGGAAATAAAATACAAGTAAAACAGGATCTCTGCCTTCCACGGGTTCTCTAGCTTCTTGGTAAAAGAAAGAATTTAGGTCGCCTGTGTGAACACAAAGCAACAGATGCAGTATTTGATATTAGCTATAAAGATTACCATCAGCATTTCAAGCTAATGAACAAGGTAACTGAAATCGGTCTGGGTCCCCCCTGGCTAGTTAACAGAGCATAATCCATCACTGGATGTTATCGGTTAGGTACAACCACCTAGCTCCCCTTTGAAGCTGAATTACAGCATTCTGGAATAGGCGCCCTTGGACGGGCCCTTCTTAACTTTAATGAGCAAACACATTTTACTGGGGAGCTCATGAAAATGCAAATTCTGATTCTGCAGGCTAAGCAGCCCCCAGGCAGGGCCCAAGCTGCACAAGACCCTCTGGAAGGCGGACCCCTGCCCCTTGAAGCCCACAGCATGCTCTGAGCAGGGCCACCAAGAAGGCAGCACACAAAAGGGAGCCTTTTCCGTTCGGAAGGTCATCACAAAATCAGTAGTACCCATTTGAACACGATCTCGGGGGCAGGCTTACTGGAGAAATTATTTTCGTTTTGTTTTTAAACAAAATTGCACATGTTTTTAGGTCTCCACCACTACTCTCAGCCCAACCTCTGAACACAGGCCACTCCTACCTCTGGATGATTTTGAAAATGACACAACTCATTGTGTTCAATATGCTAAAAGCACACGCTCCTGAGAACCGTCCCTACCGTACTCACTCCGTTCTCCCCCTCAGGAGGAAGAAAACCATGCAGGAGGAAAAGCTAAGGCAGAAGACGAACAAGCTGGCTCATCTGTTCACCGAGAGTAGGTAAAGCCCTGATCTCGGAAACACACGTGCAGCGTTTGCAGTATGTTCCTTCTCACAGGGGGTCCTGGAGGTCTGAGGAAGGAGCAGAAGTGAGAGCCTCACTTGTGAGGGGTCGAGGGGGCGTGTACAGGCCAGAGGGCACGGCTGTGGATTTTCTTCAGAAAGCTACCATCCTGGAGCCTCTGAATTGGTGAATCTGGGTGAATCTAACCAGCATTTCCTTGGAAGAAAATATTCAAATTTCTAGCACTTCATGCCTAAATGTATAGGTGTGTGTGTGTGTGTGTGTGTGTGTGTGTGTTGAACCACGACTCTCATTGGAAACTACTACTTCCTCATCTTTGTTCTCTCTGTACACGTCTGTAAATGAGACTGGATGACTACTTACATTTTCTTCCTTACACAAGCTGAACAATTAATACGGCTTTTCAGTGTTAAAAAAAAAGTGTGCTAATTTGATAAGTCGAAGTCCTACCTATTTAAGGGGAAAACTCAAATATGAGAAACTGTCTAAAGATGCAAACTAGAAATGACACGTTAGATAGAAAAATTGTTATTATATCCTGTAAGCTAAGAAGAAAAGAGAGGCATCAAGTCTACCTTTTATAAACTGGTTTAAAATACAAGAATAACCTGTTTTATCATCTACAAAAAATGAAGACATTTAAAAAAGGCTTAAATAGTGAATAGTGGGGAAAATGTAACAGCAATTTAAGATGCTAATTATACTGATCTCGTTGAAGATTAACAAAAATGATGGGGTTTTCAGGCACTTGAAAACTTTTCTAAGGCACAATAAAAATCCCATTTAGTTCCTATGATTAAAAATGAAGCAAAACAAAAAAATCTCTAAATGAAGAATTTAGAAGCCTTTGTGGAAATGCAATTCTCAGCAAAGTAATGAAAAATGCTCTGACTGGAAATTTCAGTTACTAGGATTAAAAAAAGCATCCAAATAAGACAACAAGTGACTGAAAGCAAAAGATCCCCTATCCAACAGGAGCGTGGACCCAACACTGAAACATCGGATGCCTGACGGCTGCTCCCGATATCAAAGAGGAGGAACCCAGAGAATGCAGCTTGCCCGGCAGCAGGCTGCACTTGAGAGTGATCACAGGATTTATCTGCATAAAGGCCACATCACGTGAGACATTTAGGTAGTTTCAAAAGAGACTCCTCACTGCCCAACAACCATGGCAAAACGGCTGGCACTTGGCTACTACCTGCAGGTGGATGGTCTGCACCCCCATCAGTGTGGAAGAAAGGCCGATGGTCTGCCTGTGGAGTTCATTCTTACCGGAAAAACAGGGGTCACTGTGATTTCGCACTGACACCACAGCAACGCGTTTTCTTGCTTAAACAACATTAACTATGGCTCTGAAAACCTGGCTGATAGGAGTTACTGTTTATCTCACTTAAATTTCTCAACTACCCCGACAACAGGCACTAGTACTTTTTTCATTTCACAGAGGAAGGAATCAAGGCTGAAAAACACTAACCGACGTATCAAAAGTCACGCAACCAGCAGGCTGGGATTTAGAACCAGACGATTTGACTCCATAGGCCTTCTTGTCAACCATTTTCACAGAGGAGAGAAATATTACCTGGCAGAAGCAAGGCATACAATGCCCATTTCGTCTCCGATACCCCACAGCAGATATCCCAGTGCGGGACATGAGCGAGGAAGCGGCAGTGATGGGTGGCTGGAGAGTCAGCTTAGTTAGGCATTGTTCTAGAAGCTCACGGGCTCGCTGCTACCAAGTCATTCTGACAAAGAGCAACCCAACAGGGAGAAAGCCAAGTCTTTCTCCCGAGGAGCAGCTGGTGGGTTCAAACTGCAGTCTACCTCGCAGCCGCTACAGATGGATTATTACCATCTGAGGAGCTCGCGGAACAAAGAAATACGGCAAATAAGGAAGGCATCCATATAAGACAAACAGACTAACTTTTCCTTCTTAGCAATTTAGACAGGAGAAACCAGGAGGACACATTGGCAGAACTCATTAGCCAAAGGTAGTTTTGCAAAATCCAAAAACACTCGGGAAATGTCTGTCAATGTGTAAGGCAACAGCCAAAGGAATGAAACAACGGTCCACTTGGATGAGGCTCTTAATGAAAAATGAGAAGAACATAACGGATGCCCATGTGTTTGCTCTAAGAATAACGGGAGGGTCTGAATTTGTCCTGAGTGTTGTGTGTTTTTAAAAAAATGTCTACTTGATTTTTATTGATTAGGCAAAGGAATCCATAACCAATTATGGATAAAAATGGAAAAAAAAAAAAAAGAGAGAATCCCAGAACACTTCATTGTGCTCGTGAAACCTTGGACATGCATCAAGATGCAGTCATGAGGACAGAACACGGAAGCTGTGTGGTTAAAATCGGGAACGGTGTGCCCCGTGTTGTCTCCTTTCATAATACTTATTCAATTTGTATGTTGTTGCTCTGTGCCGTCGGGTTGGTTCTCCGTCTTGAAGATCCTGTGTACAACAGAAGGAAATACCGCCTGGTCCTCAACGATCCGCACAATTGATCTTCTGGCCCATTGTGAAAGCCACTGTGCCAACTGATTTGTCTAAGGCCTCCCTTGTTTTCGCTGCCTCTTCACTTTACCAAGCATAATGTCCTTCTCCGGGAATCGGTCTCTCCTGATACCGTCCTGAGTTTTTATATTTCATACCCACCCTTCACTAATCAACTATCTCATCATCCAACAGTTCTCATTTAGAGCCATATGACAAATCAACTCTTTTGCTCATTAAGGACATATGTCTGGCAGTAACAAATGCCAAGACAAGAGTCATGCTGGCTGTGAGAGTTATGCTATGTGTCAACTTGGCTCGGCCATGATTCTCAGGGGTCTGGCGGTTATGAAGTAATGTAATTTGGCACTTATGTAATGATGTACTCTGGCACTTATGAAAAGATGTAGCCTCCCCGATGTGAGCTGATGTGATCATCCTCCATCTTCACATCATCCTGCTGTTCGTATCGTCTTTGAAACCTAACCCTGTCAGTACATGAAGAACAGGTGGATGGATAAAATCGGTTGTCTTAGATTAGGTTCTTTAGAGAAGCAATACCTGGATGTAAATATAGATAAAGATACAGATACAGACATCGAGATAGTGATGTAGACACAGCATTTATGGAAGGAAATGGCTCACAGTTGGGAGGCTGGCAAGTCTCCTGGTGGAGGGTCAGACGGAAGACTTCCGACCCCCACGGTTGCAGAGGTTGTCTACTTCAAAGCCAGCAGGTTAGACACAGGGCTGGAGTACCCCATAAGCAAGGTAAGCATGGGCTTACCTGTGCTTACTTACTAATCGACAATGAGCAATTTCACATGGGATAGATACGTGAAAGTGTTCACTACAGATTAGCAGGTAAGCACAAGGAATATCATGCTTTATCGTCTCTTACTGGGTACATGTTCCCTGTCAGGGACTGTACATTCAAAGAGAGGTTTTAATTCTTTGGGAAGGTGCTGTGGAGTTGGGAAAGAGACAGATGCCAGCCATACTAAGAGGCAGAATCTTTAATGTGTTGAAAAAATGTGAAATTGTTTACTACAGAATAATAAGTAAGCACAAGTAAGCCCATGTTTACCTTGCTTATTGAGTAATCTGCCCCTGGTCAGACGATAGGTTGTTGGCGCCTAGGGCTGCTGGAGTTGGTGAATCCCCAAAGCTACAGGTCAAATGTCAGACTGCTGGCTGACTTGCTGAGAAGTGGAGGTCAAGTGTGCTGAAGTGGGTGGAGGAGAGAGAAGACAAGCTTTGCCAGCACACCCCCATTCTCCACCGAATGCAGGCCATACACCCAAAGAAACGCTTTTCCAACTGCATGGCTTCTCACAGCATGGATGATCCTTCTATTGTATGTGCCAACCCACTGAGAATTATAGCTCAGCCTGGTTGACATATAACCTCAACCATCACAGCCTACTTCTTGGCACCTGGGCACCTATACACATTTACTTAAACTGTATATAATCTCTAAATCAAGAGGATTATAAAGACATACTTACATTCAACGTAATACAGTCTACCACAAAAAGCGCACAGACACCACTTACAACTTACAATGGAATAAGAGAGGGAAGAAAATACAATATTTGCTATATATTGCACATATCTATTGCATATATACCAATAAAAAACCCCACGCTGCTGTTTAGTCAATTCCAACTCAGTGACCCTACAGGATAGAGCAGAACTGCTCTGCGGGTTCCTGAGGCTGTCCATCTCTGTGAAGGACAGACTGCCTCATCTCACCCTCACACAGTGCCAGGACTTTGTCTCCCATACTTGGCACATGTTATCAGGAGAGAGCAGTAGAAGAGCAGCCAAAAAGAGGAAGACTGCACATTAGATGGACTGACATAGCTGCGCAATGGGCTCAAAGATAACAACAACTGTGAGAACGGCATGGGGGAGCAATGTTTGGTTGCTATGAGGTGAAACCAACTTGATAGGTCCTACAAACAACAATTCCCCTTGGTTATCAGCACCAATCACTCCAGCCAATTCAGTGACTCCCTGTGGAACCAGAGAAGCCTGAGGAGCCCACAGATGTTTACTTGCGTTTTATTGACTATACAAAGGCATTCAACTGTGTGGATCATAACAAGCTATGGATAACATCGACAAGAATGGGAACTCTAGTGCTCATGCAGACAGAACTTGTACATGAATCAAGAGGCAATCTTTCAAACCGAACAAGGGAATGCATGGATTAAAATCAAGACAAGTGTGCATCGAGGTTAAGTCCTTTCACAAGACCTATTCCATCTGTATGCTAAGCAAATAAGCAGACAGGCTTGACTACATGGACAACTCCAAAATAGGCTCGGAAGAAGACTTATTAACAATTTAGAATATGCAGATGACACTACCTTGCTTTCTGAAAGTGAGGAAGACTTAAAGCACTTGCTGATGAAGATCAAGGGTTGCAGCCTTCAGCATGGATTACAATTCAATGTAAAGAAAACCAAAATCCTCACAACTGGACCAATAGGTAACATCATGATAAATGGAGAAAATGCTATAGTTGTCAAGGATTTTGTCTTGCTTGGATTCACAATCAATGATCATGGAAGCAGCAGTCAAGAGATCAAATGACAAGTTGCATTGGTTAAAAAGACTTCTTTTTTTTTAATGTGTAAGAAAAAGCTTTATATCAAGAAGTACTTAAACATCAAGAAAACATCCCAGCCCCGTCAACTCAAGTCCAACGCTAGTCCATAAATCACTCTGCAGGCTCATACAACAGCAGGCCAGCGATGCAGAAAGGTGAATCTGGAACTAGGACGATCACAGGCCAGTGGGTGTGGACTCAAGCGAATCCAAGGTCGGTGGGAACGTGGCCAGGCGCCGGCAGCTCTCCGGGTTGGGCAGGCCACATGGGCCGGCCACGGGATTTCTTCAGAGTATTGAGAAGCAAGGATGTTACTTTGAGGACTGAGGTGCACCTGACCCAAGCCAGGGTCTTTTCAGTGGCCTCATATGTATGTGGAAGTCGGACACTGAAGAAGGAAGACCAAAGAAAAACACACGTGTATTTAAACTGTAGTGCTGATAAAGCATACTGACAGAACCACAGACTGCGAACCGGACAAACCAGTTTGTCTTGGCAGAAGTGCAGCCAGAATGCTCCTGAGAGGCAAAGATGACAAGACTTGTCCTTACATACTTTGGACACATTGTCAGCAGAGACCAGTCCCTGGAGAAGAAGGACATCTTGCTCGGTAAAGTGGAGGGGCAGTGCAAAAGATGAAGCCCCTCAACGAGTTGGAGGGACACCATGGCTGCAACAATTAGCTCCGGCGTTCAGAACACCTGCAAGCATGGAGCAGGACCGGACCGTGTTTCAGTTGTGCACAGAGTCACTATGGGTTGAAACCCAGTCGATGGCACCTAACAACAATAACAATAACAATGTACAAATTAGGAGCCTTGGTAGCATAGTCGGGTGTGTGTTGAGCTGCAAACACAAGGTCCGCAGTTCGGGCTCACCAGTCATTCTGCGGGAGAAAGATGAGGAGGCTTTCTGCGCTAGTAGAGATTTATGGCCTCACAAACCCACAGGGGAAGTTCTACTGTGTCCACGGGTTGCTATGAGTCAGAATTGAATCAAGGACATTGAGTTTGGCTTAGGGAGCATGCAAAATCTTACCAATAAGGCTAAAGTCATTGATATGTCTTATTTACTAAGTAATGAGAAAATGGGACACTTTGAGAGGGGAAAGGTGATCAAGGTCCCTGTAGATGAAATGATCACATAGGGCTGGCAAATGGATAATATCTTTGAGGTTGTTGGACAGCGAAGGTTGCTAGCCTACAGAAGGCCAACTACCAGTAAGCCTTCAAAATCATAATTGGAAAAAGGCATTGGTCAAATTAATTGCTGCACACCAGGTAAGAGGAGATGTGTTAATTTGCAAAAGCGATGAAATCCCATTTGGAAGAGCATCTGCAATTGGAGTGACCACCTGGTCGTTGCCCACTGTCAGGCTCCCAGATCTACCTTTTTTTTTTGTGCACAGGGTAACTAAAGAGCGGAGTTAAACGGGGCTGTAGTGGGAATAGCCAGCCCTGTGTTCTTTAAGCCCTTGATGGTAGGAATAACTCCTGCAATCCCTCTAGGAATTGGTATTGCTTTGGGTTTACTATTTTTCTAGGTAGAAGCAGTTCTAATGGCTTCCACTTGGCTTTTCCTACGATCATAGCCCTTAGTCCAAGGATCCAATGTGGTGCTTTTGCCAATAACTGACTAGATCTATTCTAATTTTATATCCTGGAATTGCAACATGGATTGGGGATCCAATGGACCCCACTGTGCAATGGATCTAACTACTGCTTTAATAACCTGACCTCCATAATCTCCCAGCTCTGCATGGGTCCCCTGAAATTGGTGTTAGTTTAGAACCAGTCTCCAATAATTCCCAAGAAGTCTGATTATTTCTTTAGCCCCACTGAACAGCTATTGTAGTAAAACGCTGGCAAATTCTTTGGGGAAGGCTGGGAGAAAGTAAACCGTCTAAGACCTTGGCAATGCAGTGTAAGTAACCAGCATTCTAAATCCATATGAATCAGACTACTCTGATTACAACTTTGAATCTGCTGTCCATCATAGTAACCACGCCCATCCTATCTTTGTGGATTAAGTACTGCCACTGGAGCCCTATCACCATGGAGAGCAGTTGGTATCACTGTAGTTGAGTATTTCAATTCCATTAAGGAAGTTTCCATTGTCAAATCTGACTGACATAAAACAGTAACTATAACAGTCATCAAGGATGCTGGGGTTCCCTTAAAAATTTCTGTTCTCCCAAAAATCATGTCATTGTGAATGAGGGGGAGTGCGGAGTGGGAACCCAAAGCCCATCTGTAGGCAACTGGACATCCCCTTATGGAAGGGTTGCATGGAGGAGACAAGTCAGTCAGGGTGCAGTGTAGCAACAATGACACACACAACTTTCCTCTAGTTCCTAAATGCTTCCTCCACCACCCCTCCCACCCCCCACTATCATGATCCCAATTCCACCTTACAAATCTGGTTAGACCAGAGGATGTATACTGGTACAGATAGGAATTGGAAACACAGGGAATCTAGGACGGATGATCCCTTTAGGGACCAGTGGTGAGAGTAGCAATACCAGGGGGGTGGAGGGAGGGTGGAGTGGAAAGGGGGAACCGATTACAGGGATCTACATATAACTTCCTCCCTGGGGGACGGACAACAGACAAGTGGGTGAAGGGAGATGTGGGCCAGTGTAAGATATGGCAAAATAATAATTTAAAATTATCAAGGGTTCATGAGGGAGGGGGGAGTGGGGAGAGAGGGGAAAAAATGAGGAGCTGATGCCAAGGGCTTATGTGGAGAGCAAATGTTTTGAGAATGAGGGCAATGAATGTATAAATGTTCTTTACACAATTGATGTATGGATTGTGATGAGTTGTATAAGCCCCCAATAAAATGAATAACACACACACACACACACACACACACACAAAATGTTGGGACAAAAAAAAATGCTTCCTCCCCCTACCCCCCACTATCATAACCCCAATTCTACCTTACAAATCTGGCTAGACCAGAGCATGTACACGGGTACAGATAAGAGCTGGAAACAGGGAATCCAGGACAGATCACGATTGAGAGTAGCCATACCAGGAGGGGAAGGGGAAGGTGGGGGGAGAAAGAGGGAACTGATCACAATGATCTACATATAACCCCCTCCCAGGGGGATGGACAACAGAAAAGTGGGTGAAGGGAGATGTTGGACAGTGTATGACATGAAAAAAAAATAAAGAATTAGCAAGGGTTTGTGAGGGAGGGTAGGGGAGGGAGGCGTAAAAATGAGACGCTGATACCAAGGAATCAAGTAGAAAGAAAATGTTTTGAAAATGATGATGGCAACAAATGTACAAATGTGCTTGACACAATGGATGGCTGGCTGGATTGTGATAAGAGTTGTACGAGCCCTCAATGAAATGATTTAAAAAAAATTCTTTTGTCCTCATCATTGTGGTAAAAGACATGTTCCCGGACACCCTATGTAGAGGTCTGTGGGTTAGCTTGATAAATTCATGCCCATTTCATGCCAGTTTCTCCCAGCTTTGGAGATGTTCGTCTACAGTAGACTAAGGCATTTCAACTTAATTTAGTGCGGGCCCCTGCTTCATCCACCCTTCAGTGAGCCAGCCAAATAGATCTCTGGAGCTGAAACAGTGAGCATGCTTAGGGAGCTGGTATCAATACGTTCATATTGACTCACTTTTATGTTCCTTGCACCAGTATTCTACATCCTTTTTAATTATTATTACTAAAAGCCTTCCACACCCTCAATAGCCATTCCTACACATATTCCCGGGGTTTCTGTTTGTCTATAGCAGAAAAAGCAAGCAGTTCTCTCAGCCTGCAGCCTTCCTCCTGGGTCACAACTGTGCTTCACCTGTTTTCACCGGACAGCGTGGCTTAGCGCACCAAGGTAGAGTACTCTTCACAGTTGAGAGTCGAGGGCTAGTTATGTTGGCTAGAGCAATTCACTAGTATTTAGGGGCTCAATGTGTCTAGTGTCCTAATTATTTGTCTATACAATGGGGATCAAAAAGTTCATGAAAAGATTCCATCTTGCACATACAAATTTTTAACAGTTTTGACATATAACTTTATATCAAATATTTTAATAGCTCAATTCCCACACACTTTTGGAAGCTTCCTAGGATGCCCTCATCCCATGGATCCCATTTCTCTTCAATTAATACCCTCACTTTAATTTCAGACACTGTTTACAGTTGGAAATCCAATTGGTGTTGTAATTCTACACGCTCTCAGTAAGTCTCTGGGTCTGGTTTTTGGCACTATCAGCTCCCTTATTACACGAAGAAAGGTTTTTCTACCAGGGCACAAACAGCAACTTTCAGGTCTTGTGTGTGGCCCTTGAACTGTGACTATGAAACTTTGAGTTCATCCTTTCTTTTACCATTTCCCTATACTTCTCATTCTGAAAAAAAAAAAAAAAAAAAAAGCACAAAACATGCAATCACCCAGAGCAGTGTCTCTCACAAATAACCTACCCACTGGTGTTCACGTTTTGGGTCTGTCTATCGTCATCATGGATCAGCGATGTCTGCTTCACTACTAGAAAGAGATTTAACAGCCCCTTAAGAGTAGCCACAATTGAGAATCAATTAAAACACAAATGAGAGAAAACTCATCCATACAACTTTGTTCTTCCAGAACCAATCTCAGTTTCAAACGTCTTAAGCTGAATTCTCTGGAGAAGCAAAACCAGTATATACTGATTGCACGGAAATGGCTCATGTAGTGATGGAAGCTGGCAAGTCAAATCCCAAATGCATGGGTCATATGCCAAGCTGGAGGCTTCCTGATTCACATGGCTACAGGGGCTGGTGAACCCAAAATGAGCAGGTCACTTGGCAGGCCCCTGGCTCACAGGGATGCAGGAGCTGGCACGATCTGCAAGAACCAGAGGTCAGATGAATTGGATGCAGGATCAGGAGAGAGTGAGTTTGGCCAGAGCATTCTTCAGTTTTTAATTACATTTCCCACAATCTTTTTGGAGAGCTTTTGTAGTCAATGCAGGCTACCCTCCCAAGGAAACTCCCCTTTCAATTGATTGGCTGCTCACCTGAGATCCCAGAATGGAGTGAGTGCATATCACATCACGTGCCGAACCACCGAGACTCATGCCCAAGGTGACACATAGCCCTCGTACTTGCAATTAATATATATATATAATGCATTCTATATAATGTTTATGGATATAAAACAAAACTCACTGCCATCAAGTTGGTCCTGACTTATGGCCTGATAAATTAACTTTGTAAAAGTCAGGAATTAAAAAAAAGATTTACCCAAGCAGTCAAAGTTGTAAATGATTTCTCAAATTACCAACCATATTCATTTGATGTGAGAAGGTACCAAAAATTGTAAATTATTGATAGTGACACTAATATTTTTAGATCTTAATGAAAGGAACGACAGCAAGGTTTAATTTGCTTGGTTTTTCAAATATGTACCTTTGGAAAAACCAGATTCCACTTTAGTATGTGTAGCTACCTGCAGGGTCGGCCCTGACTCGATGGCACCTAATAGCAACAGCAGCCTCCCTTTCATACAGTTCTTCATATTGGGGCGAGGCCCCAACCATAACATTATTTTTGTTGCTACTTCATCACTGTCACTTTGCTACTGTGATGAATTGAGTGACCCCTGTGAAAGGGACGTTCGACCCGTAAAGGGGTCTCGACCCATAGGTTGAGAACCGCTGCTCTAAAGAGACAAAGAAAAACTAGAAGAGTAACTTGTCAGTATCTAAAGAGTGGGGTGTCTTACAATCAAAGTTATCATGGAGTCAATGAAATATCGTGATTAAGAGGAATTATTGAATGACTCGGTTTTCTTTTAAAGCTGGTAGACACAGAGAACAATGTTTGTGGCATTCCTACATAAAAATAAAGCACATGAGCCAGGTTACGATAAGAAATATGAAAAGGGAAGACTATCTAAGCAAGCTTTTTTCATTACATCATTTATGAAAAGAAATACTGAAATGTTATGAAGTGTCAGTGTGCTATTTAATGATAAGGTGTTAACCACAATTATAATGATGACTTACAAACAGTTGGTATAAAAAGTCAAGATTTTTCCAAAAATAGTAAGAATTATCAGTCAACCATATACTATTGTTTCAATAAAGGCAACTTAGTGGGGTTAAAATATTTTTAAAAATACTTTTATTGGGGGCTCTTACATCTCTTCTCACAATCCATCCATTCATCCAGTGTGTCAAGCCCATTTGCACATATGCTGACATCATTTTCAAAGCATTCTCTTCCCACTTGAGTCCCTGATATCAGCTTCCCATTTCTTCCCCTTCCCTCCTCCACCCACCTTCTCAAGAACCCTTGATAAGTTATAGATTATTATTTCCATAACTTACATTGTCCTCCATTGCCACTCACCCATTTTACTGTTGTTTGTCCCCCTAGGAGGAGGTTCTAGATTGATCCTTGTGATCGATTCCCCCTTTCCCCCTCCCACCATCCCCTAATCCTCCTGGTATCTCTACTCTCATTGTTGGCCCTGAGGGGTTTATCTATCCTGGATTCCCTGTCTTGTGGGCTCTTACCTGTAGCAGTGTGCATGCTCTGGTCTAATCCGATTTGTAAGGTAATCCGATTTGTAAGGCAGAACTGAGGTCATGATAGTGGGTGAAGAAAACACCAAAGAACCAGAGGAAAGTTGTGTGTTTCATCGGTGCTATACTGCACTCTGACTGGCTCATCTCTTCCCTGTGACCCCTCTGTGAGGGGATGTCCAATTGTTTACAGATGGGCTTTGGGTCTCCATTCCATCCCCCCACACCCCTCATTCACCTTGGGTATGATTTTGTTCTGGGTCTTAGATGCCTGATACCTGATCCCATCAACACCTCATGATCACAGAGACTGGTGTGCTTCTTCCACGTGGGCTTTGTTGCTTGAGCTAGATGGCCGCTTGTTTGTCTAAAATATATATTTTACAGGGTATGCTTTTTAAAAACTCTTATTTTTTATACGCCCTAAGATTTGGGGGTTTTTGAGGACCAAGTCACAATTTTAGTAACAGTTGTCTAGATATTAGCATATTTGAAGCACACAGAACATTTAAGAAGAGCCTTTTCAAAAATATTACTTCACCGAAGCATTTCTCCCATCTATACGGAGCACCCGCACCTCAAGTCACCCTCTAGTTTCCTTTGTGAGACCTGGGGATCAGGAGAAAGCTTTGTTTAGCAAAAGTGTTGAGCCTTGATCCAGTTTTAAGCAGTCTCTAATCTCAGAGAAGATGTATCCACATGACCCTTTGCCCCACCCAAGAAAGGCTTGCTGAAGTCGATAGCAACTGTTCCCAGCAACAAATACAGCATTTAAAGTACAAGAACTAAGAAACTCAAATTACGTGGCATTTCCCCAAAGATCCCCTATGTAAACAGAACTAGAATGTTACGTGCCCTCTGGGCCTGGGGAGGGCAGAGTGACTGTCGATGCGTCATTTAATGCACCATTCGGTGAAGCACGGCGTTTTGTGATCCAGGCATGGCTGTATCATGATCAATAACATTAACGGATTTTCGCTAGTTTCTAAGGAGCATGTCTGCGAGCCAGGATCCCCGGTCTAGAGACAACGGCCTGATGGGATGGAGCCCGAAGGTGTCATCGAGAGTAACTGGAATGAAACTGTTGACAGCTCTGATGACAGGAACCTCTCAGAGTCCCTGCTCCGAGGCATCGACGCCTCTGGATTGGAGAAGCCCTCTGCCATCCAGCAGCGAGCCATTCTTCCTTGTATCACGGCTTGTGATGTGATCGCTCAAGCCCAAGTGGGAAAACGGCCACTTTTGCCATATCAATCCTGCAGCAGATTGAATTAGATCTGAAGGCCACTCAGGCCTTGATTCTGGCTCCCACTCGAGAACTGGCCCGGCAGATACAGAAAGTGGTGATGGCACTAGAAGATTACATGGGTGCCTCCTGCCATGCCTGCATTGGGGGCACCAACATGCGCACCAAAGTGTAGAAGCTGCAGATGGAGGCTCTGCATATCATCGTGGGCACCCCCGGCCATGTATTCAAAATGCTTAATCAAAGATAACTGTCTCCCAAGTATATCAAGATGTTTGTACTGGATAAAGCCGATGAAATGTTAAGCCGTGGATTCAAGGACCAGATCTACGACATATTGCAAAAACTCAACAGCAGCACCCAGGTAGTCTTGCTGTCGGCTACAATGTCTTCTGATGTGCTTGAGGTGACCAAGAAGCTCATGAGGGACCCCATGCGGATTCTGGTCAAGAAGGAAGAATTGACCCTGGAGGGTATCGGTCAGTTCTACGTCAATGTGGAACGTGAGGAGGGGAAGTTGGGCATGCTGTGGGACATATATGCAACCTTGACCACCACCCAGGCAGTCATCTTCATTAATACCCGGAGGACGGTAGACTGGCTCACTGAGAAGATGCATGTCCGCGACTTTACTGTCTCTGCTGTGCACGGAGATACAGACCAAAAGGAATGTGACGTGATTATGAGGGAATTCCGTTCTGGTTCTAGCAGAGACCTGATGACTACTGACTTACTGGCCAGAGGCACTGATGGACAGCAAATTTCTTTAGTCATCAACTATGACCTGCCCACGAACAGGGAAAGCAACATCCACAGAATTGGTCGCGGTGGACGTTTTTGCTGTAAGGGGGTGGCTATTAACATGGTGACAGAAGAAGACAAGAGGACTCTTCGAGACATCGAAACCTTCTACAACACCTCCATGGAGGGGATGCCCCTCAACGCTGCTGACGTCATCTGAGGGGAGGGGCTATCTGTCCTGCTGCCTGGCCCTGGCCAGGGTTTAATCCTGGGGGGCTGAGGAGGAACAGCAGGAGGGGGGAGGGAAAGGTAGCCAAGGGATGGACAGCTTGTCATTTTTTTCCCTTTGAATAAATGTCACTTTTTGAGGCAAAAAAAAAAAAATTAATGGATTTTCCACCTTTTGTTTCTCTTCCAAACCAATGTGGCTCCTTAACCTCAACTGCTGTTATCACTCGCACTGCTTTTGCTGTGTTTGGGACCCATGATGCCCTTCACAGTGATATCTCAAAGGAAAATTAAACGGACTAATAACATGGCAACACGCAAGAGACACTGATGCCCGAGACTGGATGCCACTGCTGCCTGTGAGTCAGCACATACGCGGTTGCATGGGAAACATGTTACTTGTAAGTAGGGAAACTTCACATGGAAAGGATTAAAAGCACCATATACAGCTAACCAAAGTACAGGCGTTAATTGAGACCATCGAGGTACATGTGATATAGGTTCTATATGTACTGTGCCATTATGTGGTTGGCAGCCCAAGTGACCTGCGAGACACTGGCTGCAGGGAAAGCTGTTGTGCTCACTGTGTCCCGTTCCCCAGCGGGGATTTCTCAACTCGACCCTCGCCTCCAAGGAGCTGGGCCAGCGGGACAGCTGAGAACCACAGACAAGGCTGTACTCCCACGAACACTTCCGCATAGATGCCCAAACTGAACTGCCCTGCCATCCCCTTTTCAGGAAAAAAGAGTACTCAGTACTTCCCTGGAGATTAAACACTCTTGTGTTATAGTCCACAGTCCAGGAGAAAGTGTAGGTATGTTTTTGCAGCCCTTGGGAATCATTCCAGCATCCCTCCGAGCACTTTGGGAATAATGACCTACCGGATCAGAAACCCTATCAGCAGTTCTGCTGGTCCACAGGCTTGCTGGGAGACAGAATGGACTCGAGGACGGACAACCGGACAACGGGTCTCGTTTGGTTTTTATTATCACCTTATGGAACTACGGATACTTATGTTTGGACACTGCCCAAACGGACGTGACATGGCGTAGGCTTGTATTCTTTAAGTGCATCAAAGGTTTGAAACAAACTACCAAAAGGTAAGGCTTGAAAGGGAGCAGACTTACCAAGAGTCACAGCACTTTTCTAGCTGCGAAACAGAGAAAAAAGTGGTTCCTTTGTAAATGGATTTCCAGTCTGAGCTTCCTATTTCTCCTCTGACTCTCTACACCTCATTGCAGTCTGCTGAGTCACACTGATCTTTCTGGAGCATGAGGATTTAAAAGGGCTCACTCACACTTTGCCCTCACAGTAGGATGGAAACAAAAAAATCTTTACATATCACAAAATAAAAGGTTCTCAATCGGGTGAATTTGCCCATGGCCGTGTTTAGAGCTATGTTTACATCTACTGACATTTAAGAACCATGATGTCCTTAAACATTCTAGGGCAGCCCTCTCCCCTCACATCCCAACAAAGAATTGTGCGGCCCAAAGTGTCCACAGTACCAACAGTGAGAGGATCCCCTGCCAAGGGGGGACAGCAGAGAGGAGGAGAGACACAGTGTAGGGAAATAGAAGGATGTCACAAACGATAATAGGATTTAAAATAGAATATATATATATAATTATTTAAATCTTCCTCTTGGTCCATGGGCTGATTTTACTTCAGGGTCCCAGAGGGCTGCCCACTTCTCTGACTATTCTCAAACACAGGACTTTTAAACAACCAGCTGGGTGCTTGGTGACAAGCACGTACACTCTGCACCCCAATAGTGGAACTTCATCAAGCGATACAAATGTTCACAGTATGTATTTTGCCGATTAGACTGGTATATACCCCAAACACGCCATCACAAAATGATACTCTCATTGGATGGGAGAGCGACCCAATACACCCCATCCCATATATCGGAACTTATATGTGCCACCAGATGTTCCCATCAGGGATTCTGGGCAGTGACATTAGCTTGGTAATGCACACCCAGTGTGAGTTTTGCTTTCTCATGTTTTAAAGGTACATTTGAAATTATCTGCAGTCATCAAAAGTCTCAAACAGTAAGAGCAAAATAGCTGGGATGGGATGCAAAACATGTCTTCCAAGATGAAAAACGAACTCCCCAAGTGCTAGATTACTCTATCGAGAGGATCCTATATCTCCCTTTCATTTTAGGAACTTCGAATTTCCCCCTTCGAATGGTCAAAGGCTCCTTTGTCGGGGACAGCGGGGCAGTGTTCCTCTCCTGATTCATCGAGTTTCTGAAGGGCTCTGAGAACGGGGATGTAATTCAAAACAAAACAGGTGCAAGAAATAACCACGGGAGCAGCCGGAACTCTGCCCTTGGAAATTAGACCGCACCTCAGCACTTGTAAACTGTAATATGCTCTACAGGAAAGTATCAAACCCAGCAACTGCTGAACATGACCTTCACCTCTTTCTTACAGGGACACTCACCCATCAACAGAAACTGGGACACTCTTGACAGTGCTATTTCAGTTTTGCTACAACGTCATTTTTATGTAAACGCAGCTTTCTGTACCTCCCTCCCTCCCTCTTTTCTACAGCACTGGTTCTCACGTTTTGGGAGCACATCCCCCTATCAGCGGTGGTGGTGGGACTGATGAGGGTAGTGGCAGTGGCAGTGGCAGTGGCGGCAGCAGCAGCAACAAGTAATAATAATAACAAGTTCAAACTGAGAATTGCTATGTGCCCGGGACCTTCTAAGCACGGTTTGTGTACCAGTTCACTTAAGCTTGACAAGCACTCTAGCAGGTAACATACTGTTTCACCCCTTTGACAGAGGCAGGGGCAGAGACGCAGAGATTAAGTAAGTGGCCCTGAGTAACACAGCTGGCCAGCAACAGAGCTGCGGTTCGAGAAGACGAGCTGGCTCCAGCCCAGGCTCTCGCCCACTACGTGGCAAGACCTCTTCCAGCTTTGATATACTTATTTAGAAGTTATATGCTACCCTCATCAGATGCTATGCATATTACACAGCACATTTTCCAGAACTGCTAAAAGGGCGAGATAAAAAAAGAAACCATGCACTAATATTTTCTTCCACCACATTCCTGTCTTGCTCCGCCCTACTTTGAAGGCCGCCTGTCTGCAGAGTCCAATCTCTTTGGCGTGTCCTTCATGGTTTCTCACCCACTGACCAGCACCTTGCTTGCCACTCGTACCCCGTGCTCCCCAACATACTCCTGGACCCGGCAGGCTGGTTACTCACTGGCCCCCTGCAAACATCTCTGCCATGTCCTCCTCAGTGCCTGTGTTTGACCACGTCCCTGCCTCAACAACAGAATATTCGGCTTATCTCAAACTCCAAGGCTCCAAGCCTTCTCTGATCACTCCAGCCGACCCCTGACCTATTC
This sequence comes from Echinops telfairi, assembly GCF_000313985.2. Lineage (NCBI taxonomy): Eukaryota > Metazoa > Chordata > Mammalia > Afrosoricida > Tenrecidae > Echinops > Echinops telfairi. The sequence continues at coordinate 14,297,177 of NW_022111379.1, forward strand.
CGGCCGCAGCAGTGGCCTCTGCCACTTGTTTGACATGCACTGCATGCAGCTCTCCACTTGCTGGTTCCTGGCGGGTATGCATGCCTTCTTTTCCAAGGCCGCTCGGGAGCTCTTTGAAGACAGAGAGTAGGGTCTAGCTTAGCTGTTCTCTGTGTCTCCCATGGCACCTGGCAGAGAGCTACACACTTAACAACCACTCAACAAACATTTGCCAAACAAGAAAACAGATAGCATTCTCCACATGTTCCACATCACTAAGGGCCAAGTACAGATACAATTAAGATGGTAAAGATTAAGCTGGGCGGGTCTGCTTCTTCCATGTGGGCTTTGTTGCTTCGGAGGTGTTGAAAGAATCAGGTACCAGGCATCAAAGAACAAAAAATCATATCACTGTGTGCTCATCTTCCTGATA
>NW_022111379.1:14298498-14300096 GCF_000313985.2 Echinops telfairi
AAAAAAAAGATCAATCTGGGAAGGCTAGGAGGTGATATGATGGAAATTCTCCTCTGTACCGAAGTTCCCGTGGCTAGGTCCACCATGATCCCACTGAGCAGGGCCTTTTGAGTAGATTCTAACACGGTCATCACATCTATGTCGAAGTAGAATTGCATTCCCTAGGTTTTCGAAGGTTTTATGATCTTTGTTCTCAGGTGTATTCCTAACACCTAGAACTGTGCTTGGTGCATAGGTGATGCTCAATCAACAGCTGTGAAACCAACCAACCAACAGGTATGTATGTCCATTTCATTCCACACCTTGAAAGGAGACCTAGTATTACAATGGTTTAAGTACCTGTTGGAAGGTTAGCAGCTTGAACACATCAGTTCCAGTGGAGAAAAATCCTAGAAATCTGTTCCCATAAAGAGTTTTTAAGAATCATATTATTGGGCACTCTTCCAGATATCATAACATTCCATAGTTCAATCACATCAAGCAGTGTTGCACAATAGCTACCACAATCAGTTTCAGAACATTTCCTTTCTTCTTGAACTCCTTAATATCAATTCCCCTTTTCTCCCACCATACCCCCAAGAACATTTATTCCTTGCTTTTTTCCCCTCTAATAGGTTTCCCCCATATATCACACAATCCAATCTATCCATTCATATAAACCCTTGTTGTTTGATCCCATCAAGTGGGTTATACAGTCATCACTGCTGTCAGCTCCTCATTCCGCCCCCTTCCTCAGCCCTCTCTCTTCCTCAGGGAAGCATTACTCTTGTTACTTTCTCTGATGGTTTATCTATCTTGACTTTTGTGTATCAAATGATCTTAAATAAATGAGCATATGTAAATCTAACATGATTAATGAGGTAAAACAAATAAAAACCACAACAGTAAGGGGAGGAAATACAACTAGAGGATAGTTACGTAGTTCACCTGTGCCATAAGACACCCTGGATTTATCATCCTTTCTGTGTGGCCCTTCTGAGAGGGACTGTCCAATTATCTTACAGGTGGGTTTTGGGCCTCCACTACATCCATGCCCCTTCACATCGACCTGGTTGCTTCCTTTTGAACTTCTGATACCCCTTCTCATCAACACCTCATGATCACACAGGTTGGTGTGCTTCTTCAATGTGGGCTTTGTTGCTTCCCAACTAGATGGTCGTTTATTTAACTATAAGCCTCATAAAGATTTTTTAAAAAGAAAAACAAACAACAGAACCCCCTTCATCACTATTTAGTTGCCTGCAAACTAGAGACCCGATAGGACAACAATCACAGGGTTTCCCAGACTATACATCTTCATGGGAGAAGACAGTCTTATCTCCCAGGGAGCAGCTAGAGGTTTCCACCCACTGTACTACCAGGGCTCTTTCCCGTAAAGGTTAGTCTGGAAAGACAACCCCAAGGACAGTTCTACTTCAATACACTGGGTCACTCACTTTAAGTAAAAAGTCCACTGGATGACATCCCACGTTGAAGGCCTCAGAGAGAGAGTCCTTCAACCAGAGAAGCGGTATATTGCAATGTAAACCTTACAAGCTCAAAGGGCACATAATCTTAGGTATGAATTTTAACTCTACTTCTTACCACTTGCCATTGAT
>NW_022111379.1:14300758-14319814 GCF_000313985.2 Echinops telfairi
CACTCCGTACTCCCCCCATCATTCACTGTGGTAAGATTTTTTTGTTCTGATGATGCCTTAACCTGATCCCTTGCTTGCATAGGCTGGTGTGCTTTTTCCATGTGGGCTTTGTTCCTTCTGAGCTTGATGGCCACTTGTTTACCTTCAAGCCATTGATATCTTTAGGCAAATCTCCTAACTTTTCTAGTTTTCTCATCTATGAAATGGTAACAATGCCACTCCCACGGCCTGGAAGGCACTCAGTAACAAATGCCTGGAGACCCAGCGACAGAGCTCTCAGGTCCACAGAGCCCCGACACAAAAGCCGCAGCAGTGAACATCGACCCTCCACGGCCCCTCGGTGCTAGGAACCTGGCAGAAAATGCTCCTTCTGATACCTCCTAAATAAGACACGCCAAATCAAAGGAAGAGATTAATTCCTCTTCAAAAGTAGCATTGTAATTAAAAATTACTTTCCAGGGCCTATATCCAGAAAGGAATATCCTGCCAAGTGGAAGCGTTAACATGGCTTAGTTCTTTCATTTTTTGGCTCCAATCTTTTGTAAGTAATCTTTTGAGGGGTGTTGTGGGACAAAACAGATGAGACTGCTCCCACCCTCAGGCCCCACGGGGCTCTGAGAGCTGAGGCAGCCGTCCACACCCGCTCTTGGCACGCGGACAGCCATGCTGACAGACAGAGGGCTTGGCTCTCCCCACTGGGGGGTCTTCGTGGCTACTTAGGTTTTCCCCGTTTCACACGGAGACCAGACCTCAGGGGAAAAGGCTGATTCTGGCCACAAGTGACAAGGCGCACTTTCTTTAAATTAGGATTCACGAAGAAAATGCACGCTCACCAGGAGCCATGTATAACTTACAGTATAAGCATACCTTCTAGCCTTGCTTTTGATTTTTGACCTAGCTTTTCGATACAGCGCTGGGTGACCCAAACCTGTGTTAAAGATGACTGGGACTTCAGACTCCGTCCTTTCGAAGGACACAACCACCTTCATCGGTCACAGCAGAAGGATTCAATAATGGAAACCCCAGTAAGCAAACAGGACTCTACCTTAAACTCACCTGTAAGCAGCAGCCTTAACGAACTGACAGACTCCCTTGCACTTAGGCTGACACAGCCTAGTGAGAAAAGAAACGGTGACAGCTGGGCCCAGGTTAGGGAATTGATGGTGGTCATATTTCCCTCAGATCTCTTGCTTGGAGGGTGTCCAATGAATGGCGCCTGCTCTCTGCTTTCTTTATGAAGGGATTCATCTGGCAGGCATGGTTCTTCCTTTGTGAATGCGTTTTATTGAAAATTTGCCCCATCCCCAAACCCCAATGTTCGTGTAAATAGTGTTAGTCACTTAAGCTTTTCAATTTGTATAAGTCAACAATTCATATATTTTGGTTGGGAAAGTTACCTATACATATATAACTGCCTTTTCTTAACAGTATTTAAAATCATAAGCCACTGGCTAAATTAATGCTACTATTAATTGAATTACCTTATGCCCCATGAAGACTTATAATGTTCTCCATCATAAAATAGCAATGATGTCTCTAAAGTGAACCAGAGACATATATAAACTATAGATATATGAATGGATTTGGGATCCCCACTTAGCCAGAGCTTTAATCTAAAGCTAAACTAGCTCTTTTGACATTGCCCTACATGACAATTGCTCTCATGAAGAGATCACTGATGATAAAGGTTCAGTGACAGAGTGCTGTGAGGAAACTGGATGGCGTCCAGCTATCAGAAAGCGTCGTGTCTGGGATCATAAGGCTTTGTCTTGAAACAAGCAGCCATCTAAGTGAGGGGAGTAAACTAAGTCCAGGAGCACACCAGCTTGTGTGATCCTAGGATTGTAAATAATACAATCCAAAACTGATGGAGAGAATGGTATCAGCACTTAATCCTATAGCGCCTGAATTTTTGATTTCAGGAAAAATTTTTTGCTTTTATCCTTTACTTTCATAGTTATCAATATATATTAATATATACATTTAATTAAATGTTACGAAAACGTCACACTTGGCATTATAGGGTTAAATTACGAACATCTGGTTTGCAAAAAACTATGGATGACAGTGGAAGCCCAAAATCAAGGTCCCCACCTGATTAAGCCTCCAGTGAATTCCCTTTGACCTCAGTCCAGGAATGTGAGTAGCCTTGCTAACAGGCAGAGAGCAATACAAAGCATATGGCAGATTTATTTAGGTTCAAATACCACACCTTATCATTTTATCTCCCTTTTGACATATTTTAAAGTTGTTCTAGCTTTTAACATTTTCTGCCTTTCTTTTGACTGAGGTTTTCCTATTTTGTCATTGTTGGTTTTGATTTGTTTCTTGTTTGTGTTTTGTATAATTTTCTGTATATGAAATCCAGGATAGGTAAATCTATAGACCCCCAAACTGGTGTAATAATTAGCTAGGGGCACAGCAGGGGAGGTGGAGTAGGATGGGGAGCTAAAAGCAGTGAGTACGTACAAGATAGAAGAAAATGGTCCGAAACGGATTGTGGTAAGGACTGCACAACTCTTTAATATGACTGAACCATTACATTGTATGTTATGTGAATTATATGCCAATAAAACTACTAAAAAATGAAAGAAGGAACAGTTCTATTTCTGGCCAGCTTGAGCATTCTACTTTAAATATCTAAATTTTGTATTTTCAAGAAATGTGAAAAAGAAAATACTTAAAATAAAAACTCTCGCTTTACATGGTTCATATATATTTAATCATAAATTTGGGCACAGTAGCACAAATATGTATCTTTTCTATAAACATTCATTTCTTTAAAATAAGGAATTCCAAAAAAAAGAAAAAAAAAAGAGGAGCTGATACCAAGGGCTCAATAGAAAGTAAATGTCTAGAAAATAATGACAGCAACGTATGAACAAATATGCTTGATACAATTGATGTATGGATTGTTCTAAGAGCTGTACGAGGTCACAATCAAACGATCTTTATAAAAGTTAAGGAATTCCAGTGGAGAGCTAGCTGGCCTCCCTTGCAGGCTCTCTGCTTCATTGTTTCTCTGTAGCACAGACAGAGATGGCTGGCCCAACTCCTGCTGCTTCTTGCCGGGAATCTTTCACACTAAACTAACCGACCTCATTGGGCTTTTTGTCTTTTTTGCTGTTTTTTTGCCTTTCTTTCCCACAAAGACAATACCCAGATGGGCCTCTACTGGTGCGGCCATGCAGTCCTTCCTGGCCGTTGTCCCCACTGCTTCAAGAGCTTGATTCAGGCCCCAGGCCGTAGTCTGTGAGGGCCTCTACCCAGGTCTGGGGGAGTGAAACGGCTCAGCTGTCAAGTCTGGCTTGATAACTCAAGGCCTAGCTGGCTCTCTCTCCTGACATTTGTTTGCTCCTGGTTCCTGGGGGCTCCCCTGTCTCTTTAGACTTCTCACCCACAACCTTTCCACAAGATACGAGCTTTAAGGGCAAACTCCCTGTGTTTTTACCAGAACCTACAACAGGCCTGGCTTCGGGCGAGTGTGCCACAGTGGTCAATAGTTGAATTCAACCTTCAAAAAAAAAATGTCTATGGCCCCTTTGTATGAGATAAGCGCTGTGCCTAGCATCCACCAGCCCTCTGACTACTGTGTCAAACCCTCAAGAGTGAAGGTAGGGCAACTCTGGGCCTGACCTACAGCCAAGGTCCTGAGAGAATCCTGCCCTTCAAAAATGCTGCTGTTTTGTGCCGCTGAGCGACACTACAGGCTGGTGTCGAACTGCTCCGGGGCTCCTAAGGCTGACTCTTTAAGGATTGCCCTCAGTCTCCTTCGGAGTGGACAGCGCGGTCCATTGAGCTGCACATGCGTAACCACTGCACTACCAGGACTCCTGAGTTCAAGGTTAAAACAAAACCCAAAGCCCAGACACTGCTGTTGAGGCAATGGTGACTCAGTAACCCTGCAGCGCAGGTGGGTCTGGATTCGCAGCGAGGCGGGTTAAATGAAGGTTCAAACGGAAATGAAGAGAGAGAGAGAGAAACCAGGAAAGTGAGGGAGAGAGGGTACAATAAGGGACTGTTTGTTTGCAACGTAGAGCCTCTGGATTTCACTTTCTCCTCCGCCTTTCTCTGTGAACTGAAGAGCTTACTTTGTTTCCAGTGCTGTGGTAGCATCTCAAATTACCGTATATACTCCAGGATCAGCCAACCCGAATATCAGAAGAGGCACCTAATTTTACCACAAAGCTGCATTAAAAACGTGCTGAAAAACTCGACTTTTACACGATTATTTAAGGTTGGTTTAAGGAGACCTACTAAGTGCAAGGGGTGAGCACCAGCTGCGATGTTCTTGCTGTGGTTCTTTAGGCACGACATTGGGGTTCCCGCCGGGATCAGAGGCAGCAGTGGGTGCTGAAGCAAGAAGAGCAGAGACTCTAGGACAGTGGTTCTCAACCTTCCTGACGCCACCGCCCTTTTGTACACTTCCTCATGTGTGGTGACCCCCAACCATAAATTTATTCTTGTTGCTACTTCATCACTGTTATTTTGCTACTGTGATGAATTGGGTAACCCCTATGAAATGGTCGTTCGACCCCCAAAGGGGTCGCGACCCACAGGTTGAGAACCGCTGCTCTAGGAGCTACCTTATCTCCACCACTGACTGACTTTACACAAGTCACCCTCGCGAGTTTACCTCAATTTCTCAGGGGGTGACTTAAATTACATCAATTAAAATACTAAAAGCAAAAATAAAAAATAGGGTGGTGGGAGGAGCAAAGCACACGTACCTTACAGAGTGGTGCGAATGATTCATGTAATTCACCCATGTAATTCACGGGAAGCACAGGAAGCGCTTGCCCCCCAAATGTTAATGCACTCCTCTCTGGCTCACTTTCAGCACCTCGGCGGGTCCATATGAAGTCCCTCCCTGGCTAATACTTGCTGTCGACTCCAGTACGCAGACCGCTGCTTGGATCACAAGCAGAAAGCGTTCCCTTTTGGGACTCGAATTCTCAAAAGTTCAGACACCAGTACTTTAAAGGGTGGGCCAGGGAGGAGGGGGAGGAGGGAGTTACATTAAGAGGCCAACAAGTGTGCTGGTGAAAACTCCAGTTGTGATGTTCACATTCGATGAGACATGTAGATGATGTTTACACCTGCAAAAGGAGGTGGGGGCTGTTGAGGTGAGATGAAGGCAAACAATAAACCTTCACCTAGAATATTCAGAAAACGACAAGGCAGTTTTTAGTATCTATCTCAACTGTATAATAAAATAGTTCAGCCATTCAAGAGAATTTAACTAAAGAAAACCAGGGATCACCTTTTATGTATTTATACTATTAGAAATAAAACCCAAGTAACCAGGAAACAAGAAACCCAGCATTTAAATTTTTACTTGATACTGGTATATGAAACGCCCCAAAATGTGAGTCCTGTATCCAGGGATCAGAACCTTTCTCATGGTTGCTGTTCTAACTCCTCCTCAACATGAGAGATGTCTGTGAGCTCCAATATGATTCCCCTGGGGTGATAGGAAACCTACTAATAATGTTAAGTCCGCAACATGGAGAGTTTTGGCCACAAAAACAGACAGTTAATTCTACTAAAAAGGCAGGGTCATCCCTGCCAGTGTTGTTCTCAAATGAGGTAATGTCCGTGGCTCTTATCTCGCCGTTATTGAGATTTAATGTCATTTACCATTGGCTTTTAGGAACCTGCTGCATCATCTCACCTTTTCTAATGTGTGTGACTTCCATCCATTTCAACATTGCAATTAGGAACCTCTGGTTTTTAAAACGATTAAGAAATGAATCCCACATGTTCCTTCTTTCTCTCCCTGGCCTATCATCTGAGCCTTTCATCCACAGCCCAGAAAATTCAGAGATCAGCAGATTTCTGGCGTTTAAGGTCATGCTATAGAAATAGTCTGGGGCCTGATATATTTATGGAAACATTTTTCAAAGAAGTCAAAATGTATAATTCAAGAAAATGTTCTGTGAAAGAATCTGTTTTCTGATTACAAATGATTTCCTGCTTTGGGGGAAAAAAACAACAACAATTTCATATTTACTTAGCTGGTTCCTTAAGGTCCCTTGGAGATTATCATTCCTTTCAATACCCCGAGATCTCTTTGCCAGGTGCAGACCTTTGAATGATTTCAAAGGTACCTTTCTGCGGAGGAGGCATCTATAAACTGTAGGCAGGAGAGAAAAACAAGCGCTCCCCATCGGAAGCTACCCCACGAAGAATACGGGAGACAGAAGAGTGACCGCACAGAGGCGACCCAGAGGAACAGACAAAAAGCCTTGTTACAGGCCTTTAACGTCGTGTTGTTTCCAACCAGGGCAAAGCCACCTCCAAGAGCGGTCTGTTTGACAAACACAAGCACAGTAGCAGCACCCCCTTCTTCTCACAAAGACCTCAGAACAAGAACAGCCACAGCCCTTCTTCCGCAGTCGGAGGATCTGCCCCTTCCCTGGGCAACCACGTCCTGCACGCTGTCCGGCAGAAGCAGGCAGCCAGCCGGAGGGAGATCCAAAGCCTGTTCTGTTGCTGGGCCGCCAGGCACACCTTCGAGTGGGGTGGTGGGTGACACAAGGCGGGGCGCTCCGTGAGCAGGCCCACCTCATTTTATCGAGCTTTGCTTTCGTGCACTTGGCAGGCGTGATGTTTTTTACAAACTGAAGGTTTGTGGCCACCCCCCGGTGCCACGTGAGGCCATCCGCGCCATTTTTCCAACAGCACGTGGTCACTTTGTGTCTCTGGGGGTTGTTCACACAATACTTCCAACCTCTTCACAATGTTGTTGCACACTTAGTAGACTGTGGTGTGCAATGGGACATGAGAAAAAATTCACATGACTCCCTTTAGTGCAATAGAGGCTTTCTCGCAGTTACGTTATCTCGGAGGTGTACAACTGGGAAAAGAACCAAATAAGCAACCCAACTACACGCCCCCTGAGTGGCTCGCCAACAGAGAAACTCTGATGGCTGACGTCCTGGCCAGTCCACACCTTCCTTCTCACTGGGCGATCGTCTGCGGCTCCCACCGGGAACAGCCTGCTCTGCGGCGCTCACTTGTACTGACCCCGTCCCTTCAGAGGACACAACACAGGATGAGGACAGCTGAGTACACAGGGACCTTCGTGTCTTAGTGGTCTGTCTTTCAACCAAGGAAACCCCTGCCGTCACAGGAACTAGTGGGGATTCAAGAGAGGTGAGCACTCCAAGGGCGATAGAAGAATTTATAGTGCGAAAGTCATCCCAGACCCGGATAGCATCACGCAGACCAGATGATCTTAAAGTATAGCCTGCGACCACACAATCCTCTCAGGAAGGCCCCCTGATCAACTATTTCCAAAACCATCCTAAGACTTCAGCTTCTTCTTGCACACCCACTCTCTCATGAGTGTACAGTGGTAGTCTCCAAAGACTACCTGATATGTGATGATGTCATCATTGATGACGTGGAATATGTGGTTCTGAAGCTTACTCTTTTAAATTTCCTCTATTTTAATTTATAATTAAATGTTGACAGCTTCTTAAGAGTTCCCGATACAATTTTAAGAGCGTACAGAGACGCGCTGCGATCAGACTGAGAACTGCCAATTTAGACCTTCAGTCCAACCCATACTTGGCAATTCCCAGAAAGCATGCCTTAATTCACACTGAGCCCTGAGCTTCTTTTCTCTGCTTTAATGTCCATTTCTTTGGAAAGCTTTCCCTGACTTCCCCAAGATAGTTCAAGAGCCCCTCCTATGCATTCTACCAGTGTATCGCACACTATGTTGAGAGAGCCCATCTCCTATTCGTTTTTCACCTACTCATCTTTTGGCGTCTTCATGGCAAGGGTTGGTTCAATCACTGGTTTGTCTGTGACGCAGCTGTACATGCTCGGCACTCAATTAATTCTTGTTGAACATAGAAAGCAAGCAAAGGATGAAGGCAAGAAGACAGATCTATCTTGTAGTCATCTTCCCCCCAACCCCCCAAGGGAAGCTACTAGAAAGATTCATTAAAATAAAGGTTTGTTATAATTATGATACTGAAACGTAACAGTAAGACTCACTGCCATCGAGTTGATGCCGAATCATAGAGACCCCATGGGACAGGGCAGAACTGCCCCTGTGGGTTTCCAAGACTGTAACTCTTTATAGGAGTAGAAAGATGCATCTTTCTCAAAGAGCAGCTGGTGGTTTCAAACTACTAACCTTGAGGTTAGCCACTCAAAGTGTAACCCACTATGCCACGAGGGCTCGTGTCACTCACGGTTGTCATTTCTGTGAATGAATTCATTTACCCATCATCATACACCCATGAGCCATCTGAACAATGACGATATGGATGTGCAGGTTGTGAGACGGTGGATCTAAAAACCACACACAGGCAATCAGATTCCAAAGTCCTGTGCCAATCAACCCTCTCTACACCGCCTCCTGTGTCAGCAGCATGAACCTCCGGCTCGTCAAGGTCATCTCTCAACTCTGCTCAGTATCAGGCACCTAGCCTGACAATTAAATCCCACCCCCAGCCCTACCCTAGGGTTGAGCAGTTCAAGTAGCCGCACCCAAAACAGATCTCACCGGTCCCACCGGTCATCAAGTTTAGTTAGGCTTTAAAAAGAGCAACTCCAATAAGCAGTCTATTATCTCATTCAACTGCTGTACTTTAGTCTTTTCTAGAAGAAATGTGAAATGAAAATAATGAACATGTCTATTTATTCAAAATAAAAAGCATCTTCTGCACTACCTACAAGAGATCAAATTAAGCACAGCAATTCGCGAGAGTAGACAGAAAGCTGTCTATGTGCACGAGGGGGATCAGCCGAGACAGAGAGGGCGAGAGAGGCTGCTCACTGGGAGGAATGGAGTCACAGGCACGCACTGGCATGTGCACACTGTTGAGTTGATGTATGCTTTGACTGCGTAGTCTCAAGAAAAACAACAACAAAATTAATAAAATGTATCTTCTGTAGCTCAGAGAAGAACAGCAGTCAGGTTTGGTATTTCCATCAGATGGGCTATGGTTTGGAGCTGTGGAGTAAGCCCTCCCTGGATGTGCAAGAGATGTGTTTCAGGGTCAACTTCTCTCCCATGGAATGTCCACACCTTTTCCCTGAACAAGGAGGGACTCACAATAACCTTCAGGCATATTTAATGGAAAAGGAAAAAAAATAACTGTATCTGGTTGGGAGGGGGAAGTATTAAAAAAAGAAAATACACTATTGAAAATATTGGGTTTAATGCAAAAGAGGACCTGTCAGAATCACAGCATAGCACTATGACTGTGAAGAAGAGAGAGCGTACGTACCTGGGCAATACTGCTACAGAGACAGAAGTCCCTGGGCCACGCTCCGACTGTCAATTGTCTACAAAAGCCCTCAGAGTTCCTTATCTGCTAAATTACTTACCTGGAGAAGCACTCCGTGAATATGGTTTTGCCGGAAACACTGGTCAGTGCGCTCAGGGAGTGTGGCTAACAGAGTCCGGATGGTTCTTGGGATTTGGTCTATCATAACAAATGGAACCAAGGCACGAGCTGCCATTTCACGGGACCGATAGACAGGTGAGCGACCACACCTGGGAAGAAACAAAAACATAGGACCATTTAAAACTCATCGTTACATGTGTGCTTTTGCATGTGCTGATGCTCTATGTAGTCTGCTCCTTATTCCAGATGACGTTTGTTGTACTTTTGTTCATTCGACAGGTATCTTGGCTGCTGTTATATACATCTAAACAGCAATATCTATAATTCTTATCACAGGGATTAACATTAATAGGCTTTTGGACTAAGACAATTAAAAAGGTAATAGCAAAAATGACTTACACCTCAATGATCAAATAACTATTTATTGGACACTAAAATTAACCACCGGTGGTGCCTAGGTTACAGCATTTGCTCGGTGGTTGGAACCCGCCAGGCACTGCCTAGGAAGGAGAGAGACCCACATCCGGGTAAGCGTCATGAAAAGTCTATTGTCACCAATTTTGCTGAGGGCCTTTTACCACGGCTCAAAAGGGGAGAGATGCAAATGAAGAGATGACTAAAGGCACACGGAAATCGTGTGTGTGTGTGTGTGTGTGTGTGTGTGTGTGTGTGTGTGTAGTGCAGTGCTAAATGAATCTTGACATCATAGAGACAGGATCCCAGAGAAGGAAGAGACTGTAGGTTGTGATATTCAGAAGGCTAGCAAGTAAGCGAGATCCAAGTGGGCCAATGGAAGCCAGAAAGTTCTTCCAACCACGATTTCAGCCAGCAAGATATCCAAGGGAAGACATGTTCACGGTATGTTTGAAAGGAAATAGGGAGATGAGTCTGGTTGAAGTACAGGCTCATGAACAACAGTGACAGCCCAATGGGTAGAGCCAGCCTGAGCAATGCCACAAAGAGAAGACTACATGGTTTGGACTTATTGTAAAGAACCAGGCAACGAATCCTTGACTCTGGGCTGATTCACACCCAAAGAGTTTGATTATAGCCTGCTCTTAAATACGAGAAATTCATGGCCAAGTGGCATTTTGAGATTCTACAGAGGTAACTGGAAAGGCAGGTTGTCCAAGGGCCTCTTGACGTTGTAAACACTCAGAACCCGAGTCCACAGGCATTCTGTTCAAATGGCTCCCTCGCTATCTCAAAGTAGAGCTCGTTTACACAAGCTTTTGTAATCCCACGTGGTGTGAAACAAAGAAACAATTGCCATTAAGATATATTGAGAAACCTACTGTGTGTTCTTAGACCCAAACTTCAATCTAATGAGTCATTAGCAAATAACACATGAAACCTAAAATACCACTAATATGTAGTGTTCCCCGATACAGGGCACAGTTAAGGTAGCTGGGTACTGACTGTCGTTCCCGGGGTAAGAGGGAGGTGACAGCATTCAGGGTGCATGCTGCCTCCGTAATGGCAGGCTGCAACACAAACACACAAACACGGAATGCTAGTTTTAAGTTTTGCCATTTTTCCCTAACAGCGAATATCCTCTTCAGGTTCTTTTTGCACACGCAAAAGTGTGTAAAGCAAACTTTTGAAAAGCGAGAGTTATCAGTATGGGATCATTTGAGGTGGGTGTTCAATATGGTATATTCTAGTTTATGTAAGTTCTTGACTATAGTTTTCAAGACTGTATGATCTTTGGCCAGATTTGGTAAACTTGGACAGGGAAAAAGAGAATAACCAAAAGAGCCCTTGGCTGCCTGTCCCCTCGCCCCCCAAAATCCAGCAGTGTTATAGGTAGTGGCATTTAGGACATGAAAAAATTTCTGGTAAGATCTGGACCATTATCAGTATTTGGCCTTTAGAAATAGTAAAGACTAAGTTCAACAACTGAAATGTTTTAACACTGTAGCCATATCACCAGCATTTATCTCAATATGAAAATAAATATACAGATACAATTTCTGTACAGATGGAGTGATGCAAACAGAACTTCCAAGTGAGGATAAGAAGGAGGGCATGCCATTTCCCCCCTAAGACGCTCAGCCCATCAGCACGTCCCTCCGTGCAGGATGTCAGAGGGCTAAGCTTACACCACTCTACGGGAAGACGGCGAGGGTTCGGGTTACAGGAGGTAGCTAGAGATATCCCAGAGGACAGTGGCATTTCTAACAGCTCGTTCATTTGCTCTCAGACTTAGTTTTCCTTTAAGATGATTAAATGTTGAATCCTTAATGGAACAATATAATAAAGTGTTTGTTTTGGCTTAGGGGAGGGGAATGGGAAAACTTCGCTGGGCGGAGAAAAGGAGACTCTTTCAAAATGCTTTGAGATTTCATTTGTAAGTGAAATCAGCTCCACAGAGTCATTTGTCCTAAACGTCCCCAGTCTGTCCACACACCCCCCCCTCCAATACATACACTTTGTGTTAGAGTATGTTTTATGTTACCAAAAGGGCTCTTGTATATAAATGTTTCTTTTCAAATACAAATAACTCTGACATGGTTACAGATGTTTAGTTTCCAATTAGCAGTAACTGTACACTAAAGAATGCCCCTCCTTTTGCTCCTGACCTTTTGCAAACGATGATTTCCCAAAGGAATCTGGCATCCTTACAGGAGAAAGAATGGAAAATGGGAAAAGCGCCAAACGGTTCTACTTTCTGATGCCTTGTGCTAGGGCACTTTCCAAACGCACACAACCAGGTAAAATGGAAAACGAACTCTCCCCTCAAGAGATGAATGCAATTATACAGGGAGAAGCAAGTGGCCTATTTCTAAAGTAACATTTCATTACGTAACCGTCACTATAAAGGAATGACTCAATGCAGTTTCAAACTCCATTCGATTACAAACTGTTCAAACAGATTCCAGACAACATGAAAACTATAAATCACCATTGGGAAAATAATTATTTCCCAGTTATTATTTTGTCAGCTATTCGGTGGGGCTGAGGGGGAGCTGATAAGAAATCTAGATTTTGTTCTCGTTGTGTGCCGGCCGGCGTGTGAGAGGACGCACATGCAGCCTTGCCAGCTCGAAGTGAAATCCATGTGAAGCTAAGCTCCATCCTTCCCCTTAGAGTCTTCCAGGTGGACTCAATAAATATGCCCAATTAAGTTGAGCTGCCCTTTGGGGACATAATAAAGCCTAATCGTTATAAATATAACTTCAAATTAAACACCTGGATTTTCCTCCTTCTTTGTCTACCGAATGACCTTTGTGACATAGAGAAGTCACCGTAAGCTCTCCGAGTCTCAGTGCAACTGAGCTGGTGGCGATGATCTCTATCTGCTCAATCCCCTACGGTGACATCTATGAGAACACCCTAAACAGATTCCTTGGAAATACGACATTATTAACGGTGCCTGTATGTAGCATTATGGTTATGAGCTGGGTTGCGGTTTGAAACATTCGCCACAGCAGAGAGAAGGGGCTTTCTACTCCCGTACAGTGACAGCCTTGGAAACGCACAGGGCAGTTCCACCTGTCCCACAGCGTTGCTATGAGTTGGCATCGACTCACGGGCGGTGAGTAATATCTAGTGTCTACCACTCGTCAGTTTGTCGTCATCCTGTGATGGCTCGTGTGTCGCTGGAAGTTAGGCCACTGTTATTTCAAATACGAACAGGATCACTCAAAGTGAACAGTTTTCAGCAGAACTTCCAGACTAAATAAATCCAGACGACGCAGAAGGGCTAGGATGTTCACTTCGGAGGGATCAGCGCTAGAAAATGTTATGGACAGTATCAAACCATTGCCAGATACTGAAAACGCATGAATAGAAGCAGAGCATTGTCAGAGACAGTGCAGAAGATGAGGCCTTCAGGTGAGAAGCCACTCAAATGATGACTGAGCAAGAGCTGCCGTCCCAAAGTAGAGCTGACTACGATGACGTGGATGGAGGAGAGCCTTTGGGAGGAAAGCCGTCGGGAATGTCATTCGCTGATGGGACGCAACTCCAAATGAGAAGACACAGAAGCAAACCCCAACTAACAATCAGAACTGGAAATCTACAATGTATGAATCTAGAAAACTGACAGTTGTAAAAAATGAAATGGAAAGCATATAGAAAGACAGCTGCCCCTCCCCCCAGAAGAATGGACTTCAGAGGACAGCATGAAGCTACAGCTCAGGGAGAGGGACATGTCTAATCAGAGCACACTGGAGCAAATGAAGTGGGAGGAAGAGAGAGTGGAGCACATCCTGGCCCACCCAGCCTTGAGGATGATATCCCTGCTCAGAGCAGCCAATGCACAGAGAGGACCATATGACCGGCCCACTATGAGACTCACTGACCCATAACCCTACAAGGGACAACACTGGAGACACAGTGTGGGAACTGCAGCTGATCTGACTCTACCACACCGAGGCAAAACACTAAGGGTGTGCAACAGAACAGCAAGGGGAGCAGAGCAACGAAGTCCCCAGGGAGTACCAAAAATATATGTTTGGACCAGGGCATGGCAGCACCCCATCATACTCCACAGTAAAACACTCCTAAAGGCCAACAAACAGTCCTTGAACTATCTACAGGCTTTTCTTTTTTCTGTCATTAGTTTTTTGTTGTTTTGTTTTCTTTTGTGCTTTGTTTTGCTCTGTCTTGTTTTTGTGCATTTTATTATTTCCGCAGGTCTATCTAGATAAGATAGGCAGGATAAACAATCTGGAGGAGAAAAAAAACGGGACCGATGGTTCTGGGGGGACATGGGAGACAGGGAAGTGGAGGGAAAGGAAGTGGTGTTAATAAACCCAGGGATAAAGGAACAACAAGTGATCCAAAATCAGTGGTGAGGATGGTGTAGGAGGCCTATTAGGGTTTGATTAAGGGCAATGTAACCGAGAGGAATTACTGAAACCCAAATGAAGGCTGAGCATGATAGTGGGACAAGAGAAAAGTAAAAGGAAATAGAGGAAAGAACTAGGAGGCAAAGGGCATTTATAGAGGTCTAAATAAAGGCATGTACATATGTAAATATATTTATATATGAGGATGGGGAAATAGATCTATGTGCATATACTTATAGGTTTAGTATTAAGATAGCAGATGGACATTGGGCCTCCACTCAAGCACTCCCTCAATGCAAGAACACTATGTTCTATTAAACTGGCATTTCATGATGTTCATCTTCCTGACACAATCGCAAAGCGGGTGCATAAGAAAATGTGGTGAAGAACTGATGGTGCCTGGCTATCAAAAGATATAGCGTCTAGGGTATTAAAGACTTGAAGGTAAACAAGTGGCTATCTAGCTCAGAAGCAACAAAGCCCACATGGAAGAAGCACACCAGCCTATGTGATCACAAGGTTCTGAAGGGATCAGGTATCAGGCATCAAAGAACAAAAAATCAAATCATTGTGAATGAGAGGGAGTGCAGAATGGGGACCCAAGGCCCATCTGTAGGCAAACGAACATCATTGAGGGGAGGAGACGAGCCAGTCAGGGTACAGAGTAGCAACAATAAAACATACAACTTTCCTCCAGTTCCTAAATGCTTCCTCCTCACCCCACTATCATGATCCAAATTCTACCTTACAAATCTGGCTAGACCAGAGGATGTACATTGGTACAGATAGGAACTGGGAACACAGGGAATCCAGGACAGATGATCCCTTCAGGAGCAGTGATGAGAGTGGAGATACAGGTAGGGTGGAGGGAGGATGGGGTAGAAAGGGGGAACTGATTACAAGGATCTACATATAACTTCCTCCCTGGGGATGGACAAGAGAAAAGTGGGTGAAGGGAGATGTTGGACAGTGTAAGACATAACAAAATAATAATAATTTATAAATTATCAAGGGTTCATGAGGGAGAGGGAAGGGGGGAGCGGAGAGGAGGGGGCTGAGAAGCTAATCCCAAGGGCTCAAGTAGGAAGCAAATATTTTGAGAATGATGATGGCAATGCATGTACAAATGTGCTTGACACAATGGATGTATGTATGGATTGTGATAAGAGTTATACGAGCCTCCAATAAAATGATTTAAAAAAGAAAGATAGACAGACATTCTAGGAGCGAATGAGCTGAAATGCCCTGGCATTGGCCAAATTAGAAGCAGAAATCATATGGTTTACAGATTCAAGAGGAAGAGTACTGCATTCATCAGCACAAAGGGCATCTCAAGGCTTTCTGTGACGGGATAATATCTACTTCCATTCAAGGAAGTCCAGTCAATGCATGTGCATGTCCCCAGATGGGATACACAGGAACCAGAGTGTATCTGGGGGAGGAGACCATGGAGAAGCTCAATACTAACAGTTAAAAGGAGGCCAGGGGTTGACGATGGATTAGACCACCAATTGCTCATGTTAAGTTCAGGCTGAACCTGAAGAAAATTAAAACAAATTCATGAGAGATCAAATGTGATGGAGACTATGCCACCTGAATTTCAAGAACAGATTTGACTCATTCAACACTAATGACAGAAGGCCTTGAGGAGCTCTGGATGGCATCAAGAACATCACACTTGAAGAAAGCAAAAGATCCATGAAAAGAGGAAAATAAAGATAAAAAGTGGATTCCAGAAGAGACTCTGAAACTTACTTTTAACTGTAGAGTAGGTGAAGTAGATGGGGAAATGATGAAGTCAAAGAACTGAGTAGCTCCTGCACCCGGCTATTATAGTGAAAAGTGCACAGACCTAGAACATGCTCAGTGTGCCTTAAACTGAACCAACTCAAGGAAAACATCAAGCTCTGAGTGGCACCATCGAAAGATTTGATGAGCAAAATCTTTAATGATGCAGGAAGCATCAAAAGAAGACAGAAAGCATACACAGTCACGGTCCTGAAAAGAATTGGTCACATGACACCATTTCACTAAGTGCCACATGTGCAAGAACCCATGGTACTGCAGGAAGAAGTGCAAGCTGCACGCAAAGCAATAGCCACAACGAGGCTCCAGGAATTAACTGAATACTGAAGGAAAATGTTTCAGCAGACTGATGAAGCAAGCATTGGAAGTACTCACTCATCAATGCCAGGAAATTTGGAAGACAGCTACTGGGCCAACTGACTGGAAGAGATCCATATTTGTACCCATTCCAAAGAAAGGTGACCCAACAGAAAACTCACATGATAAAAAAATTATCATTGGTATCACATGCAAGTAAAATTTTACTCAAGATCATCCAACAACGGTTGCAGCGGTACATTGACAGGGAGCTGCCAGAGGTTCTAACCGGATTCAGAAGAGGACATGGAACAGTAAATCTTGGCTGAAAGCCGAGAATACCAGAAACATGTTTGCTTGTGTTTTATTGACCGTGTAAAGCATCCGACTGTGTGGATCATAGCACAGTCCTTGAGATGGATGGCCTGGAGAAGAACGCGAATTCCTGAACATTTTTTGTGTTTGTATGGAACCTGTAGAAGCATCAAGAGGCAGGTGTACAAACAGAACAGGGCATACTGCACGGTTTAAAATCAGGAAAGGGGTGCATCAGGGTTGCATCCTCTCACCATACTTTTTTTCAGTCAATATACTGAGCAAATAATCAGAGACGTGAGCTAGAAGAAGAATGCTACATCAGGATTAGAGGAAGACTTATTAACAACCTGCAATATGCAGAGGACACAACCTTGATTGCAGACCGTGAAGTGATTGCTAATGAAGATCAGGGATTGCATCCTTCAGATTCTAGCTCAATGTAAAGAAAACTAAAACCCTCACACTGGACCAGTAGGTAACAGCATGATATACAGAGATAAGCTAGAAATGGTCAAGGATTTTGTCTTGCTTGGATCCATAATCGGTGCTCATGGAAGCAGCAGTCAAGAGATCAAACGGTGCATTGCATTGTGTAAATCTGCTGCACAAGACCTCTTTAAAGTGTTGGAAAGCAAGGAGGTTCCTTTAAGAGCTAAGGTGTGCCTGACCCAAGCCATATTTTCAGCCCTCTCACTGCACGTGACAGTTGGACAATGAATAAGGAAGATTGAAGAAGAATCAAGGCACTTATTCTGGGGCTGGCGAAGACTCCTGAAAGTACCAGGGCTGCTACACGGACAAACAAGTTTGTCTCGGACGAAGTACAGCCAGCATGCTCTTTAGCAGCCAGGACGGCGAGACTTCCACTCACCTACTGTAGGGCTGCTTTCAGGAGCGACCAGTCAGTCCCAGAGATGAATGTCATCCTTGGTAAAGTAGAAAGGGGCAGTCAAGAAGGAAGGCCTCTGCCGAGATGGACTGACAGTCGCTGCCAGACGGGCTCAAGCGTTAGAACAACTGTGAGGATGGCGCCCGATCAGTTGGAGTGGCCTGACAGCACCTAGTGACGACTTATTTCGTCTCAGACCAGCGCGTTCCAGGAATCACAGCCCTCTCCCGGGGCCCAAAGAGAGCTGTCAGGCTGTGGGATGGATTTGGTTTGCGTTGGAAAAAGCACAATCAATGATGATCTGAGGGCGAGGAGATTTCCCCTCTCCACGAAAAGTGGCAAGGAATTGTCTCGGGCCCTTCTGAGAACAAGTGGTCCGAGTTTCTCTTTCTTCCCTACAAAGGAACTTGGGGTGTCAAAGGTCACCCCCACTTCCAACATTCTTTGAAAACGGTTTCCTCAGGGGCCCTGGCTATGCTCTTGGCCCGACTGCCAGGTCTGTCGGGAAATCTGCCGAGAGGAGCTGGCACCATTGCCTTGGACCCTCCAGCTCAGTGTCCCCGTTCATCTGATTTACCTGATTGCCTGCCTACAGAGACCTCAGCTCTGTGTGACTGGAGACTGCCTCGTTGGTGAGAGTGACCCTTGCACCCCACCACTAGACAGCCCTTGAGACCTGCACACAGGTCATCTTCTGGACACGCCGCGTTTCTGGATGAAGGGCACTGTAAGTCAAAATGAACTGACGACAAAAATAAAGTCAGACGACACTCACAAAGGCTACCTTGACCCTCTGGATGAGTAAGCTGCACTACCTAGGCTAGAACTGCCATCTGTAGCTCACACCTGGAGTTCAAGAGAGCATAATAAATACTTCCCAGCTAATAAAAACACAAAACGTTAATTTACAAGTATGTGGGAAGACTCTACGCAAGTGCTTCCCTCCTAGCCCCAACCCCCAACAGTTTTTTTATCGTGAAAACATTTCAGAATCTAGTGTAAACCGTGGGCTGTCTCACAAGAGAAATGCATGGATGCACATTACACACAATTTCCCAGGCAATGTCAGGAGGGGCACTCAGGATGCCCCGACACACATCTCCTGTCTAGGGGCGGTTTCCAAGGTCAAGACTACAGTTGTTCCTTTGTACACCGTGGGTGACCACGGTGCAGTTGTCAGGTACACCCTCTGCTCGTGCAGACTCAGATGCCTACCCACAGGAACCAAAGGCCTGGAGGTGGTGCCAGGCATGGGGCCAGCTAGCACCCATCTGTGGTACCCATGGAGACACACAGGTGTGGGCTCAATGGAACAACGGGTCAGGAGGGAGTGCTGGAACAACTTTCTGGAGAAGAGAAGGCACCTTCAATTGAAGTTGTTTATATATGGAGGGGTGGATTACCCAGCAATGAGCAAGGTAGCATGAGCTTACTCACTAATATGTAAACATGAGCTTACCTGTGCTCATTTAATAATCTATACTGATCAGTTTCACAGGTGAGCCTGGCCTATGTAGCAGGTACTCTATCCTGTCAGGGATCATAAATTGCAAAAGCAGCTTTGATTCTGTAGCAAGGT
>NW_022111379.1:14321425-14322700 GCF_000313985.2 Echinops telfairi
GGACATACTAGGTAACATTTACTGAGCATCTATTAAGGGTTAACCAAACAACGCTCAGAATGTTCCCCAAGTCTCAGAATGCAGTCAGTTAAACTCCTCACTCTTCCTTGCTGGTCTAACCAGTGGTCCCCGAGCTCCTTCCCATTCCTGGACCCAGAGCCAAGTCTGATACTCCTTCCAGAGGCCAGGCTACACGCACCTTGTACAGAACAGAGGTCCTCAAATACCTGCTGAGGCTGAAAGGATCTTCACTTGACCTTGAGGTCCCTACTTGACCACAGGGTTAGCCTCCGGGGAGCCGGACGGTGTTCAAGCAGCTGTGTCTGATCCACTTCCATGCCCCTCACTCCACTTACTCAAGAATGTCCTGTAATGATGCTTTGTTTCTCACATAGCTTGGACACCTGCTCCTGAAGGACAGTCATCTATTAACAACCTTAAAGGTCCGAGAAAAGTCTACCTTTGTAGTATCTCTAAAGGTCGAGTGAGAAGCAACAGGCTGAGGAGCCTCGAGTTTTACAAATTAAAAAAATGGAACAACTTCACTCCCTATGTGTGATCTCACCCTTAGACGACCATTCTTACCGTTCCACGCCACCGCTGCATGTAGTGGGTTACTTTCTCACACCGAAAATCCGTGCACACTCGAGCACTTGGGGAACTCTTTATCCTCTGGGCTCTGCGTAGGTGTCACCTCTTTTCTGAAACCTTGCTGGACCACCTCAGAACCCATCGCTGCCACCCCCAGGCCTGGCAGTGCCATCACAGCTTTGGTCCCGTGAGAGCAGGAGCCCGCCCCAGTTTCATCTCTCCAACCTTCAGGTGTTATCAGGTCTGCTGGGTGGACATGACCTCGAGAGCAGGAATGGGCTCTCTAGGACTTCTACAACATATGGTAAGAGCACAGAGGGCAAAAGTTAAGAACATTCTAGAATGCAGCAGGCCTAAAGTATATCTAACTCCTGCCACTCACTCACTAGTTGTGTGAACTTAGGAATGTCAGCAAACCTAAGTTTTTATCTTCTAAAAAATACAACAAGTAGTCATGAACCTTAAATGAGATACTGCACAACACAAAGACAGGTCGGGTTCCAGGGTGGTACAGATAGGTAACAAAATTGGCTGCTAATGGAAAGAACTGAGGTTCTTTAAAGACAAGGATGGCAAGTCTTACATACGGTCAACCTATCATCAGGACAGACCAGCCCCTGGAGGCCGTCATGCTGGTAATCTAGAAGGGCAGTGAAAAAGAGGACGATCTTTCACAAGATGGAC
>NW_022111379.1:14325140-14365124 GCF_000313985.2 Echinops telfairi
TATTTTAAAAACACTTGCTTTACTTTATAACATGTGATGAAATATCAGACAGTGCCTTGCTATCAGAAAGAAAAGTATCTGAGTTCTTAAAGGCTTGTCTTAAGTAGCCATGGAAGTGAGATGTCAGCTAGTCCACAGAGAAGAAGCACATGAGCCTGTGAGATCCAAGGATTGTACATAATAAAACCTAAAATCAGAGGAGGGAATTGTATTAGAGCTTAAGCTTTGAGCACTTGCTTTGCAGGCAACAATAGATGACAATGAAGCCTCAAATCCATTTGTAGAGTCTCCACTGGCTTAAACTTCCAATGAACTCCTTCAGACCTTTAACTAGGGACGTGATTAGTCTTTCTCGCAAACAGAGTGCACTGGAAAATGGATTACTGCAGATATAGTTAGGTTCAAATTTAACATTATCATTTGTTTTCCCTTTTGATCCATTTTTAATTTGTCCTATTTACTCTTATTTTGTATTTTCTTTGCGTGTGTGTGGGTTTGTGGTCCTTTGTGTGCTTTTCTTTGAAGTTTTTTTGTGTTATATTTTGTTGTTGCTTTCAGGGGGTTTTGTATGATTTTCCTTATATGAACCCAGGATAGGTAACCCATGGAAACAGTAATTAGATTTAAAACTCTGTAGGGTTATGACAGGGAGGCTAGAGGGGTAATGAGGAGCTAATAATACTGAGCAATAGCATTTTTTAAATGTTCTGAAGTTTGTGGTGGTGATTGCACAACTCTCTTTAATAATACTGCAACCACTGAATTGTATGGTACGTGAATTATATGCCAATAAAACTGTTAAATAAACTAAATTAAAAGGACCAAACCTTTATTTTAAAAAGCTCTTTAACCAGAATTGCAGATATTTCTTCAATAAGTAAAAAGGGCACATGGTTTCTGAATGTCAATGTTAATGTTGAGACCCCGTGTTACACAGAAGAAAACACTGCGTCTTGCTGGGCCATCCCCACGCTGCAGTTAACGCTTGCACCACCGCGTCAGTGTGTCTCGCTGAGGGTCTTCTTCGTTTGTTGCTGGCCGTCTCCTGAGCTTAATGTTCTTTCCCAGGGAACTGATCTTTCCTGATAACAGGTCCGGAGTATATCTCACCATACTCGCTTCTACGGATCCTTCTGGCTGTATTTCCTCCAAGACAGATGTTTATCCGTCTGGCAGTCCATGGGACTTTCCATGTCCACAAAGTGACATCTTCGCTATTTCACACTTTAAAGAGAGACCTTATACGGCAAGTTTGCCCAATGCAACACATGGTTTGGTTTTTTGACTTCTTCTGTGAACGTTGATTAAATGGAAACCTATCAAAATCAGCTTATATCCAAAATAAAATGGAATATTATAAAGAGAAAAAAATAGTAATATAAACCAAACCCACTGCCATTGAGTAGTTTCTGACTTACAGTTGCCCCACTCGGTTTCCAAGGCACCAAAATGATGGAAGCAGACGGCTTCACGTTTTCTTCTTCGCAGAGGCTGATGGGTAAAAACTGCAGACCTTTTGGTTGGCAGCCTACCCCTTCACCCACTGTGCCACCAGGGCTCCTTATCTAACATCTTCCTAACCAGTAGATTTAGTTGTGCATTTTGGCATAATTCTCCCTCCCAGTCCATCTGCAGGTTTTCCCTCTGGCCTGTATCAACAAACCGCCTACTGGTTTACTGGTCTCTTCAAGCCACATCTGGAAAAGTGATCTGGATCCAGCCCTGGGACTCTGGGGCTTGGATATTCTGTGAGCAGGCCAGGAGCTCCTGGCTCACTCCTGCTTCTGCAGACTGGGTGAAAGGGCTGCACATTCCTCACATCAAAGTCCCTCCAGCAGTTTCTGCTCCAGCCACAGCACACCAAGAAATGAGCGAGCGCATTCAGGCAGCCACTGACTCTTAAGGGGACTGAACATAATTCCTGGCCTCAGCATGCCTTCTCCTTCCCTTATAGGTAGTGGAGGTCAGAGAAGCCAGTCCTGAACAGGTTAGGTCTCCTTGTGGTAGTGGCCAAAGGACAAGTTCTCAAAGTGACTTAATATAGTGTAAACTCACTCCAATAGACTTGCAGTGGTTCTCAACCTTCCTAATGCTACCACCCCCTTTAATACAGTGCCTCATGTGGTGGTGAGCCCCCCAACCATAAAATTATTTTCGTTGCTACTTCATCACTATAATTTTGCTACCGTTGTCAATCGGGTGACCCCTGTGAAAGGGTCGTTCGACCCCCAGAGCGGTAGAGCACGAGGTTCCAAGTTCGATATTTATAGTAAGTGGCTTTTCATACAAGACTGGATGGTCAATTTAAAAAGCCACACAAAGGTTTGGATAGAATTTAGCATATCCTTTTTAGCACTAAAATATAAATCGAGGAGTTGGCTTTGGGAAGGGATGTTCTTGTGCTCGTTTTCTTAGAGGTTTTTGTTTGGATTTTAGCTTTGGGCAAGTTTCTAAGTCTATGGTAGTCCTCAGTCCCGTGTCAAATACAGAGGTCTTGTTACGGCATTCAAAGCACCCCAAACCTAGCCAAGACAGGGCGGACACCTCACAGTTCCATAAGAGCAGAGGGAAGCTTTCTTTGACCAACACTTGATTCTTTAGCTGACTCTCATGCTAAAGTCTTCGAACATTTAAGCATCTTGTAACGCCAATGAGAGCTCACCATCCACTAAAAAATAACATTTAAAAAATATGCATAATATTACTGTCTTCCCTTTTGACCAAAAAAGAAACGTGTTACAGTTCTGGAACATTCTGAAGCTCATGCTAAAAGCCAAGGAAGAAAAGAGAAAGAGATGACAGAAATATAAATGAGTCTCTGCTAGATGTCAGACAACATGCTAAGTTTTAATGCCAGCTCTGGCACTTAATAGGCCTTTGGAAACAAGGCGTTTACCATTTGTAAAGAAGATGCAAGCTTCTATTCTAGATAGCCTAAGGGGAACATGCACAGAAGGACAAATGATCAAATACAAGGTAATGATGACCAAGTAAAGTGCTTTGTGCCAACCTCTTGCAGTTCGGTAATGGATGCCATAGATGACTCAGGTGTTAAAGTCATTCTAATTCACAGTGGACACCGGAACAACCCATCGGTCCAACACACAATTCTCATTCTTTGTGTCCAGTGTGGAAGTCACTGTGCTAATTCATCTCATTGAAGATTTTTGGCAAAGCTCGATGTCTTTTTCCAGGGACCGGCCCCCTTGATGACGCGTCGAAAGTAACCGGGAATTCTCACCATCCCCGTTTCCAAGGATCATCTGGCTGCCCTTCTTCCAAGACATTTATTGATAAGGAAATACACTGTAATTCAGACGCATCTGTTCTTCTTCGGCCTCCTGTATTCATTGTCCAGCTTTCGCCTGCATGTGAGGCAACGGGAAACATCATGGCTTGGGTCAGGTGTCCTGAGTCTCCAAGATGACAGATTTCCTTCTTCACAGGACTTCAAGCTTTTCTATGCTTAACAGGGAGCTACTCTGGGTCTAGTTGGAAGGATTCCGGTTTTCTTTGAGGCGTTGGCCTCCCGAGCTGCCCTTCGCTATCCTCTGCGCAGCTCTTTTAGTTCATCATTTCTTACCTTTTCTTCACCTACTCTACATGCGAGAACAAGTTTCGGAGGCTATTGTGCGATCCAACTCGATCTTTTCTTTCTTTCCTGTCTTTTTAATGACCTTTTGGTTTCTTTATCCATGCAGGATGCACCTCCTCTGGTCTTGCTCATTAGGCTTGAATGTGTCATACCTGTTCTTCAGGTGTCCTTTAAATTCAGGTGAGATACAGTCAAGGTTGTGCTTTGGCTCTCATATACTAGTTTCAATTTCCTTCAGCTCCAACCTGAACTTTCATATGAACAACTGATGGTCTGTTTCCCAGGGGCCCCTAGCCTCGCTGACGGATGGCATTGAGCTTTTCGATCATCTCTTTCCACAAATGAAGCCCACTGGACTCCTGGGTATTCCGTCCTGAAGGCCCATGTGTACAGTTTATGTTGTTGAAAAAGGCTCTTCCAATGAATGAGTCATTACAGAATTCTTACATATAGTCTTCAGTCCAATTACCAATTCTTTTTTGGGGGGATAGGGTGGGGTGGGGGCGAAGGTTTGCATTGTAACCACCAGTTTTGCATTCTAACCATCAGTAATTATCAATGCATCTTTACTGTATGCTTCATGAATTTCAGACTGCAGAAGTTGGTAAAATTTTTCAATTTATTCATTTTTGGCATTTGTGGTGGGTAGACAAATTTGACTAACTGTCATGTTAACTGGTTTTTATTTGCAGATGGTTCTTATTTGCAGATGTACGCATATTATTCTATCACTGATAGCATTGTATTTCAGGATAAGATCTTGAAATGTTCTTTTTAACAAGGAATGCACTGCCATTCCTCTTCAATTTGTTATTCCTAGCACAGACCACGTGACAAACAAATTAAACATGGCCGAGATCGGTTCATTTCAGCTCCATAATCCCTAGGCTGCCACGTGTTCTAGTTCATCTTTAAAATTTTTCAATTTTCCTTGAGTCATACTCCGACATTGCAGGTGTTTTCAGCTGCCACTAGAGTGGTGCCCCAATAACACAGGAAGGTCCCCACAGCTTAATTCCCTCCTCATCATTAAGGCTGTTTCGACTTTGAGAAGACACATTTGGGGCCCTCTCAACCTGTGGGTATCGTCGCCCAGCACTGTGCTGCTGCTGCTGCTATTCACAGAGTTTACACGGGCCAATTTCACTAGCTTGTAGGACAAACTAATAGAAGAAGGGTGGTGGTAAGTAAAGGACAAAGAATCCGTTATCAGCAATGATTCCAAAAGTTAGGTCTTCTTAATTGTGGATCTCAAACCCAGTGATTTGGTGACCTAAATGTTTCCTACTGTTTCACAAAACAAACTGCAAAGGTTTATAATGTATTGCCTTTAAGGAAGGAAAATTAATAACTAGGCATGCGAGGCTGGGTTTTCTGGAGTAAGGAAACCAGTGACGCTTGTATGTGTTTATATACAGAAAGAGATTCAGATAGAGAAATGGCTCACACAGTTGAAGAAGTAGCTAAGTCCAGTCCGGTTCAAGTCAGGCTGCTCCTAACTTGTGTAGAGGTAGAAGCTGATGAACAGGAAGGAGGATAACAAAGCAGAGGGGAAGGGGGTTGGGGCGGCGGGGGGTGGGGGTGAGGGGTGGTGGTGGTTGCACAGGGCAGGTACAGGTTGGTGGATGCAGAGGTAAAGGAACCCAAGGTTGGCTGAATGAATCCACTGACAGTAGTCTGCTGGTGGCTTCTGGGATCAGCAGGTGACATAACAGGAAATCAATGAACTCCAACACAAGGCAGAGAGCCACAGAGAGATCAGCTCCGCTCCGTCTCTCTTATCAAGAAGGCCACATCCCCAAGGAGGTGTCATCAGCTGCCACCTGATGACATATAGAATATAAAGATATTCTCAACTACAAAGATAGCGATCTGCCTGCAATTTGTCAATGGCCATTGAATTGTAGGGTTTTGCCACCGGACAGGCAAACATCTTAGCCATAACCAAACAACTTGAGGGTCTGTGTCGCTGGGTCTGACAGTTTAGGATCCCAGTCTTTGGGAACATCTAGGAAGACCAGATAACACAGTCGATGCTGGGCTTTTAAAAGCTTATGAATAGCCATCTGAGGTGGCAACTATTGGTCTCTTTGCATCTGGAGTAAAGACGAGTGAAGAAAATAAAAACTTAAGGAAGCAATCAGTCAAAGTTATAATGAACCAGATAAATCACAGCTTTCACTCCCTGAAACCAGAAGAACTAGATGGTGCCTGGCTACAACCACTAACCGCTTTGATCAGTGGTTCTCAACCTTCCTCATGCTGTGACCGTTTCATACAGCTCCTCATGTGGTGGTGACGCCCCCCACCCCCACCGAATCATAAAATTATTTTTGTTGCTACTTCATCACTGTCATTTTGCTACTGTTATGAATCGGCTGACCCCTGTGAAAGGGTCGTTCGACCCCCAAAGGGGTCTCAACCCACAGGTTAAGAACCGCTGGCTTTGATAGGGATCAAAACAGAAGGCCCTGAACACAGTGGCAGAAAAATGTAGAACAAAATATTCAAAATCAGACTTACTGGAGTAACAGACACTGGTGGAAGATGCCGGCCTGGCGGCCAATCCACAGGCCTATAAAGTGAACAATAACATCGTTGAGAAAGGTGCTCCCAGGCCAGTGAGACCCACAGGGCAGTACTTCCCCGAAAGCAAAGCTCAGAGAGTAGGAAGGGACAGGAAAGAGGCCCATATGGACAGAGGGAGCCCAGGGAGGAAGTGGAAAGAGTGCCCCGACATTGAGGGAATTACAACCAAGGCGAAGAAACATATGTGGATCAACCGCTGAAAGGCAAACTAATTTGCTCTGTCTCCATTCACCCAAACCACAATAAAATGTTAAGAGTTAAGCAAAAGGTGATGATTTTATTATTATTATTGTTTTTTCATACTGAGCTATTTCCTAGAGGAAAGTTGTATTTTTCATCCTAGCTACTTCGCACCCTGTCTGGCTCGTCTCCTCCCCGAGACCCCTCTGCAAGGGGATCTCCAGTGGCCTACAAATGGGCTTTGGGTCTCCACTCCGCATTCCCCCCATCATTCACTATGGTAAGAATTTTTGTTCTAATGATGCCTTATACCTGATCCCTTCGGCACCTCGTGATCAAGGTGATGATTTTAAAGACAAGAAGAGCCACATCAAGCTTAACACACTGGCAGAATTGTGAAAATGAAGGAACGATTAATACAGACAGTCATCAGTGTTAAATGGCTATTGGGTGAAATGATGACTGCGAAGCAGACACTCCTACACGATTCTCTAAGCAAGGCTACTTTTAGAACTCATTCTCACAGTAGAGGACTAGTATCCAGCAAGGCAGCCACGGGCAAGTTACAGTCTCTTTGCATCCTCATCTGTAGAGGAGATTGGGGTAGGTGATCTATCTCTAAAGTCCTGTTTAATAGCAAAACCCTACCATTCAGTGACTGTTTAAAAATTACAGGCAGATAGCCATCTTTGTGTTTTAGAATCTCTTTATGGCCTCTCTTGATTTGTTCCATTGTTTAATCTCAAAAGAATAGTGATGTTGATCATAAAAGTTTTATGTCTAACATTAACCACATCCACTCTTTCTATAGTTGGGAGCCAATTGTCTCTCGTTTGAACCTCTGTGGAGTTGTGGAGAACAAATCACCAGTGTTCTCTACACACAGGAAAGCCCACCATTAACTATATTGGAATCCTATCATTAAATCACTCCTTAGTCTTCCCTTCCACAGGCCAAAGCAACCCCAACTCCTTTAGTCATGTAGAACCTCTTTTCTAAAACTGAGCCAATTGTTTTGCTTCTTTTGAGTAGATGGCATCCTCCCAATAACTATCAACTACAACAATGTTTTATGTTACTGGTGGGCGAGAGAAACTTGAGCATTTCTTTTCATTTGATTACTATGCAGAGATAGCAATTTGTTCTTGCAAAGGTTAATTAATGCCACTGATGACACGCTTCACGTTTCCTAGTAACACGTCAAACTCAAATCAGAAGGAAATATCATTTTAAAAATCCACAGTAAATTGCATGGAAAGTAGATTCAGTAAATTCCAAGATATTGTGTTTTGGGGTCTGGAAGTACATCACAAAAGAGCAATGGATATTGAGATATCAGGAAAAGACCTGCCCCACGGGAGATGCCCATTTTTTAAATGCAGGCTGCGGTTAGTTAGGCTAAGTTGAGTTATACACTCAGCAATGTGTACAGCATCCTAAAAAGACCATCACCGGCCTTATTTTCAAATATCGTCAAGGATCCCTAGTGGTGTGCTGGTTACAAGTTAGGCTACTAACTGAATGGTCTACAGTTCAAAACCACAAACCGCTCCTTGAGAGAGATGGAGCTTTCTCCTTCTGTAACGAGTGACAGTCTCTGAGCCCACAGGAGAAGCTCTACCCAGCCCTATACGGTCACTATGAATCTGTATGGACTCGAGAGCTGTGCGTTTGTTTTGTTTGTTTTGAGCCAAGGAAAGTTACACATCCTCCTTCAGTTGCCCCCATGCTTAGACCCTGTCATAGTAAAGAAGCACTTTCTAAGTATAATTATACTTTTTCTTTTCCTGCTGAAATTTCATTTGTTTTTCTGGTTCGGTGTGCCAGCCCAGTAAACACATTGATGCCTAAAGAATAACGTTTAGACTTGTGTCCAGAATATATTCAGAATAATAAGAAAACAAACAACCCAATAGCAATGGGTAAAAGCTTTGAACAGACACTCAGCAAAGAAGATATATAAATGGTAAATAAACACAAGTAGTAGGTTTTACATCTGTCCTTAGCCGTTGGGAAACACACACTAAACCACAATGAGATGGCACTACACGCTCACCTGTTGGTGTTGTTAGGTGACCTATAATCTACCCCTACTCATAGTGGTCCCACGGGAATCTTTATGGGAACCAATTGTATAGACGGCCATGTCTTTTTTGTACAGAACCACTAGGTGGATTTGAACTCCCAACCTTTCCATTAACAGCTGACCACTTCACCAGGGTTCCTTAGACATTCATGAGAATGGCTACAGTTAAAAAGACTGGGCATATCAAGTGTTGGCAAGGATGTGGGACAACCAAAACTCTCGTATATTACCAACAGGAATATTAAATGATGCATCACTTTCTAAAACAAATTAGCTGTTTCTTAAAAAGGTATACATAAACCCACCATACAACCTAGTCATTCTACTCCTGGGTATTTACCCTACAGAAATGAAAGCATACGTCCAGGAAAAGATGTGAATGTTCCTAACAGTTACATTGGCAATGCCCAGACCCTGGACTGCATTCAATGTCCACCAAGAAGTGAACGCATAAACAAATTGCCAAAAAACCAGACTCAATGCCACTGGGTCGATGCTGACTCAACAGCCACTGTGGATTTCTGGGAGCATTTACCAGAATAGAAGGCCCAGTCTTTTTCCCTCGGCGCTGCTGGTGGTTTTGAACTGCCGACCACGCAGTCAACTTGTTAATCACTACACCACCAGGGATCCTCAAATTGTAATATATCCATATGACAGAATAGTATTCAGAAAATAAGAAGAAATGAATGGTAACCACAAAACAACATGGGCAAATTATGAAATACAGTATATACTAATGTATAACCCGAGTTTTTCAACATATTTTTAATGCAGTTTTTGTGATAAAAAATTTGGTGCCTCAGCTGATATTTGGGTTGGCTTATACTCAAGTACATATGGTATTTGTGCTGTTTGACAGAAGTCAGACCAAAAGGAAAAAAGAGTGTATACTACAGGACCCCATAAATAAATTAAAATTCTCGACAATGCAAACTAGTGACTGGTGATAGAGGTGGAGGGTGGGTGGGTGAAGCTCGAAGAGGTGTATGCCCACTCTCTAGAAAGAGGTGAGGGTTGATGGGTATGCCCACTTGCCTCATCTTCAGAACATCCCAAGCCTTCTCTTCCTCATACTGAGCTATTTCCTTTGAATTTTTTTTTTGTATAGGAAAGAGCTTTATATAAAGAGTAATTGTACATTAAGAAAACATCCCGAACAACATATCAACCTGTGTGATCACGGGGTGTCGAACGGATCACTGAAGACAAATGGGTGCATAAGCAAATGTGGCGAAGAAAGCTGATGGTGCCCGGCTATCAAAAAGTATAGCGTCTGGGGTCTTAAAGGCTTGAAGGTAATCAAGCGGCCATCAAGCTCAGAAGCAACAAAGCCCACATGGAAAAAGCACACCAGCCTATGCAACCACGAGGTGTCGAAGGGATCAGGTGTAAGGCATCATCAGAACAAAAAATCTTACCATAGTGAATGATGAGGGGAGTGTGGAGTGGAGATCCAAAGCCCATTAGTAGGCCACTGGAGATCCCCTTGCAGAGGGGTCTCGGGGAGGAGATGAGCCAGTCAGGGTGCAATGTAACGATGAGAAATACAACCTTCCTCTAGTTCCTAAAGGTTTCCTCCCCGCTCCCACTACCATGACTCGAATTCTATCTTGCAAGACTGGCTAGACTAGAGGAGGTACACTGGTACAGATAGGAACTGAAAATACAGGGAATCCAGGATGGATGAGCCCTATAGGACCAGTGGTGTGAGTGGCAAAACAGGGAGGGTAAAGGGAGAATAGGTAGGAAAGAGGGAACCGATTACATGGAACTGTGTGTGGCCTCCTCCCTGGGGGACAGACAACCGAAAAGTGGATGAAGGGAGAAGTCGGACAGGGCAAGATATGACAATACCCATTTATAAACTATCAAGGGCTCATGTGGGAGGGGGGAGCGGGGAGGGAGGGGAAAAATGAGGACCTAATGTCAGGGGTTTAAATGGAGAGAAAATGTTTTGAGAAATGATGTACAAATACGCTTTACACAATTGATGTGTGTATGGATTGGGATAACAGTTGTATGAGCCCCTAATAAAATGTTTAAAAAAAAAAAAGAAAACATCCCAGCTCAGTCCAGATCAAGTCTATAAGTCCGTTATAAGCCCGTATGTCCAGTACCAGTCTGTAAATTCCTCTTCAGACTCATGCAACACAGGCAATGACGCCGAGTGCATTCACAGGCCAGTGGGTGGAAAGTCTTGTGGATCCAATTGTGGTGGAAGCATCTTAGCACTGGCATGGGTCTCCAGGTGGCTCCTCCAGCTCCAAGGCTCTGTCTGGGTGCCATCAGCACAGCTCCCTGTGTCCTTTGAATTTTTATGACTGGAATTAACTTCTACCTGCGTTCTCTTACATAATCAAAGCGATGACTGTTTAAATCCTATTATGTAAGAGCTAAGAAATTTAAAACTCCCCCCCAGAACAATTTTCTACATGCTCCCACAGACAAACTCAGAGATTAAGTGACTAGTCCAAGCTCATGGAGGGAGGGAGTGGAAATCACTGGGACTCAAAGTCCAACTGGTCCAACTCCAGAGTCTGTGCTCGTTCTAAAACCCAAATGCACCCAGTGATGAGCTGTTTCTACCACCCCGGGATTGGAGCACACTGAAACACGTGAAAAGAAATCCCATCTCATTACTCGTAGATCTGCTCGGTAAAAGGTTTTCTTTTCTTTTTGTCCCATTCTTGAGTAGAGTAAATCTGCCGCCTACTTTCTTGAGCATGCTTTGGGTTTGCTTGCTTCATCGTGAAAAGCCAAGCTTCAGCCCACTGCCTTAGAGTTATCCCGAAGATCCCAGGTTCTGCAAACACAGCGCCCCGTTGGTGCACTGTTCCTGGGCACGGTCCAAATGAATGCACAATGGGACTGCTGTGTAAAGTCTGAAGATGAAACAGAACTCATTACACACACCGACCACTAATTAAAAATATACTAGTGTGTCAAGGATACCATTTCAGCGGTTGTGTTATCTTTGTTCTGAAGCAAGGTACGTGACTGCATGGCTAAGGCCGGCTGGCATTTAATTAGGTTGCTAACTATAAGGGGAATCACATTACCTTCAAGTCCTCCCGAGACTGTGACCAAGGCTTAGCCATATACATTTCACGGTGATCGTATTTTAAGATGGGGAACATGTCGATACAGAACCTTGGTCACATCCCCCAACGTGCCCACCTGACTGAAGGGCTGGGCTAGGGTACAGACTGAGGCGTCCACTCGAAGGTCGCCACTGTTCACTCCCACTGCACCTTCAGTGGCGGGAAGCTGCTTCCTGTCGCATCTGCAGCCCACGTCACATCGAGGAAGGCCTCTGCAGAAAGGTAAGGAGCAAGGTGCGGAGTGGGACTCCGCGGGCTGCTAACTGCCAGGTCAGCAGCTTGCACCCACAGGAGAGAGAGAGGCTGTCTACACTTGTAGAGATTTATTCTTGGAAAACCCACAGGCACAGTTCTACCATAGAGACTCGTGTGTAAGCCGAGTTTTCTAAAACATTTTTCATGCAGTTTTGGTGGTAAAATTAGGTGCCTCAGCTGATGTTTGGATCAGCTTATATTTGAGTATATACAGTACTCTGTTCTACAGGGTCACGATGAGTCCCAATGACAAGATGGCGGTGTTTTGCAGAAGGTACAAAATGACAGAAACCAACCAAAAATAAGTGACATCCTTCATATCCACTGAAATTCAATCAATTATAAAATTAGCCTAACTTTAATATAACTTTACTGTCCAGCTTCCCTGCTTGTACATTTACACACACACACACACACACACACACACACACACACACACACCCCTTCAATTACGTCAAGGGCATAACCTTCAGCCTAAGATGAAAAATAGAATGCTTGCTATAGGTGAAATTCAATACTGTGTAACTGCTGGGTGCTACGATCTAATAAATATACCATTTCAAAAGAAAATTAAACCATCTGGATCACTTTTGTTCATTTTCCTGATTTTATCAGTAGATTTTTAAGGCTTTGGCTTCATTTGCTCGTATTTGGATCCGAGGTAAACTAGTGGAATTTGGCATCATCTAGTTTATAATCTGCACTACCAGTTCGTACAAGGCACAGAATAGCTCTCCACTCCCCTATACACTTCAAAGCATTTTTCTAAATCATCAAAATGGTTATTTTGACAAAACCTTTTGCCAAGAAGAATTTAAAATCTTTTTTAAAGTAGAGATTTTTAGGATACACCTTTCTTACGAGATTAACCACATATGTTCTTTCTGACAGCCTTTATTTCCTAAAAAAGCACCCCTTTCGAAATGGGCAGTTTTTCTTTTTTGTTTGTTTTTAAAACATTTTATTGGGGGCTCATACACCTCTTATAACAATCCATACATACATCAATTGTATAAAGCACATTTGTACATTCGTTACCCTCATCATTCTCAAAACATTTGCTCTCCACGTAAGCCCCTGGCATCAGCTCCTCATTTTCCCCCCTCCCTCCCCGCTGCCCCCAACCTCATGAACCCTTGATAATTTATAAATTATTATTTTGTCATCTTACACTGTCCAATGTCTCCCTTCACCCACTTTTCTGTTGTCTGTCCTCCAAGGAGGAGGTCACATGTAGATCCCTGTAATTGGTTCCCCCTTTGTACCTCCCTTTCCCTCCACCCTCCCAGTATCGCCACTCTCACCACTGGTCCTGAAGGGATCATCTGTCCTGGATTCCCTGTGTTTCCAGTTCCTATCTGTACTAGTGTACATCCTCTGGTCCAGCCAGATTTGTAAGGTAGAATTGGGTTCATGATAGTGGGAGAGGGGGGAGGGGGAGGAAGCATTTAGGAACTAGAGGAAAGTTGTATGTTTCATTGTTGCTACACTGCACCCTGACTGGCTCGTCTCCTCCCTGTGACCCTTCCGTAAGGAGATGTCCATGTTGCCTACAGATGGGCTTTGGGTCCCCACTCCACACTCCCCCTCATTCACAATGATAGGATGTTTTGTTCTGTGATGCCTGATGCCTGATCCCTTGGACACCTCCTGATCACACAGGCTGGTGTGCTTCTTCCATGTGGGCTTGGTTGCTTCTGAGCAAGATGGCCCCTTGTTTACCTTCAAGCCTTTAAGATCCCAGATGCTATATCTTTTGATAGCCAGGCACCATCAGCTTTCTTCACCACATTTGCTTATGCACCTATTTGTCTTCAGCGATCGTATCGAGGAGGCGAGCACACAATGATATGATTTTTTTGTTCTTTTATGCCTGATAAAAAGGGCAGTTTTTCTTACTGGTTGTCACCCAAAGTGAGATTTTTCTGTATTTTCAACTTCCCATACTCCTTCCTAAGCCCCTATATTTTCTCACCTTTTTCTAAGGTAAATACTAGACGTAGATATGACTCCAGAGATACTCCTGAAATCTCGGTGATGACTGTCAAAGTAAGGTAGAAGCAACTGCGGGTACACATCTATCTGCACACAAACGTACTGACGGGGAAAGACTTCTGTAGTCAGACCTCCGAGTTCAGGGATTTGGGGGTTAACAAGAAAGCGTGTTTCAGAATTGGAGGGTGGGCTGTTTTCATCCCTCATGTTCTTGCTTCCCTTCTTTTGCTCCTTCCCTCCTTCCTTTCCGTGGCATTTACATTATGGCTATGTCGTGAGGTAACATTTGCAAGGTCTGCAAGTTTCTTGGCTTGGTGGAAAAAACGCAATGGTCAAGACCTCAAGAAGAATCCCATCACTAGCAAGGCTGGAAAGGCCAGTTCTAACAGTGAGAATCACAGCCTCGCAGTCTTATTAGTAAAGATGGGGCAGAAGCACACAGGAACCACGCAAAATTAGATACAAGTTTAATTTGATTAAGAGACCTGAGCTCCGCCACTGCATGGCTGCTAGTACCACAGATGAGGTTGGCTCATTTAAATCTACTTTTAATCTCCGAGCACGTCAATCCTGCTATTTGAGCATCAGAGGGATTAAACTGAAAACCAGACCCAATTCTGACTCAGACCCTACTGGGTCGGGGAGAACTGCCCCACGAGGTTTCCACGGCTGTAAGCTGCTGTGGAAGCAGCGGCATGTCTTTCTTCTTTAAGAAAGCATGTTAGTGGGGCTCTTACAGCTCTTACACACAATCCACACATCCACTGTATCGAGCGCATTTGCACATATGTTGCCATCATCATTTTCAAAACCTGTTCTCAGAACTGACGGGTCGGGGGCTGGTTAATGTGTTCTAAGAGTATATGGGTTAGCATCACATGGTGTCCCCTCCTCTGTTTCTGAATTTCTTTAATCACCATCGTGTTTTACACTCTGCTTCCGTGATTTCAAATTAGGGTTAACTGGAGGGAAAAGTCTTACCTATTGAACAGCCATTTGGTTTCCTGAGAAACTGACTAAAGCTGAGGCTCATCCTTGAAGACCTAGTTTCAAGATACGTAATGTTATGCATAGCAAGGGGGTGACAGTGTGATTGTAACCATTACACCAGCATTTCATAGAATACTGTCTTGGAAACCAATAAAAATGATTACTGGCCTAATACTCAGGCTGATTTTTTCTTTTTTTAATTTGGAAGCTGCTTCTCTAAACACACTGAATGCTTCAGAAAACAAGAGGCACTTGCCAGTTTCTATTCCTTTTGTTGTTGTTGTTGTTGTGAGGTGCCATCGAGTCCCTTCTGACCCACAGCGACCCTACACAGGACAGAAGGAAGCACTGCCCGGGCCTGCGCCACCTCACCACGGTTCCTATGCCTGAGCCCGTCATTGTAGAAACGGTGTCCACCCATCTTGTGGGGGACCTTCCTCTCTCTACGCGACCAACCACGATGTCCTTCTCCAGGGACTGGTCTCTCCTGACAACACGTCCAAAGTACATGAGACAAAGTCTTGCCGTCCTTGACTTTGAGGAGCACTTTGAGGAGCACCTACCTCGTGCAGGACAGGTGTGTCTGTCTTTTTGGAGTCCATGGTACTTCCGCTATTCTTCTCCAGCACCACAATGCAAATGTATCGATTCTTCAGAAGTTTCATTTAGTAACTTAAAAGAACTGCTTTTAGGAACCAGCATTTCCCCTCCAGACTTCAAGTTTAAAAAGACACATAAGAGCAATGGTCTGTGTGGGTTATTCCATCTTCCAGGAAAGCCAAGGGTAGAACTGACAGATTAGCACCCACATTAGGCAACTGTCTGAAATAATTCACAAAATCCAGACCCAGTGGCTCTTTACACCCAGAAAAGACGAGCACCCTGGGGCATTAGGTTTATGCATAAGCAGCATCAGTACCAACCGCAGGCTGCAAAATCTCAGGCTGAGTGCTCATTTGCCCCAATCTGCCAGTGAAAACAGCAGATCCATTTCTGAGACCATGTAGTAGGCGAAAGGACAAAAATGGTTCCTCCTATCAAAAGATAAGAGAACTTGAAAGCACGCTATTATATCCACATGAAAACCTATCATAATAATTTATCTATTCACAGTGGTTAATTTCTGTTCCTTGCAATTTTGGATCAGCTATAATTTGTGAACCCTAACATGTTCTACACCACAGTTCTGGAAATCTCAACTCTGTCTTGTAGATTCCAAGGGCAAAATATCCATCCTTTTCATCAATAGAATCCATTTTTATGGTACAGAGTGAAAGAGAAACCACTTATCACATAAGTATTTGAGACACTGCTCTTATTGCATGCATCTCCTTGACAATATTCCTCCACCACCACTGAGTCAATTATGGCTCCTCACAGGACAGAGAGAACTGCTCCAGAGTTTCTGAGAGGATCCACCTCTCTGGAATCTTCCTGCTGCAGGGGGTTCGAACCACTCCTCCACACTCTCCAGATCCGGGGTGAAAACACCATCCTGAAACTCATGCCCGAGCTGCACCTTCAACAATCCCACTTCAATTTCTTACACATTCTACAGCTGTTCTCGCCTCCCCCACCCACCCCAATGCCTTGGGAGACCATGGAAGGCATTCTACTTAACCTGGAGATAAGGACTGCAGGGAGGGAGGCGGGTGGGTGGAGAGATAGAGATAGAGAGAAAGAGTGCAAGTCCTCAAACACACGCACAGCAAGACTCGATATGGGTCTGGCAGAACCGTACCCACTCATTGGGCTCCAGATACACAGTGCTGATGGCCTAGGCTCCCTGCTTCGTGGAACACGGGGGGCGGGGGGAGGATAAAACACCCCTTCTTTGATGCCTGTTTCAATCTTGCTCCCTGGGGGTCCTGTTGGGAAAGGCAGCTTTGGATCTCACTGATGACACTAAATGTTGGGGTCGGGGAGACCCCACATTTAATATGCTTTAGAGAGCCCTCTTTATTGAACCTGAACAAGGACAAAGGCGAATCTTCACATGAACGAGCTCAACCACAGGGGCCGCCGTGACTCTGTGGTCTGGGGAAGCAAAATGTTTGCGTGATTCGCTTTGAGGAGAAACTGGCTTTGCTTTGGAATTCCCTTTGTTGGCGGCATTTACTTCGCTGCAGCAGCCACTTGATTGGGAAGGGCTAGGAAGTCTCAGTATCTCTGAGGCATGGCTGTATTAGACAGCTGAGGTACATACCATGCTTCTTTAGGACAAGTGGATACGACGACTCTGGGGCAGGCATCAAGATATTATAATTATTATTACTGAAAGTGTTTCTTTACTTTTTTGTGAACGCATACACTAGATACTAAGCCAAACATCTGATATGGTGACATGAGATACGAACTGCACCCTAACTACTGTAACTTCTCGACAAATGCAGCTTACAAATAGGCTTAGAAAGGGAACTCATTTGTCATTCTGAACTACCTATTGTGGGAGTATTAAAAAAATTCATAAAAAAAACAAATGATGAAAAACTATGCATGATTTCAATCCTCTCCCTCACAACCAAGCTTTATTAACCTGTTCTAACCTGTGTGAACAAGGTCTAATTTGAGTGAGGCCCTAAGACTGGGAAGACAGCAGTTTGAAAAGAGTATCTACCATGAATTCTGTCAAAATCGAAGCAAAAAAACCCATCAGTTTAAGGGGCGGCTAGGCTGGCAGAATGACAAAATCCTTGATTCTTTACTAAAAAAATGTATGCGGACCATGACCCAAGCAAGTCAGTAGTTTACAAATGAACAAAGGGACCAGACATTATTGAAGCATGCCCCTAGCGGTAGACCATCCACATCACTTTCGAAGAGCCATCTCACGCTCTGGACCAAGGACTAACAGCAGAAACTGACCCCCAAGATCTCAATCGATTCAGTCTACACAATGCTGACAGAGAAACTAAAGTTGAACAAACTTTCTCTTCAGCGGGCGCCAAAATGGTTGCATGCATCCAGGTCAATTTCAGATCAGAGATTCAAGGGCAATTATGAACAAGAGGGACCGAGATCTTAGAACATTCTTGTTTTTCAAAAAGTTGTAACAGCAAATGCAACACGCCTTCCCCAGGATGATCCTGAAGGGAAAGCAAAATCGAAACATGGTCACCACGTCCCGTGAAAGTGGTCTAACCCGAGCACAAGCAGGCCGGGCAAGAGCAAGAAGTCAAGGCAACACTTTTGTCTTCGGCTCACTACATTTTGCTTGTTGACTTTCTGGAGTTCTGGCGGGCATAAGAACAATAGCATCTGCTAATTATGAGAGAACTTTAAGAACGTTAACCAAAGCTTTAGCAGGAAGAAAAAAAAAACTGTCCAGGAAAACTACACCAAAGTCCCTTTCCACCATGACAATGTTCCTGCTCATTCCTCTTATCAAATAAGGTCAATTCTTCAAGAGTTTTGATGGGAAATGTTAGGCATCCACCTTACAGTCCGGATTTAGCCCCTTCTGACTTCTTTTTGTTTCCTAATCTTAAAATTAAAAAAAAAATTCTTTACAGGGCACTCATATTTCTTCAGTTAAAAATGTAAAAACACTGTAACATCATTAAATTCCTAGAGCCCTCAGTTCTGTGGCTGGTATAATCACTTACAAAAGTGTCCTGTCCTTCAGGAGGCTTATTTTGAGAATCAGAGTTTATATTTTTTATCTTTAAATTTCATTTCCTCACAAACCTTTTGAAGCCCCTTCATAGATACTATGGGATTCATACAATAAGCAAGTCACAAAATGTGCATTCACAGAAGGTACTGTGGGTGCCAACCAGCATCTAACAGCAGTTTTATTTTCGGTTCAGTTGCTCTGTGGTCTCCGTGTCCGCTTATCTGGTCACTCATTAGTTGATATTCATGGCTCTGCAGAAATGAATGTCACTCATTTCCAAGTAACCTGTGACTAAGTTTTCAAAGCCAAAGCTCATTCAACACACCTGAGTTTGTATGCTTGAGATGAGGAACCAACGGCCAAGAAAAAAGTATGTGTCCACTGCTTAGAAAACCTTGAAATTCCCTCTTCCTTGACGTCAAACCTAAAGGGACCTGCTATTCCCTGAGCATGGGGATTTTTGCAGCCTGCAGTTTAGAACAGCCCTGACCCCTTTTCCCCAGAGAAACACTGCCAGGAATACCTCAGATCATTACTCATTAGGGTGTTGATTTTGTATTAACTTTTGGTTGTTGTGGGTTCAAAAGCTCTGTACTGTACATGATTTCACTGATATGATCCTGAAGAGCACCCCTCATGAAAAGCTCTGTACTTCTGCAACCCACATTCAGTTACACGTCTGTAACTGGGCTCTGTACAACCCACACTCCGTTACATGTCCCCAGATGGGGTCGAGACCCGCAGTTTTAAGGAGCTTTGGTTTAGAACACAGACAAGAGACTGTCCGAGGAAAACGCTCACCAAACTAACAAGATATAAACAAAGCTGTCACTAGGTAGTTAATGGTAGGGATTGGACGCCATTCACTTTGCTTCCCTGATAACAATCTGGCACTTTATCAGCATGCCTTTATCTGGAAGGATTCACTGTGTTCTGCTGCCTAAACAGTTCTGGGAGGAGACAGGGACAGGCTTTCATCTTGGAAAGGAAATGGAAACACAACGACAAGGGTTAAGGAAGAGTCAAAGCTGTAAAAAGGCCACCACATCTTTCCCTGCCAAAAAGGAAAGGTAACTGGAAAACAGGATGCCTTGCTTCTTCCCTGAAAGGCTGGGAGCAAATCCTAATGGGAACGATGTGACCGCAATCCTCAGATGGACCAAGTGTCAAAGGGCAACTTGCCTTAGACACTTTCCAAATTCTGCACCCTCCCCCCATCCCCTCCCATGTACCCCACCTCTCCCACTTTTCCCAACCGATGCATTCTACCACTCTTTCTGTCAAAACCAAAGAAACCGTAGCACACTCACACTAAGGTCTAAATGACTAACGATGGTTTCTATACCTCCCATTGGGCGTTCCATCTTGCAAGGGACCAAAACCATATATTATAAGAGTAAATGGAGTCCTGGTGGTATAGCAGTTACTCACTGGGCTGCACAATCGCATGATCAGCAGTTCGAAACCACCAGCAGCTCCTTGGAACAAAGACTGGACTTTCTACTCCCGTAAATAGTTACAGTCTCGGAACCCCACAGGGGGCTGTTGCGCATCAGTACCCACTCGATGGTACTGAGCATAAGACTGAAAGCTCACTATGAAATTTCCAGATTCAGTTTAAAGGGAGAAGGCATCTGAGAAAATCAGCTAAGTAGAGGACACTACTTAGGATGCCTCAACTAACCTCATACAGATATTGCCTACCCTAATTCCCTCCTGCCCTGTGGACAAAGACCAGCACCTGGAGGACATCGCGCTTAGCAAAGTGGAGAGACAAGGAGTGTGCTCTAAGAGCCATCGTGAGGATGGCTCAGACCAGGTGAGGTTTCGTTCTACTGTATAAGAGGTCACTGTGAGTTGGAACTGACTTGATGGCACCCAACAGGTAAAGCTGGTCCTGGCCACTGGCGACAGGAAGGTTAGAATCTGTGCATCTCAGTGTTGTCACCCTTAAGAGAAAGAGGGACTTCGACAGGCGTATGGAGGAGCGCTGGTGGTGCGGTGAATCAGAAGGTGCTACAAACTGAAAGGTTAGTTTGAGCCCACCAAGAGCTCCACATGAGAAAGACATGGCAGGGTGCGTCTTTAAAGATGTATATCCCTGGTAAGGCTATGGCGCTGTTCTACTGTGTTGCAGGGCTACTGTAAGTCGG
Source organism: Echinops telfairi (assembly GCF_000313985.2). Taxonomy (NCBI): domain Eukaryota; kingdom Metazoa; phylum Chordata; class Mammalia; order Afrosoricida; family Tenrecidae; genus Echinops; species Echinops telfairi. The sequence goes on from NW_022111379.1 coordinate 14,345,704, forward strand.
AATTGACTTGACAGCAATGGGGTTGGGGTTTAGCTTGGGAGTATGTGTTGATTGGCTATAGAAAGCTTTCTCTTATTCTCCCCCTCCAAATATGGCCACTCTTCTCAGCACCATAACAACATGCCACGGATTGGTGGAGGGAGAAAGTCAGGAAAAACAAGGTTCTGAATTCCCTCATTCTACTTAGAACCCAGGAGTATTTACCCAGGGTTGAGGCAGGGTGACTGGCCAATTCCAAAGCCTAGGGCTTCTAAGCAGAGAACAGATTGCCCACTGAGACCAGTGCCCTATGCCAGGCTGTGTGGTAAGCCTGCAGAGGCCCTGAGGTTCACATCCCGGGCTCTGGGACAGTTTGAAGTGGTTCGAGAAAGGGGAGCGTTCAGCAGGGAATTCTGTCAGGACATGGCATTCCAAGCTGCTACTTTAAGGACATGTTCAACCATGCAGCAGAATGCAAATCCCTCTCTAGTCCTTCAAATTTTTCCTAAGTCCGGTTTTCATTCTGGCTATGAATTAACTTCTGAATTTAATTCATAGCCAAGGGGAAAATATGGGTAAGTGATTGAATTATATTAATTATATGGCATTGAAGCTTGGCTAGAGAACAAGAATTACATTTCTTAAGTTTCTCTTCACTAGACTTATGCAGGTTATAATTAGTATTAGATGAATTCTACTTCTTTATTTTGTCCAAGTTGAAAAGAAGCTGAAGCTTAAGCCTTGGCTTAACAGGCAAAGGGATTCTTCTGGGGGGAACATGGAATAAACAGCCAAGCAAAAGACATATTGCCACCACTCACCCATTATCTATCGGGACAGCCCAGCCCAAGGATCACCCTTGCTCAGTGTTTTAAAAACATTTTTCTCCCTAAGCTTTGCAAGTTATTTTCCTCTCTGTGCGACACATGTCTCAATAACAATTGAGTTTTTCCTTGGCTACCTAGCTCTATTTCCACAGTTGCTACCGAAGAGATGGCCCTTTTCGGTGTGGGAGCGATCATCACAGAGGGCCAGGCTTGCTGGCCCAGCAGCGACCTTTGTACAGGTGTGTGCTTTGGACACTGTAAAGACCGAGGAGAGACATCTCATGAATCTGGAGCCACCGAATTTTGATTCTGAGGTTATTCGGCCTGAGACTGAACTAAACTTTACCTTTGGGATAGAGAGCTTTCATCCAAAGTTGGAAGAAATCTCTTGGGGGCTGGTAACCAGAAAGCACTAAAAGCCCAGGACAGGAAATTGATGCCAACAAGCCCAGAAGGCACGGCTCGCCCTCGGTGCATCCTCCAAACAAGTTTGAACTGGTTCGTGGAGAGGGGTGGACTGTGCCTATAAAACACCAACAGAGCAGTGAAGGGGGTCTGAACAATTTTTGAGACCTTGTGGTATGGCTTATCAAGGTATCCATACATTACCCCAAATGTTATTGCTATCTTTCCATTCAAGCAATTCCCTAAAGTTAAAGATAATGTCATTTTTAGCAATGAACTTTAACTTCTTAATATTTGGTAGCTTCAAACTACACTTATTTGTATCACCTTGTTCCCAAATCAATTTAGGATTACTGTGTAAGAAAATGGATGGGATTTTTAAAAGTATTTCAACATGCATTGATATCTTGGTGATTTTCTTTTCTTTTTATGAAAGTAAAAGCAAGAATGGCCATATACTCTGTGCATGAAAATACTTTGTCAGCTTCCACTTGTTTGTTACTTTTCCCCTCTTTCTTGTGGCAACCCTTAAGATTTCCAGAACCATGCAAAAGTTTCTACAGAGCAAACTTAAGATGCACATTCAAGACAGAAAACACATTTCCCAATAGTTTGAGAATGATGCATAAATAGCAACCCACAAGATAATCTCATTAAGATTTCATGCTTCTTGGCTTTAAGACGCACTTTTTCCTTTACTAGGACATTTATAACTGTGCAATAACCTTTGATTTCCTATTTGAAAAAAATGTTCTGTCGTAAGAGCCTCAATCAGTCTTGAAAATCTCAACACTTCAGTTAAGCTAGTTTTATTCAGCAACCTGTCACAATCACTTGGGCTATATGGCAAGTTTTTCTTCCTTTTCTACTGATTCCAGATTAGAAAGCTGAGCCCCTTGCCAAAGCAATGCCCAAAGGGGGTAAGTATCTCAAGTGAGCAAAGTAAGTCCAAATGTTGTGATTTAAAACTGCAGGTTAACTTTCGCATGTTGAAACCCAGCTTGTTATGTTACACAGACATAACATCACCAAGAGAGGAGGAGGGCATATTATAGAGGAAACACTAGTAAAATTGGAGGAATGACTAGGAACATGGGTTCTAGAACCAGACTGCTGGAGCTCAATTCCTAGCCTATCACTTACTAGGAGTACATTTTAGGGCATATTTCTAAAGTTCTTACTGCCTCACTCCCCCGCTGTAGAATGGGCATAATAGCAGTTCCAAACTCACAATAGGCCATGCTGATTAAATGAGCTGATATGTGTAAAGATCTACAACAGTGCTTGACCCATTGTGTTTGCTATTATTGTCATTTATCTCTAATCAGATGGATAAAACTCCAAGCAAAGAAGATAGCAGCAAGAAGCAGCACCACCCAGAGGAAATTCCATGTTGCCAAGAGACTGTCTGATTCACTGCCGAGGTTCTGGTGCTGACACATCATCCATGTTCTCAGTAAATACGTATGGATTACATGAATAAATTAATTGAGTACCAACTCCTCTATGAATCCCTTTTGGGCTGTGGGCACATTGTGCCTATCTTTCTGGGCTTTGGTTTCTCCATCTGAAAAGAAATATATCAACACCTGACACTGACTCCCTGACACTGATGATCATCAATGTATGAAATACCAAAAGCATTTCAAATTTACTAGAACACTTTCAAAATGCAGTGTGTTTTCCTTTTGAGGCCGGCCAGAGCAACTGGACAGAAACTCAACAAAGACATTCCAGGCTCACTGCCCCGGAGTCTAAACTGACTCACCTCGTGGGTTTCCAAAACTGTACTGTTGACAGGAGTAGAAAGCCCAGTCTTTCTCCCACAGAGCTACTGGTGGTTTCAAACTACTGACTATGCAGATTGCACCCCAACTGGTAACCACTACACGATCAGGGCTCCAGATACAGAAGAACGAAACAACACAATTTATCACCTAGGCCTCCACCCAACAGCAACCTAATCGACATCCTGCTCCAGTGTGCATGGCAGTGTAGACGGACCACATGTCAGGCCCTCAACCGAGCCATGATAATCAGTGTGCATGGCAGTGTAGACGGGCCACATGTCAGGCCCTCAAACGAGCCATGATAATGTGAAACCATCACAGTATTACAACCATTTCCTCATATCTTTATAAACAAGAGGGGGGAACCAAATACATAGAGCTTGAACAATATCCTGCTGAAAAAGTACTAGGTAATTGAAGAAATAAGGTATACAATTAAAAAATTTCTTGAAACAAATGAGACTGGAAAAATCTTTGGGACACAGCTAAAACTGTTTTCAGCAGGAAATTTATAGTAATAAATGCACACATCATAAAAGAACCAAAGTCAACAACTTGGGGCAACATCGCTAATAACTAGAATCAATGCCAAAAATAGACCCTTTGGTCACCAGAAGAAAAGAAATAATATTAGAATAAAAAGAAATGAATCAGAAAACAAAGAACAATAGAAAGAATCAACAAGACAAGAAATTAGTTTTTTGAGAGGAATAGTAAAATTCACACACCATGAGCAGACCTAACAAAGGAAAAGGTAGAGAACGTGCAAATATCATGAATAATAAATGAACGAGGTGACATAACAAAACGAGATGGAATTTAAAAGATAGTAACATAATACTTGGAAGATCTGTATTCTAACAAATTTGGAAACCTCGAAGACACGGATTCATTTCTAAAAACACACTACTTAACTACATTAACACAGACCCATAACAAAAGAAGAAATGGATAAGGTCACTAAACACATTCCCAACAAAGAGTTCAGGGCCTGACAGTGTCACTGGGGAATTCTATCAAACATGAAGAGAAGAGCGGACCACAATTCCACTCAAACTATCATAAAATATAGTAAAGGATGTTAGAATCTAACATTCATTTTATGAAGAGAGCATAGCTTTGATACCAAAAGCAGGCAAAAACCTCACAATGGCAGATTTGACAACACAGATACAAAAGCTTTCAACAAAATTCTAGTCCATAGAATCCAATTTTTTATATATATGCATATATATGTATATCGATCACACACATCGTGATCAAGTGGGGTTCATCCTAGGTATGCAAGGATGGTTCAACATTAGAAAAGTGATCAGGGTAACCCACCATATAAAAAAAATGAAGGGGGAAAAACCCTACACAATCGTATCAATTGCTGCAGAAAAGGTATTTGACAAAATCTAACATTTCTGAGAAAAAGCACTGCAAAATAAATGACCATGGGTGGAAAAATGGACAAGAAAACTTTTGTACATACACACAATGGAGCACTGCGCACCATTAAAGAGTAATGAAACTGTGAAACCCCTCCTGGCGTGGATGGACTTAAGAGGACATTGCATTGTATGAAATGAGTCTAGGGCAGCGGTTCTCAACCTTCCTAATACCACCACCCTTTCATACAGGTCCTCATGCGGTGGTGACCCCCCAACCATACAATTATTTTCGTTGCTACTTCATCACTGTAACTTTGCTACTTTTATGAATCAGGCAACCCCTTTGAAAGGGTCGTTTGGCCCCCAAAAGGGTCGCAACTCACAGGTTGAGAACCACTGGTCTCGGGTGGAGGCATTAACTTTGGTGAGGAGGATAAACTACAAGAGGGAGATGGGGAAACAAAGCAAGCTGCTGGAAAGTCTGATAAGTTGTTTAAAACGATGAACGAAGCATGATGATCTCCCACCCAATTCACATTTTTTTAAGTGATTTTTTTTTTTTTAAACCAATGCTCAGAAAAATGTAAGATGGTAGGGGACCTGGGTAGTACCTTGTAACTGAAAGAGAGGTCTAAAAGGAGGGTGTGCTTGAGATGAGGCCCAAAAGAAGAGGTTCGTTTTGAAGCTGCTGACTTGCAGGGGTCTCGGGAACCACAGGGACTTGTCCAACAGAAACCTGAACCTGTGATTCTGGGCACGTCCCAGATCCAGGACTGACTCATCTGTGTGTCAGAGGAGCACCCCTCAGAGGGCACGTGCAGAGGGGAGCAGAACCGAGAGGCTCCTCTGAAGAGAAGCTGTGCAGTGACCAGAGGAGGCCAGAAGAAAGAAGGTCATGAAGAAAGGAGGGTGCCGGGGGCTCCAATTCCAGAGAAAGCTCAGGAAAGATCCGGCAGACAAGCACAGAGTGGCTTCTGGAGCTAGGAGGTCTCTCCTAATTCCGTTTTTTGTAGGCAGTTTTCCGTAAGGTGGTAGAGGTAGCAGCAGGCTGCAGGGGGAACAGGAAGGAGGCTGGGAACCACGAGCAGACACGACCTTTCCAAGAACGCGGCTGGAAGACAAAGGATAGTGCTGGGCACAAAGAATAGGGCATGGCGATGGCACAGCTCACGAGTCCTCTATGTGTCTTGACTTGTCCTCTATGTCTCTTGACTCTATGTGTCTTAAACCAGTCTGCGACTGTTTTAAAGAGGAGGCAAGATGAGCGATCAAGAGTCCTAATGCTCAAGGTGCGTGAGGAAAGTATGATATGAAGGAAAACATTGAGAATAAACGCATCCCCCACGGTTTACGTGACTAACGCAGCTTGTTTCAAGGCTGAATTCGGAGAGGGAGGAAGACTATGACTAGAAGGAGAACATACCCCAAACCTACCGTGTCATTATTTTTCTTTGCCCTTATTTATGGCCTGAAGTGTGTCCTCCTCAAAATAAGTGTTGACATCCTAATCCCTATCCGTGGGAGTCTGTCAGTTTCTCATACTGCGGTGCTGGGCATGGGGTCACCCGAGTCAGTGCAAGCTCATCAAAGAGTAACAACATACCTGCGGATGTAATCTAATAAAAGATAATGCAATTACCTTCCATAATATAATCTAGTGTAGTATAATTAATCAGTGACCTTTAGGGTAAACCCCAAACCCAATCACCTCTGAGTTATACTCAGAGTGGCACAGAGAGCCATCCATGAGCAGGCCCAGGGCCGGGCAGAGTCCACTTGACTACGAAGGAGGCGGCTGACTGCACAGACTCAGCAGCCACGGGGACCGCCCCTACTCCGAGGTGGGCCCTCACCCTCCACCGAAACCGCTCTCCTCCCGAACTGTAAGAAAAAGAAATTTCTGTTCTTTACAGTCAGCTACCCGGGATATTTCTGTTCCAGCAACAACAGAAATGAATCTCAGACACTCATGTCAATTTAAACTTGACTTAAGGAATCTTTATCTTCCTTTTCTATTCCCCAGCTCATACGTTCTGCCCAAGCAGAAAAATCTATTTCGATCTTAGAAAGCTCTCCGCCAGCTAGGATAAAATGACCACGCATTAGTCATCATTTAGGACTTGGTACCGTGAATCCTTTGCATTTCTTTTTTTTTTTCTTTTTTAAATCAATTTATTGGGGCTCATAAAATTCATCACAATACATAGATCAGTTGTGTAAAGCACATCTATACATTTGTTGCCCTCATCATTCCCAAAATTCGCTTGCCTCTTGGGTTCCTGGAATCAGCTCGAATCCTTTGCATTTCAATCCAGCATTACAAATGTCCGCTGAACAAAGTGGCAACCATTTTGGAAGGAAGATTTAACATTAATGAAATAAATGCTCCTTTGTGAAATATATTAAAATATTTCAAAGTTTTCAAGCATTACTAAAACTCGCTTTTAAAAAAGTTTCACTACTATTCATCAGTACCATACTACTTAAATGCCAAATAAATATATAAATCATTGCTATTGAGTTGATTCTGAATCAAAGTAACTCAATAAAATTGCCAAGGCTATAAACCTTTACAGGAGCAAACATCCCCACTTTCCCCCATGGAGCACTTAGCTGGTGGGTTTGAACGTATGATCTTGCAGTTTGCAGCCTAATGCTTACCCTACAGCTCTACCAGGACTCCCATGCTTGGGCAAGTGTTATTCTTTACCACAATTTCCAAAATACCATCTGCTATGCCTCTCCTATTAAGCAGCAAACCATTTACGTGGTCAATTTCCTGGGTCAGCCTGGCACACGGAAGCAAGGCTAATGACTTCCAAACCACAGATCATAAAATTGTCTTATTCTGCCCACTATGGAGAGAATGGGCAGGACCTTTCGCTACTCTTGCATGAGGTGTTAATCACCACGTTGAGTTGTCAGGGCCCCAGAGGCGGCAGACCGACCGACCAGGTATCTTCTTGCTGGTTACTTAATAAAGCCTCCTGGACTTTCTCAACTCACTGGTTGCCTCCACCCCCCGCCCCCCTGCTCCCCAATCTTCACAGGCCCTGCGTGATTACTAAACTTAAGTAGTTAATAAACAGCACTTCAGGTCCATAGGCGTGTGTTTTCGCTCTCTAGTATTCTCTTACTGATGAGGCCCTCTTCCTACACTTCAGATCTTACTCAAGACCAGAGGTTGGTTGGGTCTGCAGTGGGTTTTTAACACATACTTGGCTCAGTAACTGACCCGATGCTAACTTTGACAGGGAATGGTAGCAACAGGCCATGCACTGTCATCATTGTCAGAAAATTCAACTAAGAATGAAGCTGTTTGCAGATCAAATCGCTTGTTCTAACACGACCTGAATTGGTCTGGTGAAGTAACAGATAACACTGAAGCATGCTAGTCCCTACAAGTTTTGTTTCTCAAGCTTGCTTTGTGAACGCATTCCAGAAGGGGTAAACTCCTTGTTCCTCTTGCTCAAAAACGTATTGAGAAATGGTCTTTAAAGAGATCTGGTACCAGAAATGAAGCTGGTCGGGCCCCTCTCTAGGAACAGAGAGATACAAATCAGTAGCAGATGACATTTTTAATGCCAGAATTCCTTATGAACATTAAAAAAGAAAACACCCAACGATAATAATACAATGCAAAGAACATGACTTCACTCCATGGGCTGAACCACAACCACCCCTGCTAGCCCTGGGTGGCATTCGGAAATTCAGAATGCCATGGGCATGAACTTTCTGTGCCCCTTCCTCCACCTAACAACTGGGAATAGAGCAGGTGGCACCGGTAGCCCCTCCTCCTTTTAATTCTACTCTTTACGTCTCATGGAACTGAGAGGTGGTCATATGAAGGGGAGACCACTAGTTAGGAGTTCTGGCCCTTTAGGCAGAAGGAAGAAAGTCCCAATTCCAAGGCATTTCTACTTGTAATGGGCTCGTTTGGGGGCTTCCTTTACCTTCCTCTGGGCAACTGTATAAAAAAGATTCTTCTGAAAGTTAAACACCAAAAGTGTGTTTTTGTAATCACCCCACTGAAAAGTGTCTCTGACTTTTTGGAAGGACTCACGTGTGTCTCGTACTTGTCAGGAGACAAGTGTGGTGGGAGCCAACATCTGGAATGGAGAGAAATAGAGCCACCACCAAAAAAGTTCATTAAATTAATAAGGAGTGCTTTTCAGACATAACATCACATAGGCCAAACAAGTGTTTTCCAAGCTATCCCGCTAATAACGAAGTTACAGAAGTGACTTCTTAGCGACTGTGCGTAGATGAACGCCTCTCCTGGAGGGCATCATTTTGGAGTGGACTGCTGTGGGTGCCAAGAATGGCACCCCAACTTCAGTTCTCTGGGAGGTGGAGGAACCCAGAAATCCACAGTACACACGCATGGCTTTCAGGTTAGAGGCAGCTTTATCATTTCACTCGGTGTACATTTAGAGCCCACAGCCGAGTGCTCTTGTTCCCAGACAAGCGATCCCCAAAAAACAGAGGCCTGGGAGGGCTTCTAACTGACCCTCGGACGCACTGCAGAATTCCTTTAATAAATATGCTAACGCGGATGGTTTTCTTGAACGCTTTTACTGACAGGCCACGCAGGACCATGGGAATCTGTCCTGCTCTCTTGCTGGAGAATGCTAACTTTCACAAAGCTCTTCTTTATACTGAAAGCTGGACTCCGTCTCCCACTCTCCCATTGGGAGCAAGAGAGAGACACGGTGCGTCTCTTGCCATATGGCAAGCTGTCAAGTATGTGAAGGCCATTATCATGTTGCCCCGAAAAGTCTTCTCCAGTCTAACTGTTTCCAGATGCCTTGCTTCCTCCCCATCTTAGTCAGCTCCCCTTGGATAAATATCAAGTTTATCAAGAACCCTCCCAAAATGGGGAGCCAAGTGCTAAGCTGAATAATGTGGGGCTAGTCAGCCCAGCAGAGTTCCATGGGACTACAGCCTCCCCTGATCTGGAAGCAGTCGACAGTTTCACTCCATTTGTGAGCAGCTATATCATACTGCTTCCTCAGGAGGTTACCAGGAAACCCCATTCTTCAACATTTTATTGTGAAAACTGCCACCAAGCTGGCTTTCCTTCATTCTGTATGTACGGGGCTGGGGGTGTACTTCAAAACATCCGTGGGAGGAAAAAATCTATTATCTTTCAATTCCATTTTTTCATGCACATTTTGAAGCTTCCTCATATGTCATTTTGATTTTTAAAAGTCAGAGTATGATAGAAGTTCCTATTAAATGCCCTCTTGGTATTCTCTGGCCATCAACATAGCTTTCCAAGGCTATCTTAACTCTTGTTCTTTAACACAGACTTCCTCAGACAACACAGCAACAGAAAGTACGGTGAATCACATGGCACTTAACCATGTGTCTTCCACCCAGCTTAAGAAAACATCAAAAATAAAACTGAAGTTATCATATTTGGCCTCTGAACTTCATACTGCATACCCCTTCTCCACAGCCACACCGAGGTAAGGGCCACACATCTAAATCTGATGTTTGCCACTTCTAGGCTGGAAGACCAGATGGAACTTTTATTCCATCGTCTAGTACATTGATGCCACACACAAATTTAATAAGCATGCAATCTAGTCAGCCTCCTTTAAAGTAATGGAAAGGCTGAATGTAAGAACCTTGTCCTCACCTACCAGTTTAGCAATCCCATTTAAAAAGAAAGGTATGAGGTGACTCAGCCATGACCCGGTCTAGGGCATTCTTACGGAGCTCTCAGCTGACGGGGGTACAAAGCATTTGCCAATAATATGTTGAAAGCTCCAGTCTAAGATGATCAATGTCAACACAATGGCTGCTCATTGATGAAATAATGCCATTTCCCATCTCTTCTGAAACTTCTTCTCCAGATACAATCCTCCTGGTACGGACACCACTGCCAGCCCCCACTCCCCAAGCCTTCCTCACATAGTTCTGGACCCATGTGTATTCAAGACTGTGCTGTGCATCTGGGTGCAGGATTGCTGTCACAGGGCCCAGTGCTCTCTTTCTATCGCCTCACCTGCATCTGGCAGCAGCACCATCCTCCCAGGTTCCGGGGAGAGACAAGCCAACAATGTGCGCTGGTGTCTGTCACTAACCCACTACCAACTCTTTATTCCTCTAGAGTTTTTTTCTGAACAAGGACACCAGCGAGCTGTTAGATGCTGTTTTGTAAGCTGTCCCCTCCATATAGATGGGCACTGGAAGGTACAGAGGAGCCCTCTATTCCAGCCTCATGAATCTGGGAAGCTCTTCCCCTACACATTCTGGCTTGTTGATCATTCTACGACTCTGAACAGAGCCAGGGGCTGCCCCCTCCTACTCTTGTCATGCCAGGCTCTCCTTATTTGGCTCTAAGGTGGCGGTGCAGGGTAGCTTCCCAGGGGGCCTCTGGGGTGATTCACCAGAGGGCAGTCAGAAAAGAGTTCCGTCCAGGAAGATATCAGGCCACAGGCTAACACCTTAATTTAACAGACAAGGAAATACACAGATAGAGAGATAAAAGCAAAGGGTAGAGCGCATGGTAGGGCCCAAGGGTCCCCAGAGGCCAGGTAGAACACTCAATCCCACCTAGCCATTGTCGTCTGTATACAGCTGGTGGTCAGTAAGGCACCCCTGTGGCACCAACGCTGAGGGCTGAGAGCGCCCTGAGTAGCTCACACATCTATGGATCTGCACAGACACAAGTGTTTCGTGAGTTGCTTCATTCTTATACATTAATAATTCAAAAGATAATAATAATTCAATCCACCTCTGGCCCCAGACCTGGACAAGGCAGAAATAAAAGCTCAATTAACAAATGTTATCCTCACTCAGAGGAAGGCGAGAAGATGAGGGGCCAGAGGGGAGCCAGGGGCAAGGGGTCTCGGGCCAACAGAGAATTCCAGCAGTACAAGGTAGAGGCCCCCTCTTGTCTGCTGAAAGAACCTCACAGAAAACAAGTTCTTTCAACTTCGTAATCGGGATGAAGAACCAAGTGATGATCCTTAAATTATATAATTGGGGGGGGGCACGGGGAGACACACACAGACACAAGGGACACCGTAAGAGTCAATATTATTTCCAAAAGTCACAGGCTTAAATGGACCAGCTCACAATTAGTTTTTGTCCCTGCTGCCCGCTTTCAAGACTAATACAACCACAGGATTCCGTGAGATATTTTTAAAATTAAAAAACAAAACTATTTTCCAGCACATACATAAGTTCCCATGTAGGAGACCTGGTGGTGTGGTGGAGTAGTGGTTACATGTTGGGCTGGGATCTGCATGGTCAGCAGTTTGAAACCAGCAGCAGCTGCAAGTGAGAAAGACTGTGCTTTCTACTCCCATAAATAGTCACAGTCAGTCTCAGAAACCCAGAGGGGGTCTTTATGAGTCAGCATTGAATCGATGCCAGTGACTCGTTGCTTTTTTTGTTTTGTTTTTTAGTAAGTTCCTGTTGGTGATTTCCACTGCCGTGTGATTGATTAAAACAGGACTGCTATTTATACTCACTGTTTGTTAGAAAAAAGAGATTTCAATGAAAATTCATCTAGAGGGAACAATGACGGAAATGGTTTGGAGGAAAACATACTAAAAGTCATTTGTAAGGAAAATAAGTCCCCAAATAGGGAGTAGGGGAGAATATTTATAAAACACTCCCCCAAAGCAAATAAAAAGTTGTAGACAAGGCTGCCACCCAGGAGTATGCATAAAACTTCAAGAACACAGTTATCAGCCGTAGAAGATGCGCTCCATCTCAACTGAGTATTGCTTTCAACACACATGCATGGAAGCACACGCACGCGCGCACACACGTAAACATCGTGCTCAAGTGTCATAGCTAGTGATTAAGAGGCAGAGCCTTGACAGAACCACATGTCCTAAGCTCAGGGCTTCTGCTCCTGAGGCCAGAACTCCATGCTGTCTCCTAGGTTTGAGGCTGCCCTGGTGTTCTCCAGCTCTTCAATTTAAACTAGAAACTCACCTGTAAAAAGGAATCAAAGGCCCAGCAACTCTGGCCTCTTAAAAGTCCCCCAGACAAATGGGCACGGGTTAGCTGTCTTCATGGGGTCAGTCAGAGCCACCTGTGAAGCGTGCCATCACTGTTTTGTGGTATTTGATCTGAATCGTGCCTGGTCTTACACGGAAGGCATCAGAATCACATGGTCAGGGGCTGGGCACCTGGATCAGACACAGAGCTAGGCATATGAAACGCACTAGCCAAGAACTAATTCTGTAAACAAGATACTGTGATGAACATTAGCCTATCTTTTATAGATGATGTAACAATCCTAACTGCACACATGCCTGATTTTGAAAAATTCTAATCAGAAACGGCTATAAGCCAACAAAGAAAATCTAACAGAGGAAGAAGCTTGGATATCCTCCCAAATGTGGGCTAAGGGTCTAACAATACAAACGAGACGTACAAATACCTACAAAGAGCAAAGAAATAGCAGGTTAGGATGCAGAAATCAAAGGGAAATAAAAGCCGTTGTTGGGGATTTTTATCTCCTTTGCATTGCGCAATTCACTTTCTCTTGGTCAGAGCAACCTCTCCTCTATGTCCACGCCCTGAAAAATTCCTCCTTAGCTAAATTCTGTGTCCAAGACTCTGATTCGAGCTCTTCCCAGTACGCAAGTTACCATTAGCAATGCTACAGAAATAAAGCATGCCCCATCCACTGTGCACACAGCGTCTTTTCAGCTATTGTCCCCAGTCAACAACAGCCCAATCGTCACTACAACTAGAACCACAACGCTGACTGGAATGGAAGGTTACCACTTGATCTTCCACTTTGTTCGTGAATACCTTCCTCAAAAGCAATTAAAAAAAAAAATCAGATGTGTACAGTCACCGTTAACAGGAAAGCTCTCTTTAGGCCCCGTCTTCCCAGTGTGACTAGGCACTTGGGCTGATGAAACCCCAAACTTGGTTTTCTACCTCTAAATTCAAGGTCCATTCACTTCATTACCGGAGGTGCTCACCAAGGAAAAGCCAGGCTTCCGCTGTACCTGCCCCCAACCAACCCCACGACCCAAAGCAATTAATTGTCTGAGAAACGTGAGCTGGAGGGTTTCCCAGCACCCTCCCCAGCTCCCTCAACTCTTGAAAGGCATTGTAGACTGCCAGAGGAAGAAATGTGTCCCTTAGAAATGATGATGGCAATCCTCCTCGTCTCGTGTGCTTTGGTATTTATCAGGAGGAACCAGTCCCTGGAAAGGACAGCATGCTTGGTACAACTGAGGGTCAGCAGAACAAGGAAGACCCCCAAGGCGAACGATTGCTACGTGGCTGCCCCGGTGCGGGACCAGGCCCTAGTGCTTCTCTTGTGCACAGTGCCCCTGCGTCAGAACCAACTGACAACAAGCTGCGTGACGCACTCAACACAGTTGGGTTCACTCAACTCCCAGATCAGTTACTGGCTTTGCTCTCTGAACTCCACCTTCCTCGTGGGTAAAACAGGGATGACTGTATCTGTCGTCAGTCTCCCTGTGGGAAACGCCCAGTTCAGTTCAGTGCCTGGCCAAAAGTCAGCTGCAACAAAGGTTGGTCTATTTCCTACCATCTTCTCTGATCAGAATACTTCCCTGCCTATCTTCTCATGACTGAGTCAAAAATCTTACTTCTTAAACCACCTTGCAGAACATGATCCTACTAATTTCCAGTTTAGCAAAATTGTCTGCATTAAGACACACACACGACCCTCTTTGTTGGCTCGTTCTTTTATTTAAATTTAATATCCCACATGATACTGTAAATTCCTGAAGGGCCTTTCTCTTTTCAAGGATCTTTCCTTTTGCTGTTCAGAATGAGCTCTCCTGGCCAGCAGCACCAACATCACCGAAGTTCATCTGAACCGCAGACCCTCAAGCCTCATCCCTGACTTACTGAATCAAACCTTCCAAATTCCACAAGTGCTTTGTTTATGCAGAAAAGTGTGGTACGCGCTGTTCACAGCACTCATGCACACACAGAAAATCAGAACGTGTTGACGCCTGAACCCGACGGAATCAACTGGGATACTTCTGCTATTGTTGGTGCCCTGTGAGCCCTTACTCAGACCGAAAGTGGTTCTTGACCAGGGCATCATCACTCGAAGGGCAGGGTAAAAGGAATGCTTACCTTGTGCTTTTTGAGTTTAAAAACAGGTGTGTGTGTGTGGGGGGGGTGTCCATCACAAGGTGGGATATACAGGGGACGAGTAACAGAACTGTGGGTGAAGGGAGACAACAGATAGTGTAAGACAGGAAGTACCAACAATCATATATAACTGATCTAGTATTCACAAGGGTGGGAGGGCGAGGGAGGGGTAAAGAGGAGCTGATATCAAGGTCTCAAGTAGAAAGAAAGTGTTTTGGAAATGTTGATGGCAACATATGTACAAGTGTACTTAATACAATTGAATGATGGATTGTCATCAGATTTCTAAGAGCCCGTCCAATAAAATGATTAATAAAAAACAAAAACAAAACATGTGCACTAACTAAATATACTGGGAATATTTAAATCTCTATTACTGAAATCTTTATTATATGTTAATAGTTATTATGTAATTAATGTTATTATATGTTAATGTATTTTCAATACAACAAATAACATGAGCCCCGGATTATATGTACACTAATTAATTCACCGTTTGGAAGGATACCTTCAATGCAGTAAAATCTGGTGTCGAGGATGCAACAAATTATAGAACGATTAGTAATAAGCGACCCCAAATCGAAAGTCCTCAACACCGCATGACAAGGTTCTAAAGCTTATCTTTGTTTCTAAAGTACACTGTGCCGCTGTGCACATGGTTTTCCCCTTGCATCAGCTTTCTGAAACATTTCTTAGTTATTTCCAGTCACATATGAAAGTACATTTTTCACTGCCCTGAAAGTATAGCTAACGCCCTGAATTCCTCAAATGAATTACTAAAACGCTGGATGAAGCAGACTGGTAACTGCACCTCAGGAAACAGAAACCAGTGAATCAGACTGAGTGAATCATCTTTCTGATCACAGATAACGCAGCCACAGCCAGGGCTTGGCACAAACACATGGCTACAGGAATCTCATGCTAGAATCTTGTGCTTAATGGTGTCTCACATTAAAAGGCGTAAGTCAGCTCTGGGAAACCAGGAAGTGGACCCTGGACGGCACAGAAATAACAAACACACTTTGTGGAGCTTGGTACTCTTCTCCTTCTGCTCCCATTTCAACGGACTTTGAGGCATGAAGATGCAGGGGCTGCTCCATCAAGAGGAGAGGCGAGCAAAATGGGCCAAAGCGAACCAATGCAGCAGGGGCTCTGAAACGGTTTCTGAGAAATGGTCGTCCCAGGCTAGAGGCCAACTTATGGAGGCTTCCGATCCAAAATGGTGACGGTGATTAGATTTGGGGAGATGACGAAAAAATGTACAGAAGTGGCTTTAGAAGGAGGAAATTATTCCAGAAGGAGCAACGCCTAGGATTTATAGGCCATGCGTAATCGGTTTCACGGCTGTTCTCAGCACTCCAAACTTGAGAGAGAAAATGAGTGGGCAGTGGACTGCCATCACATGGCACGGCCATATAACGTGCTAACCCACGTGCCTGCTAGCAGACTCCTTGGGAGTGAAGCGCCAGATGGAGCTTCAAGCCTCTGGAATGGGGCTATGTGGGAAGGCCAGGTCTAGCACAAATGGAAGGAGTGAACCAGCGTGCCTTGGGGGGACTGCCAGTCCCATGCTGGTCAAACTAGAGATCATGCCAACACCCAGGCTACCTTTCACAGAGCGGAGGCATTTCCCATCAGTCCCGCACATCTATTAGTAGGCAGGGCTCCGCACATCTATTAGTAGCATGAGACACGTGGGGCTGGCTGAGCACCTCCACCTACAATATAAGCGCCTTCCTCAGAAACAAAGAAGAGCAGCCAGGGGCAACCCACCCAGAGTGAAAAGGAACCGAATGATCTCTGAAGTCGGAACAGGATACAAGAGAGCCCATTCTTCCCATAAAGCATGGAACTACCTCATGATGAAGGGGACAAAAGGCGCCATGCTGAGGGCAGAGGCAGTGCCGTCCATCGGAGAAGGGTAGAGTCTCCCCAGCACCAACAGTAAGAGAAACATGCTGGGGTGCCGGTTCAGTTCTTCCGTATCACTGAAGAAAAGAAAAAAAAACGATCAAACATAAAAGAGTTACAGTTTACCACACGACACCCATCCTCAACCATTTAAAGCATCAATCCGTAGGACTCAAGACTCTATGACCAAGGGCCAGGTCTTCTTTTTATCCCATTTTTCTTCTTCTCATTCCACTTCCTATCTACCCAGTGGCCACCGTCTGGACAAACGACCGGCAGTGTCTGAGCCGAGCTGTTGCACACAACTCAGTTCTAAGGCTCATTATTAACCAGAATCCTCTGCTTCATTAGAGCTGCTCATTTAGCAGAGCAGGGCCTCCTCCACAGGGAAGCTTTCGCCACCCCAATGAGTGGATGAAAACAGAGGGGCCCTTACTTACTAAGGCCAGAAAAAGCTGTCTGCACAAACAACTATGGAGGAAATAGATCAAAATCAGAAGTAAAATTCACAGAGATCATTTTGTTTTCTCCTTAGAGACAATTAGCATGAATTCCTACCAAGTGCAAAATTTGCGGAAAGAATACAAAAGAGTGTCTTCTACGAGGACAATGTGAACATTTCCATATGCCCAGGTCAGTCAGGAAGCCCTCTCAGAAGATGGCTTTGCTTTGTGACTACAGTCACTGCCAGGTTTGCCGATATCGTTTCTGATGACAGGTGACCACATCAGCTGGCTAATGGCGGTGGTTCCACCGTGCTTAGCTGTGACAAGGCAGGTGTGAAACAGTGACAAGTGTGCATGACATAAGCTCAGTATGGACACTCACGTAAAGTAAGTCCTAACCAAAGCACTCACCATGTGATTCGAAAAAACTGGTTCTGTACTAACACCGAAAAGAAGATTAAATTAGATAAAACCAGATGCTTACACCTTTTTCTTTCAGGTATAAAGTTATGGTAGAAAGCCAGGTAACATGATGCAGTAAAGAAGGATGTCTTGTTTTAATTCATCTTGTTACAAGGAAGGAGTCCATTCAAAAGCTGTTTCCTAGAGAACAGTCCCAATACCGGAATTCATATCCTTCATTTGTTTGTGCCCTACCCTATGTGTGCCTTACCTGTCCACAGTATTGGCTACAGTTTCCAACTGCTTGAGAAGAAAAGGGTAGAGTTCTGGGAAACGAGAGAAAAATTCTCTTCCTGTCAGTCTGTCAAAGAGAAGAAGAGAATTGATAAGTTGCTATCATTTATTCCCTCTACGTTGTTCATATGGCTTTTTGATTTTACTTTTTCAGATGGTAACTAAAGCCATTTGTATGCTTCCAAAACATTTGATATCAGACTCTGTCGGCAAAGAGATATATAATCTATGAAAATGCCAAGTTTCCACACTTGGTTTGTACTCAGAGTGTGGTGAACACCTGGGGAAGGGAGGCTGACTCAGTCGCAGTGATACGGGCAGGTCTAGACGAGGCTGTCAACTTTGGCCCGACTGGCACTTGGGAACAAATAATTCTTTGTTGAAAGCCGTCCTGCTCATGGCATGGTCATCCCTGGCCTCTACCGACGAGATGCCAGTGGCAGCACCAACCCTTAGGCATGACACTCAAAACGGATTCCAGACATGGCCAATGTCCCCTGAGGGCAAATCTTCCCTGGTGGAAACCACCGTTCCACAGTGGCTATCCGAAGTACAGACGTGATGAATGAGCTTCTCAAGAGCCAAATCCCAGCTGACATCTGTAAGGATTACCTTTCCCAACTTTATAAACACAGGTCAGCTACACTTGAACACTGACTGGGTCTTAAAAATTAGTTTCCCAGACTGAACAGCTGACTGAAACGCTCAGGCTAAATATAGCATTTAGGAAAATATTCTGTCTCCAACTACTGAAGGAGTGACGTAAACACTCTAAACTGGTCATTTTGATCAACTCTAGAAGTGTTGTTCTGATTAATGACCCAGACTGTTGTGTATAATGTTTTACACACAGTGACAATGCTCAGATCTTAAGGGCATCAACCAGTTTCCACAGCTGCAGACACACATGATTCTGCATGAGCTTATATAATCTACACCCCCATCAAGACTCCGAAAATTCCCAGCATCCTAGAAAGTTCTCTAATCAACTCCCAATCAACCCTCACCCCCGGAAAAGAAACCACTGATCTAATTTCTATCACTCAAGTTGGCCTTTGCTATTCTAGAATTTCATGCAAATGTAATCATGCATTACATAATTTTGTGTCTGGCTTTTTTTTCACTCAGTACAAAGTGTATGAAATTCAACCATGTTACCGGATATGTCGATAGTTTGATTCTCTGCTGCAGTGGTATCTTGCTGTAGGACTACACAAGCTCGTTTCCCTGTTCTGACTATCATTAATAAAGCTGCTACACATGTTCTTGTGCATTGCTTTTTTGTTTTTGTTTTTTTAGAATTCTTAAGTGTATACAGTGGCTGCTGTACACAGTTGAATAATAAGTGTATTGGTAAGTCTTTTTTTATAGGTGTAAAGATAGTATCCTATCACAGACTGCACTGTCCTTCAAGGTAGATCTTAAATGTTCCTTTTGATGGTAAATGCAATGCCATTCTTACAGAATTTGTCATTCCCAGTAAAGCATATGATGGTCCGATTCAAACTGACAATACCAGTCCCTTTTAGCTCACTCATGCCTAGGATATTGATTTTTATTCATTTCATTTTTGACAACTTTCAATTTTCCTACAATCATATTTTGTAAACTGTTCTCATTATCCATACGTGTTTGCACCAGTTTCTTCTTTTTTAAAAAAAAGCATTTTATTAGGGGCTCATACAACTCATCACAATCCATACATATGTCATTTGTGTCCAGCACATTAGTACATATGTTGACTTCATCGCTCTCACAACA
Source organism: Echinops telfairi (assembly GCF_000313985.2). NCBI lineage: Eukaryota > Metazoa > Chordata > Mammalia > Afrosoricida > Tenrecidae > Echinops > Echinops telfairi. The sequence goes on from NW_022111379.1 coordinate 14,365,014, forward strand.
CCTGCTTTCCACTTGAGCCCTTGGTGTCAGCTCCTCATTTTTCCCCCTCCCTCCCCGCTCCCTGCTTCCCCTGCACTCTGGACAATTTAGAAATTATTATTATTTTATCAT
>NW_022111379.1:14365786-14403897 GCF_000313985.2 Echinops telfairi
CTGGTGTTTACTGGTCAGTTAAAATAATCATGTGTAAAGTAGCTATTCAAGATATTTGCCCATTTTAAAATGGCTTTTTCTCGTCTTTGTCACTAGATACAGGCACTGCACATACGGTTGTGGCCTATTTTCTGGGTGATGTCATTGGATGACTAACCCTAAACCAAACCCACGACGACCGATCATGGCAGCCTTACGGCGCTGAGGACACTTGGCCACAGGGTTTCCAAGGCTGTACATCTTTAAAGCAACAGAACGTCACATCTTCTCCCAAGGAGGACCACCAACCTTTCAGTTACCTGGTGGGCATTTCACCCCTAGGCCTCCCTTTTGGTGAAAAGTCTTAAATTTCTGATGAAGTCCAATAAATAATTATCAAGCCTTTGACTTTAATGATTCATGCTTCCTTTGTCCTAAGAAATCTTTTCCTATACTATGGTCACAAAGGTATTCTCCTGGTTTTACGATTTTTAAGTCTAGGAGTCCATCGCAAATTAATTTTTGTGTATCGTGTGAGGGAGTGGTGAGGGTTCCACATTCAGTACTGGTGTGTTGAATTTGAAAGGGAGATGCCTTACGAAAAGAAGTATGACTAAACAGGGGAGACAGACCTGTGGAAGAGTCAATATTGTAAAGATGGGATTTTCTCCAAATTGATTGCAGATTCAATGTAATTCCAATCAAAATCATAAGGGTATGTATGTGCGGAACCTGACAACAACTAAGACAAATGGCCCACCACCATCAAGTCAGTTCTGACTCACAGCGGGACAGGTGGAACTACCCCTTTGGGTTTCCACGGCTGTGAATCTTTATGGCGGTAGAAGGCCTCATCTTTCTCCCGTAACCTGACAGGCAAATTGTAAAATGTAAGCAACACCCAAAGGCCAACCATCACAGACAATCTTGAAGCAGAACAAGGCTGGATGGCTGCTGCCTCAATCTGGTTGCTAGAAGTCTTACAAAACGTTAGTAACTGAGCTTGTAGCAACCAGTAGGCAATGAAATTAAGAGTACAGAAACAAACAAAAACATATACGATTTAGATAGAGTTGTTGCTATGAATCATAAAAAAGATGCTCAGAAATTAAATATGCATCACAAGCTCACATCATATATAAAGCTAAATACCAGCAATTCGAGCCTTAGAAGTAAAAGGTAAAAAATTAGTAAACTTTTTTGAAGACTAGAGAATAGAATTTATTAAACAAGATTCAGAAAAACAGCAACTGATAAAAGAGAATCTGTTAAAATCAATGACATAAATTAATATTTTTTAAACAATCTGTAAACTAAAAGCATAGCGGGGGAGGGAGGGAAGGCAAAATAACGTAAGCGTGAAGCTTTTCACCCGTATTTCAGGATTAGGCTCTGACCATTTGGGACCTAAGGCTTTTTTCATTCCCTACCAACAACCGCAGGTAGCCTAACAAGTCCACCCTCGCTCTGGGTGGCCGGCATGGCTGGTGCATCTGAAACACTGACTGAGCGCTCGTGTTCTCTCGTTAAGACTGACAGCGCTCTGTATCTGTCATAAAGCAAGAGGGTCTTGTTTGAGCACCCCTTTGCTGAGTCTTCCTGTAATTGTCTATGGAGGCCAAAGTGGGGTATATAATACTTTCTGCAAAGTTTTATAAAAAAATATCTTGTCCATCTTACACCTGACCTTTCCAGACCAAGAAATCTGGTTGCAAGCAGAGTGACTGGATTATGTAATGATCTCTTATGTTATGATCTGATGCAATAAACCAATCGGTTGTAAAAGGATTAGGAGTAGGATACAACACCCTTAATCACATCCCAGCCTTAATCCTCCAGGAGTTTCCCTGGGCTGTGGCCTGCGCCACCATGTTTCTTACGCAAGATAAAAGGAGGAGAGAGGAGGGAGAACGGACCGTGTGGAGGAGGCCCTCCTACCACCAAGAAATAAGACTCCAAGGATATAGCATGTCCTTCGGGGAACCTCCTCGGATCTGGGGGAAGAGTGACAGAGTGACGCTAAGACACATGGAGATCCCCAAGGAATGCTGCACCTGGAGAGGCAGAAAGGAGACCCGGAAGTTCCCCCTAAACTGAGAGCCAGCAGAGAGGAAAATAAAACTTCCCCTTGAGCTAGCATCCTGAATGTAGACTTCCAGCCTCCTAGACTATGAGAAGATAACTATCTGTTTGCTAAACCATTTCGGTTCTGGCAGCACTAAGTAACTAATAAAGAGAGGATGACTTGGGGGCGGGGGGCAGAGATTGAATTATCGCTACTAGAACAGGAAGAAAGGCAGGGTTTCCTACTCCCCGTAAAGAGTCAGTCTCGGAAACCCACAAAGCAAGTTCTCCTTACCCTGTAGGGTCGCTATGAATCTGCATCAACTTGATGGCAGTGAGGGTTTGGCTTTTTTCCCAATGGGACACAAAGATTTTATGACAATGGAGGGGGAGCCACTTGAACATCTAGGGAGGGAACAGCTCAGACCTGGGAGGAAGACATAGGAGAGGAAGGTACATTAGAGGTCTCTATTTTTAAATGTCTACGGAGCCGTCCTCACCAAGGAAAATACCCTGGTGTGGCTCTCCCAAGAAAGCATGACATTTCACTACGGTTGGTCTGCCATCATCTTTTTTTTTTTTTTTTGGTGATAATGAAGTTTATTTATTTATTTTAATAGTTTTATTAGGGGCTCATACAACTCATCACAATCCATACATACATCAACTGTGTAAAGCATATTTGTACATTCATTGCCCTCATCATTCTCAAAACATTTGCTCTCCACTTAAGCCCCTGGCATCAGGTCCTCATTTTCCCCCTCCCTCCCCGCTCCCCACTCCCTCATGAGCCCTTGATAACACGGACAACAGAAAAGTGGGTGAAGGGAGACGTTGGTCTGCCATCATCTTCCAGACATCCCTCACCCTAGTTTAACCACTTTCCCCTCAACCGTACGAAGAATTCCTCGCTAAGAGACAGTATGGTAAAGCCCTGGCCCCAGCACCTGAGCTTCCGTTTGAAACTGCTGTCTTCCATGCCCTCATCCTCACACAGCCAGGGAATGCCTGGGACAACTGGACGCCCCTTGGCTGGCGGTGTGGACCAACAGAATAAGCTGGAATCACTGTCCGTAGCCAGCCTCTTCAAATGCAAGAACTAGAGTCGATTATGTGAACGGAACCAGGCACTCTAAGTTTACCAGCTGGCTCGTAAGCTAAGTTAGAGGCACTATCAACATATGCTCCAACATAATACAGACGGGGCCAACGTTATAAACAGCACTTTTTTTTTTTTTTTAACTCAGGGCACTGTGTGTATCCTTGGACTATATCTACTTTGTGACTGCCAGGCATTCACTGGCCTCCCTTTCCTAAACCTTTGCACCTTAGAGGGAGGGTGTCGTATGTTTCCTATGTGTGAGGAGACAGAGCCGTCTATCACAGCTCTCGGAGAACTCACCATGTGGAGAGCTCCCCTACATGAGGCTACCTTTGGCTGCTCAGAGGATCTTCAAAGAAGTCTAACTGATTCGTTGTTTCTGCACACTCTGGGGGGCAGTTTTCCCACTATGGGAGTCCAACTGATCACACAATCCAGTACAGAATGTGCTGTTGAATTCCGTGAGCGATGACACCTGTCGCTTTGGCTCTGAAAGTCCTGCAGCTCTGTGTCTACTCACTGGACAGGGTCACTATGGATCAGGATTGACCCAGGCTTCCAGTAAGCAAGTTCAAGCCTGTGCAGTTACAATACAGCGTGCTGTTGCTGGATTGGCATCTGGGGCTAAGTGTAGTAAGTCAACACAAAAATTTCAGGAGAAAGCTACCTGGTTTTCCATCACAGACTTATGAAATGGGTACCACTGGTTAAGCTTGAGACCATCTAACTACCACCCCGCTTTTCAAGCCAGAAACACCCCATCGTACAATTAGACAGCCAACGCTGCTGCGTTGACATCCAGAGTGCCTGCTGAATGCCCTGTTCTCTCTGCATCTCTGCTGCTCCACGCCTGTTAATATAAGGGGGCTTCCAAAAGTCCGTGGAAAAATTCCATTACTTTTTAATTGCATTTTCCCAAGACCTTCTGCAGTCCTCTCGTTATCTTTTTGTCTCGTTACTGGCATGGTCTCTTCCCTAATATCTTTGCCTCTCATCTTCCCCTCTCCAATTACGCCAACTCTGTAGCCATGGAGTTCTTTCTAAAACACGAAGTGACCGTGTAAGGATAAAGGAGCGCGGATTGTGATGGGGATCAGTTGTTGGGCTGCTAACCACGGCGTCCATTCAAACCTACCAGCCACTCCGAGGGAAAAAGATGAAGCTAACCACTCCCCAAGAGATTTACACTATCGGAAACCTTATGTGGGGTCGTTATGACTCAGAACTGACTTGATAGCAGTGGGTTTGGAACGCTTTTTGGATAAAATCTAATGGCCTTACTCTAGACAATGTACAAAGCTCTGCTTGTTCTACTCAGCCTGACTCACTTGGGCAGCAGTTTCATGCTTCTTCACTTCGATAAGCAAGCCGAATAGATATCATTGCTTTGGGTTCTATCTACATTCAAGGCTTTCTCAAAGCCTTAAGGGCTTAGCAAATGCTAGGCTCTCAGCTTCTACTGAAAATTCTTCTACCTCTTTTGTTAAGATCAACTTCATTTGTTATTTCTTCGAACGTGTCATACACTCTACACAGGCAGAAACCATTGCTAGCTTGAATTTCCCCGAGTATCCCTGATGCTAAGTGTCATGCCCAGTTCATAGCTAGTGCCCAGTAAACGGCTGCTGAGTGAATGAAGCAAAAAAAAGAGGGGCCAGAGTCCTGAAGACAGACAAGGAGAAAAACAATTGTGACTGAGATGTTTTTTTAAAAAATTTTACTCTATACAAATGAATGATTTCTTAAGAGACAGCATTAGCTTTATCCTAGGGCACCCAAAATCCTCACTGAAGTTAATAAATTGAGTCTCTTGCCAGGACTTGAACTTTTTAAAAAAACACAAACAGATAAAGCTTGTCTCACTGGTTTGCAAACAGTTCAATCCTAGTTCATCCAAACAAGCAATGTCACCTCCAGTTACAGCAAGCCCTGGGGGTAAATTCTCCAGTGACAGGCATCTCGAGTCTGTTTATCTATGTGGTCATGAACCAGCCCAGCAACTTCACAAAAATAAAAGAAGTGATAACCCAAAAGGGAAAATCGAGCCTCTGTGTGTTCAAGCTCCTAAGAAGAGAGAAAAGGGAGTCCACCAAACACTGTGAACGGGATCAGACAGGCTGCGGTGAAAACACGCCGGAGCAGAGAGTGAGCAGGAAGCAGGTAAATGTTAAACACTGACTGGTCTGACTGTGCACAGGTCAGCTCGCCACCCCATTCCCGAGCATCATGGAGGGGCAGCCCAGGACGTACCCTGGGGGAAAAGCCAGCCCTCCTTCAAGAAGCTCCCGTGCCCATCAGGAAGGCCCTGCGCTCCTCCCAGAGAGCTGCTCGGAGCTCTTGGATGAATGAAGAGGGCTGCTTGATGTCATTTCAATGGTTGGAGAAAGTGCTCTTAAAATGATTCTAGCACTCCCTACTCATGGAATACATTTTAGATAACAAGGAATTCTGCAAAGAAACAATCTAAAAATGCGCACAAACTCACTACCCTAAAATCGGCATCAGTTGGCTGATTTGGTATCAGCCCATGTATGCTTTGCTGTTCCTTGTATGTTGTTCTGTAACCTACTTCTCCCCGCCCCCACCCCGCCCTTTAATAAGGTGACCAGACGTCCCGCTTTTGGTGGGACAGTCCAGATTTTTAACAATTTGTCCCGCATCCCGCGGCGTTTTTAAAAAGTCCCGATTTTTGGAAAGAATGCACGACAAGCTAGGGTATACGGTTTTCGGCTGCTACTTTGCCAGGATATGAGTTTTACCAATGGTGTTTCTCTTTACCAATGTTCAAAATCTGGTCACCTTACCCTCTAACCTACTTTTAACACTTAATAATTGACAAGTTCATGGTTCCACCTCAAGAATTCTGATCTCATTGTATCACAGTAGCCTCTGTGGGGACACTCTATGCTTGTCCACTGGTTCCTCCTGCCATGACCCAGACACCGATCCAGACAGGCTTGCCCTGTCTGGCTTAGCCATGTGCAGAGGGCAGTGCTGCCCCCGCCCTGTGCATAGTGGCCCTTTGTCGGCACATTCCACGTCTAATCTCAGTAATACCGAGGGGCTCGTTCTGAGAGCATCTCAACTTGGACCATTCTGATAGAGGGTGGCTTTCTAGCAGCCTAGAATATCTTCCGTGGAATCATGCTTCCATTTCTCTTAAGCGACCTTGCCCCTAAGATCTGCCAAAGAAGGGAAAAGCTGGAGGCCAGAGAGCACGCTCCTGAGCCTAACACTGGCATCTTGGTGAAAACTCTCGAAATGGGAAGAGGTGTTTGGCAAACCGTGTGTCCTGAGCGAAAATGAGGCAATTCCTCCTCGCATCCTCAGTCACTTTCCATGGGCTCATCAACAGGGAGCAACAGAATAGCCCACAGAATCCACAAGAGGGAAAGCTGGCCACGCAGGGAAAAACACACAAGAGAGAGGAGCGACACAGTAAATGGCAGCTGCCCTGTTAAGAATAAATTAATTCACGAACGGGACTTGGTCGCTGGTCCCAGAGCAAACACTGTAAACCTGGTCATTAGAGGCAAACAACTGTTGGAGGCAAAAGCCTGGGGGCTTTCGGCTGAATTTCAATGGAAACCCATTAAAGGACTACACAAGGCCGCTCTGCTCCCCCAGCCTGGCATCTAAAACCACCACAACCCCCAGAAGAGAAATCAGCTAAGCACCTATGGACCTCTCCTCAACACAGTGATTGCTGAGGAGAAGAGCAAGTTCATCTTAAGGAAAACGATAGCCTTCAAATGGAGGCAAAGCCTGTAAAGACCACGTGTGCAAACATATTTCAAATAGATGATCAAATACAAACTAATACGTTGAAGCACCTAATGAAAAAACCTTGGGTTTGGAATCCCACCAAGAGGCCCCAGACGGATGCTGTTCCTGGAACCCTCCCCAGCCCTGGCCTGGCCCGACACCAGCATCTCTCCCTGGAGCACCAGGTAACAAAAGGAGAAGTGGTCGGCAAGAGCTGTCAGGGGTCCTAGCGTCAGCAACTCGCACTAGGCCATCCCTTGTAACCCTAGTGATGGCTCTGCTGGGACCTTGAGGACTCATTTTGAATACTTTATGTAGTTCTTTTGCTGCTGTTGTTCATTTCTGTCCGTCGAACATATTTTGTTTGATTAACCCTTTCAAAAAAGTCTAAGCTAAACCATACAAGCAGTTTCACTAAGGTTAATAATATTGACTTGCTAATTCTTATTATGCAAAGAAGGGGCGAGACGTTGTCTTACATACTTTGGACATGTTGTCAAGAGAGACTAGTCCCTGGGGAGGGACAGCGAAACGAGGAGGACCTACAATGAATGACACAGTGGCTGCAACAATGGGCGCCAACATGGGAACAGTGGTGAGGACGGTGCAGGAGCGGGGTGTTTTGTTGTTGTGCACAGGGTGGCTAGGAGTCTGAACGGGCTCGATGGCACCTAACAACGACAACAATAAGGAAGGGGTCCTAGGCTTCAGGAACATCTAGAAATCCAGCAAAGATTTACTACTTTTATCATTATGTTTCAAGAGTGGAGAAACCGAAGCCATGAGGAATTGGGACACTTTCTCAAGATCAAAACACAGGCTGGGGGTGGGTGGGGGGGTGGGTAAGTGAGTCCAGGACCAGGACCCAGCTTTCTTAGTTCCTAACCCACTGACTTTCGGGGTTTCTATTACACACATACTCCAACCCTCGCCATGCCAGACACAGTGTGACAAACAACACAAGACACACTGGTCCACACAGGCCAGTTTACAAAAGGGCTCAAGTCTCCATGGCTGGGGCGGACAGCAATCTCTCCCGCACAATCAGCCTGGTCAAGTCACGTTCTGATTCTGAACCTGAACTTCCACTTCCACTCACTGAGCCAGGCTTAGCCACCAACTTGACAGCAGTGGATGTGCAGGCAGGTTGCCAGCTAAATTAATCGCTAAAGCTCTACCCATTTGCCCTTACACCGCGTTTTCAGCAATCACCGGACCAGATATTCCACGTGGCCAAACAAATCCTCTGTCTCCCCTGTATTCAGTCTATGAACACACTAGACTACCACCCCCAAGACTCTTAATGCCACGTCAAACCGAACCAGAAGAAAGAGTATAGATTTGCTTGTATTGTGGCTCAATGCTTGAGTTCCCCCCACGTGTTTTTCTGAGTTTATGAGCTGGCAGTCCAAGACTTCCTTGCGAGAGAAAACAAGCAACAATAATAGCAGTCACCTCACAAATGTGACATTCCCATTGAACCCATAGCATTGTTCATAAATCGGTATAGCGCGATGTCTGGTGCATGCCCCCGCTTCCAACGAGAAGAAATAAAGTCAGACTCAGAGCCCACCATTGTGACCCCAGCTGCTGGCGGGGCAGGAAGAAGCTTCTCCATTCGGCGATGCCTTTCTCAGACAACAGGATTTAGCCTCCCCTCAACAACTGCCTGAAGTCCTCAACAACCGGGATGGGATCATTTTCAACAGACGGGCTGCATCTCCAGACACGGAGCGAACGCCAGCATTTGCAGAATTGTGAAAGGAACCTTTTGGGCAGCTTAGCCATTTGGTTTTGTGGAGAACAAGAAAACGAATCTGGAATCAGTAGAAGTCATTGTTGTCACTATTATTGAAAAGCTAACCTCTGGCTCCGGGGGTTGGCAGCAGGAAGCTGGTTAGTTTCTGTAGAAATGCAAATGAAGTTTATTAAATTAGACAGTGCAAGACTGGGGTCCTGTGTTCCGTATTCTCAGGATCGCTGGTCTTTGAAGTCCTGTGAAGTTAGTAAGTTACCTCTCTGCTTGGCCCCGGGAGCGGTCTGTACCCTGGGATCACAAGGGACAGACTTTCCACATGGCTGGGAATCATTCCCATCCGTGTTTCCCCTCCACAGCCAAGCCTGCATCCTTCAAAGGCAGAGGCTGTGTTTGCTACTTGAACTGTATCTCCTGCAGCACCTAGTAGAGGCGACAGACATACCAGGCACTTCCTAATTGCAAAAAATAAATGTCTCGATTCTTCCCTTCTTTTCACTTGTAGTCTATTATCTGCAATTAGCATGCTTATTGTATTTAAAACACTCGGGCAATACACAAATGCGTAGATTAAATGACTGAAGAAACCCCACCCACATACACTACTCTAGATGTTTCCTATGCACACATATTAAGAGTCTGATACTGTTTTGTTTTGTTTTTAATCAGAGTAACAAATCTAAGTGTGCTACACAACACTGTTCAGCATCTTGCTTTTAAAAAAAACTACTTTGGTGCTGCACTTGTTTCATTCGGGAAGTACAAAAAAAAAAAGGCCCAATTGCCCTGACCTTAATAAGAAACTTTAATATAGATATATACATACTCTCTCCTTTTTCTACCTCCACATAAATAGTTTGGCTGAATACAAAACACCAGGTAGAGCGTCATATTCCCTCAGAATTTTGAAGACAAGGTTCCACTAACTGCTACCATTTGAATCCTCCATACCTGGATAAGAACAATACTCTCAGATTTTAGAAATATTGTGATGAGATTGCTTTGTATGGATTATTTTTCATTCGTTGACAAGGACTCCTGTCCTTCTGTCCTAAGAAGTGCTCTTGTGCATTTCTTTAGCAACCTCCTGTCCTCTTCGCTCTCCTGTCTGCAGTTAGACATTGAGTCCCCTGAATTAATCTTCTACTCTGGCCTCTCTCTCTCTCCATCTTCTAAGAGTTATTTTACTCTTTCTTCTGTCTAATGTATTGAAATTTTTACTTGGAACTCTTAATTTTTATTTCTTAAAGTGCTTTCTTCTGTTCTTAATAGCACCCTCTTCTTATTTCTCGTAATCAATTTCATCCTTTCTTCTGAAACGCTCGCTCAGTGGTTTAAAAAAAGTTCTCCTCTTAGTTCTACACTCTATCTGCTTCTACGGAATTCCTTTTCTCCTGCGTTTTTTTCTAGACTTCTATTAAACCTACTAAATATTAGGTGGTAACTGTTTCATTAGATGGCTGTAGTCTCTCTGTTGCTAACACACACACACACACACACACACACACACACAATGCAAAGAATACTTCTGGCAGTTAAAAACAGAAATAAGTGAAGTGTCGTAATGTGTCAAACAAGGATTACAAAGCAGGCCCACCAGAAGAGTACACAAATGAAGACCACCCTGAATAAGCAACAAAGTAGAAAGTCATTTACACAAAGGATATGTTCTGGCGTATACTCGCCCACAGCAGCTTTCCACCACGTGAACTGAAAGACATAGATCATACACGCAAATGTTCTACTCAGCTGTTTCTCTTCTTTCCTATTTAGCTATGACTCTATAAAGAAATAGAGACACAATAGTTACTAAGGCGACAGGAAATCCTTCCAGCTGACCAGCTTTTACATACTGTTCCTTATGGTCAAAATGTTGACCACAATGTGGTAACTTGTTTTGACTTCATGACCCTACTACTAAGACTGTCAATTACAGTCACTGTGATTTGAGTGGAACAACAGAGATGCATTCATACTGGAGTGAGTCTGGAAAAATGTTTCCCCTCACTTTACAAAGATACTTCCCCGGCAATAGCTGAAGGACATAAATACCTCCGAGTAACGTCTTCAGAAAAAGGCATAAAACTTAGGTTAAGCCAAATACCCATCTAAATTATGTAATAACATTTAAAGCAAAATAATATCAAGGTTCAAGCAAAGGTAATAAGCCATACAATCAAGGCAGTTCAAATATTATTGTTCAGTTACATTAACATTGAACCTATTTCCAATGACCTTTTCCTGTTTTCTTTTTTCTTCAAATATATCATGGACATCATGGAAAAGGCTGTTACCCTATCATGGAATAAAATTTGAACTCAAATCCCACATATTGTTATATTTCAAATATTTTGTGGTGGGATAAGAATGTGGAAGAAAAGCAGAGGGTGGCATCAGCTGGACCAGAGGACTATTACTTATGGGCAATGTAATTTCGGGGGGGGGTTATTATCCAATCTTGCTCAATACGATTCTACTTTGTTTTCTATAAAACAGGAACAAATAATGCTTGCTTTGCAGTTACTATGAGAATTAAATTCACAAACGCAGCCCGTACCTTTTCTACAAATGACACACATTGGCCTTAGGCCTTGGCTCCTACCACCCAGCCCTCTTCCTTGCCCACTCCTGGTGAGGGGCGGGGAAAGGAACAGAGAGGAGACTTGTATAAGTTGTCACTAAGGCCATCACCACACTCAGACTCCCAGACACAAGAATACCAGAGAGCCAAAGTCACTTTCATTCCTGCGATATAAATAGCTTTTTCAAAGCTACACCAGGTAGAGACACTAAAAATCAGGTTGGTCTGGCATAACAAATGGGATGCTGTAGCCTGGATATTTTAACACCTGTACTTTGTGGGAACCATATACCAAACTCTATATTTGAGTTCAAAACCAAGAAGGAAATAGAAATGGAAGGGTCCATACCGATGGCAAAAACACAGCTAGGGGTATGAAATAGGATAGTATACAGTGCTGGTAATGGTGCTCTAGCATTCTGCAAATACAAAAATACCCAAACTGCACACAACTGTACACCGCAGGTTTCCAAACTTATTTGGCCTACCAACCTCTTTTCAGAAAAAAATTTACTGAGCACCCATGTGGCAATTAAAAATTTCTGTACGACAACCCATAATCCAGGATAAAGTGCAGCTGCTTTTGCAAAAGAGCCCTGGGTGGTATAGTATGTTACATGTTGGGCATAAGGTCAGCAGTTTGAAACCACCAGCCTCTCAGCAGGAGGAAAAATGGGGCTTTCTATTCCCATAGAGTTACAGCCTCATAAATTCACAAGGGCAGTTCTACCTTTGTTTGTTTGTTTGTTTTTGCAGCAGTTTCCCCCACCCCCCTCACCCCATGGTTTCAGAGCCCCCACCCCAGGGGGCATTGTCCCCCACTTTGGGAACTACTACTGCAGATGTGTGTTTACCAGAGCAGACAGCCTCAACTTCCTGCTTCCTGCGGAGCAGCTGGTGTATTTGAACTGCTGGTCTTGTAGTTCGCTTGACCCACTGTGCCACATCACGGAGGAATAGTATTTGTTTTTTGGTGCCCATTTGAGTCAAAAAATCAGGCATTTCGACAAACGAATATATATACAAATAGGTACAGGTGCTTCCATAATCTGGATACTCTGTCCCTGGAAAAAAGAAACTGTCTTCCTCATAATAATTTGTGATTACATAAAACTACTTAGCTGTTGGGTCTACACAGATAATTTTAAGTCATTCTGGAAGTTTCCCAAAGCTTTCCAAATTTGTCAGAATACAAAGAGCTCACAAATATGATTGGTATAAACATTAATAAATAAAAACAATTAAAGGAAGGGTTATTAATAGTTTATGTATGTAAATTTTGGCCTGCCACCAATTTCCATTAGATGAATATTTCAAAGGTCAGAGGATTTCATGACTACACATCAAAAATGTTGTTTATAAAGCCATTTATGGGGAACTGCCCACAAATATTTTCTAACACATTTTTTCCTTTTGTCCAGTTCAAACTGTTATTGATTTATTTTTCTTCCTTTTAAGTCCAAATTTCTTTTTATTTACTTCCACTTCCTTTCTTTTCCCTTCAACAAGCGGTAGTCCATTATAAACTCTATTCTATTCTTTATATAGCACCAACTTACTTTAATCTGCAAGTACACCAAGGGGCAAAAAGAGGGAAAATGAATAGGTGGTAAGAGGTAAATACCTCCACATAGACACAAAGTCTCAGCTCTCCTATACAAACACCCCCGGCCCGGCCTGCCCCCCACCACCATTCGACAAAAAGAGTAGGCAAGGCTTATTTACAGAAAGGACAAAACATAGTACGATAAAAGATGAAAATATCGCCAAAGAAGTCTCTTGGTCTCCACTGGCCCAATGTAAATAGGCTTACTCAAACTCATGGATTGGAAATAGATGATGATCCCAAATCGGGATGAGCCAAAAAGCCATCACTAAAATATTGTTTTATTCTAAGGATGGGTTGTATCAGACACGTTGCCTAAATACACGTGCTGCACAGGGAGCCCAGGACTCATTTTCTTGCCGTTTTTGAAATGTGAGCAAAACTGAAGAAAGAGTGGAGCAGGAGAATCACGTGCCTGGAGTCCATATACATGAAAGGGAGTTTCAGTTCTTCTACTGATCAGTTACATGACTGAGGCCACCTTGGGTCTCAGTTTCCGCATTTACTGAATGGGACTAGCTATATCCAGGCTAACTATCTCACAGAGGAACTCTGGTGGCATTAGTGCGGCATGCATTGGGCTACTAACCACAAGGTCAGTGGTCTGAACCCACTGGGTGTTCCTCAGGAGAAAGATGAGGTAGTCTACTTCTGTAAAGATACAAAGCCTCTGATTCTCACTCCTATCTCGATTTTATTTACCTGTATATACTCGAGTATAAGCTGACCCAAATATCAGCCAAGGCACCTACTTTTACCACAAAAACTGCATTAAAAATGTGCTGAAAAACTTGGCTTATTCACACGTATATATGGTACTTCTTTCATTATCCTAATCCAGATTTTCACCCTAACCTAGATCTCTGGTTTACAAATATCAGATTACATGCTTGTATATGTTCATAATGAGGAAAATGAGAAAAATGTGTTTAAATTTTGCAAAAAGCTAAATGTATTGGACTTAATTTTCTAACACTTACTTTGAGATTGGTGTGTGTGTGTTTAAATGATCTTGATTTTGTGAAATGATTCTGGCAGTTGATAGTTGGCTGTGACATGGGGGCGGGGAGCATGAAATTTTTATTTTCTCCTTCTGGTTCATGAAATAAAAAAATGGGGTACCACTAGGTGACATCACTCTGACAACCTCAGGTCACCTAGTCCTCGGCTTTGATTTCCGAACCAGCGCCGGGGCATTCAGCACTCAGCAGCCAAAAGGAGCATTTACCCAAATGAATCTAACCCATCACACCTGTGCACAAGGCACTCTCCTTGCCCTCATGTCCTGGAGTTAGTTGCCTGAACAAGGATACCCCACCCTCCCCAACTCCAGCTCACCTCAGGCCGCCCTCTCACATACACATGGGGGGGGGGGAATAGAATTGGGAGATGATGGGATTTTTCTCACTTTTTTTTTTTCTCACTTTTCCAAGCCTCTTTGTGTGTGTGTGTGTGTGTGTGTGTGTGCGCGCGCGCACAAACACACACACACACACACACACACACACACACACAACCATGGCTCACCTCCACCTCCACTCCGCTTTCCCAGCCAAAGTTGTACCTCCTTCCTCTCAACCTGCATAATTCCATGGAGTTTGCCTGGATTCCCTGTGTCCAGACTGCATGCACCTGCATGCTTCCAGCAGCCCTACCACTTCCCTGGCTGTAGAGCATCATTCAGACATGGGCTAAGTATTGACGAAGCACCACCGGCTATGCCAGACCTGACCCTAGGTGCTAGACACAGGCTGATGAGACAAAGACCCACCTCCAGGAAACGGACGTTTCAGTGAGAGGAGTCAAACTGTGCAACGAAATAATCAATAGAATTTTAAAAAAGTAAAATATCTAGTGGTCACTCTCATCATTATAATCCATGGACCTAACACAATGCCTATTCTATGGGTGCTCGGAAAATATCTGTTGGCTGTGTAAACAAAGGAGTGCCCCAAAGCATGATACAAATGTAAAGGTCTGATGACCATGTGCCTTGGCCCAGCCTGGCCAACTTTAATCTCTTCTCAGTCTGGCGGGGCCAAGCTTTCAGAAGCCCAGAGCAGGCTGTGCCAGTCATGCCAGGGCATTCACTACTCTAAGACGCAGTTTTAGAACTGGCAACAGTAGTGATTTTACCAGCAATTTTCAGATCAAATGCGCTAAGCACCAAAGTCGCAAAAGTCCCAACTTGGCACCGTATGAGCCTTCCTCAAACTCCAATACAAACTCAGAAGAAAGCAATTCCTTATAAGGTGCGGCAAGCAGGATGCTCGCTTCATGCTATACGGAAAGGTTACTGCTGGAAAAGTCAGTGACCGCCTTGAATAAGGGCCCTGTCAGATCACTGTCAAGGCTTAATCCCACCTGAGTTATCACCTGCTGAAGCGAATTAAAGTCAAGAAAGTAAACTTTTTAAACTTTTAATGAATATTCATTTGCCTTTGGTCCAAGTAACGTCTTAGCAGTAAGCTCTCCTTTAATTAAAAATAAAAATTACCCCAAAAGCTGAAATGAGATCTGAAGAACACTGGCTCACCATGGTCAGCCGGCAACTCAAGAAGGCACTGGCAGGACCCAGGCGAGACTGCTCCAGGGTGTGGCTGTAGCTCCATTCCGTTCATGCAAAGGCCTGGAAAATGCACTTTCTGGGCAGACCTGGGGCAACAGCTCCACTCCCCAAGCTGACGAGAAGAAGAAGGGGGGAAAAAACCTGGTACAAAGGTACCCAGTGGTTCTGAAAACAGCTCACTGTCTTAAACTACAAAGCCATCAAGCCTCACACAGGTACCGATTAACCAATCAATTGACAAACTTGCACCAGGCATTTGGTGATGTGCTCTGGAAGGCAGTAGCACATTTAAGATACAGCTCTAAGTCTCAATTCAAGTTTAAAAGCTGAGGTTGAAATTAATTATGAAAAATAGGATGGAGGAGATTATGACCATATTCCAAACAGCGGGATGGCTTGGGAGGTTAGTTTCACAAGGAGTGTGACTAGCCAAGATGCTGACCAATCTGGAAAAGCAGTTGGGGGGGGGGTAGTGATTCTAAAGAATTCTAGGTGAAGTTTGACCTTGAAGAGAAGAAGGGCAGAAGGCTGAGTGCGGGGAAGTGTGGGGAGGAGAAAGGACGTCACAGGACGGGTGACGGAGAGGGCTGGACCCAAACGCCCCCCTCGGAGAGCAGGCTGGACTCACTGAGGGCAGAGCGGGGAGGCCGGGGAGGCCAAAGCCGTGAATCTTCCCTGTGTGCCTCAACTACTGGAAAGCTGCATGAAACGAGTTAACACTGAGAACTGTGCTGGGATCTGTCCTAAATATAGTCACATGCATCCACACTGCCCATACCAGAGCATTATGGGGAGAGTTTCGCTTTTTAACAGAGGGCCCCAAGTTTTAAACAATGGTATCTCTTCATAAATCTTTCGCTAAAATCCTACCGCTGTGGCTACGTTTGAGTCATTCACGCTTGAGTAAGAGCAGTTGCCAGTGGAAAAATGTTTCTGAAAGGCAAACGGAGCCCTGCCGGCACGCCTGCCTTGACCCCACGCCTCCTGAGCCCTCCAACCCGACTGGGTCTGTCTGACTTTCTGGGTTACAGCTTTCCCTAAGCACCTGGCAGGAAGAGTGTTAGTCATCAGGACAGACGGTGAGGGTTAATAGGGTCTTTGCTGAGAAAATGTCATTATAGGCTTAATCCCGAGACGAATGCAAAATGAAAATATTGGAGCTCCTTCTTGTCTCTGTGCTAACTGCCCAACAACAGTTCTACGACTGAGCTTTCAAAATGGTCCCGATGGGCATCTTCTGCAGAGGTGGTTTCTCCCGGGATCTGTGGTGTAGTTCTAATCGCCTCTCTGCCCTGCACACTCTACTTCCAGCGAGGTTCTGCGAGCAAAGGCCTGGAGGTGCTAAATGGGATCCCTTTTGAGGCGTCTGCTTCCACACAGGCAACAGGTCTGCACTAGCTTGCCCCAGCTCCAGGTGACCCTAGAGCTTTACCACCTTTGACCCTGAAAGCTGTGTCGAGGGAACACTGAGATCACTGTAAGCCACGCTTTAATCTACCTCAAAGTTTACTAAATAATTTACTCCAGCAAGTGATTATCTGCGGAAGGCTGCCGAACCAAGGGTACTTTGGGCTGCATTTTATACTTTGTTGATTATCCAATTGGGGCAAGTTTCCTAGAAGTATAAACAGGGACCCATACATAGCAGTAATACTAGGTTGGGAAAGTTTTGTAAGCAGCAAAGCAGAGAAAACTCAGGTTAGCAAAAGATTTGCCAAAGGTCAGGCCTCCTTTCTTACTTAGCAAATCTAAGACACATGCCAGTGTCACACGAGACAGCTTCCGATCGAAAAATGTTCATAAAATCCACATGAAAAACAGAAAAAGAATTCCCCCAAAGCAGTAGAATGAACGAATCCGAGGACCTAGAGAGTTGTCAAGTCGTCCCTCCAACCGCATTTATACAGCGGGGGGTGGGTGGGTGGGGGGGGGGGGAATCTTCCCCTTCTAAAAAGGCAAGAGAAGCTACGAAAATAGAAGTTAATCATCTCTCCAGACTGCCCAGCTACGTGAAAAGCCGTCCAGAAACGCGGTTTCTGCACATATAACTGCACACGTAACACGCGGACGTGCCGAGGCTGCCACTACTGGGCAGGGGAAGAAACCCACTCAGAATAGATCGTTCTGGAAGTAAGACCAGAGGAACGTTGTTTCTCCTCATGCCCGCCATTCTTCCACTCCCCGAACACCTATGTTCCTCAAGACCCTGCACCAGGCATTTCGGGGGACACAGAGTTGAATTTGGCAGCTCCCCCTCGGAATTGGGGGGTGGTGGTGTGGACTTTGAATTAAAATCAGACCGCAAACAAC
Organism: Echinops telfairi; assembly: GCF_000313985.2. Lineage (NCBI taxonomy): Eukaryota > Metazoa > Chordata > Mammalia > Afrosoricida > Tenrecidae > Echinops > Echinops telfairi. Next base: position 14,383,519 of record NW_022111379.1, read on the forward strand.
CCAAAGCCACACTTTTCCCCAACCTGTCTTAACCCTTAAGAGGCATTTCCACGTCGTCAACGTGCGAAAGGGAAGCCTTCGCGCAGGGAGAGGTTTGGATGCAGACCCATGGCGCACATTTCAAGGGAAGGAGGTCCCAGGCAGCCACAGCCCAGCCCGCTAGCCAGCCGCAGCAGTGACAAGGTTGCGGGGATCCTCACCCCCTCTGTTCATCGGAGGCTGCGGAGGCTGAGGGTGGAGAGGAAAGCTCTTATTCTCGGGGTGACTGCCACAACATCTGTTCCCTTCGCATAACAGCAACTAAGTTGGTTAAGAAAATCTTCTCTGCCAGCACCCCCCCCCCTGCCCCCTTTTTTAAAGCTGTTGGTGCATAATTACATGATTTCTCTTGAGCCTTGCTTTCCTTAGGACGTGTTTATTCTGCACATCTGCTCTCCCCATAGCTGATTACACAAAGGTATCATAAATAGCAAACCAACAGGTATAAAGAGACCAGCCCTCAAAACAGATCAAAGCAAACAGCCCGTGGAGTCCTTTGGAAATCTTGGCTGGCAGCTCTTGTAAATAAATGTGCTTCTAAAGCAGAAAGCATTCAACTACCGTATTTATATAGGGCGTGATTGACAGGTCAGTTATTAACTTCATAAAAACACAGGCAATGTTAACTAGCAAGAATGTTTGTTCTAGCCGTTCTATCTGAAGGAAAATGAAATCCAAGATAGAACGGCTTGCCCTCTGTTTCTTTTAAGTATTTATTTTAGAACCGTGCAGCATAAAAGAATGTTTTTTCAAGTCAGTGAACTTAAGCTATTTTGCTTAGTGTTCTGGAATTTAAGTATGTTGTTATAATTCTTTAGAAAACAAATGTTACATTTACTAAAAGGCAAAATCCATGGGTGCACAGTGATCTTTTCAACCCCTCAAAAATGTGTATTCTTTCAAATGATTAAAATTAAAGAGTTTTGACATTCATTAAACCCTCTCGGAGTAGGTGTGTCCAGGTGGGGGAATCAAAGAGGAGGAAGGCTGCTTCCTTCTCCTGCTCTGGAGGAAGGCGTGCGCTCTCGGAGTTGTAGGAGGCCATGACTCGAAAATTTACCCCCCAGAGACCGAAATTCACCCATCGATAGTTTGTGGATATTGTTTTGAGCTTTTCCTTTTTACTAGCAGTCCCATCATAATCAATCGCTGTTTCAAAATTACCAAGCAGTATATTTTGTTTTTCAAAGTATCTCTAAAACTGATGCTCAGGTATACAGTACTCAGGCATATGTGACCAGGAAGTCCTGGGGAAGACTAGAATTCAATTTTACTAGAAGACTGTCATCCTTGAAGCCTGATACAGCCTGATACAGCCCCTGCCTTCACCGCTGGCCCCATGCAATCATTAATGCTGTCCCCTAGGTTTCTCCAGAAAAGCAACTTCTGCCAGAGTATCTATCTAGTACTACCATCTACCTAGCAGAGAAATCCCCAAACCTTCCATTCACTCAATCCATACACTCACTCAATCAGAAAATGGTTATTTTTTTAAAGTAACAAGGAAGGAAAAGTTAGGCAGAGGGAGGGGAATATGTTTTGCTTTTTTGAATCAATCAGCCAATACTTTTAAGGTTGAAATTATATAAAGTTGGCATTTCCCAGCCAACTTTATAAATGCTGATGAAGTGGACTGTGTTTACCGCGTGTTTGTTTATATGTGTTTAATAGCCTCAGGCCTCAGAGTTTTTCCATGTAAACATAAGCTTTGTTAAATGTCTCTTGAATAAAAAAGGCTGCTTGCTATCGCAATGTTTCACTCTTAGCAAAGCCTGTCATCAAATGAGCTGAGTATCAAACACAAGAAGGAACCAAAAATCCCCAGGAAAAAACCCATCCGTGCTCACCAGTCCCCCTCATGTACGACAATTCAACTTCCACCAGCATCCCTATAAACAGCCGTCTTTTGGAACAGAAAATTCTTATGAAATAAATATTCAGCCTTAGAACATGTCTTGGCCTCCTCGGCTCCCTCCCCTCCCTTCCTCCTCCCTCCCTTAGGATGGTATTTTCAAACTAGAATGTTTGTTTTGACAGACTTCTGCTTGCTTAATTCTCTGGCAAATGATTTTTTGTGCACCCCTAGCCAGTAATGAACATTTTGCCAGAAATATGCAACTCCTGGCAGGACAAGAATAGGGGAGCAAAGCCTGCTGGCAGCAACTTCCTGAAGTGAAGATAAGAGCAGGCACACTGAATGAACAGAAGCCTTCCCTTAGCAAATTGTAATTTCCTCTTGTCTCCCCCAAGTCTCACTAGCATAAGGAAAACCTTCGTTTGGCACTTTCACGATATAAAGCCACTTTACTATATAAACCCATGAAAATCTAGTCTTCTAAATCTTGGTTTCTAATTAAAGAACTACTAAAAAGAATGAAAAGTGCAGGTTAGCTAATCCTGCCCAGAGAGAAAATCTCCAAAACAATTTCTTAATCATAGTTTATCGGGAAAATTAAAATCCATTGAACTTGTTTAATCCAGTGGCATACTTCTGGTTCATTATTTCTCCAGTTACACTGAAGGGTGGAATACTCAAACAGTGAGCCGTGCAGGACGCCACACTGAGCTCACAAGGGCTGGGTGGAGTGCACCACAGCTCTCTGCCGAGAACGGAGGGCCTGGGTGAAGTGGCTCCTTCTACAACTACCCAGATTCTTGGGAGAATGAGCAGCCTACAAAGCAGACTTGCTGCATGGGTAGATTTCAGTGCTCACCAAAACAAAACACTCACAGTTCTTGAGCATAGGGAAGAGACGACGCGTATCTCAAAGCATACCATTGTTGAAACGTTTGGTCCCTGTTAAGAGATTTTATTCTTCTACATATGCCTTACACAGCCCTCTCCACTTAAGTTGCCTAGCCTCTGCTTTCCATGTGACCTCGCTCATTCTCCTGGCATAAGACACCATCTATATGCTCGTGGTAAGGAGTCATGGTGGCGTAGTGGGTAAGCTGTTGGGGTGCTAACTACAAGCTTGGCAGTTCAAACCCACCAGTCCCTTCTTGGGAGAAAGACGAGGCTAACTGCTCCTATAAAACATTTCTAGTCTTGGAAAACCCATGTCTACGAATCCCTAAGGGTCAGAATTGACGCCACAGTAGTACGGTATACACTCATGACCCCTTCAACCAGACTATACCTTGCCCTCAAACTCCAGGCCACGCAGGAATGGTACCAGGTGCCCTGGAACAAAACCAGACCAGCACCAAACCCCAAACCTGCCATCCCCCCACTCCCCTTTCTTCTCCTATAGTCCTGTGAAATCTACCGTCTTAATATTGCTAATCAATAGCCTCCTCTCTATCCTCCCTGCCTGCTGCACTTCTGCCCTGAACTCACACTCCTCACCTCTCCCCACCCAGGCCAGCCTGCGTTTCCCCCAGTGTGCTCTTTAAAACGTAGTGCTAGCACGATGGACGTGGTTAAAGACACTGAACAGTGCCTGTGAAGATGGTCGGAAACGCATTCCAACGTTTATTTATTTGTAAGTTATCTCGTCCCAGACTCACACAAAAAGTTCTCCACCAGCTACTTCATTTAAGAAGTAGTCTATGATCCCCAATATTTTAAATTGTGAGAGTAAGAATACAGAAGACCACACCAAAGTCTTCACGAAACCCTGGCTTGAAGAAATGTGGTCGTGCCAACCTTCCCATGTCACCACCCACTCTCCCTTCCTCCTACTGCTTTTCTTCTCCTCATCCTCCGCTCCCGCCCGGACTCTTACGGAAAGCCTTCCCCGTCGTGCACCCACACCCCCACTCCAGACTTGAGCACTTCCTGTGTGCCTCAACAACAGATCGGCACCCCACGGCAGGCAGCGTGGAGCATGGGCGAGCCCAGAGTCCAGACTCTGCCTGGCACCTAGAAGTGGGTCAATAAACTCTCTGGAGTAAATCAGTAGAAACAATAGCTAGATGTATTGTAACTGCCAGGCAGTCCCCTAATCTCACCAGTGTTTGCCTCAGTCGATTCATGAGGCAACTCGGGCAGAAAGAATGAATACGTTCATTATGCTTCCCGTTCAATCCTATTTTATCTCCAGACAAACGTGTGTAATTTTACTCTTCTCAGGAGCAAGAACGTGATTAAACCAATGGAGCGATGTGAGGCAGAACTCTGTAACTTTTAGAGACATTATCTATCACAGAACAACAAAGAGCTTCCGCGTAGTAGAGAAACCACTGGGTTAGTGACAGTCACAGTCCTATCTGAATTTGGCTCCAGCTCTTTGTGGCCTAGAGAAAACTGGATCACGAAATTCCAAGTGTGCCATTTAGTGCTAATACTTATCTCACTGGGCATTCCTACCAGGGTTACAAGCTCACTGCCAGAGTCAATGTCGGCTTACAGTGACCCTATAGGACAGGGTAGAACTGCCACCCTGTGCATTCCCGAGACTGTAACTCTTTACCGGAGTAGAAGCCTCACTTCTCTCCCTCGGGACAGGTGGTCGTTTTGAACTGCTGACCTTGTGGGTGACTAGTCCGATGCAGAACCCGTTACTCTACCTACTCGAAGGCACCTAACAACAACAGCCAGGAGGACAGGCCAATGTGCGAAAGCCTGTAAGTCAGCGGTTCTCAACCCCTTTGGGGGTCGAATGACCCTTTCACAGGGGTCGCCTAAGACCATCGGGAAACACATATGTCCGATGGTCTGAGGAACCCAGACACCGCTCCTCTGTACATCTCCAGGCAGGTCTGCTCACATGCAGATAAGCCCACCTCTGAGTACCCGGTGTGAAGAGTAAGACCCATGCTACAAGACAAAATTTCATTGATTTGTCACTAGAAATAAATATTTCGCAATATAGAATTAATGTTGTTTTTGTGGTTCATCACTATGCTTTAATTATGTTCAATATCAGATATTGAACATATCAGATATTTACATGACGATGCATCACAGTAGCAAAATGACAGTGATGAAGTAGCAATGAAAATAATGTTATGGTTGGGGGTCACCACAACATGAAGAACTGTATGAAAGGGTCGCAGCATTAGGAAGGTTGAGAACCACTGCTGTAAGTTATGAAATTGGCTGTCCTGACACTATGATGTATTCATGATATTCGTGCCTAATGTTTGCCCTTTTGCCTCTCTCTATATTTGCAACTATTTATGCTTATAACTGATGACTGCAAATGTCCATTCTTATTTCTCTTGTGAATAAACTAGTACAAATAACTGGAGAAGCTTTCAAATCTACACAGAGATTCCTGTTGAAAGTTCAGAAACTTTCTATTACATTGAACTGGTCAAGCTACCTCTGTTTTGGGACTCACAGTATTAAATAGGCAAAAGGGGAAAAAAAAATCAATGAGTATTTATTAGTAATTTTTAAAAAATTGAGAATACCCTTTTTAAAATTCCACCAAAACCGGGATCAGCACAACTGATGAGCTGAGTCCACGGCAGAAGCGGTCTTTGCTCTGTCTCGATTGGAATCTTTTATAATAGAGCTGGTGCTCTCAGGCCTACAAAGTATGAGCAGCTCACTAGACACATCTCAGTAAGCCTCCCCGTCAAACAGACTGGAAGAAATGAAAAGACCGCTGAGCTAAGCCAGACCAGGCTGATATTTTGGTTTATTGGTTAACTGCTATGCTTGGAAAGGCATAAGCTTAATTACGAGGCTTGAGGTGTATGTCAAAAATGCCTGACTTAAGTAAAAATTCAGATCATAGCATCTGTCACCAGTTAAAATACATGGGGATCTGCACCCAGGCCATTTTTTGGTTGTTTTTATTTAAAATAAGTGAAAATAATCACGTCACATGGTGACTAAATATGAATCATTGTTTCGGTTTTCTGAGAAGGCTTGGAAATCCCAGGTGCAAATTAGGGAGTAACACCGCTGTTAATCCAAGTCATATGAAAGTTTAAAAGGGAGAAAACCTGCTTTTCCTTTATAGCTTCCTGTGCCATTAGCCAGAGGGTTCTTACGGATTCTAATGAATTACAGCACTTTGAAGCACTATATGGAAAAGTGAGATCCAGTGAGGTTATTCGGATATTTTTACCACTTTCTACTGAATAACTAACTCCATTTGGCTGAACAGGCAACAAATCTAAATATTTCTTCAGGGCGCTAGAAAAGTGCAATTGGTCCAGTAAAGGCTTTAGTGAAATACTGAACGTGAGTGCCTCCTCACTGCCCGGTCCTCATTTTCATGGTCCCTAAGCCGTTCAGCTACGTGCAACCACTCAGTCTATACACACGCTGACTAAGTCCTTCCCGAAGGACCCAGACTTTATTTTGAGAGCAAGAGCGAGCTGACAGAAACAGCCAAGAAAGGCTGGAGCTGGTTTAACAGGGAGGGGAGAACCACCAGTGTGGTGGCGACGAGTGCGCTCACTCAATTAACTGAATTAGCGCGAAATGAGAGCTTTCTACGTGTCAATCCTTGCTGCATCCGGCTCATTGGTAAGCATTATGACATTTACTCTTCACGACCATTCTGGAAGTGGGTACTGCTTTTCCTTCCCATGTAATGATGTTGAGGACAGGAAGCTGAGGCTCAGAGGGCAAAAAGCCAGAAGTGATAGCGAGGTTCAGGTGTTGTTTAATTCCATTTGCATCTTCTAAGCGCCTGCCATAACTACAGCATTCCCTGGCCTCACCTGTAGGGCAGAGCCTGTGTATAGGTACAAAGAAGCATCGTTCACACAGACCTGCTCTTAAGTCCAGAAGGCTTCTTAAAGCAAACAAAGAGACCAGGACAGAATGCAGCGGGATAGGAAAAATCAGCACATGAAGGTCAATGGAAGAGGAGGGCAGGCATTCTGGGAGTAAGAAAAATAACGAAAACAAAACCCAAAACAAGCATGGACAAAGTACCAAAAAGGATCGGCATTAAAATATTCAAGAGAACAGGACGGAGATGAGCTTGATTACAATGTGTATGTGTCTGTTGTGCTGGGAGGAGGTTGTCGGTAGGTATTAAATAAGTATGTGTGGGTTGGGATAAACAAAGCCTGGAGGAGTAATGGTTAAAGCATTCAGCTGTGAATCAAAAAGTCGGTGGTTCGTACCCACCAGCTGCTCCAGAGAAAGCTGCGGCAGTCTGCTTCTGCAAAAATGTGCAGCCTTGGGAACTCTATGGGGCAGCCGTCCTCTGTCCTACGCAGTTGCCATGAGCAGGAACAACTCGCAGGATGCGGTCAGGGTTAGTCTGAGTAAGAGAAGCTTTTCAGGGCAGGGCCAAATTGCATAGGACCTTCACAGTTAAGCTGAAGAAAATAACACAATTAACCAATAAGTAATATGGACAACTGTTCAATCTCACTAGCAATAAAAGAAACGCGAATTGAAACTACAGGGTAATTTCCTGCCCTATCCCTCTAAACGTGCATAAAAAGATAAGAATACAAAGTATCATGGAGATTATACATGCTGATAAATTTTTTAATTGCTATCATCTTATTCAAAGTAGCTTGGCTACCAGTTTCATGGAAGGTTTATATCCTTTAACCTAATATTTCCATTTCTAATCATTTATCCCAAAGAAAGCATTCAAAGTATATGAACAAAGCCAAGATGCATAAGGAGGATACACAGAGCACACTTTATAATAGGAGAACTTAATATTCAATTACAGGTGATTGGTTAAAACGGAAAGAAAAGAGCTTAAACAAAATGGGGGTGGGGCAGCGAGCAAGAGGAATGACCAATGAGCATGCAAGCTGAAGAGAACGTGTGGAAAGTCCTAAGCAGGAAAGAGATCAGGGAAACACCGTCTGTTCAAGGTCACCATCAAGATTTCTGAGATCTAAATAAATGCCCAAATAAAATCTGAAGACCATTTATATTTTATCACATAGAAATTGACACCTAAGGGAACTTACAAATTAAAGCTACGCCCCACACCGTTATCACAGGGAAACTTGTAAGCGCTGCACTAGATAGGAGTGTCTTGTTTTTCGGGGCCTTGAAAGCTTTCGGCACTGACAGGGGCAGTCTTGCCACTGACATATCACTCAGCGCAATGGAAAATGATTTGAGTTTTCCTTCGCTGGGGAGCTTTCTACCTTACACAGGTTCCAGCTTTCGCAGATTTTACTGTATTAATTTTTAGATGGAAGAATGAAACAATATGGGTAGGGACAGAATGAGGACACAATCCCAAAAATGTAACCGATGCCAGTGAACTGTACATACGGCAACTGCTGAATGGGTGTGTGTTTGGCTGTGCATATTTTCACCACAAAGAATTTAAATATTTTTTCTAATGGAGGAAAAAACTAAATCTTCAATAGTAAGAATTATTAACCTATGGGTTCTCTATTATAAGAAATGTTACTTAAACGTTCACAAAAATACAAAATACATGAGTATATAACTGCTTGCTACAAGTAAAAAGGAGGCTACAGAAAATATTACAAATATTTTGCAAAAGGTAAACACAGGTTTTTTTCCCATAACAGCAGAAAAATACACCAAAATATTGAGTTTGGGTGAAAAGAACAAGATTTTTTTCTAACATTTTCCATATTCCTCATTTTTCTGAATAAGCACATATTGATTTCAACAACAGAGTAGAGGTCTGAAGGCCAATGATGGCATCCCCCCATAATTCTCACCCCCCTGGCTCTGAAAGACCATGCAATCACAACCCGCTCCAGCTACCCTACGAGATCAGCAATCAGCTGATGGTAAACAGGAGAAAGTCCAGATGGAGAATATTCACTTTGAATGGGCAGACACCTCACCCATGGACAGCAGTGCCAAAAAGAACCCAAGAACAGGTATTTGGGGGCCTCTGGGAAAATTTGGTGATTACAGGAAAAATGGCTATCAGTGTTTTCTTCCATTTACCACTGCCACTGGGTCTCTAAAGATTACGCTGAAGATAATCCAAAAACAGTTGCAGCAGAATCAACAGGGAACTGCCAGGAATTCAAGCAGGACTCACAAGGAAGACTAAATGAGGGCTATCATTGCTGACGCCAGATGGATGGGGCTGAAAGCAGAGAATACCAGTGTTGAATTACCTAATAAGCAAGAGTTACTAGTGCTTACTTACTACTCTGTTGTGAACAGATATACGTCTGTCACAACATGTGGAGCTGTTCGCTACAGAGTAGTAAGTAAGCACAAATTTGTGATCACCTTGCTTATTGAGTAAACTGCCGCTATAAATTATGGACAGCATTGTGAGAATGTAAATTCCAGAACACTTAATTATGCGCCTGCACCAACTGCCCCGAACAAGGAGCAGTTGTTCAAATAGACCAACTGAACACTTCATGATTTACAATCAGGAAAGGTGTGCACCAGGGATGTATCCTTTCACAGATTCATTCAACCTGTACACTGAGCAATAGTCCAAGAAGCTGGACTACGGGGAGGAGAAGGCAGCATCAGGACTGGAGGCAGGCACATGACCAACTTGTAAGACGCAGGGGCACTCACTCCCTGGCTTGCTGAAAGTGAGGAGGACTTGACGCACTTACTGCTGAAGATCAAGGGCTGCAGCCTTCAGTGTGGATTACAGCTCAACAGAAAGCAAACAAAACTCCTCACAATGGGGCCAGGAAACAACATCAATATCAATGGCGAGAAGATTGACGTTGTTAAAGAATTGATTTTACTTAGGTCCACAAACAGCACCCATGGAAGAAGCAGCAGTCAAGAAATAAAATGACAGATTGCACTAGGCAAATCTTCTGGAGAAGGCCTCTCTAAAGTGTCACAGTAAGATGTCACCCGGAGAACGAAGGTGCACCTGACCCAAGCCCTGCTGTGTCAATCCCCTCGTACACATGTGAACATGTGGGTCATGAATAAGGAAGATCTCAGAAAAATGGAGGCATTGGGATCTTGGGTAAGTATATAGAAAATGACTGCAAAAGAATGCTCACGTTTGTCTTAGAAGGTACAGCCCAAACTACTTAGAAATGAAGATGGCAAGATATCATTTCATATACTTTGGACAAATTATGAGAAGGAACAAGTCTCCGGAGAAGCCCATCATGCTCAGAAAACTGCAAAGCCAGGAAGACCCTGAACAAGAGGGACTGCCACATGGCTGCAACAGTTGGGTCAAACATAGGAAAGACTGTTCAGGATAGAACCGGGAAGGGTTTCCGTGTTGTGGTCCCCAGGACAGCTCTGCGTGGGAACTGACTCTGACAGCACCTCACATCATCATCTACAGTCCAGAGATCTTCCTTCGTAAACACATCGAAGCATAAGGGCTACCGGGGAACACAGAATATTGCTAAAGTATCTGTTAGCATTGCCCCAAAGTAATCAAAATAATGACAATTCTATCAGAGCAGCTTTGATCCTAAAGAGACACAACAAAGATGAGTTTGTTGTTCTAAAGAATAGGGAAAGTTCTTATAAAAAGTAGCATAGCTCTACGCATTTCCTAACACAGGGGACAGCATGCACAAGGGGGCTGCAAAATATTCATTTAAAAAATGGAATTAAAAGACAATGGAATTTTGTCGAGAGCTTTTTAAAGCCCCCTCATCTCTTAGAATAATCAAATACTTGATCCTTGGGTTGTACTACAGAATAGTATGATCCTTGATTGCTAAATAGCTATCATTCCCTGTTCTGAGCTCTTAACACCTTTGTCACTACAATGAGACCAGAGGGTTTCATTGTTTTCTGTGTATTCTTGGGGCTTTATTCCCTTAAACACACTGTGTGCTCCCTAAGAGTAGGTTATTCTTGAATCCCCCCACAGTGTCTACCGGTAGGTCTACCATGCAGTTGATGCTTCATATAAATTTACAGACACGTATCAGATCACACACACAAGACTAAAATAAATGGGGAAACATGATTCCTCCTGTTATTTTGTTTAAAAATGCTGGAAAGAGTGATACTACATAAAAGCTCTGAAAGATCAATAAACTTCCATTTAACGAGGGGCCAGGGGCAGCGAAAGACTTCTAGTGAGAGAAATCGCCACAGAAAATGCCAGAGACCCCATGGAATTCAATTTTCATGGGTGAGCCAACCAGTCTAGCAGCACAACTTTGAAGCAAGCAGCGCTAAAAACAGAAACGGGGAAAAAAAACCCAAAGTCTTTAAGAATGGCATGTCAGCTGTGGAAACAGCACGACTTATAAATGGTCATATAGCAATTGACAAACATTTTTTCCAAGGAGATATATGTTATACCATGATCACGTCAGACAGCCCATGGGAATCTACCCCACCATGGAAACATTGTGCTTTTACAATTACGAGAAAGGGAGAAAACTAGTCTATTGCAATCCATTAATACTTAAGGAAAAACTGGCTGGATTATACCCGGAAGGAGAAGGCTTCTTGATAACTTGTTCTGCGTTTCTGGGGAGAACAGAGACCTGGTCATGCTCAGAGGCCAGTGACACTGTTTATTTAGTGCCTCTTTCATTTGCAAACTCACACAGGAGTGGCCTCTCCTCAGGACTCCTCCAAGGCTCATCAGTCAGAATCCAAATCACTTTATTGTCATGCGCACACAACAACAGAAAGAACCAGCAGGATCACCCCAAGGCCAGATGCGAGGTTTAGCCTTTACTGGAACAAGAACCCAGAAGATGGGAAGAAAGAAGTGTAAAGTGTAAACGGGGTAAATGGTTGACAAGTTTGAGAAAAAGCTGGGCCAGAGCTGCAATTCTCTCAGCGGCAGCACTGAAGTCAGGACACGGAGGAGTAGGCAGGAGAGGAAAGGGTGACAGGGTGCTTCCTGCTTCCTGCCTGGTACAGTGAGCTCAGAACTGGGTTCCTGTCCCGTCTCCTCTTCTTTAAAGGTATGGATATTATTTTACAAATGTCCTCACTCTCCTCAGTGCCTAGAGCCTTGAACCTAGGAAGTGGGTAAAGAAAGCTGACTCCCATGAAGAGGCCACCAACTATAAAAATGGAGGTCGTGGTCTACGAGGGCTTTGCATGTAGGGAAGCATGTAATTGACTATTTCAGATGTGTGTGTGCACATATACATGTTTAAATGTACACATTCAATAGCATTAATGAATACGGTTATTATAAAAAATACAAAGATGTACTAGGCGCAATATATGACTCTGGGATTATGAGGGAAACTCTAGCCCTCCAAGATTAAGCAAGGAGATCACACTATTGATCCTTGTCAACCTTAACCAGTTTGACACCGGCCCCCACTTCTGTCAGGCCCAGCTGGCTTGCCCTGACCCAGACGGCCTCATGTTCCATTTCTCTGGAGGTAGCATCTGCAGAACAAAATAGTTATAGTTTAGAAAAGGGGAAAAAACTTGGTATATAAAGAAAGACTGCTTTGGACAATTGGCCAAAAAATGTCATGCACGGGTACTACCCGAAATGCAAACAGAATAGAGATTTGGGTTCATAAATAAATAGAATTAGCTACCAATTTCAGTAAATGTAGAAAAATCCTTTTACTTTATACTACTTGGCCTTACAAAAAGAAAATAAATGTAGCAATATATAAATATAGGGGTCAAGTTCCAAAGTGAATTAGAGTTTATCCTTTAAAAATGTTAATGTTCTGCTAACCAGTTAGAGATTAGCTGCACAACACCAGAGAGGAAGTTCAGACTGCAGAATAACATTTTCTGTCTTCGCAATTGATATCATTCTATTCGCAATCTCTAACTGATGCTCCACAAAGCTTTCCTCACATATGAAGATACTGTTATCCTGAGACAAAACTAATATTTACTTTTCTACAACTCAAGATGCTTGCAGGAATGAATGAGACAATACCAGGTAACCGGACCCTGGCACTAGTGCATATATTTTTAAAGTCGTGTGCAAGAATCACACATGTAAAGCAGAATATGTATATTTATCTATTCTCCTCTCCACTGCCGTTATGTTTGAGCCCACGGCTGCAGCCTCTGTGTCCGTCCATCTTCTTGGGCCTTCCGCTTTCTTCCCCTTTACCAAGCACGGTGTCCTCTTCCAGGTACCGGTCTTTCTGGATAACATGTCTCAAACACATGACACGAAGTCCGGTAATTCCTGCCTTCATCCTGACTGTCCTTCTTTCAAGGCAGATTTGTTTATTTTCCGAGCGTCCACAGTACTTTCAAACTCGAATTCATTTCTTCTGGGCTCTTGCGTATTCATGGTCTAACATTTACACGCACATACGGTGAACGAACATGCTCTTGACGGCTTGGGTCAGGTACAGCTCAGTCCTCCACGTGGCACCCTTGCGTTTCAACACTTTAAAGAGGTCTGGGTCAGCAGATGTGTCCCATGAAATACATTATTTAATTTCTTAGCCACTGCTTCCATGAGCATTGATTGCAAAATTAAATCCTTGGCAACTTCAATCTTTCTCTGTGTACCATGATATTGTCTATGGAGTCCTGCTGGCACAGTGGTTACGCCTTGGGCTGCTAACCACGAGGTTAGCAGTTTGAAGCCATCAGTTCCTCCATGTGGACAGCGCGAGGCTTTCTACTCCTGTAAAGGAGTGCAGTAAGACTGCAAACCCACAGGAGCCAGTTCTATCCGGTCCCTTTCCTGTAGGGTCGCCATGAGTCAGAAATGACTCCATGACCATTGAGTTTTAGTGTTTCTTTATTGGTCCAGTTGAGGATTTTGGTTTTCCTTATATTGAGCTGTAATCATACTGCAGGCTGCAGTTCTTGATCTTCCTTAGCAAGGGCTTCACGTCCTTGCTTTCCGCAAGCAAGGCTTTATCATCTGCATATCTCAGCTTGTGACTCAGTCCTCCTCCAATCGTGATACTGCATTCTTCACAGTCTAGCTTCTCAGATTATCTGCTCACCAGACAAACTGAGTATGTATGGTGAAAGGATAAAACCCTGGAGCACACCTTTCCTGATTTTAAACCGGGCAGCATTCCCTTGTTCTCTCTGCACAACTGCCTTTCCAGGCCCCCATCAGCACAATGAAGTGTTCTGAAATTTCAATTTTTCTCAATGTTACCCATAGCTTACTATGTTCCACAGAACCAGCTGCCTTTGCAGAGTCAATAAAACACAAGTAAGCTTCTTTCTGATGTCCTCTGCTCTTAGTCCAGGTCCATCTGACACCAACAATGATAGCCGTTGCTCAAGGTCCCCTTCTGAATTCCTCTTGAATTCCTGGCAGCGTCCTGTCACTGTCCTGCTACTTCCATTGTTGGAGAATCTTCAACAAAATTTTACTTGCATGTGATATTAATGCTGTTGTTCAATAATTTCCACCTCTTGCTGGGTTCTCTCTCTTTGGAATGGGTACAAAGTGGGACTGCAGTGGCAGAGAACATTAATTGCCAAATGAATACTCATTTCCTCTAACTCATTCTTCCTTTCAACGGTCATTCATTTCCAAGGAGGGTTGGCACCAAGCCCAGTCCCAAAAAGAGACTACTGATTAGTCCACGCATATTACTATAGATCCATTTCCTTTGCCATGTAATACTTGGGACACACATGGTAATTCTGCCCAAGAAATTGGGAAGAAAAGTCTATACAGGTAGGCCTATGGGAACATGCAGAAAGTACCGCTATCACTCTTAAGAAAAGCAGCAGAGACGTACACGGCTGCCGCTGCCTCTGAACAAGACAGCCGGAACTGCAGTCATTTTGCGGCCATGAAGAAAGGCTGCCCGGGGCGAACGCCATCACACCAAGATGACCCGGCAGGCAAAATGGCAAGAGCCTGGGTCTTTGAAGATGGTAGCAATCTGGAATGCATCAACTCCCCTTTAAACTTCCTGCTACACGAGGTCCTAACTGCTCCTTACTGTTTACGTTTTTATTTGAGGTTTGGTGTACTGGCAGCCGAAAGCAAGCTTACTGCTACACATGTGAATCGTTTCGAGTATCTGTTTAAACACTAAAAAATGGAGCTATTATTTGGAAGGTCACGACAAACACTATGCTGAGTTAACTTGTAAGATCTATCCTCTAAAGGTATGGAACTCAGTTCTACTTTGTACTGTTTCAAAGCTCATTAATCCTTCCTGCCCCTTGCCCTCTATACAAGTCGTGCATGCACACACACGTCTGGGTCCAGTTCAGTTCACCTGTCTTACTGTAAGCGCAGTCTTCCTCACGCCACCGACCTCATACCAAATTATCTCCTCCTGAAAAATGGCTGAGCCTTGCTGGTGCTGTCAGATAAGCACTAGATTGCCAGCGGTTCAAACCCACCAGCTGGCTCCTCAGGAGGAAGATGAGGCTGCCTGCTCCTGTAAAAATGTATACCCATGGAAACCCTACCTAGTACCCCGCAGAGTACCCTGTTTCCCTGAAAATAAGACAGTGTCTTATATTAATTTTTGCTCCCAAAGATGCGCTAGGTCTTATTTTCAGGGGATGTCCTATTTTTCCATGAAGAAGAATACAGTACACATTTATTGTTTATTGTTTTATTAAAAGAGACCTCGCACTTCCTGTCTGCTCCGGCTGTGCTGTGGCCAACAGAGAGCTGCATGGCAACGCCCGCCGCTACAGTCTAGAGACCAGAGTTACAGAAGCTTTGGGGGCCTTATTTTTGGGGAGATGCCTTATATTTCAGCGAGAGGCAAAACTGTAAGTAGGTCTTATTTTCAGGGGATGTCTTACTTTCGGGGAAACGGTAGGAATCGACTTGATGGCAACAAATTCTAACAGAGCAGATAGATATCAAGTTTAGTTTCCATAAAAGTCATTCTTAAACAGCACAGGATTTAAAGAGGCGTGCAATCAGAATGTTCATTGATTCCTATGTACTGCCTGTTCTCCATGTGGGAGGGCAGTATTTCAAATGTCCACCTGACAACTTGGGATAGTTTATAGCATATTTACCTGCAATTCAAACTAAGCCTTTCTGTTGTCGAGAAATAACAGAAATTATCTCTCTGTGCTTCTGAAACACACCTTTCATCTGCCTCCCATCCCCACAACAGTGGGGCTCACTGTAGGCCTGATGGAACACAAGATGATAACAGATACTTTTTGAGTGAAAAATAAAAAACAGACAAAGAATTCCTCAGTCAAATAATGTGGGGAAGTACTGCATGCTTTAATCTACTCTTAAAGATGCCCCAAACTCACTGAAGCATATTAAACATTTTAAAACAGCTCGGTCAGGAAGACACTTTTGCTTCTATGTCATTCAGCATTTGCCAAACTGACTGGATGCCATAATCTATTTTTCACTGAAAAAAAATTAAGTATCTTAGGGAAACAAGTATTCTTTCAAGCATACGACCTATTCCTTGCCCTGAACAGTGGATTATTTTAAAGAGCTCTCTAGGGGCTCAAAGTGACCAGAGTAACTGGGAGGTTGGGAAGCAGCTCAGGGGGCCCTGAGCTTTCTGTCACCGGAGGAGAACAATTCAGAAACAATTGAGAACGGATGTACAGCTTGAAGAACGCAATCACTGTCGATGAATTGTACACGAAGAAACCGAGGAACTGCTGTATGTTCCACTGTATGTGGTTTACACACACACACACACACACACACACACACACACACACACACACAAGAAGAAACATTTTAAAATAACTTGTTCCCCGCTGGCAAAGCCGCGATTCAATTTAGAAGTAACAAAAAGAGCAAATGCTTCAATAACCACACCAGGCTAGAACCAGATTCAGCGACTCATAGAGGAAGTCTTTGCCAGTGTCTTGCATCAGACTTTCCAGTCCCATCAGCCAGGGACACAATATGCAATCACTTCTTAAATGATTCCCGGAGTCATGCTTTTATCACAAAATATCCCATCACAAAAAACCCTCACCATTCCCAATGCCCCAAACAATCTGAACTATCTCCGAGCACACCTGTTTCACTCGGTGACCGTGCTCGGCCACTTAGGGCAGGGCCCACAGGGAGGAACTCGAGCAATGAGTCTTCACTTTAGGAAGGAGTCAGTCAATCAAGTGCTCTCTGTCCCAGCCTGATGGGTTGTCTGACTTTCTTAGGCAGATCTATGTTCTGAGCTCTGTGTCATTGTTCAGGCTCTGCAACCCCACACGCAATGGCCCCCTCCCCACCTATCCAAATCCTCCCAATCCTTTTAGGTTTAAGCTCAGGCCCTGACTTCCTCATGGAGCCCACTCTCCTGGACTTTGGAGCCTCTATCTCCTGACAGCACCCCAGTCTGAAACTTATTTTTCCTAAACTAGCTCACGTGTCCATTTTCTTTCTCAATAAATGATAAGCCCCTTACAATCCAAGACCCTGTCATGAATGACTTTTGTACATACTAGAGTGCCGAGGCACATAACATCCAATGAGAAATTAAAAAGAATTGATCACTTTTTAATACAACAAAAATCTGAAAGCCTAACAACAAAGAGTTGAAACTTCCTGGAATCCCTAAACTATGCGTTCCTAAAGTCAATGGTCACAAGGTCTAGGTTCTGAATAGAGACCAAATATGACCCCAGTTCTAAGGAAACCGTTTCCTCTGGCTTTACCATGTGCTCACTTGGAAAACAGCTGTGTGCTGGTTCTCTGCAGCACTGGCTGAGCAACCAACAATGGCTTGTAAGCCCCCGATCATAATGGAGGCTCTATCTCATGGGCCTGGAAGCCACCCTGACTTCTCACGTTATGTAATCATGGTATTACATTCTATTAGTCTGGGTCATATAAAATGTAAGCTA
This sequence comes from Echinops telfairi, assembly GCF_000313985.2. Lineage (NCBI taxonomy): Eukaryota > Metazoa > Chordata > Mammalia > Afrosoricida > Tenrecidae > Echinops > Echinops telfairi. The sequence continues at coordinate 14,401,127 of NW_022111379.1, forward strand.
CAAAAATACCAAAGCTAAGAAAAAATATTTACTCATGCCTTTACTAAGATGCAGAAAGAGGATGCATACATTGCCAAAATTCCACAGAACATGCTCAAACGACAGCAACAAAGCCCTAGTTATTAAAGAGGCAATGGCCTGGAGCGCTGCTTAGGACCAAGATTACCTGGTCCTCCCAAGAGCCAATATTTCAGAACACAATGACTCAATCCCATTTCAAGTTCATGAACACATTGTTTTTCAATAACTTTTTAGTGAAATTTTGTGTGTGTGTGGTTTTCCTATATGTAATCCATGAACCTAAGAATGAACAAAACCTTAGAACACAAAATTCCCTAGTAGGCCAGTGTCAGTATATCCTTAATTCTGAATCTGAGAAATTCTGATTTGAAGAACTTCTTCCATAACCATTGGCCAAGATGTGTAACTTTACTTGTCAGTCTTCAAAAATATATATATTTATCTAGTCTTCCTGGATTAAAAAAGATTAAGTGTTCTACAGGCAATTGTGGAAGAAGGACAAATGGCACTTCCAGACCATATCAAAACACGGGGGCTGTGAACTTAATCTCAAATCATCTGAATGTAAACTCAGTCGTGCTGTTGCTAATCAGCCACTCCATTTATAAATGACCAGGTTTTTGTGATGGTCACAGGTAAGCTTATGCTGAGCTAAAAACAACCATTAAATTACAGTACCAGCACTAGCTATGTAACCTTGAGCCAACGGCCTAACTTTTGGTACCTCAGTGTTCACATGTGCAAAATGAGAGGAGAGTGGGCTGGGTGATGTCCTGGGCCCATTCAAAGGTACAAATAAATAAATAATAATAGGAATACTAATCATTGCTATCACTATCATTTTTATTAAAGATCTGAATAAAAACATTACACTGAAAAAAATACTAGTCTAAGTCTTAAAGAAATGATACTTCAGGCAAATATTATTATAAAATGCCTGCCGATCCTCATCCTCTCCCTGTAGCCCCAAACAATCATCAATAACGAAGTTTTACAGAGGAAAATGTGAATGAAATAAAAACGAAAAGCCCAGTCAATTCTTCAGTGGCCACACTGATACCCTATTTGCTGCTAATTTCCTTCTTTCATCGCTTGACAACTCAGAACGCCTCTCCCTCCCAAGCCACACAGTACAACATTAGAGATTTGGGGCCGGCTCTTCCCTCACCTGTGTCTACATGAAAGTAGTGTCAGGCTCACCAAGGCAAAGAATGTTCAGGAACCAACAGGTGCACGGTCCATACCATCTCCCACCACCCACAGGAAGGGTCTATGGATACCTGAGAACAAATTTCTCCGCCCTTTGCCCACTTCTCCATCTAAAACCGACGTGCCATGTACCTGGTCACATTCAGAGAGGATGCCTTTCACAGAACTTAACAATGTAAAATCTGAAGCCGAACTCTAAGAGGGCGACTCGCGGCTCACCAGGGACTGAGGGTGTGGCCTGGGGTACCTTAGCGAGTACTGTGTTTTGGCTCTGTCACTTGCTGGCTATATAACTTTGGGCAAATGACCAAGTCTCACTGGCTTTAGTTTACTCATCGGATGAAATGAACATTGGGATAGCGACCTCACAGGCCAGTGAGTCCCGTCTCAGGGTCTGGCACATGGGAAGCCCATACACAGACCGTGAAAACATGCCCTCTCCCTTTCTTCTACACCAGAAAGAAAAAGCTCCATACAACAGAGAAATGCCACAGTCGGTCGGTTTCCCCAGGTCAGAGAGCTATCTAATTCACATCTTGGACTCCCCGATGCCCCACAAAGGACCTGAACCAGAATAAAAATATAATATATTCATTAAGCAGAGAAAATGAAAAGACTTTGGGTGTGAGGGTGTTAAGATTGCCTTCTGGCCATAGTAAAAAGAGACAAGTTCAATCTGATATTGGCTACTACACAGTTCAAAACACCATTCCGAATTCTAATAATTACAGTCTCTAAAATAGAAAAACCCAACAGCCCCACAGCTCTCAGTTTCACTTGTGAGAACCCAATTCTTCCTTAAACAATGGAATGGGTAACCACAGGAACTTGTGGAATCTCTTTTCCTAGAAAACATGAAGAACAGGAGGGAAGGCAGTCAGTCTGAAAACTGCTCCAAAAATCTGTTTATAAGCAGTGTACTGAACTAGATTAGGGGACCCTTGGAGCCTCGTTCCAGACCTACTCCACTAAGATGTTAAAAGAATTAACTAGAATAATTCTATGCCATTTACACCCAGGGCAATACAACATCTAATGCAGCAGTCCTGGTGGCGTACTGGGCTAGTCACTGAATTGCTAATCACAAGGTCAGCACGTGAATGCTCAACCAGTCCTCGGGAGCAAGATGAGTCTGTCTGCTACGGCAAAGATGTAAAGTCTCGGGAACCGAAGGAGCACTTCTGCCCTGTCCTACAGAGTTGCTAAAGTTGGAATCAATTAGATGCCAGTTGAGTTTTTTGTTCTGGTGGCACAGTCAGGTAAGAGAGGGACTTACTAACCTCAAGGTTGGCAGTTCAAACCAATCAGCTGTTCTGTGGGAGAAAGACGAGGCTGCCTGTTCCCATAAAGATTTAGAGTCTTTGAAGGGTCGTGGGGAGGAGATGAGCCAGTCAGGGCGCACTGTAGCGACGATGAAACATACAACTTTCCTCTATAGTAAATGCTTCCTCCCCGCCCCACTATCATGATCCCAATTCTACCTTACAAATCTGGCTAGACCAGAGGATGTACACTGGTACAGATAGGAACTGGAAACACAG
>NW_022111379.1:14406671-14414028 GCF_000313985.2 Echinops telfairi
TGCACTTATTATTGCAATATTGCTTTTGTTTTCAGGGATAACACTTTCTGACTTCCTAGTCGAATCAAAAGTCCCTTAAACAATATGCAATTTTTTTTTCCTTCCTCGTGTACTCCTTTTTCTTGTCAACAATGAAATCAGGGTAGTTGCTGTTGGTAAATCCCATTGGGTCAGTGACCCTGTCAGACAGAGCAGAGCTGCCCTATCGGCTATCATCTTGACGGAAGCAGAGCATCATGTCTTTCTCCTGCAGAGCTGCTGGGAGAGTCAGAACCACCCACCTTTCTGTGAGCAGCCCAGCCACTGTATCAGAAGGCTGGAGGGTGCATCCATCAGATGTGCCTCAGAAGAGAGACCTGGCCATCCACATCTAAAATACCAGCCACTGAACACTCTGCGGAACCCAGTTCCAGTGCCACACAGAGAGAGGACTGACTGCATGGCATCTGTGTTCTTCAGTAAGAAATGTAGAACTGTCAAGGTGAGTTACTTGGGCACTGGACATGGAGAAGCTTTGATAGTTCAGCATACGCCCCAGATCACAGAGCTATACCGAGTCTGATTCCACCAAAAATAAAAAAATCAGCTACTCATTCTCTCAAGTTAGCCAGGTGGCAAAACACAAAACAAAAAGCTTTAGGAAAGTAAAATGTAGTCATGTTATTGAAGGAACCCGGGTGGTGTGGTGTTTACATGTGGGGCTGAGATCTGCATGGTCAGTAGTTTGAAAGACTCGGCTTTCTACTTCCGTCAACTGCGACAGTCTCGGAATCCCACAGGACAATCGCAGTGAGTCAGCAGGGACTCCTTGGCACTGTGTTTGGTTTGGGGTTAATGTTTTTTAAAACCAACACGTGAGACTTGTATTGCCTCCTTCTTCATGATCCAAAGAACACAATTCAAATACGATTAAGTTGTTCAAGAGTTCAATCATTATGAATACAACCGATAGACTTACAACAAAGGAGGCAGAGCCCCCTGCTCCCTTCTTGATGAGCAAAGGAGAAATCTGGTCCCTACTATGCTGTAGAAAATTTCTCTAGACCCTGGAAAGGTGGCAGTTTATTAAAAAAACAAACAAACCAGAATTTAAATAGCAATAATGTAAAGCCTTAACACCACTACCAGTGGTGGGATTCTGCCAGTTCGCATCAGTTCGGCAAAATCAATACCAAATTTCTTTTGTTGAGTTTGGCAAATCAGTTGTTAAGATGGGACCTGTGATCAGGGTTCTAAGGGCTGGGTAGCCACCCAAGATGGAAATCATAAATTTACATTCCTTCCTCTTTTTTAACATGTACCGCTTTTATTGCTCTTATTTAAGTATTGACTGTATGAAATAATACACTACCTTCCGGTGGATTGGCTTGTTGTTTGTTTGTTTGCTTGTTTGTTTGTGATATATATAATGGTCATTGGGGCAGCGAATCTGTTGTTAAATTATCGGAATGCTACTCCTGACCACTCCTACCACTGAGCTGACCGTGACCCACAGTGACCCTGGAGGGCAGAGCAGAACTTCCCATAAAGTTTACCTTCAAGTATATTCCAAATCCCTTACTTTAGTTAAGAGGAAACTGAGGCCAGGGAAGATAATTAACTTCTCTCAGTAGGTTGTCACGGCTACATGGCAACCAAGACAGGAGGAGGAACCAGACTTCGGATCTTTCCTATGATAACAAATTGTGCTTTTTAACTTGTTGCATGAGCAAGTATTTATGTATGCCCACCATACGCCAGAAACTAGGGTAGGCCCTAGGTGTACAAAGAGAGAGAAGATATGGACCATGGTCATAGGGACCAAAGCACGGTCTCACAGCAAGACAATGAGATGAACCCAGTAAAAGAAGCACAGAAGAAATGCAAGGCAGAGCCATAGCTGCCTAGGACTGGTGGTTTTCAAAGAAACTGGGCTTTCAAAAGTCTGTTGCGTTCTTACGATAGTCCTCTGAGCACAGATGGAGAAACTCAAGTGCAAAGTGGATCCGGGAATCTATTAAGGTCATCTCTAGAGGCAGCAAAATGCCTAGAAACCAGCTTGTTTACTCCAAGAGAGGGACTTTTCCTGCTGGATGGAAAAGGCAGATGTTCTCTTGGTGCCCAGTCCCCTTCTGACCAAGATGATGTGCAGGACAGTCTGTGGCTCTGGAAGTACATGCAGTTGGCCATCAGCTAAGGTCATTTACTCAATGATTAAGGAACCAGCCAGCGTGGCTTCACTGCTACCAGTTTTCTTAAAGTGCCCAGTACGGATCCGCAGGGCAGACAGAAACATTCCTGCCCTCAGGGAGTCAGTACGATAGGGAACCCACATACCAATATTTCACCAAAAAGTGACATAATGAAACAAAGTACAACAACAGGAAAAACCACGACAAATAATTGCAAATTTAAAAACTAAAAGCTCTGGCAGAGCAAAGCTGAGTGTTGCCAAAAAATAGACTCTTCAAGAGTCAGAGAGAGAACGGGAGACTTGTGCACAGAACGACACACGATCTTCAGACTATCACAATAAAGACTCTTACCAAAAATGCTGTCACGCTAAACACATAAACTTCTGGTTCCATCCATGTCTCTCCCCAACTTCACTGAAAGCAACAGTGTGAATATTCCATTCCCCTCTTTCTAGGAACGCCGTCTATTTCGTTCCCTATGCTACCCAAGAGGGATGAATGTTGAACGAGGCTCTCGTCGGCAGGGCTTTGGCAACGAGAGGAGAACCGTGTGGTTTTGCTGCTCTATTCTTCCCCCCCTCCTTTAGACGCAGCCTGCATGAACCTGCACACAGTAAAATTCATCTACATAGCCAAGAATCACTGCATAAACATGAAAAAGGAAAAAGCAGGCTTCTCATGTTCAAGTTGACGTTCAGATATTCACTTCACTTGCCTGCTAACTTCATTCCCTGTGTCACAGGGCCCTTGCTAGCCCTGTGAACCACGCCATCAGACTTGCTGACCGCCACGGCGTTACTCCCTTTCCATCCTAGCCTGGAAGCCCCACCGGAAGCTCAGCATCACCGTGGACAGAGAAGCGGTGAAGCAGGAGGTGCAGCGGCTGGGAATCAGCTGCGTCTCCAGCTTTAATTCTATAACTACCACGGCTCCATTTTCATTCTGTAACTCTTCAACAGGGCCTCCTGAGACGCCCCAACTGTTTGAAAGTCTAATACACTGTAGGATTAGGAACAAAACAGACAAAGTTAAGGACAAATACTAGTGATTATAAGCCCACAACAGAAAGAGTGTTCATTAAGAACCGGCTAAATAAAAAATAAAACTTTAATCGTATTCCAGAGCAGCAATTGTATTACTAATTTAGAACTACAAGTCAGTTAAAAAAAAAAATCGACTCTCAAGTACTTCCTGACTATTCTCAGGGGTGGGGTGAGGGGTGGGCGGGTGGTTGACACTAAAAGCCAGCAGCTTTCCTTTGAAATACTTGGTGAATCTGATAGGATGACAGGCAGTGATTTAAATGACAATTCAGAACTTCCACAGGTTTCATCAAAATTATTACTACCAGAGTATCATAAAAAAAAAAAATTAACAATATGTTGTAGTTCCAAAGTCTTAGTTCCATCCCAGGAAAAAGATATGTAAGTAAACAACAGTTTGAAGTCTACGTGTGAAAAGTGATAATTAGCTTTCTTAGGTAGGAGAAGAATGATCCTCAAGGGAAGGCACACAGAGCAAGGCTGGATGGTGGGGTAAAAAAAGGAAGAACGTAATTAAGCATGCAGCGACAGTGACATCTAGTGTTACCAACTGCAACCGGGCTGTGCGACCGTTCAATGCTCAGTGTTGAAGAAAACACTCAAAGCTTCTCTCTTCTTTAAAATCGAACTAACAAAAATTTGAATATTTTTAAATGCCCTATAATCAAAACACTATCATCACTTTCCCTCCGGTTTTAAAAATCTCGTGATGAGAAATGTATCTTTGAGAATCCATAGCTGATTCCAAATCATTAATATAAACAAAACAGAACCAAAAAAAAACACCCAAACCCAAACCCAAATTCGCTGCCATTTAGCTGATTCCCACTCACGAAGCCTGTCTAGGGTTCCCGAGTGTATAAATCGTGAGGGAGCAGGGAGGAGGATCTAAACGCTCTCCCACAGAGGGGCTGGTGGATTTCGCTCCTGACCTGGCAGCCAGCAGTCCCATGCTTCCTGACAGCACCTCCAGGGCTCCTAACAAAGGGACAGTCTCATCTTCTCCGGAGAGGCAAGGGATGACTTGGAACTGCTGACCTTGTGGTTAACAGCCTAATGACTGGCGCAAAGCACCACCAGGGTTCCTTACGTTAACTTGGAAAGTAAACATAAAATCTGAGGCCTAAATGTAAAAAGCATTATTTATTGAGTCAATCAGATCAGTAAGCGTTCCCCCTCCCTTTCCCAGTGGAAAGGTAACCCGTCCATGTTCTGATGGGTGTATGGTAAAGACGAAAACTTCCAGCTATAAAAGCGTAGCTATCACAAATCAGTACATGGTCAAGAAAAACAAATTCCAGGCATTTCAGGAATCCCCGAAGACAGAAAGGAAACGGGAAAGGACTTGCTGGTGTAGAGAGGAACAGTGCCATACATCTGCCTGCTTTGCTAGATTCCGGGGGCTTTGAAAGACCCACTTTTAAACAGTAGATATTTGTGCCCATGGGCTTAGAACTTGGCGGCACAGGCTATATTACTATAGCATTTTTCTAGTTTTAGTTTTATGCTCTTGATGATCTATGAAAGTGAGCAAAATTCTGAAAATCATTTTTGGCAGGCTAGTGTTTTGTAAAAAGTAGCATTCGATGTAACTTACCTATTTTTTTTGGAAAGTTCATCCTTTGCCCTTTTAACTCCAAAAATTCTTGTGATCAAGGTACTAAAGAGAAGTGTGGATGAATTTCTCACCTAATATAAAAATAAACATATACCAAGGGTTAAGAAAATATTCATGGCATGACACCAACAGTTACAATGCTCCAAGTAGACATTCCAAATCACCCGGGTCCTCGGGGGTCAGGATTCACTTCAAGGGAACCAACAACCAGCACCGCCACCACGGAATTGCTAGTGCAGGACGACAGGGAATAGGGCTTGTGTTCCTAAAAGACTTTCCAAAGACTTTCCAGCAATGATTCAATGGCTTCCTCTTGAGCTGAGCTCTACATTCTTCCCACCCCCACCCCCACCCCGACCACACACACACACACACACACACACACACACGCACGAAGCTCCTTCCGAGACTTCTAATACTGCCATAGTTTTCATGATCTCTTTGTAACTATATCATCAAACAACATTTCTTAAAAACAATGAGCTCATTTTCCCCTATCCTTCCTGATGAAGAATAATATCCTCGCGAAGAACTGAACCTTTCCATTCATTTTCTGCAATCATTTATTATGAGAAAATATCTGTAAGCTCCGATTTCAAAGAATCCGTATTATTTAGCATGGCCAAGAAGATGTTTCGCAAAAATGAAGCTCTAAACTGCAGTATGTTGCTAACCCTATGACTCCTGCGACTTACTCTAGTCATTTTAAACACTGAAGTCTGAGACAACTGATTAATAAAAATAAGAGGAAGCAACTATCATTATAAGCGCAAACCATTTTTCTAAGATGAAAATAGAGTACATCTGTAAAGCTGCTTTGCGATGCTATAGAAATGTCTTGAAAGCCACGCATCTTGGGTTTCCTCAAGTACCTTGCCAAACCGGGGTTACAATGTAGACTCACAGACTGACTTCTCTGGTTTGCTTAAGGCACGAAGGCAGCACCAGGGAGAATATCCAGAACCAGAAGGCCCACACGTCCTGACACCAGAGTTTACGTTCTAAGGATGAAGGTTTCATCACCACGTGACACAATCAGTACTAGCATAAGACAGATCGTTAAAAATAGCACTGTAAGATTTAAAGAATAGTTCCCTGAAACCACTGGACACAGAAGGGTCACAAGGCGAGGGGGAAAAAGGTGAGTGCCAAGGACAGCAGGGGCCCGTGTCTCAGTCACCACCCGACTTCCACCGAGGGGTTGCCATGAGGGAATATAAGGCCGGTACTTCCAGATCTTCTGCTTTTTCAAGAGAAGCCAAAAATCCAGGGTTTTATGTGAAATCTCACTATTTTGAAATGTTGGCAACAAATGAAAGAAAGTGACACATACAAGCACACCCACAATGGAGACCAAATAAACCACAGTTGTGATCAATTGGACTATAGGTCACTTGCAATCTCTCCTCTGGAAGCCCATCACTGACTCAATGCATCCCTGATCATGAACTTTACAGACATATTGGCACAATTTTAACCAAAGTTCCAATATAACACTAAAACTACATAGACACACTTATTCAACAGTTAACAAAATATTATTTAAGTTCCTACTACATGCATTGTCTATCGTCACAGGCAACAAATCAGTGAGTCCTGTTGCTTTATTAATGCAGGGCGGTGAGTTATTTAATGTGGCTCGTCCAGCCAACGTCTCTAACGCCCATCAAACGACTGTTTCCTTCATGGGTCTGGTAAAGGTGAGAGAAAATACTGACAGGATTCATCTCTGAGTAACTGCTAACAGGATTACCTGAAATACCATCCTGCTAAATATAAAATGAGCCCTCTGAGAAGCAGAAGGGGGGATCTCACTCCCAGCAAGAGCAGGAGTGGAGCTCATCCAGCAGACCCAAGATCCCTGCACAGTGACCCTCCCGGTACTAGAAGACACTAGAACATCAGAGAAACAGCAGCAGCATCAGAAGCCAGAGCACAGAACAAGGTGGTGGGCTTCCCAACCCAAGGAGCAAGGAAAACGGAGTGGTTTTGTGCAGGAAGCTGGCTGGTGGAGTGGGTAGGATTCCTCTGGGCACTTAAATAGGGAAGCTTTGACTTGCTGATGCATGCCAAGTGTGTTCTGAGTGGAATTGAGTGTGTTTACTGGAGTGGGTGCCTCAATTAACATCACCTTTGCCCTGGGAAGACCTTGATTACCTTTTATCTGGCCTACTAAACCATATATACGCCAGTATAAGCCGACCCAAATATCAGCCGAGGCACCTAATTTTACCACAAAAACTGCATTAAAAATGTGCTGCATAAAAAATCAGCTTATACACGAGTGTAGACGGTAGTTCCCCAGACTCTCGGGTTTAACAATCAATGATAAAGACTTTTCTTCTTCTCAGAAATCATAGAGCCATACAAAATAAAACAGAGAGGCTGACATACAGAGTGCCTGGAAAGAAGATGCCCACAATGTTCATCTTAAAACTGTAGAGAAGTGTTTTGCTAAGTGAATGGGCCCTCTCAGAAGCAAAGCTCCCTTGAAACTAAGGTTCAGTGACTGGAACCAAGAG
>NW_022111379.1:14415616-14432475 GCF_000313985.2 Echinops telfairi
CTACCTTCCAGTTAATGATTTTTTATTTACTTAATTAGATATGGAAGTCCTTTCATGCCAGAAAGTAGAAATAAGTATTTTCTCCAAAAAAAAAAAAAGTTATTTGGGTTCTGATTTGCCTCCCATCACTTTTTTCCACGTCACATTAACAAGTCACTTAGAACTTCAGGTTGTGAGCCCTTCATCTGTAGTCCAAGACAAGTCCTAGGACTTCGGGGCCCACAGTGAGCGGAGAACCAGCCATGTTCTGAGGTCATGCTTGAACTGTTTTACTGTTCTGTTTTTCAGGTTCCCTACATACGAGACAATGCTTCATACACATAATGCTGCATTATTTTCTTATTACCTAAGTCTTCCACTAAACGAGCTTCATGTTACAAATACATGCCAGAGATCACTATCTTTCGCTACTAGTGCTCTTTGCCAAGCCACCATCTCTCTTGGCAGAATTACTACAATAGCTTCCTGATCATGGTCTTCCCACTTCCCTGCTGCCCCCTTACAGTACACTCATCATGCTGACAGACACGAATCAGATCCCATCACTCCCCATTGCTCACATTCTCCAATGGAGGGCTTCCCAGCAGCAGGGGAAGCCAGTCTGACAGCCCAGGTCTGTCTCAACCAAACCCCCACAGGCTGTTTGCAGACTCATCTGAGATTCTGTGCCACAGGGTATGGGACTCATGAGACCCAGAGGAGTCCACTATCTGCCCAGGTAAGTACACACCTGAAGAGGTGAACTAACAAAAGAGGACATCTAGGAGGTGGCAGTGACCAGAAAATCCACTCACCGTCCCAGCAAAGCTACGGCCAGCTTGGTAATGTCTCTCTCTTTCCTTCTCACTTCCCCTTTTCTTTATTCCTTACTGTTTGGGGTTTGCACCCCCCAGTACAACTGTAACCCCTAAGTTCTAAAGTAAGAGTTTTGGTTCAACACCTAAAGAAACAGGTTAAAACCATACTAAGTATGTAAAACGCCCTCCTCTTTATACCTGAAACACAAAACTTTCTTATGTAATAGCACAGATTCTGGAGTTAGACAGTGAATAGTTGTATCCTTTTCGGCCAGTGGTTCTCAACCTTCCTAATGCTGCGACCCTTTAATACAGTTCCTCGCGCTGTGGTGACCCCCGAATCATAAAATCATTTTCATTGCTACTTCATCACTGTAATTTTGCTATTGTTATGAATCTGGCGACCCCTGTGAAAGGGTTGTTCACTCGCCAAAGGTAAGGTGACCAGAGGTCCCGCTTTTTGGCGTTTTAAAAAAGTCCTGATTTCTGGAAAGAATGCACAAATTAGGGAACAGTCTATTTGGTCCATATAGATCAAAATTTTAATCAAGAACACCCCCCATGCCCCCCCATCCCCCACCTCCGGTCAGTGGTGTCCCACTTTAAATCTGGTCACCTTAAGCAAAGGGGTCACGACCCACAGGTTGAGAACCACTGCTTTAGGCAAAGTTCTTAGCCTCTCCGAGTCTTTTGTTTTTCTCATCTGTAAGTAGGAATTATAACAACATCTACCTGGCCAGGTTCTCTGAGCCCTAAATGAAGCAATCGGTGTCAATAGTGAGATACATCTGACGCTGTACAGGAGGTTCTGACTCATGGGGACCCCACGCGCGCTTGTAGACCTGTTCCCTAGGGTTTTCATGGCTGTGACCTTTCAGAAGCAGCATCCCAACTGATCTGCTAAAGAGTCTCGGCTAGGTTCGAGCCACCAAGCATCTGACTGGTAGCCAAACACCTAACCACTTATGCCACCTGCGAAACTCTGTAAATGAAGCCAACCACACAAAAAAACACTTATTATATTCACGATCACTAGTCATCCAGGAGATGCAAATCAAAAGTAGGATGAAGTAGCACGTTATACCCACAACGATAGCCCAAGTGAAAACAAAAATCAGGAACAAGAAATGTTGGAGAGAGTGTGGAGAAATTGGAACTCTTATACATTGCTAATGGGCTTGGGAAACATGTACAACCATGGTAGAACGTGATACAGCACTGCCTAAAACAACAGGGAACAGAAATCCCATACAACTCAGCAATACGTCTACTGGGCATAGACCCCAAAGAAGTAAATGACAACATGCACAGATGCATGCTCGCCTAGGTTCACTGCAGCACTGGTCACAACAGCAAGAAGCTGGAAACAGTCCAAATGCCCGTTAGCGGAAGAATGGATAAAGAAACACTGGTGTAGATACACAATGGAATACTATATATTACGCTTAAAACAGTGATGAAGGCACAGAACACCTGCCATGATAGACTTGGAAACCATCATACTGAATGAATTCAGCCAATCACCAAAGGACAAACATTGCAGGAAACCACTACTTTAAGAAGAATAAACAGCAAGACAAATGCAGACTTCTGTTCCCAAGTTATCTAATCTTCTAGCCCAGTCTCCCAATCAAAGAGGTATGTGCCTGTCTAGTTCCCTTGTACCATATATCACCCCTATTTAAACATCTTAAAAACCACTTCATGAAAATCTTTTTTTTTTAAAACACTTCATGGTCCTTTTTTATACTCATTGTTTGTCTTTTTATCTTTATATCACTACCATTTTATCCTTACCACTTCATTTCATTTTTGTTTTTTATTGTTTCTGTTGGGTTTATCAGTTTGTGAAGCACAGCAGGAGTGGATGCGTAGAGATAAGAACTGAGGCAAAGCTTTGTAGGGGCTGTAGGAGTGGTTGGGGGGAGATGGGGAGGGGAAGGGGATTTCAAGAGCAAACAATGAATGTGGAAGGGAGAATGAGCACTAGAACTGAAGGTGATTACACACCTCATTTTATTATTTTATTTCCCCCTCCCCATCCTCCCTCATGAGCCCTTGATAAACTATAAATTATTCTTTTCATGCCTTACACTGATTGCTGTCTCCCTTCACCCACTTTTCTGCTGTCCGTTCCCCTGGGAGGGGGCTACCTGTCGATCGTTGTGATTGGGCCCCCCTTCCTCCCCCACCTTCCCCTTACCTCCTGGTATCACTACTCTCATTGGTCCTGAGGGGTTCATCTGTCCTGGATTCCCTGTGTTATGCACTCTTATCTGTACCCGTGTAACATGCTCTGGTCTAGTCGGATTTGTAAGGTAGAATTGGGGTCATGATAGTGAGGGGGAGGAAGCATTAAAGAACTAGAGGAAAGTTGTATGTTTCACCAGTGCTATACTTTGATTAATATAATTTATAACTGTGGTCTTCCATTAGCTATTTATAAGGAGAAACTTCAATATATTAAAAGCATAGTATATATAATTAGTTAGGAGGGCTCTTTCCTCTAATAAAGCAAATAACCTGAATAGAAGCAAAAAAGAATCACTTGAAAGCAGTGTTTAAAAAAAATCCCAAGAGATAATGATATAAAAGCATTTTATATATTCATGCAGGAGATCTGTATTTTGTGATATATGTACTACACATATGCATATGGGTTGGGTACTTTAGATTTATAAATCCCACATAGAAAAGAGGAGGAAATGCATCCAAATAATAGTAATGATTATACTACATAGCAGTTTAACAGGTGATTTTTTCCCCACACGTCTGTACTTTTGAAATTTCTACGGTATATAGAGTGCTATTGTTTAAAAAGACTTTTATGAATCACTCATGACTGGTAGTTGCTGGAAAAACCACCTGGTTCCACCATTTGAAAGTCTTTCCACACAGAGCGAGTCTTTGCTCAGCTGAAAGAACAGAAGACTGGTCTCTCGAGCCATCTGTTTTCTTTTTTTTTTCTTTTCTCTTCTCTGTTTATCATTATGTTATTTATTGGTATAATTGTGAGGGTATTGCTTTCCTTACATTGAATTGCAATCCACACTAAAATTGGTCTTTTATTTTCTTTTTTTCCAATCATTTTATTAGGGGCTCATACAACTGGAAACACAGGGAATCCAGGTCAGATGAACCCCTCAGGACCAATGGTGAGAGTGGTGATACTGGAAGTGTAGAGAGAGGGTGGGGTAGAAAGGGGGACCCGAGCACAAGGTCTACATTTAACCTCCTCCCTGGGGGAGGGACAGCAGAGAAGTGGGTAAGGGGAGACATCGGGTGGTGTAAGATATGACAAAATAATGATAATTTATAAATTATCAAGGGTTCAGGGGAGTAGAGGGGAGGGGGAGGGAGGGGGAAAATGAGGAGCAGATACCAAGGGCTCAAGTAGAAAGCAGGTGTTTTGAGAATGATGGTGGCAACAGATGTACGAATGTGCCGTATGTTTTCTGATAGCTCGTTTTCCTCCTGAGCAAGTCACCTTCCTGCCTCTGCAACTCTCCTGACGGCACACAGGTATTTATTTCTCTGCTTCCTGTCAACACAAAAGGTAAATGCAGGGTCCTCAAAGTTATGCAATGCTCTTAGACAAACTTTCAGAAGCTGGCACAGGTACAATTTTCCAGGCAGCGGTTGGCAGCCATGGGAGCACATGCCTGTGCCTGCCACTCAACACGCTGACTCTCAGCAGGCTCCCGGTACAATCTGCAACAGCGTGCGCAGCTCGCTCGATTGGAAAGCCTGCGTCCGCTAAGTCTCTCATTCTGTGGGTAATGAGGTAAGATCTTGCTTCTTTTCTCCTTTTCCTATTTTCTTCTTCAGCAGTACTTTCAGCATCTACAAACAACAAGTTACGCTCCCGGGGGGAGGAAGCATGAGAGTATGGGAGAGTAATCAAAACACAGCACTTCTCCCAGAAATCATGAAATTACCCACTTCAGAGAGTTGTGGGGTTTTTGGTTTTTTTTTGCTTTTTCTCTTGAAATCCAACAAGTGTACTACGTATGGTCCACTCTCTCCAAAGTTCTTTAAATGAGTTTTAGTGAGAATCACAATGTTTCTGGACTGTGATCAGACTGGTACGCAAAAACAAAACCATGACTCAGCATCTAACATACATCTTTGTTTGCTTCTTTCCACATAGGACTCCCCGGATGTAGACGCTTGTGGCGCCCACTCACCACCGGGATGTAACACTCACCATCCACTGCATCGCAAAAGAAGCGTGCACCAGACACATTAGGATACGAAAAGTCTCTGTTTGCAAGCAAGATGGAGAAATAGGAGCCAGACCCTTCTGAAACAAGCAAGAAACCGCCAAGACATTTAAAATAATAATTTTCAAAATACTGGGCATTAAGCATTGAAGGACAGTGATACACTAGAGATGGGGAGAAAAAATAAGATTAGCCCTGTGAATATCAAAGTGCATATAGCTTCACAAGAATTTCCAGGCACCTTGGGAATTCCGCTGACTTCCGGATCAGTCTGAATGTGTAGGGAAACTGAGGCCAGAGAAAGAAACACCGGAAAGGAGTAGAGCTGATGGTGCTGGCCTCTCACAGAAGACTAGGAATAACGAGTGTCGCCAGAAGCCAGAGTAAAAGTCCTCATCCTCCACAGGGCACAGGGGTAACAAGCACAGAAGGATCCTGCCTCTGTGGTGGAAAATCGTTCTCCCTAAAACAAACACTACTGAGGTCTTGCCTAACAAATCTTAAAAGCAAGACCTGAAAAAGATCAAACTGCTTCCAATGATCCTAGCCATGTCTTAAAACAATGAATATTTATAGGAATTTTAAAAAACCCCAAACACCAGCACCCAATAAGACAACACTCTGTTAGGGGCATCCAATAAAAATGTATCGAGCATGGAAAGAAAGAAGCATGAGAACCAATCAAATATCAAAAGTGGGTCAGGACTGCCACAGACAGTGAATTAGCAAATAAAGACTTGAAAACGGTTATCCAAAAGGCAAGCAAAGACATGGAAGGTCTTCGAAAAGGCCTCAATTGAATTCTAAAGATGAAAACACCCTGGATAGGAGCAATGGCATATTCTGTACTGAAGAAGAAAGAATTCGTGAACTGAAGGCACAGCAATAGAATCTATCCAAAATGGAACCGAGGATGGGAAATGGAGGAGGAACAAGTATAAGGAGCTAAGGAATAAGTTCCAGGAGCCGAATATACATTCAGTTGGAGTCCCCAAATAAGTGGAGATAGAAGTACGCTGCAGGTAAGAAAAATTGAAGAAAGAATGACCAAATTTTCAAAATTTGATGAAAGTGAGGATTCAAGAAGCTAAACAAATAAACAGAAAAAGTTAAACAAACCCCAAGTACAAGAAACATGAAATAATTACATCAAGTTACATCTGAACCAAATTGCTCAAAATCAGTAATAAAGAAAAACTCTTAAAAAGCAACAAGAGGAAAAGATAAGCTACATGTTTGTTTTTGGGGGATCATAAAATACAATCTTATTATATATTACAATGTAAGCCAAAAATCGGAAATTGAACATCTGGAAAGTACTAAAAGAAAATTAAAATCTACAACCTAGAAGTCAGTGCTAAGTGAAAAGATCTTCAAGCTTGAAGGCAAAATAAAACATGATCATATATACCACTGGAATGACAACTTGGCTCACTCTATGACTGTTTTATTATTACTTAAATCTCTTCAAAAGATAACTGGTTGTTTAAACAAAAGTAACACTTAGAATGTCTATAAAAGTCAAAAGGCACCCTGGTCACACAGTTGGTAATCATTTAAAAGGTCAGTGGTTCAACAACAGCAGTCGCTCCATTTCCATGGAAGAGCGACGTGGCAGTTTGCTGCTATACAGATTTATACCCTTGGGAACTCTACAGAACAACTCTGCCCTGACTTTCAGGGTCACTGTGAATAGGAATTGACTCAGATAGATTTGGGTTCTGGTGAAAAATAAAACGTATGAAAATAATTGCACAGATTGGGAGGGCAAACATGAGAGAACACATTAAGTGCTCTTACACTTCATGTTAGGACCTTAGACTGTGTAAAGTCATACAGCATCATTTCAGGGTAGACTGTAACAAGTTAAAGATACACACCAGCTAGCAAATGGACATTGGGCTTCCACTCAAGTACTCCCTCAACGCAAGAACACTTTGTTCCATAAGATTGGCATTTCATGATGCTCACCTTCCAGACATGATCGCTGAAGACAAAGGGGTGCATAAGCAAATGTGGTGAAGAAAGCTGATGGTGCCCAGCTATCAAAAGATATAGCGCATAAGGTCTTAAAGGCTTGAAGGTAAACAAGCAGCCATCTAGCTAAGAAGCAACCAAGCCCACATGGAAGAAGCACACCAGCCTGAGTGATCACGAGGTGTCAAATGGGATCAGGTACCAGGCATCAAAGAACAAAAAATCATATCATTGTGAATGAGGGGAAGTGCAGATTGGAGACCCAAAGCCCATCTGTAGGCAATTGGACATCCCCTTACAGAAGCGTCACGGGGAGGAGATGAGCCAGTCACGGTGCCGTGTAGCAACGATAAAACATACAACTTTCCTCTAGTTCTTCAATGCTTCCTCCCCGCCCACTATCATGATCCCAATTCTACCTTACAAATCTGGCTAGACCAGAGGATGTACACTGGTACAGATAGGAATTGGAAACACAGGGAATCCAGGACAGATGAACCCCTCAAGACCAGTGGTGAGAGTGGCGATACCAAGAGGGTGGACGGAAGGTGGGGTAGAAAGGGGAAACCAATTACAAGGATCTAATATAACCCCCTCCCTGGGGGACAGAAAACAGAAAAGTGGGTGAACAGAGATGTCGGACAGTGTAAGACATGACAAAATAGTAATTTATAAATTATCAAGGGTTCATGAGGGAGGGAGGGAGGGCGGAGAGGGAGGGGGAAAATGAGAAGCTGATACCAAGGGCACAAGTAGAGAGCAAATGTTTTGAGAATGATGATGGCAACAAATGTACAAATGTGCTTGACACAATGGATGGATGGATGGATGGATGGATGGATGGATGGATGGATGGATGGATGGATTGTGATAAGAGTTGTACGAGCCTCCAATTAAAAAAAAAAAGATGGACCCCCAACATCCATAAAGCAACCATTTAAATAAGAAAACAAAGAGGTATGGCTAACAAGCCACCAGAAGAGATCCAACGGAATTATATTATATATATATTTACCATTCAGTGAAAGGTTAGCTTATCCAGTCCTATTTGGAAATATAATTAAGTCAAGGAAAATAAATAGGAAAAATACTTACTGCCCAGACTGGGGACGTAAAGCCCAGAATTGCAGCTTTAGCTCCATCAGTCACATAAGGAATAATATTTTCTCCCAGACGTGTATCTCTGAACAAGGCTGTGAGGATATTTAAAGCATGAACCTGGAACAAAGAGTTCAAGATTAGATGTAGGTTAAAAGCCAATTCTAAATCTGTATATATCCAATTGAACAGACTAAAAATAAAACGAATGAGACAACAGATTTTAATAAAACACACCCAATGGATGATGCACTGATTTTATAAATTAATAAGGTTTGAACAATACAGTCACTTTTTATACAAAAAATACATGTAAATCCTGCACCTAAAAATGAAGGGTGGGTGACAGGGAATGGTAGTTCGGTTGGAAATTCTCTCCTTTGATGCAGGAGACTCACGCTTAGTTCCTGGCTAATGGAACTCAATCGTAGCTACCACTCATCTTTCAGTGGAGGCCTTGCGTGTTGCTATGATGCTAAACAGGTTTCAGCAGAGATCCCAGACAAAGACAAACTAGGAAGAAAGGGCTAGTGGTCTACTTCCACAAATCAGCCAATAAACACCATACAGACCACAATAACCTACTATGAGGAAGGTGCAAGACCAGACACCATCTGATTCCACTATGCACCAATGGAGTCATGATGAATCAGGGACGATGACTCAGTAAGAGCTAGCAACAAATAGGGAAAACACTCTCTCGTCCAGCACACACGGAATGCTTGAAATGACCACAAACACCAAATTAGCAATATGTCCTGCAGATTATGCTATCCCCACACTGGACTTGACAATCAAACTAATGTTCTACTGAATAACTCAAAAATGGACACATCTTAAAGGTGGGCCCAAGAAGAGTCTTTTGCATATTTAGAAATGAGCAATCATGAAGATGCTACATGTTAACATTTAGGAGATGCTGCTCAAGTGGTCCTTAGAAAAAAGAAATGTATACCTTAAAGCTTTAAAATTTTTAAAAAAGTATGTTCACTGTGCAAACAAATGACAAGAATGTCTTACTCCGAAGCACTGACAGAGGACCTCTCCCCTGTACGTTGACAGGGACCCACCACCTGAGAGCGAGTTACTGTTGGTCAGAGTTGGCTCCACAGGAGTCGATCTGTGGGTTTCATGGAGTGAAGCTGGAAGGAGTGTTTAACCCAAGGTTGTGCAGGGAGGTGATGACAAGAAGGCTGAACACCAGATAAAGTTAAAATGTGCACATACCAAAAATTTATGTACTACATTTTAGGGACAACTGCCATGTTACAAAGTTACTTATCAACTCAAAGAAGCACACGTGAAATTCCCATTAATATTTTTAGATACAATAATAATGTTATAAAATATCTGCTACATCGTTTTATCAGTTTAAAACAGCTGATGTTGGTCTGTAGTTTCCAGCAAAAGAACAGGAAAATAACCATCCAAACAAGCTTTCAATGTTTGCCCTGTCTTCAGAGTTCTATATCCTTACCGGATCTTTTAAAATTTAAATTTAAAAGGAACAACAAATATTTAAAACCACTGTCTTCTTTCTCAACAAGGCTGTAAAGTGAGTCTTTCCATTATTACCTGGGGGACTGTGCTCTGTGAGTCATCTGTAGGCCCAGCCAGAGAGATTAACTCTTTCATTGTTACTTTCAACAAGTCCATTTTGCCTTTCTTTGGTTCAGATGCCAACAGTGCCTATGGGAAAACGGGGAAATGAACAGCATTCTCCTTTAGCACACACCTACTCGCTTCATCTCAGAATCAACATGAATGCGTAAAATCCCCATTATGAAAGCATGTGGTATCCAGGCAAGTTAATTGAATCATGTGGCTTTTGGGCAATTCACTTAACCTCAAGAGCCTTCATCTGTAAAACCAGACAGTGAAATCATAGGATCTCTAAGGATACTTCCTGTTTACTAGTTACCTAATTCTAAGGTTGAAAAATGGCTCTTGTTGACAATGATAAGGACCATCACAAATAAACAAGTCCACCTTAGTGACAAATTTGTAGACCAATAATTTATCTATCTATCTATCTATCTATCTATCTATTTATTTATTTATTTTAAACCCTTTGGATTAAATTTCATACAAATAGTTTAAAATGCATTGGAAACTGATCCGTATTTAATTCTCCTTCACAAAAGAGACTAACCCTGGAAGACCAATCAAAATGGAAGTAACACTGATGATTTCATGGGACAAAAAGAAATATTATAAACTCCAAGGGCCCTTATACTTGAATTTTAAACAATTTTTTTCTTTTTGGCATAACAATTTGCTACTAACCAATATACACAAAAGTAGAATACAGTGATCCTGCAAATTATGGCTCTTGAAGCCATAGTCTTTGTAACTCCCACCAAATGATTGAGTAGGACTATACAAATAGAGTTTACAAAACTCTAAGGTTGGGTTTTGCCACCCTGCTGGACATAGAATGAGCCATCTCTAAAGCAGGAATGGAGGGTCTCACTACCTTCAAGAAAGAACAGCCAAGAGTGAAGCTTGCCTTCTAGATGCTAAGATTCCTGCACACCGAACCTCCTCAATCCAGGACACGGAGGGCTGACACCAGAAATACAATGGAAAAGCATCGGCAGCAGAACGGAGAGGGCTGGGGGCTTTCTGGCGCACAGATTGAGTACACGTGAGCGGCTCTGGGCAGGAGGCTCACTTTCGGAGTACGGTGTCTTTGGGGCATCACTGAAAGTGCTTTGCAGAGGTCAAGGAGCCAAGTTGCTGAGAGGCCCAGGATCAGAAAAGGTCATTCTTGGAACAGCTAAAAAGAGACACTGTAAACCAAAGAACTGTATCCTTAACATATCTGATCCTGAAATGTAATCTATCAACTTCCCTGACAACCCTATATCCCTGAGTGTGGTCTGTGAGTTCTGTGTGGCCGACAATGAATTTTTGAATTTTCAAACCCAGCAGAGAAGTAAGGAGTACCCTGGGATGTTTGGTGGCAGAATAGGTGAGGGGGAAAGAGGTGGCAGCATGTCTGACCCTCACCTCATAGAAATCTGCTGAAAGGTTATTGCTGCTGCTTCTCTCTTGTGACATCAGAGGCGGTCAGACACTGCCCACACACCCTTTCTACAGGTACCAAAACCATTTTGGCATGAACATGCCTGGAGTACTGATATGAGGGAACTCCCCCTCCTTTTTTGGACCCAAATGAAAGCATAGTGTATATACTGTTTTGTCCTTTGATGGTGGTAAATGTGTCCTTTGCTTTTTAGAGTAGTATACCTGAACGAGAAGCCTACGGCAGCATACCTAGATGTCGCAACTGACAGAAGGATACGTTTATGGTGTGCAGTGAAGAGACTCTTGCCTTCAAGAATCCAAAGAGTAAGAGCCAAAGTCCTCATAATACTAAATCAAACCCTCGTCCGCAAGGCTTTTGTGTGATGAGTAAGCTGAACCAAGAGCCCGGCTCCTGTGGCTCCAGGCTCAGCTCCGTCCTCAGGACCTCTGTGGTTTTCGGTGAGTCCCTTCTCTTAAGGCCCAGTTTCTTCCACTATAAAATATGAATAGAAGACCCTATCTCCTAATATTTGATTCAATGGGATGATACATGTTAAGCAGCCACTAATAAATGTTAGCTGCTATAGGAATTATTTTATAAGGATATATTAGATGGAAGAATTTCTAAGAAACTGCCTGAAGGCAAATATTTATTGTTTTCAGAGATAGAAATTTGGGATCTTGAAATGAGACGAAGATTTTTTTTTCTCATTAAAAACAAACAAACAGGTGGGGGTGGGGGGGAGGCCGGGAGGCAGCCAGTGTCCTGCCCTTCCTGGAAGTGAGCAATGGAGAACACAAGGCAATCTTGCCTAAGAAGGTGTCACGGTGAGGTCTGCCTGCTACAGACACAGGCGGAAATCTATACCGCCTTCGACTTGCATTAGATTTGACCTCTCGGAGGGTTTGTTCCCGGAACGGATCTGTTACAGGAACACGCTGTCCACGCATTAGAGCAAGCCACAAATGCAATGGGGCTGAAAAGACAAAAATGTCCCTTATGCAAGCACTCAGTCACATGCCAGAGGGGATAAGAACACGCTATTATACAAAGACACAAAGAAAGAAGCAAACAGCACCTGTATGTAGAAAGGAATCCCGGCACTACGCCTGGTAGCACAGAGTTTAGATGAAGGATCGCTGCTTTTTATGTCCTCGAAAACACTCCATAACCACTGCTCCGGTAGTTTTTGCAGACTCACATCAGAGCACCTACAAGGCATAAGATATAAGCAAATAATTGGAAAGACCAGGTACCAAAAGGCTACAGTCTAACATGTTGCTATACATTACATCTATTAGAAAAGAGTAAATATCTTTACTTTGGGGGAGGCATGAAATGTTTTCATTTCTTCTTGGGCCCTACTTTCCTTTTTGATATGGGTTTTAGGACTGGAAGCTATAGAAGATGGTACTACTTACAACCACTGGGCAGACGGTTGCCTACAAAATGAGCCTTGTGACTCCTGTTTGTGCCTACACACAGCATGTTCCCAAGGAGGGGAAGCAAGCACGCACCTAAACTTCACACTACTGTACAAGACTCAAATTTCCAACAAAGCGGCTGTAGCTCCTAGTTTCCTGTAATTTATGTTCTACGTTTGCAGAAATTATTTGTTTAGAGAAAAGACATCTTACATTCTATTTTAGTAATCATGTCCCATTTCTCTTTCAATATGGCACATCACAATAAAATTCCTCTTCAGAACCTACAGAGAGCAGAGAGCAGATGATCTGGGAAGAGGCATCAACATTTTAAGGTTCAAATGACGTTTGAACGTTATAATTCGCGATCTTAAGCGCTAGCTGAAACTGCTTAAAAATATGTAAGGGCTTAAAAAAAAAAAGCTACTTAAGGCTGTTTTTGTTTTGTGTTTAATTTATTAACATATGCCCTGCCAGAATGTTAACGGTTTCCAAGAAAACTATATATTCAGTGATAAGTTTACAGTTCGCTTAAGAGCTCCATAAGTAGATTTTATCATTAACAATAAAAACGTGAAGTTCTTAGGGAAAACGTTCTCTTTTAAGTTGAGGAAGATAGCCTACAGGAAGAGAACTAACTGACCACGGTAGTGAGAAGCAGGTCTCTTAGAAACGTTATTTACTTTGGGATTCTTTGCCTTCCTTCCCGTTTGGTTGGTGTAAAATAGAAAGTTTCAGTTTCCAACTAAAATTTCCAAATGGCAACTCAAATGTATACCTTGCATTGAACAAAAGACTATTCTAATAATAACACTAATTTTAAGGCAGCGATGTAAAAAGTGTGACATGGTCCAAAAACGTATTAGTTGAGTCACAAGTGTTACAATCCAATCTCCTGATTGCTAGTAGACTGTGACTTTAAGTTTCCTTTTCAAAGGAAGGTTTAAAATCAAATGCCTTACCCCTGCTTCTTCCTACCTACCTTCCCCCTCAGTCACGAAAAACTCCCAAAAAAACCTGAGCCAAGACATAATGACCCGATGTAATCTGTAGACCTTGCTTACATCCTGATTTGAACAAATCAAACATAAAGAAGCTATTTTTAAGCAATAGGATATATTTTAATATTACATATATATTGATACTAAGCAGTGACATATAAGCCATACCAATGGCATTGTAGATATGGAAGGAATTTCTCCTAGGTTTTACATATGCATCCTGAAATACAGAAAGGCAAAAACGATGGATCTGGGATTGACTACAAAAGACTGCAACAAACCATCATGGAAAAGGAAGGCTGAAGCAGGTGTGGCAAAACTTTGATAACTCGTGAGCCTGGGTGATGGTGAAAGACAGCGAATTACATGATTCTAATGTTAAAATATATATATGTTTGAAAGTTTTCTAAATAAAAATATCTTCCCTTGTTGCTATCGTGTTAAGGATTAAAGTAACTTCCCAATCATTAAACTTTACACCTTTTAAACTTAAAATTTTAACTCACTCCAAGGCTCAGATTTCGGGCAAACAACAGACAGGTCTATAAGGGGAACAAGTAACAGTAGGGAGGTATGCACACCTTAGAATAGTCAACCCTTATAGCGCAAAAAGACCCTTCAGCTTCACCTGACAGGCAGGTGGTGGCTGTGCCTGCGGTCCACTGGCAGGAACTGAACCTGGGTCTCCCAGATGGAAGTCTAGAATTCTAATTCTAACACTAAACCAATATCGTCTCCCAAAATAAAGTGCACAACTAGGAACCCAGCCCCCTTAAAAAAACAAAACAGCTGAGCTGAAAAATAAATGATGATCATTTGGGGTCAAGAGAACAGAGATGGAAAACAGTGAGTGTGCTGAGGCGGCAGATACACTGGCTTTCAAATTAACTGGGGGCAGCAGTGGTGGCCAGGAAGGCAGCTTCTGTGGGCAGTCACAGCGCTTCCAGGAAAGAGCCTTTCCGTGGCCTCTTCTCTCAATGATGGGGCTAAACACCAGCCCACGCTGCCGGATGCAGACCGCTGAGGAAAAGGCCAAGGGCCTATGATGACCTGGTGGAACAGACTCCAAATGCACTATGAGTCAACATTTTCGTCCATTCGGGACGTTGATGGATGTCCAGAACAAGGTTTGTCATCAATCAACATTTCACCTTTTTTGAAATGAGAAAACCACTTGGACACTTGAGTTTTTTCCTATAGCACAGTCCTTGTTAGGTGTTTCAACATCACAACACTTTCTGTGGCATTTTTCCCGAGCAGGAAACAAAAATTCATAGCCGCATGCTATTCTCTTAAATCGGCCATCGAGTGAAATGGCTTTTATGAAAAAATTCACTGTGACCAGTGAGAACCTTTCAAGGCAAGGCCACTGGGTGCACTAACTCAGCGAGTTACTTGATGCTCACCTAGAGGGAAACTGTGTACTGAGAAAGCTCTGCTTCGCCCAAAGCAATTCCAGTATTTTTTTGGGGGGTACCCCTCCTATACTCCACCCATGTTCATCACACAAATACGCACCCCACCCATGTACATTATATATACAAGGAGGTATCTCGAAAAAACTGAATGGACGAAAATGTCAACTCACAGTGCATTTGTAGTTCATTCCACCAGGTCAGACTTACTCACGCTTTCTAGTTAGAGGTTCTGAAAAGATTGCCTAGCAATGTGCAACAAACAAGGCCTCCTTTGTGGCCGGCGGGGAGACTGGCTTTTGCCACCACGACAAGGCATCTGTTCCCGCAGCCATGTCAGCGCTCCAGTTTTTGACAAAAAATAGCATGCTTCTCTTGTCCCACACACCTGACTCACCTGGCCTCGCTCTGTTTGACTTCTTTTTGTTCCTTCAATAGAGACATGAGAGGACAGCGATTTGACAACTTAGAAGAGGTGAAGAAAGAGACGAGGGAGGAGATGTCAGCATCCAGACAGTTGTTAGAAAATGTTTCCAAGAATGGAGTTGCAGATTTGACAAATGTATTAAGTGTAATAGAAAGTATTTTGAAGGTGATAAGGTTGTTTGTTTTTAAAAAAAATTAAATATATAGCTTTGCAAGAATATTCCGGGTTTTTGGGGTATCCCCCCCGTATACACCACCATGTTGATGACACAGATAGACACCCACTGTGTTAATCATATATATACACACCTCACCCTGTTCATCACATATATAGATATATAGCTCACCAGGAGCATTATTCACAATAGCAAACCCATGGAAACCATCTAAATGTCCAGCAGTGGAAGAATGGAGGCATAAACTTTGATATATACGTACATCGGGACACTACGCAATGTCAAAGAATCATGAGGAGAACGGCAAAACCACCTGGCAACATGGATGAACCTGGTAGCCATTATGCTGAGTGAAATCAGTCAGTCACGAGGGAACACGTCTTATCTGAGACCGCTGTTATGAAAACTCAAGGAAAAGTTTTCGCAGTAAAAGCAGGATTCTTTGATCATCGCTAAGATGGACAGGAAGGGAGGGAAGGGGAGTCATGGCCAGAGTGTAGACAAGTATTAACTTGGGTGAAGGGGAAAGCAATATACACTATGAGGGGGGTTAGGAAAAAATGATGGAAGCAGGGGAAGACATTGGGGGGCTTGTAAGAGTTTAAGGCAACAGAAGCCAATAAGATGAAACACACCATCCTGAAAATACTCTGAGACACACAGCAGTGGTGATCTGTGAATGAATGCTCGGATAGACCACCATGCTGAACAGGTAGGGAGGGAGAGTGGGAGTATCCCAGAGCATATCTATGCAGGTTTGATAGAAGGTGTTGATATGGGTGTGCTCACTTTTGTTGCAAATATATCCATGAACACGGTGGTACATACAGGGGTCAAAGATATGAGAGTTCCGTCAACATAATCAAGCGCCTTGAGGGAGGATGGTGCTGGCGGGAGGGGCATCAGGGCCACAGTCTCAATTAGCAGAACACAGTTCACAGACAGTGTCCTATATTCTACTTTAGTAACAATGGGGTCTAAGAAGTTCATTAGCAGCTGTTTGAAGTCCAAATACTGGTCTCTCTTCCTCAGTAGGGGAGAAGAAGGATGAAAAATGGAAAGACACAGGGAACCAATTAGTCCAATAGAGTCATGGAGCACCCCAACATCAGTCTCCACAACCCTAAGACCAAAAGAACTAGACAATACCTGGCTAACACTACCAGCTTCTCTGAGCACGAGCACAGGCAAGGCCCTGGACACAGACGGCACACCCATGAAAGAAACCAGGTTTACTGTCGGACAGAGGTTGGTGGGTACCCCCAGGACTGCCCCCGCTCAGTCACCCTCC
>NW_022111379.1:14432620-14433825 GCF_000313985.2 Echinops telfairi
AGTCACCCTCCCAGAAGCACTCATTAAGAGACATCCTAAAGGACGTGCTTCAGCGATGTTTAATTCCATCCAGAGGAGCCCTAGAGGTACAGTGGGTTATGCGGTGAGCTGTTAACGACAAGGTTAGAAGTTCGAAACCACCAGCCACACCTCGGGGAAAAGATGAAGCGTTCTACTCCCGTACAGAGTTTCCACCTAGGAAAGCCACAGGGGCAGTTCTAGATTCAGATCACTTTTATCACCGCTCCTACTAATCTCTAATCCACCCTCTCCATCAGGATTGAGACTTTCTCAGTGGTCTTTCTGCTTTGACCATGATGTCTCAGCACAGCAGGCAGAGAAATTCTTGTGAAGAGTCCCATCATGTCGCTTCTCTGCTCACACACCCTCCAGCAGTTCCACGTTCACTTAGACTCAACTGCAAGGTCCTTAAATTGGTCAGTAAGGCCTTAGTAAGTCTCACCCTCCTGGAAGGTCACATCTTCTGTGACTCCCTTTTCACTTCACTGGAATGACACATGGTTTAGCAGCTGGTTCTCAAAACTCCAAGTTCACGTCTTCTCAGGACTTTTGTAAACAACTTTCTCGCTTCCCTCAGAGCTTCACATAACAACTCCCTGCTGCTGAAGCACCTCATACTCCCCCAGGTGAGAAGCCCTCTGCCGGCTCCAGGGAGCCATGGGCTTGCATGGTCAGTGCCCCGCTGCACACACACAGGTGGGCAAGCACTCAAGGGTGGTGTGTGCAGCAAGGCCTTTCAGGGCCACTCGCACCTCTTCCAGCACCCAGGCAGCCACAGGGGCAGAACCTCTTCTCCTGAACTGCTGGTTGCAAGGCCTTCAGCCAGAGGTCCCAGCTCATGCAGCACTGGGAGCTGGCATGCCAGCTGGGTGGGGCCCCGTGTGAAAGCCCCAGGGGGAAGGGCACCCCCACCCTCCAAGCAGGCACCCGGTTCAACACCGCCAGTGTTGCCAACAACGCCTTTCTGGTTACGGGAGAAAAGAAAACAAAACCTGATGGGCCTACGGGCAGACAGGTGGTCATGCACTCATCCAAAAGATTTCAGGTGACGCGCACTTACCTGGACGGCCAGTGTGGCGGGAAGAACGGAAGGATGCACTGACGCCACAGTATTTACTTCGCAAGAAGCCATTCCTTCAAGATGCCTTTCCTAAGGCCTTGCTCACTTCCATGTTTGGCTTAAC
>NW_022111379.1:14434985-14462890 GCF_000313985.2 Echinops telfairi
AATGATGTACAAATGCGCTTTACACAATTGATGTGTGTATGGATTGTGATAAGAGTTGTATGAACCCTTAATAAAATGATTTAAAAAAAGGTACTACCAACTCTCCATCATTTGCTTACGCAAGTTTCATTCATTCACGGTTTTTAAAAAAGGGCATGGTGCTTGGTCAAACTGAAGGGCAGAAGACAACGAGGAAGGCCCTCAACGAGATGGACTGGCGCAGGGGCTGCCGTGGGCTCCACACAGGAACTAGGTGAGGGTGGGCGCAGGCCCCGCTGTCTTCCGTTTCGTAGCACGTAGGATCACTCGGTGCCAGAGCCGACGTGGCAGCGCCTAACCACACCACCAACGGTTTATAAAAAGACGTCTACACAGTACCCAGAAGTTGCCTGGCACTGTGGGAAGGCTTCAGTAGAATAATTCCATGGCCATTTTCATGTGGCTTAGAAGTGGAATACAGACTATATTGGCTTCATTTCGTTCTTAATGACCTTCCTAATTATACTTTCTGAAGGAGCCCCAGTGTGTCATTGATTAGTGCTAATCTGTTAACCAAAAGTCAGGGATGCTGAGCCCCCAAGCCTCTCGCCTCTCTTCAGGAGAAAAGACTTGACTAGCGGGTCCCGTGAAGACCCGCTGGGCAGCTCGACTGGGTCCTGCAGGCACTCTGAGTCCTTGAAGCCATACAACAGTCATTATCCTGCTGGGTCCAGGTTTCCACGCCAATGTATTTCCATCCCTGAGCAGCTACCCTCAGAGAGCGAATGAAAGGACTTCTGATGGAACTGGGTGATGTGGATGGAAAGTTAGCCGGGGAGTTAAATCATGCGACAGAAAATCTATTCAGCAGAAAACCTACTGGGCTTGGAATTAACTGTGCCTCATTCCCTTCTGGAGGTACTCCAAACCCTTGAGTAATGGGAAATGTATTATTGTTAATAACCTGTTTTTTTACATTAATTGAATGATTCACCACTGGCCTAAGGAATTATTTCAACTGCAAACACAAAGCACCCAATTTCACGAATTAAATTAAAAGGTGAAGCATGTTTTAAGGCCACTGTATGAAGCAAAAGTACCGAGCGATGATCAAAACCCAGTTGTTAGGAAACGAATCGTGCATAGCCACGTACTTCCACCCTCGAGCGAGTCAGGGTCAAGGCCCTGCCGAGGTCTTCCTTTCCCAATGCTCGTGGGCTTCCCACGCTCTTGTCACTGAGGGCCGTTGGCACGAGAGAGAAGAAAGTCCTTCTCAGTCCCTGCAGACTCTCACTTCACTGAGATGCAGGGCTACTCCAAGAGACATCAGTCACATAATGAAGATACGGGGTGGAGAAAGAGGAATGTCAATAAAAGCAAATATATGTAGTGGTTGACTATTAATCAACTGTGACCTTAACGTGGTTTCTGAATTTCGCTTCCCTTGCTTCTCTTTTGCCCTCCTTTTAACTCTATAATGCCAAGCGCGATGTTTTCGTAACTTTTCATTAAAACACGTCTGGTACAGAAATTATGAAGCTTTTGGAGCGGACGACGATGTCGACAAAATCGTCGCACTTTACTAGTGCAAATGCATACTGCTAGTCACGCATTTTAGCAGCACAATGCTTGAATAGTGGCACATGTTTTGACTGAATGTGCGTTTGAGGTTAAGTGGTCGTTGGTATTCGGTGCATTTTACGATAATTTTCAATCTAGTGAAGTTTAGTGTTGATATTTCTGTATATTTTCATAAAACTGTAGTTTGTATGTCAAAGGTGTAATGCTTCTAAAAAACATTATATTTATTATATATTTCCGCTTTTTCAAACCATAACAAATTTGTTACGTTCATCTTTTGAATCGATGGTGACAAAAATTACCACAGCATGGATTGTGATTTGTTTTATGGAAAATGACAAATGTATGACCTAGATGGAAGCGGTACAGACTCAGACAAGGAATGAGATGCTAATATGGATGGAATTGGTAAGTAAAATGTGTATTATATTTTTAAATTTTGATTTTACAATATAAAATTTTAATTATATTGCTATTCAAACTATTTTGATAACAATATTTATTTTTTCCCATGATAGGAAGTGAATATATACCCGGTTATTCTGATTTGGATGAATTAGAAGACCTCCTAGTTAGTAATGATAATACTAGTGAAGATGAGTTAGAAACTTCAGTTGTTGAAGTTGAAGAATCAATTCCAGTAACTACAAGTTCAAAGTCATCTACATCAAGAAATTGAAGAATTCCTCTTTGGCAGCACATTTCTGGGGACGGTACAGCTAGACCCATGCCTGAATGGTTAGGACAAATAGATTCTTCAGGGGTGGTAAAACATCCTGTCAAATATTTTGGACATTTTTTTCTCGAAGGATATCATTACTCATATTGTCGAACAGTCAAATCTTTATGGAATCCAGCAAAATCCCAATAAACCTCTTGCACTGAGTAGCCAGGAAGTTGAGCAATTTTGGGGGGACACTGCTTGATTTGATAGACTCGCTAATTGCACTGTACCGAATCACATCAGATCGAAAAAATATTATCACAAATTATTTTTTCACTTTATTGATGTGACTGTTGTGAACTCTTGGCTACTTTATCGTAGAGACTGTGAGAGCCTTTAGTTACCAAAAAAATCCAAAGTCTGCAAGAGTTCAAAATGAGCATCGCCGAAGCTCTTCTTGAAGGAAAGAGTAATGGACCAACAGAAAGAGGCAGACCTTCTACCAGCTTTACTGATGCTGAGTTTGCTACAAAGAGAGCAGAGGTCCTGCCACCCAAAGCATCCCTGGAAGAGATGCCCGTGTGGATGGTTCTCACCGTTACCCTGAGGTCACAAACAGAGGAAGATGCAAAAATGTACATTGCAAGCGTGCACCAGTATTTTTCTGCAGCAAATGCAAAGTTCATCTTTGTATCACAAAAGAAAAAAATTGTTTTGTTCAATTTCACACTAAAATTATAAACAAATTTTGTATTATATTTTATAAATAAAATTAGTTTTGTTTTTTATTTAATAAGATGAAAAAATGCATTTTTTATTCTTGTATTATAAATCCATGGACGAATGTGACAATTTGGTTATATTTAAAAATAGTGCAAATTTTATATATTTGTAAATATATTTTGGTTGCTATATATATTGGTAACTATAAAAGTAAAAAATAAAAACAAAATTTTTTTTTCTTCCTGAAATTAAAAATTCAGGCGTTATAGGGTTAAAATCATTCTAGGAAATGGCAAGAAAAAACCAGTTTGCTTTGAGGAACAGAACAAGATTTTGCCCCAACCTTGACCGGAGCAAAAGATAACTACTCAAGTTCAACGTCATCAGTTACCACCATCATCAACTCAAATGCAGACAGCCGTAGACACCCGAAAACAAACTCCCCACCTGGCTCTCAGAATAGCACACTTTCAGATTCCTACAGCCCAACATAGAGCAAAGGACACGCAGGCAGCCAAGAGGGAACTAACAGTCCTCTGGGTACTCTGACCCAGACTACAGAGACCTAGGAGTTTTACTCTTTTTTACATGCGAACACAGAGATAACTGAAAAACATCCACCTACGTCCACACAGAACCCCGTCCATGGTACAGAAGGTTAGGAACATGGCTAATAACCAGAAGGCTGACGGTTGGGACCCACAGAGGCATCTTGGAAGAAAGGCCTGGGGATGTATCTGCCTCTGAAAGGCCACAGCCACGAACCCTGTGGAGCACAGGTTTCACTGCAACACACGGGGGTCGCCATGGGTCGGTCCCCAAAAGCAACAGACATAAAATCAGAGTGAGGCTGGCAGGGAAAGTTGATGGAAAAATAACTTTGCAATCATCACCAAAATTCTACCATATTAATGTTCTTATAAGAGAATCCACTTTTCTCAAACACTCAGTTAAGGCCAAGGCTTGCAAAGCAAAATGTTAGCTGTCCAGAACATAACGAAGAAACCCATTCAGACTATTCACTTTGAACTGGAGTGGAAAGGCTACACCCTTAGACTTGGCAGTAGCTTATTCCTTAGATGGCTCTTTAGAATATGTTTCTACAGTGCAGAAGGCAGGCTTTGCTTTCCCAAACGACAGGCTTCACATCACCCGTAACAAACCAGACTCACTGCCCTGGAGGCAATTCTGGTTCACAGTGACCCTACAGGACAGAGAAGAACTGCCCCTGTGGGTTCCCAAGATGGAATTCTTTACAGGAGGAGAAAGCCTCATCTTTTCCCTGTAGAGCAGCTGGTGGTTTCAAACTGCTGACCTTTCTTTAGCAGTCCAATGTCACTAATAACCCACTGCGCCACCGGGGCTCCTTACACAACCCATGCTTTCTCTAGTCTAAGATCATCTTCGGGGAACACTGAACAAACAGATCTAGGGTTTCAAGTGCAGCAAGGAAGTAGGATAAAGGTGGCTTGAAGAGGAAAGGTACACTTCTGTCAAGAGACACTTTACCTGAGAAGGTCTTCCAGATTAATGCAGCTTTGCATTTATCCCACCCATGCAACTCCATAGCAAGCACCTAGGTACTTTACAGGCTGCTTACAAAGGTACATACACTTTAAATATATATATATACACACACACACACATATACATACATACAATTCATATATATATACACACACACACACACACACACACACACACACACACACATACATACAATTCCTAGGATACCGTGTAGTTTTCTAAGAGTCTCTGGGAGCCAAAAAAAAAAGAAAAGAAAAAGAAGGTTTCCAGAGAGCACAAAATTCGAACTCCTTACCCTGGTTCTTATCCTCATTCTGTATATTTGAACCATCTCACTCAACTTCATCTTAGAGTTTTTTACTCAGGACGTTTGCTATGGGCTGTTCCCTTTGATTGTAAAGCTCTTCCCTCGGAAAGCTGCTGCTTCTGGTGGCACTCTGGGCCACGCACTAGGCTGCTAGCTTCAAGGTCGGCAGTTCAAACTCCACCAGCTCCTCCTCAGGAAAAGATGAGGCTGTCTACTCTCGCTAAGATGTACAGTTTTACAGATCCTGTATAGAGTCACTCTGAGTCAGGGTCAATTTAACGGCAGTGGGGTTTTGGTATAGAGTCTAAAAGGAAAGAGAAACTTGGCCTTAAAACCAAATTCGATTGCATCCAAACACACATTTCTACCCGAAAGTTGTTTATTAGCACCTCTTCCCCTTAAAACAACAAGCTCCATCTCGGAAACACTCACTGTCCTGCTCACTGTATTCCCAGCATCCAGAAAATGATGTGACACTGAAGAAGGGGCTCCATCAATATGTTAATTACAGAATGAATACTGTTCTGCACACCGTCCTGCAATGGCCGTGCTCCACAAGTATTTGCGCGGATAGATACACAGCCGGGCGGGGGTGGGAAGGCGAAGTGAGAGCATATCCACAAACACAGAGGCTGATACTGCATGGCTGTTTATGGGTCTTTTTCTTTGCTGCAAATATGGCCATGAAGGTGAGGGGTAAAATGAGAGGGATAAAACTATACAACCTTCTTAGACATAATGGACAGGCAGGAAGATTAGGGATACGGGAGTTGTGTCCGCCAAATGCCTATGCAAAACAAAAATTAGCTAGCAATGCCCCAATAAAGGGGTTTGAAAGAAATCAGGCACACATTAGGCACCTACGGAGAAGACCCAAACCTGGGTAAGCAGATTAAAGTCACCTAGGTATGCCCACTAGAAACCAGCAACACCACATCAGACATGTGCCCATATGCAGCCACTAAGAGCAGCCAATAGCCTCAACCATGCCCCCCCCACCTTCCCCCAAGTGGGGGTCGGAAGAAACACAAAGCAAGAATGGAGGGCGGGCTCACTCTCGCTTTTGGTTCCAGCACTGCTCTTCTAGTTTGGGGGGTGGGGGCTCCCCTTTCCGACCATTTTCCATGTGGTTTTGCACGCTCCCAGAAGTGGCCATTTTCAGACTCAAACTCTTTCGAGGGTCCCACCTTCCTCCATGGGACTTTGCACACTTTCCTGGGTTAGCGGGCACTATCTGAGACCGTTATTACCTGAAACTTCCTCTTCGCTCATGAAAGTTACTTGTACTTACAAAAGTGCTTCCGCTGCCTGAATTCTTTCAGCGCTGAGAAACAAGAACGGGGGAAGCCCTCCCAGAGACCCAACACAACCACCCTGAAGAAATGTGTTGATGGGCCTGTGGGCTCAGGACCGTCACCTTGGGAGACACCAAGATGAAATGGCAAAACAACTGTTAGTCCACAAAAGCAATGCCCTCCAGCCTACTCTGATAAGCAGCTGGGGTCCTAAAGCTCATGAGCAGACGTCTATGGTGCAACTACTGGTTCAGGAGTGGAGAAAATCGAAGACACATGGAAGCAATTTGCCCAATGCACTAATGAACCACGCAAACACCAGTCTTCTGGCTACCACAACCAGTGGGACCTCACATCGAGGTCCTTGATCAGCGGTTCTCAACCTGTGGGTTGTGACCCCTTTGGGGGTTGAAGGACTCTTTCAGAGGGGTCGCCTTTAGACCATCGGAAAACACATTATTTCCAATGGCCTTAAGAACCGAGACACCACTCACTCCTCTGTCTTCAGGCGGGCCTGCCCACATGCAGATACGCTCACATACGTGTACTTCGCGTGATGACATCATCGTGTCAACCCCATCACATACACCCCGTACAAATACAGGTGTATGTGACAGGGTTGGTGCCATAATGTACTTATGCGGACCAGTCACACATGTGTAGAGAGCAGCTGCTGTGTAGAGAGCAGCTACTGTGTTGAAAGCAACAGTATTGGAGGTAAAACGACACTTCATGGATTATAATTACATATTGTCTTTGTGATTCAGCACTATGCTCTAATTATGTGCAATTTGTAACAATGAAAATACATCCTGCGTATCAGATATTTACATTACGACTCATAACAGTAGCAAAATTA
Source organism: Echinops telfairi (assembly GCF_000313985.2). Lineage (NCBI taxonomy): Eukaryota > Metazoa > Chordata > Mammalia > Afrosoricida > Tenrecidae > Echinops > Echinops telfairi. Next base: position 14,441,921 of record NW_022111379.1, read on the forward strand.
CCATTATGAAATAGCAATGAAAATAATTTTATGGTTGGGGGGTCACCACAACTTGAGGAACTGTATGAAAGGGTCCTAGCATTAGGAAGGTTGAGAACCCCTGTCCTAGATAGATGGAGAGAAAAGTGCAAAATGAAAGTCAACATTATGAATGAAGACCAGGCTTACTGATTTGGCGGAACGGGTGGAGCTCCTCAGACTACAGCCCTTGGTCACCTCTGAAGGACTGAAACTGGAACCTCCCCCCCTCACCCCATGGCTCAAATTTCAGGCGAACAATAGACAGGTCTGTAAGGGGAGCAGTACCACCTTTAGTTCATCAACCATTTCAGATCCAAAGGACAGCATTTACAACGTTCCGAAGGGTGTGGCAAGCAGACAGAGCACGGTAGCCGGAAAGACGGGACACAAGTGATGCCCCAGTGTGGGCACCGCATGCAGTGACTTGAAATACATTATGGAGGAACGGCCAAGTAGAAAACAGATCTGCTCAGTGAAGCTTCCCTAATTCACAAATTTGGTGTTTTTCTTTTAATCTGTTAGATAAATTACCAACTATTTGAAATACGGTGTTGACAGAGAAAGATGGCTACGCTGGAGAAGGAAGTGTCAACCATATGGACGTTACTGTGACAAGAGCTGCCACAGGGGAGCAGGAGCTAACTGGGCTCCTTGGTTTTCTCCCGCAGATTAACTGGCATTCAGCGAACCTTCCCCCACCAAGGTCACAGCCCTCAGACGAAGACATGCCCTTCTGAAATGCCCAGGTAGCCCATCAAAATAAGGTATACGAGGAGACTTCAAACTGTTTGGGAAAAAAATGGAATTTTCCCACACACTTCTTGAAGCCCCCTCCTATATCTGTCCAAATTCTGCCCCTAGAGATCATTCCCCCAAGATTCAAGAATCAAGCCAACTAGAGAGTTCATGGTCATGTAAGCGTAGGTTCTCAAACTTATTTGCCTTCCTGCCCCTTTCCAAGAAAAAAAAACAAAAATTACTCAGTGCCTCCTCCCCTGGCAATTATAAACGTTTAGACTATACGCCCCACAGTCCAGGATAAAATGTCAGAATCTGCTTTTACAGCCTCCCTAGATAGGTCCAGTGGTCCTCAGTGGGGTGGCATCACCTATTTGGATAAACACTGATGTCAAAGTGTTATTTGAGATTTGCACAACTGGATACCTGGGGCAGAAGCTATGTTTCAAATGGTCAATGTTTCAGAGTTTTAAGCATGGCTAGACGACCTAGAACAAGGTGTTAGCATGGCTATAACAGCTAACCTTTCTCTCTTGAAGCTCTCTTCGAACCCATGGCCTCAAGTTTCTCCGCTGTGTGGTTCAATCTGAAAGACACAGGCCTGAGTGTCCATCCTGATTTGCCTACTGAGGGGCTTCTCAGCAAGTACAGCTTGCAATGCAAAAAACCCCCAAAACAATCCGATCCAGCCACAATGGTTAGAACCCTTCTCCCTCGGCCCTGACCTCACTCCTGTATCTCCAACTGCCCGTTGTCCCTCAAGACAGCTTTCTAGCAATACTTCAACATGTCTACAACATTACCCTGCCACCCACCAGGCCCTTCTTGCTTTGTTATTGTTGTTGTTGTTGTTGTTATAAGCAGTAATCAACCTCCCCATCACCTGGAATACACTTCTTGATGAGTGCCCCAAATAGACATTAATTGCTGACTTAACAGTTACCAAATTTAATTAGCTAAACCTGGTTGCAAATGCTGGGCTGGAAGAGCCTGGGAAACACGGACCGTGCTTTGCCCATCTCTTTAGATTCTATAGTGCCTTCCTATCTCAATCCCTTATATAAATTAGGTGATCGATAAACTTCTGTAGAACCATTATTCTTTGAAATAGTTTGAAGTTTAAGGAAAAACTAGTTGTGTGATTGATTACTAACCAATCATGTGACTTCTCAATGCCTAGGAATGAAAATAAACTAATTACACAAATGCTTTGAGAATTAAGTGAGGTGTTATTTATCTAGGTAGAAATCAGGGGAAGAAGTGGCTCTAAAACATGTAAGCACCCCCAGTTCCTGTAAGCACCCCCAAAACCCCGCAGCATTCTCCCACGAAGCCTTAGTCCCTTGTTCTGGTCCTCAGAAGCCTCTTAGTTCCACAGAGTTGAAAGCTTCCGATTATGACCCAAGTACTTTTCTCCACGTTCACAGTAACTCTGGTCTACTGTACAATATTAACAATGAACAAAGAAATCTCATCTAGCGCAGCCTTTGGCACATTTGGACATTCAAGAAAGACTCTGCTGAATGATTGAATCAGGACCGGTCAGCGCTGGTCCCCAGCATGGCAGGTTGCTCAAGCAGTCAGAAACAACTCATCTAAAGGGAGGTCGGCAATTTCCACCCGCTCTGCAGCACCCGAGGAAAGGCCTGGTGGTCAGCGTCCTGAAAGATGACAGCTAAGAGCAAGCAGTTCTACTCGGTAACATGTGGGGTTAACAGAATCAACTCCGTGGCACCAGGTTTTCACGTGGTTCTCGGTTCCTGCACGTGAGCCGTGCCTGCAGGGAAGCAGCCCAAGGAAAAAGCCAGTATAGCACAGGCAGGCCACTGGGCCTCCACGGACACAATAGTCTAACCTAGAGTTTAATGCCTCGTCAATGAATCTTCTGTCTGGTCCCCAGCAAGGAAAGATGACTTCATAAGGAAGTGATTTCAAAACTCCAGGGTTGGTGTTTATCATCATGAAGGAATTGAAAGTTAAAAAGGTTTCCCTAGAACAGTACAGCAAACCCTCCTTGTTTTGTTTTGGTTCCCGATCACACAATCCAGAGGTCATCAAGGAAAAGACAAGCAGTCCCCAGTGAAGCAGTCCTGGCCTGCTTGTGCCAAGTCCAGAGCAGGCACCAAGCACAGGCACCAACCGCAGCCACGGGAAATTCCAAAATCCTGCTTTTGTTACTGAGCGTCTCTCTGAGAAAAGAGCAAGTATCCTCTTTGTCTGAAGGTGCTTTTGTTTTATTTCATTCCCGTGTCAAATTAATACAAAATGCACAATGTCGTTCTCGGCTGTGAGCACATCGGAACACTGGAACGTTCTTTCATGGGCTCAAGGTTCTTCCAAAGCAACTAGCTAAAACACTAAATGGCATTAATTCACGAGATGCTCCCAGGCGATCAATTCACCAGTTCTAAAAGGAGTTTACTAAAAACGTTTCCAACACCCCCCAATCTTTCATACCTCGAGGCACCCCCATTCCCCCACACCCCCACACTTTGCCAGAAAGCAGCAACCATAATCAGGAGAAGATTCAGAGTTAAAAGTCGCCTAAGAGAACTGAACTCTCTTCTTTTATCAAAGAGGAAACAGCGGCCCTGAGAGGTTCAATGCCTTCCCTAGAGTCCACAAAGCTGGGAGGCCGACCTCAGCTCTAATTCAGTCTTTCCTCCACACTCTGGGGGGGTGGCTGCTGAGGGGTGCCGGGAAGGGAGAAGAATCAGACCATCACAGTCCAAAAGGGGCCAGCAATGCGAAACCTGGCAGGGAGGAGGCCTGAGCCGCTCCACCATAGCTGGTGTTCACAGGCCTTTGTGTTGTCTTGAGCAGACCACTGAACAAATTACTGTTCCATAAACAGATTAGCCTGCCATCCACAGGGCAGTCTCACGTGCCGCGGATCAGTATTCTAAGATAAGCATAAAACCCTCAGAATGAAATCAAATTACCTATGTTGTATACCCAACTCATTGGTAATTAGAGTGTTGTGTGCCAATAAATCAGGTGCCCCGACTAGAGAGTGGTTTTCCGATGGCTTCATGCCGCCGAGACCCATCCATCTCTGTCTGGGCACACTGAGCTACTTGGTTGCTGTTGTTCATTCAGAGTAGGTATGTTGCTATTGTTAGTTGAGAATCTTGCCTTCATTTGCTCAAATTCTTCCAGTATGGTTATTTTTCCGAACGTAGAGATTTTATAATGTACGCCAGTTGTTTCATAAGCTTACTTCTCTACTCCAGTCATTCAGTCCTTTGGTCAAATATTATGTTTATTATTTTAAGGTTCATGTTTATTATTTCAATTAAGCTAAACACTGACGGACGTGTGGGAGGTTGTGAGCCACGTGCACGTGAATTTTAGAGATGACCGTAAGTAACTCTAAAGCATGGAGAGACGGGAAGCCTGGAAAAGGATTGGCCCAAATAAGTCCAGTGAGAAGGTTAGACATCAACAGAATCCATCATCATTTCCGTCACTAACAATCAAAACGTGGGGAGGGCGACTGCAGGCTATCCCACCACAGGGCTGTTGAGAAGCCTCCGCTGCAGGCTGCGTCACAGCAATGACCAACTCGAAATTAAATGACCACTTATTGGAGGACCACGGAAAGAGAGGCGGAATACAGTGGAGTAAAAGAAGTACAGATGAAAGGAGGCACTATGTGATTGGCTTAATTCATATTTAGCATCCCTGCTCTCTGGGACCAAGGAGAAAGATGAATATTTTAAAGACCTAAGACATTTCATCAAAAGGGTACCATTTACCCATGGACAAACGCTGGGAAGTTGAGGAAAGAAATGCGAACAGGAGACCCCAGTGAGGAAGCGGGGCGAGCGATGTGACGTCCTGGACACCTAATAAACTGGGCGTGAATGACCGGCAACGGATCTGCCCTTTCAACCCCCACTCAGTCCACCACAAACAGAACAAATCACACACGCACATGTAAAAACACACTGGGGCTTTACTGATCAAGCTGGGATTGAGCACAGGATGTCTCCGCTGGGTGTCCACGTGACAAAATCTTGACGAGGAGAACTTTAAAAATGAGCTGGAAAGTGCCAGGAGCAGACTTAACAATAAAAAGCTCACTAGCAAATCACAGACCAAAGACACTCCGAATTTGGAAAATTGGTATGCTCTACTTTTCCCCAAAACCACAATAATGGAAAATTAAAGTAATTTTTCTCTTGGTATAGAATAGCGTTTTCCCGCGTCCATCTTCATTTGGTTTTGTTTAGGGTAGGGGAGAAGTCAGCCCCAACTCATACAGTTCGGACAGACAACAGAACGAACCACCTGTACCATGCTCACAATCGATCCGGTTGCAGGCACTCTGTCGACCCAGCTCCTGGAGGGTCTGCCCCCTTTCCCTGCTCTTCTACTTGACCAAGCAGAATGTCCTTTTCGAGGGACCAGTCCCTCCTGATGCCATGTGCACAGTATGGTCGCACCATCTGCCCTTTGACAGAGCCTCCTGGCTAGACTTCTTCCAACACGGATTTGTTGTCCGGGCAGTCCAGGGTCTACTTGTTCTCTGCCGCCGAGCTGACTCCAGGCAGCAGTGCTCAGTCTTCTAATACACACTGTCCAGCTTGCACCTGTATATGAGGTGTCTGAGACTGTCACGGCTTGTCAGGCACACCTTAAGAGTTCACAGCTTTTAAAACACTGGCTTTTAAAAACCCGTTTACAAGATCTTTTGCAGCAGAATTGCCCAATGCGATACATCTCATATGATTTCCTGGATGCTGCTTCCACGGGCATTTATTGTAGATCCAAGTGAAATATGTGACAACTTCAATCTTTTCTCGGTTTCCTGTGATGTTGCTTACTGGCCCAGTTATGAGGATTTTTGTGGTCTTCTTCACATTGAGTTGTAACTCGTCATCAATGCTGGAGTTTTTAATCTTCATTAGTAAATATTTAATTAAATTTTCAAATGAAATGTATACAAATGTACACAACACATTTAAATGTGTACAACATTTGAGTGAGAAATAAAAGATTTATTGACACGCTTTTCCTCTAGTAATGAAAACAGAGGTGTAGACAAGAGTGTGTATTCTTTGCAAATTGAATAATTTTTTTCCAACTAAACCTGATGGCTTATATTTTACATTTCCGGTCAATTTCATTTTTTTTATTTTAGAGATCTACTCTTTTCCAGTTGAGTAGAGAAAATTAGTCTTTCACTATTTTATTTCAGCTATTCATAAGAAGTTTCTCGTGTAATATGAAAGTTAGTAGTTACAATTAATTGATGAAAAATAAATACATATATTTAAGTTGTTCTGTCCACCCCACACGTGTGGGCATCGATGGCTCAGCATCTGACAGCATGCTTGGTAAAGCAGAGGAGGGGTGAGAGGAAGACCCTCACGGAGATGGGCTGACTCAGTGGCTACCATGGGCTCAAGCACAACAACGGTGAGGCTGGCACAGGGCCGGGCAGTGTCTCCTTCTGCTGTGTACAGGACTGCGGGGTCTCAACCGATTCGACGGCACACAGCAACAGCAATCAGCACTCGATTTTCATGACCAAAAAGCCCCAAACTGTTCAATGTCAACAATTTATTTATTCTGGTAGGAAAAAATGATTGTATTTATTGCAATATCCATTTGTAGGTTAAGCAATACTTTGATAAACAAAGCAATCCAAATATATGAAGAGTAAATATCAAGTCATCCTGAATCTCCCTCTCCCTTCTAGATTTAGACTGTGCTCAACTATTCTGTCCGCTTATTGCCAACCTTTTAATTTACGGTTAGACAAACAGAAGCTAGGTTCCCCAGCTTCAACACTCCAGAGTTAAGATTTCTGTCATTTCACTGAAAGAATAACCTAAAATAATCAGGTCAGAGAAAATGAACAAGTAAATATGAATTTCACTAAAAATACAGCATTAGAGTTATACATTTAGTATCACTAACCAAATGCTTAGGCAGGTAATTATGTTTTTAAGTAAAGTGTAAATAGTTCATCAACTTCTAAATAGAAAGACCTATATAGGAAATCTAATTTTATAAAATTAACTCAACATACCGTTTGTATGTCTGCATGTGTGTGTAAGTGTCACTTCCATAAGATTCCCAGAAAAGAGAATTGCGTCTCCCGTTCCTACTTATTTTTCAATGATTGTTTAACAGTGAAGTCAGTTTACATGAGAAGAAATTTTGAATAATCCTATTTAAAAAATCAATGCAAACAAATGTGACTTTTGTTTAATTCTTCAGTTATTTACCCATTAATCTCTGTGTTTCCTTCCTTACCACAGCTGTAGTTCAAGAGGTGGCCAGCAGTTGGCCTGAATTTCAGTGGATTTTCATTAACTCCCAGGTTTCTCTTTGCAAACTTTTAAAAATATTCAATGCCTAAACAACTTTTCATAACTTAAGAGCTTATAAAAGGTTCTCAAAAGGAGTCCAAAGGAAACACATTTTCTTTTAACAATAAAATAAGCAAACAAAGGGAAACCACACGCACTTTAAAGATGTTCTCTGCAAAACATTCTGTTGGGCAGATTCCAGTGTCTCCAAAGGGATCGAGAAGCACTTGGCTGGGAAGCAGCAGCTGAGAACACAGAGACCAGAGAAAAGCCACGAGCCACGGCCGTGAGAGGCTCGCTGGCGTGGGCGGGGAGATGCCTGAGATAACAGGCACTGGGCCTTCCCAAGTCCATCCAGTTTTATGTCTACAACTTCAGCCACGACAGTGGTCAAAAGCCTGTTCTTTTCTTCTTTTACACTTTGCCCCTAAAGACTGTGGCCCTACTAAGAGAGTGTCAATGGAGAAGGCTTAGATCTGCGTCTCCATTTCTCTGATGTCTCATCCAAACTATCTCCATGTCCTGGCTAGAAAATTCCCACTGGGATAGATAGCAGCAGCAGCAGCAGCAGCAGCAGCAACAGCAGCAGCAGCATCATCATCATCATCATCATCATCCCATCCCCTATGTAAAGCATTCAAAACTCATTCATCTTTATCAAACAAATTCCTCCTTTCCGCTGCCTTTAAAAAAAAACAAAACAAAAAACATCACCCTCCTTTTTCTAGAAGCAGGGTTTATACCACTTGAGCAATCTAGGATTCCCTGGTGACCACAGATACCCACATGCAGGTGGCTCATAGGATAGACTGTATTTTTCAATGGTCTTCCCCCCATCCCACAGGTACTTCTACAAAATGATCTTTCCACTTCCCCATCAAAAGGTGGAGTCTAATTCCCGCCCCCCTTGAATTCCTGCTAGCCTTATGATTCCCTTGTAATAGAAAGTAAAAGAGGGGTGGTGACGGGGCGGACTGGAACAAGACTATCACATGTCTAAAGTCAGGTCAGGAGAGAAGCTTGCAACCTGGTGCTCATGAAAGACTCCATCTGGTGGAAGCCAGCTGCCATTAAGAAAGTCAGCTTCTCTGAAGTGGCCAAACTGGAAAAGACGTGGAGCCACTCCAGCTTCCCGAGTTTCCCAGCCATCCCAGCGAAGCTGCCGGAAATGTGAGGGGACCAGCACTGAACCTTCCTGGCCACCTAATCTGCCAGCTGAGCGCCACTCACTGGCCCCAATAAATGCCCTGAGATGACATCACCCAAACAAGTCTGACCTAGTTCTTGACATACAAGACCATGCATTGTAGCATGTCTACAAGTTCGAAGCATTTAGTGGGTCACGTGTGGCGATATTACGACATAGGGCCAAATGTTAACTCAGACTCCCCTTCTTTCTCTGCATTCCCAGAATCACCATCACACAGGAAGCCTTCCTTCCTCTCAGATCTGTATTGTTATAACTGACTCCAAGCTCTCTACACGATAATCTGCCGTTCCAGTACACTGAGCTAGCACCTCCACCCCGAGAACTGCTTGAGGTAGTTACTTTATTGTGCCAATCTGGCCGATGAACATATGTGGGGTTAATTGAAGGACGGAAGGATAAATGACTCGGTAAGCCTCGCCCTTCTAGTTCTTGGGTCTCTTGCTTTCTGATGGTTGGACCAGGGTGCAGCTGCCTTAGCCAGTTCCCTGGTTCAGCTGGCAAGGCTCACTTCCTGCATGACATCCCTGAGAAGACACATGGACCTACCCTGATGAAGCCCTGGGTGCTGGAGCAGCAGTGTGGAGAGCCCTGCCAGTGCTCAGATGCTTACACCTTCACTGATTCGGCTTTCCTCCTGCAGTCGGTGTCATAGTGTGTGTTTTGTGAGATGGAGGAGGACTTTATGGATCGGTGCTGGACATGTGGGCTAAGAGGTTAATGTTGGACTTGTGGGCTTGGGCTGCACTGGGTTGGGATGCTTTCTTGATGCGCACTTAACCTTTATATAAAACTCTCTCTTATACATGAGTTTCTGTGGATTTGTTTCTCTAAAGTACCCAGACTAACACACTGCTTTTATATATGAACCCTACAGCCAATATCAAATTTATAATCCTTGTGCATTGTCTATTATACATGTCTATTATATTTGAAACACACACACACACACGAGAAATCTGACAGGGAACCTTCTTTGTCTTACTCTAGAGATGAAGCAATCCGAGGCTGAGAGCAACTAGCCCTCCAGTCTCTGCTCCCTGATGCCTCCCATAGTCAATTTCAGATAAAAATTGTTCAGTGCATCTCTCCTACAGTAAATGTGCCTCCAAAATATGCCAAAGTCGCTTTTATCTATCCAGTTGTATGGTATTGCCTCTTAAATTCCAGCCCACTGTGGTAAGACGACTTTCTGGTTCACCTACTATCATACCACACATCAATTCAACAGTCTGTGAACATTTGCTTATGAGTTCCTTAACGAGAATGCCAGCCTTTTTCCTTTAACTGCCTAAACCTTACTCATTCGTCAGCCTAAGTTCCACCTGGTCCATGAAGTCCCACCAGCCACCTTGACCTGTTGCTTTCTCTCCAGGTGTTCCTACAGAATTGGCAAATTCCACTTGTGTGGGTTCTTCACATTCAAGTGCATCGATCTTCCATTCCAGCCTGGTACTCAGCTCAAACACAGTCTGTACATCCAGTGAGGCTGAGTGTGCACAGCAGCGTTTGTTCTGACTGGTCAGTGCCCACACCAGTCAAAGATGCTGTTTTCATCCCAGCCTATTTCCCAAACCGAATCATCAGTCTTGGGAACAGGCTACGTGTCTATGAAAAAGATACACATGCCCCCCAAACAGAGCACATATGCCCCCCGCTTGTGTTCAGTGTATAGGTCATTGATCTGAAGTGTGCTGCGTTGTGAGAAAAACTACTTGTAAATCCTATCAACACTGAAAACAAAGAGTTGAAAAAGTAATACAATCTTTTCAGGATCAGCAGTTTAATGTCACCGCCATTTTAAAAGAATCATTTAAAGAGACTCTGTGGCTAAGAACTGCCAGAAGGTCTACTAAATATTTTTACCAGGAGTGTGAAAAGGTGTTTTAAAAGTATGTTTCAAGGAGCAGAAGTCTTAGGTGCCAAAAATAAAATGTTTGCTGAGGCCACAAGGCTGGCATAACTCTGCTTCATTTCAAAAAATTTCCAGGCAATGGAAATGTTTTCCTGGAAAATACTACCTTTTATTTAGAGAACACGTTCCATGAACCCTTAGTCATTAAGTAATTGAAGGTTTCCTCACAAGCTCTTTGGAGGCAGTCTATTATATGAATGAATGAAATTATCAGCACCTATAACGTCTAAAAATAATAATATGCGTAGCTAAAGACACAAAGTTTACATAATTTTTTTTCTAGGGAAGAAGGTGTATTTTTTGGCCTACATATGTCCTTTTAAGTTTTTCTACATGATAAAATCATGAAGCAAAACACCAAATCCTTAAGTGTTTCTCTGTTATATACACAAATAAAAATAAAAAAAACGAGTGTTTTTTATTCCAAATGCTATATAATTTTCAAACAGACAAAACACTTACTCCATTCAATAAAAAGGAGTAGCAATTCCAAAGCTATTTTTAGCAAAATCTTTGCATTTGATTCAAATCATCATGGAGTGAGCAAGCACTTGGTACGGGCATTTCACACAATCATCCACGCAGTATGTTACACACGGAAACCTAAAAAAACAATTTCTTCCAAGAGTGTTGCAGCCAACTGAAGTCTTATTCTTGTAAACATCAAAAGACACAACTTCAAGCACAGGGTGTGTACACAGAGTCTTCAAAAACTTACACAAAATGCTACTTGTTCGGTTTTACCTGTTTAGCGTTTCAGTGAGTTTCACAAAGCCGGTGTAAGCCAATTCAAATGCTCCTCTGTGCCTGGATTGTAAAAGGTGCTGTTTAAAGTAATCTCCCATGTCTTTTACCTTAAGGAAAAAAAAAAAACGATAGATGCTCAATTTATGTATATAATTACAGGTGTGTTAATGACAGTGTATCATTTAGAACTCAGGTCCAGATGCCCATCCATTCAGCATTTAACTATGTGAGAGGTACTGTTTTAAGCCTTTTTCAAAATACCATCTTACTAATCTTCACAATAGTCCCATGTACTGGGTACTAATATTGAATTCACTTTTCAGATAAAGAAACGGAGGCCAAGAAGGGCTAAGTCACTCAGCGAGTAAGTGGTGGGGCCAAAACATAAACTCTCAGGTAGATGGTTCCAGAGTCAGCCATCTTTACCTGTTGCACTAGAGCTGTGAGCTTCCAGCTTCACCCAAACCTCACTGTGCGCTTTTTGATAGCTCATGTCATTCACTACCACTGGCAAATCCTGAGATGACGACATGCACCCACCCTGGCCTGGGTGAACTAATTTATTACCTCTTAATTAACTAACCACCCCCTGCGGTCAAGTCAATTCTCACTCATAGCGACTCTACAGGACAGGACAGAGTAGAACTGTCCCCGTGGTGTTCCAAGAGAGAGTAGAAAGTCTCATCTTTCTCCCAAGGAGCGCCTGGTGGTTTTGAACTGCCGACCATCTGGATAGCAGCCCAATGGGTAACCAGGGGCTTTGTCAAGTTAGTCCACAGGGTCTGCTAAAATACTGACAAGCCTGACTTTCATGAGACCTGGGACTTTACCAGCATGGCAACCAACTGCTCACCTACAGGCTTCCTGTCTTCATGCAAGAGCAGACAACCAACAGAGCTGACAATTTAAAGTTTTTAGATCATGGGATTATAAACCAATCACAGGATATCAGGAAAAAGGACCAACAAAATGCATCAAGCAAGAGCTCTCCGCCGGTGACACCGCAACCCCGAAACTGAGACACACACCAGCCAGGAAGTTGCTGAGATAAGGTTGCGTGCACTGCTCACTCTTTAAGGGTCTCGACTTACACCCCTCAAAGCTGGCTTTATCTCTGCCTCTCAGCCAGGGCCATTCTGAAAGAACCTTTCATTATGTGATTACAGGGCAGCAGGAAAGGCAGACGTGCCTCGGAACGAACACATTTTCATTGTGGGGAAGCTGGTGAGGATGCACTGCTTCCTAAGGTGAGATCTAGGGAAATGGACCACTTGCTAAAACATTTGTTAGCCAGGTGACTGGCTGTGCCATCACTTGGGAAAATGTGGTTGGATCTGAGAAGCAGGGAAAACTGAGCTTAAAGAAAAATTCAAGGAGCAGTTCAGAACAAAGCAGGTAGCTCTGTGTTCTGCCGGAAGACAAGCTGGGAAGGAAAATTAGGTTCTTGTTCCAAAGCTGCCACAAACCAGCTTTGTGATCCTGGGTAAAAAAAAGGTACATCCAAGGGCTTCTGTTTCCTCTTGTTCACAAGAGATGACTAATCCCAGCTCTGTAATTTTCCCAGCTCTAATGGCTTGTGAATGCAGCACCGAAAACTGAAAAACTCGGGGTCTTTATGATAAATGTGCACCCCTTCTCTTGGGACAGCAGCAAAAAAACCCTAGATGGGAATCTCACTACCATCCAACTGGTGACACATCTTCACCTGTGTTTTATTGACATGCAGAGGCATCTGACTGTGTTGTAACAAATTATAGATCATATGGAAAAGGGTGAAAATTCCAGAACCCTTCACTGTGCTCATGTGGAATCTGTACATGGACCAAGCAGCAGTCAGCGGAAAAGAACAAGAGAACACGGCATCGTTTAAGAGCAGGGAAGTGTGTGGCAAGGCTGTCCCCTTTCTCTATCTTCACTCAGTCCGTGTAACCGAGACCAAACTCGCTGCCGTGGAGTCGATGGTGACTTACAGCGACCTTAACAGACAGGCAAGAATTGCCCCTGGGAGTTTCCAGAATTGTAACTCTTGCCCCGTCTTTCTCCCATTCAATCTGTATACTAAGCAAACCATCCCAGGTGCTGGAGTGGGTGAAGAGGAAAGGGGCCTCGGGGTTGGAGGAAGCTTCACGAACAACCCGTGATATGCAGGTGACACAGCTTTGCTTGCTGAAATAGAAGAAGACTTAAGGCACTCACTGATGAAGATCAAAGAGGAGCCTTCAGTACGAATTTTACCTAACCTAAAATAAAACCCAAGCCCTCACGAATGCACCAAGAGACATCCTCCTAAGAGAGAAAAGACTGAAGTTGTCAAGGATTTAATTTTACTCAGATGTACAATCAATACTCATGGAAATATCAGTCAAAAAATCTCATTCCATACATCACTGGGCAAATCAGCTACAACTGTCTTCTCTAAACTATTAAAAAGCAAAGAATTCAGCCTGAGGAATAAAGTTCTCCTGACGCAAGGCATGGTATTTTCAAACAGCTGATAGGCATGCAATAGCTGGACAACGAATAAGGAAGACAGACAAAAGAATTGCTGCCTTTGAATGATGATGTTGTTGAAGTATCCTGACTATGGCGATCGCCTGCCAGAGAACAGACGAATCTGAACTGGAAAACAGTACAGCCAGAATGCTCCTAAAAGCGAGGATGGCAAGATTCAGTCATACTTTCAGGAGGAACCAGTGCCTGAGAAGAACGGCATGCTTGAAAGGGGGTCAGGAAAAAAAGAACAAAACCCTCAATGAGAGGGACTGACACCGTGGCTGCAATAATGGGTTGAAACATAACCACAATTGTGAGAATGGCGCAGTGCTGGGCACTGTATCATTCTGTTGTACCTAAGATCACCGTGAGTCTCTAGACACTCCACAATACCTAACAATGGCAACAGGCAGAATCTAAGGGGCTACCTCTTTAACAAGGGTCCAGAAAATTAGGGTGAGCTTAACGAATAGGTTAAAAAAGAAATCTCTCTCTCTTCTCCCTGCCAACCCTCACATTTCAAATGACGGCAGGCGTGATGGGTGAGTGGAGAACGTTAGCATCCTGGGCTTCTTTAACAGCTTCCTTCATCCACTGACAGAAGAGCAGATCGCAGTGGTTCTCGGGAAAAACAAATGCAAGTTGTACATATGTTCTCCTCCGCACCAAGTGACACACAGGAGGGCTATCTGCAGGGCTTTCTTGGCTGCTTTCTTAAGCCACGCATCGGAATCATCTCAATGACAACCAACTAACACGAATAACAATGGTCTTCATGGAAGCAGACGACCAGGCCTTTCCATGGTGCCCGTGGGTAGCTTCCAACTGCCAATCATTAGGTGCACAGTTGAGCACACGGTTTGCAAGTCACTTCACTACCTTTGTTTCAGCAGGTCTGTTGTAATCATGCTCTCCTTCCATGCCGACTCCTAAATCAGTAGTTTCTGCACTAGGTCAACAGCAAATCTAGAGTGGCCAGGGTATTTAGAAGAGCGTACCTTAGGTGTGGACCAGCCAATTGAATGTAAATGGCATCATTTTCTAATATTTATATTTTTAACTTTTAAAAGTTTTAACTACATCTCTCCAAAATCAAATCTACTGCCATTGAGCCAAGGCCAACTCCTATCAGCTCTGTAGGTCAGGATAGCTATTCCCTGTGAGGTTCTAAGACTGTAACTCTTTGGGAGTATAGAAAGCCCTGTCCTTCTCCAGATGAGTGGCTGGTGGTTTGAGACAGCTGACCTTGTAGTTAGCAGTCCAATGCTTATTCAACAGTGCCACCACGGCTCATCAAATGTTAAGTGATCCTAAACTGAGACACAACCTTCACTAGTCAGTTTGTCGTGTTGCGGTGGCTCGTGTACTGCTGTGATGGTGGAAGCTATGTCAGCAGCATTTCAAATGCCAGTAGGGTCACCCAAAGTGAACAGTAATAACTGAACAAGTAAAATGTTGCTGAAGATCATTGAACAATTGCAGCACTACACTGACAGGGAGCTGCCAGAGGTTCAGGCTGGATTCAGAAGAGCACAAGGAACCGAAGACATCACTGTTGATGTGAGATGCACATTGGTGCAAAGGAGTGAATTCTAGAAAGATGTTTCCTTGAGTTTTATTGACTACGCCAAGGTATTCAATTGTGTGGATCATAATAAACTGCAAATAGCCTTGAGAAGAATGGGAATTGCAGAACACTGCTCAGGCAGAACTGGTGCAGGGAGCAGGAGGCAGTTGTGCGAAGGGGACACTGCAAGGTTTAAAAGCTGGCAAGGTGTGTGTCAGGCTTGTATCCTCTCACCATCCTTATTCAATCTGTACGCTGAGCAAATCATCTGGGAAGCTGGATTAGATGAAGAAGACTGCGGCACCAGGACTGGAGGAAGGCTTATACAGAACCTGCAATATGCAGATGACACAACCTTGCTTGCGCAAAGTGAGGAGGACTTGAGGCACTTGCTGACGAAAATCATGGAGTGCAGCCTTCAAGATTAATTACAACTCAGTGGAAAGCAGACCAAAATCCTCACAACTGAGACAACAGGTCACATCAAGATAAATGGAGAAAAGACTGAAGTTGCCAGGGATTTTGTCTCGCTTGAATTCACACTCCGTGCTCATGGCAGCAGCAGTCAGGAGCTCCAAGGACGAGTTGTGTTAGGTAAATCTGCTACACAAGGCCTGCTCATTGTCCCGAAAAGCAAGGCTGTTACTTTGAGGACTATGGCGCACCTGACCCAAGCGGTGGTATTTTCCATCGCCTCATATGGACATTGAATAAGGAAAACCAAAGGAGAATCAATGCATCTGAAATGGAGAAGAATATGGCAAGTACCGTGGACTGCTAAAGACAAGGAAATCTGTCCTAGAAGAAGTACGGCCAGAGTGCTCCTTAGACGCAAGGATGGTGGGTGAGGCTTCAGCTTACATCCTTCAGACATGCTGCTGAGAGAGGCTAGCCCCTAAAGGACATCATACTTGGTAAAGCCAGGAGAGGAGCAGTGGAAAACAGGGAGGCCTCAAAAGACGGACGGACAGTGGCTGCAACAGGGGGCTCAAGCGCGGAGCAACGGCGGGGATGGCGCTGGCCCGGGCAGCGCTTCATTCTGTTAGGGCGCTAGCCCTTCACAGCAGCAACCCACTGCGATGTTTCCTTTACGTCATTCACATCAAGAACGAAGTGCGCCACCGTACACGCAGTGTCCGTGTTTGAACAGCGCAGTCATGTGTGTGCATTCCTGGGCCCACACTCAGTCTTGTCTCATGAGTGAAATGACTAGACCTGATTAGAACTGACACTGCTATTGGACAAAAAAACAAAAAACCCGCCAGGGCTCTAGTTTCTGTGCCAATAAGGGTCCTGCGGAGAGTCCTTTGGCTCCTGTGAGTTTCTGCTATTGCTGCTGCTTGTCTTCCCTTTACACTGACTTTCTGGAATTCCCCCATTGAACATGTCTATCCTATAGACGTCGGCGAGGGGCGCAGCAACTCATTGGCAGTGACTCTTGAGTGGCTGTTGGCCTTTTTTGTTTTGAATCTCATATAAATAAAATCCCTACCATTTGGCTGCTGTGTCAAAAGTCTCAGGGCAAAACGATTGTACTAGGAAGCAGCGGGTCTGTTTTGCTACAGTAAAACCAAAATGTCTCTCTCTCTCCCGCTCTCTTCTCGGTGAAGCGCGACTCCACAAACAGCCAAAGCTGGGGGTTTTCACTTGTCCTTGGGAAGAAAAGTTGGGAAGTCAAAGGTTTACTTCCTAGTGAGATGCTGCGCATCCGCGAAGTAATCGTTAATAGCTGGATTCCTTCGGCGAAGATGTTGGCATTGGCATGGGAGCTGGTTACCAGCAAGGACTACAGCTCGCACCAGGGCATTCATGCCTATTTGACTTGGAAGAGAACAAGGACCCTAATGATGCCAGCAGCGTCCTGGTCTCCTTAGCCTTTCTCCATCTCAGGGCCTTGAAGCATTCTCAGCCCTGCTGTTAACCAGATGTAAGCCCAAGAACCACAGAGCGTGTGAGAATAAAAATATTTAGCATTATTTCCATGGCACTTGTCACGTGGTCACTATAGAAACCATCAGCATCAGCATACTACAATATTTATTTTGTTCTTCAATGTTGTAACACCCTAGGGACAAAATTATCCTTTATTTGAAAAAGGTTAAAAATGAAAGTACATGGTATATCTCTCTGCTGGATAACGGTGGGAAATGGATTTGTTGAAACCATATGGAAAGGAAGAAGGAATCAATTAAAAACAGAAATCTAATAAATCTAAAATATTTCCAAATGAAATGCTTGTGGTAAGCTAATTTCTTGTAAACATGCAGTCAAGTCTCTTGAACAGTCCCAGATGGTGAACTAACTTTGTGGTCTGAAAATAAAAACCAGCTCAAACTCTTAAGTGACTACAACTTTATTATCAGTGTCGTGGGAAACATGAATTCAAAATGCATACTTTTTACCTTTTGTGAAATTTTAGAGGTTTGTGGCGTTTTACTAAATAAATCATTTCAGCAAGAATTCGATTTCTGTATGTTTAAAGAGAAACCCCAAAATGGTAATATTAAAGTTAAAAGGTAAAACAACCATCCTTTTACTTATGTACCTTCATCCCGAAAATTTAAATATTTCTAAAAGTACCATGCTTTTAAAATCTATTGCACAGTCGATAGTCCAAAACTCCCAGAAATGTGCCCCAGTTGGTGTCTGTAGGACTGTACTTCTAAAAAAATTCACGTTTTTCCCCCCTTGACTTGAGTTATAAATAAATGCCGTGCTTTGTGCTTTGCAGAAAATATACCGGTGAAAGAAACCTCGCCCCTACCTGCTCCACTCTCAGCAGCCCCTCAGCAGAGTCTGGCCCAGGGCGCATGGGTAAGAGCTGGCACAAGGTGCCTAAAAGCAGGGCCACTTCCTTCATGCTTCTCCAACAGCAGACCAGCACCATCTGGGCAGTCACATCACAAGGTTTCCCTTCTTTACCTTGGGAAAAAAAAGACACACCAACTGCGACACTAGACACTCCTGATGACTCACACCCCAGGTTTCCTAGGACAAGCGTATGCATAACTTCCCCAAGGATAATCTGCTTGAGCAAATCGATTTGTCCTGTCTTGTGTTTACTCAAGAGAAAACAGCAAGCATTTGCGGAACATTTGCTGGGCGGGGAAGTCATGCGAAGTAGCTCCTAATACATGACGTACAAAATAGATTTTCAAGTAAAAGCATCTTACGTAATGCTGTACCTGTTCTAATATGTTATTTTCAAAATATATCTTAGATGAAACAGTGTTTCAAAACTTGAAATCCTCAACTTGGGAAATTGATGAAACCGTTCCTCTGTTGCGCAGTCAATGTAACCAGAACAGATGTAGTTTACCATCTATCGTGGTGAAGGTGGCTGTGCGACCACTAAAGGGCCAAGGCAACTTTTAAAATTAAAAAAAAATTCTCTTTTCCAAACATATTTAAACCTCATAGTCAATGAACAACGATCTTCCTCACTTGTCTTATTTTAGTTTTAAGGCTGTTTTAGTGACTTAAAATGGTACACAAAACATAGGATTAAGAGGCAGGTAAACAAAATGACAGAGTGCAATCCCAGATATGTGTTAAAAAGAAGCCCGCTGAACTGAAAGGCTGCATGTTTAT
The DNA here is from genome assembly GCF_000313985.2 of Echinops telfairi. Taxonomy (NCBI): domain Eukaryota; kingdom Metazoa; phylum Chordata; class Mammalia; order Afrosoricida; family Tenrecidae; genus Echinops; species Echinops telfairi. Next base: position 14,460,523 of record NW_022111379.1, read on the forward strand.
ACACAGATATAAAATAGGTCTAAAAGGATGTACACCAGCGGTTCTCAACCTGTGGGTCCTGACCCCTTTGGGGGTCGAATGACCCTTTCACAGGGGTCGTCTAAGACCATCGGAAAACACATATTTCTATCCTCTATCTGCCTCCAGGCAGGCCCGCCCACATGCAGATACGCCCACATAGGAGTACCCGGTGAAAACTGTGACCCAGGCTACACCATGCTTCAAGACAAAATTTCATTTATTTGTCATTAGAAATAAATATTTCACAAGATATGACATATTGTTTTTGTGATGAATCACTATGCTTTAATGATGTTCAATTTGTAACAATGAAAACACATCCTACCTATCAGATATTTACATGACGATTCATAATAGTAGCAAAATGACTTAATTAAAAAAAAAAAAACACACACACAAAAGGAACTTCCACAAGGCACTATCTCCATCTAGTGGAGATTGTAGCAGAAATGAAATAAATCACTAAAAAAGTACTGCTTCTAAGGGCCTATTGGGTCGCTCTGAGTCAAAAGGGCCTCCATCGTAGCGAGTGACAAGGGTCTTTTAGGGCCAAACAGAAAAATATATAACAATCACTAATGTTACTGTGAGCCTGAAGAACTCCAATTCTAGCGGCAGTGATGTGTTACTCCACCGGGAGACAGGCGTCCTTTCAAGCGCCTGCTTTCCACAGCGGACAGCAGGCACCGTCCTCCTGGATGCATGCGCGGTGGCCCAACGCAGGTTCCTGGCGTCTCTCTGCGGCCATTGCCCAGGCAGTCAGAGAGGGAGCTCGCCACACCTTGGCAGCTACACTGCAGCACAAGGCTCCCTGGCACAAGTCTTATAAGCTCACTCCCAAACTGACACCATTTATAAGCGCAAAGAAAACGTGATTTTCAAGGACCGCGCTTCTCCGAACTGTAGCCTCTGGTTAGCTCTATTAAGAGCGTTACATGCCTTTCTACCTTGCACTGATATAAACACTCGTTACATTATCAATTTTATGTTTCTTACCTTTCATTTCTGAGGCAGCGTCAATATTGGGCATATTAGCATTCAAGTCATCTAAATCAAAGCTAGGGTGTTCTTTCAGGACTTTGGCATGGCTGAAGTAATCATTAGTATCTCGTGGCTGGATCTCATTCAAAATCACCTGCAGGCGGCTGGCTGACTCTGAGGGGGAGAGAGGAGAGTGCATGAAAGCCCGGTGCCACCTCACCCGCAAGGATTCCAGAATTCTCAATACAGGATAATCCGCTCTTTGAATGCAACTCAGGGTAGAAAATGATCTAGTTGGGGTTTTGATACAATTTGGGTGCACATGAAAACTAAGGCCACTTCCATCGAAGAGGGGACACGACCCCTCCCGTCCATAGGACAAAGGCCTCTCTCGACTTTGGTTTTCTTAAGGTCACCCGAGAAACCTCACACACAGGACTCAATCCTGTGGGAGAACAACAAAAACTCTCAATGGATTTTTTTCCAACAGATTATTTCCCTATGGACAAGTTATCAAGGCTTAATAACACAATATTAAATGAAAATACCTCCCCAACACAGAAGCAACCTTACTAAGGAATACCATGTTGTTATGTTGTTAGGTGCCACCAAAAATCATACTATCAGGATTTCATCAAGGATCTACTATTTGGCTTTGAAATAAAATCTGTAATGCAGGCCTAGTGTGATATTAAACTTCATTTTCATTTCCTAAGCGCTCACTGGATTAGGAAATATAAGCTGCCTGAATGCATGGCTTTGTTTGCTTGTTCCCCGCTGACTCGCCGGTGCCCAGAACAGAAACTGGTTCAGATTTCTGAAACATGGTGATCACCTGCAATCAATTAAGAAATGAAAAAAAATAGCCCCTGTTGTATACACACTCCTAGACGTCTACTAAACACGCCAACTGGTATCACGATGATTCAACCCACAGCTCATGTTCATTTGCTGCTTCCTTGACATTTTACCAAAAAGAAAACAAATTTACAACCATGAAAAAGTAACACTGGTCCCAAAAGAAACTATAGGAAGACCAAGAATGACAAGAAAAGTCAGAATCACATGCTAAGAAATCTATGCACTTGCTTTCTGTGGCCTTCAAGGACACTACTCAGAATGGATGGCAAAGTCAGGGTGCAGTAGTGCATCGATGGAACATACAACTTTCCTCTAGTTCTTTAATGCTTCCTCCCTCCCACTATCATGATCCCAATTCTACCTTACAAATCTGGCTAGACCAGAGCATGTACCCTGGTACAGATAAGAGCTGGAAACACAGGGAATCAGGACAGATAAACCCCTCAGGACCAATAATGAGAGTAGTGATACCAGGAGGGGAAGGGGAAGATTGGGGGACAAAGGG
>NW_022111379.1:14463225-14482431 GCF_000313985.2 Echinops telfairi
GGGGGAGGGAGATAACCAGAAAGGAGGGAAAAGGCAGAATTACAGAAAAGTCTATGAGCCAAAGACAGTTTTTGAGCCCAACCAAGGTTTCAAAATTCTTTACCGACCAACAGAATTCTAGTGCATTTTGCAGGTTGTATCTATAAGAGGTGACATAAATACTCAATAGTCCTGATCCAGAATATACTGATCCAAATTTCAGCTGTAAAATGAAATGTTCCTTCTTTCCATGCATTGTTTAAGTCAGAAAACTAAAGCATCAAATCCTGGTGTTTAGACTAACCTTAGCCAAAAAATAAAAATCAGCAAGTAACACCTGACTGGTTTTTAATGAAAGTGAAGGAAGTGCAGTCAATTACTTGATACGGTTCCTCTAGCCATAGTCTTTGTAACTCCCACCAAATCACCAAGCAAACAGGGTGCATGCACCCTGATATGGGGACTGTTCAGTTTTGCCATCCTGCTCAGTTTAAAGTGAGCCTTCTCAGATGCAGGAAGGAGGATCTCACTATCATCAAGGAGGAGCCAGGAGCAGGGCATGTCCTTTGGGCCCCAGGATTCCTGCAAGCTGAACCTCTGGATCCAGAAGATGGAGGGAGAGTGGCAACCTTAGAGGAGGGGCACAGAGGGAAGGGAGCTGCAGAGCCTAGAGTCAGGGCACGAGAGAGAGCAGTTGACTTCCGGTCCACAGAACGTATCATGCCGAGTGCCTGCTGGCTGAAGTCTACTGATGGTGGAATCAAGCATCTTTGGGAAATTTATTGGCAGGGCTAATAGAGCTTTGTCACAGAGCCTAAGCAGGACAGAGACCCAAGGGCGATCTGGCTGAGAGGCAGAGTATGAAAGCGAGGCGTGCCTCCCAATGCAGCTGAGAATAAACATTCCTCACCTAACAATGACATCCTGGGTTGTTTCTGATCCTTAATTGTGGGCTGCTAACTTCCCTTATAAACTCTGTAACAGTGAGTACTCTACGAACGGTGTGGCCACTGCAGTGAGGGAGAACCCAGCAGAGTTGTAGCAAGTGACTTGGGAAGGACGGTTGGTGTCAAAATTGGTAAAGAAGGTGAAGAGGGTGAAGGCTGGCTCACAGGAACCAGCCTGGGGCTGCTGTGGAGTTGTGATTCCCCTTCCTTCTTGTGAAGCCAGAGGTAGTCCGACGTGGCCCCCATGACACCTTTACAGTAAAAAACGATCATGGTCTAAGGGAAACATACATCTCCAGGTTACTCTAATTCTCAACAAATCAGCCCCAAGAATTGCAGTGTGTATTCATGATACACACAAGATGTTTTCACAACACACCTCACATTGTGCTCCAAAATGCATCGACACTTTTATTTCAACACCCAGTGTAAATGTGCTTTATGATTTTCTGTGTGTACAGGAGCAATCACAGGTAGCATACATCTTCACAGGCAATCCTTTCTGACTAGCTGTAGGGCCAGAATAGGCCACCTCAGACCTCAGGCACTGAGTCTGACTCCTGGCCTTACAAGGAATTTTTTCGTCACTTATTCATTCATTCCCAACAAATATGTATTGTGTATTTACTTCCACCGGGCACTGTGCTAGGACCCAGGGAACAAAATACAGGCAGGCTCCCTACAGAAGTGCAATTCCACGAAGAAAAACTCCACAGGAAGAGACTGGAGAAGTAGCAGGAGCCAGACAGCACCCGGTCCGGGGTCCCCGATGGATTTAAAACAAGGTTGTGGGGAGGGGTGGACAGGATACATGGGTTACGTGAAGATTATGTGCAATGTGATCAATTACATACTTTGAGCAGATTATTTTGGATGCAATGAGAAGGACTTAGGAGGAGGTGAATAGTGGGTGCAGGAACATGAGTTGTGTGAGGAGCTGCAGATCTGTATTTATGTATTTGGGAATAAAGGTAAAGTACAACACTCTAAAAGCTTGGAGCCAGGCCAGGTATGAGGATGCAGGGGGAAATTACAAGCGGCACTAGAGTAGTGACTTGCATCCTTAGACTCTAGTGGGAGGACCATTCACAACGAAGCGAGTTGGGGGAGAAAAGGCAGAGGAAAGTAAATGAGTTCAACTTTGGACATGGTGAGTATCTCCTTCTAGTTGTGATTTTCATTATCTAGTTTTTGTACTATTAAATTGTCTTTGCCAGTCCACAATGCCTAACGTCTCGCCTTACCTGACTGAACTCCACCTATTGAACACATCCTACCTGATTCCAGTCCCCATCACCCATCTGATAGGCTGTGTTCTAAAATACTCTAACTTGACACAGGGGAGGAGATACCTTGCCCAGCACCTGATTATGTTTCAATAGCTAACACATATTATGAGCAAGGCAAAAGTGCCACGACTACTACAGATAACCTGTAACAGCCAGAGCTTCTGTCCAGCAGAAACCTGTCAGCAAGGGAAACTCACAGATTCCCACTAACACAAGACAACACCGAGACAGAGCAGAAAAGCTTGGAGATCTGGAGAAACAGGCTGGCCCTCGTTCCATCTCGTTCCACTGCTACCAGGTTTCCTGTATGAATAAGCCCTTCTCCTTCCCCACACTCAACAGCACTTTGGCTATGTTGTCTAGAGCGCCCAGTCCCTGGAGAAGGGCCTCATGCGTGGTAAAGCCGAGGGGCAGCGGCAGACAGGAAGCTCCCTCGACAAGACGGACAGCCACAAAGGCTGCCACGGTGGGCTCAGACGGAACACGAGACACGAGGCCGGCACAGGGCTGGGGAGGGCTCATGGGTGGCATCCTTAGACAGGGCCGCTACGAACTGGACTGACTGATGTCACTTAACAACAGAGGCTTCTTCGTTTTTTCTTAGGGGAAAGAAAACGATAACAATCAAAAATAAAAACAGAAAGAAAAGAAAAAGATCATAATCAAACCCAGTCACTCTCCCCTTCGTTCCCTGCTGACCTGAGTCAGTGTCCATGGGGATGAGGCCCTCGGGGGAGGAGCTCTGAATGACGGGAGACACCACGGCAGACAGCCTGTACGACACCACAAGGAGCTTCTCCACCACGGGCGTCCACTCACGCACCAAGGCCAGGCTGCTGCAACGAGACGGGACGCAAAAGTGCATTTTCCAAAGTGGGCATAAGAAAAAAGGAATGAGAAACGCTTTGTTTCAAAAGCGTGCCACCTATGAGAGAGACCGAACACCTGCCAGGGTCCCCTCTGATGTCCCATCATCCGTAAGGCAGGGAACCGCACTCCTCTCCCCGGAGAGTGGGCACAGCCTGGTGCGGAGTGCTGAGGTTTCGGCTGGGAACGCACTTACTTTAAAGGTAACCTCTGCAAAGCTCCGGTGACACAGTGGACGCGCCCGTACATTGGAAACGATGCTGCAGCCCGGAGCAGAGACTGTTCAGCCTGAGAGATTTCGTCCTCGAGATTTTCCAACAGGCATTTGATCACTAGACAGAGCAGATAGAAAGGCCACGTCGTATCGGTTGGAAAGCACAGCTGTGTAAGTGTGAGAATGGCGAAAACAACTGCCGTGCCAACACCCAACTCTGTGAACGACGGCACTGGAGGTTCTGAGTCAAAGTGAGCTCTTCCATCTTTGCTCCAGCCTGTGCATCATGTCTAGTTCACATGTGGTATCCTCCAGCGCAGACCCAAGGGTCCTTCCCTAAGTCCCTGTGCATCAATCACTCCTCGTGTTTGTTTAAATATTTAAACTGACGGGGAGGAACAACAGAAACATGGGGAAAAGGAGACAGTGGTCGGTGTAAGATAAGAAAACAATAGTAATGTATAATTTACCAAGGGGTCACAAGGATGGGAAGCGGGAAGGGACGGGGAAAAGAGGAGCTGATACCAAGGGCTCAAATAGAAAGTAAATGTTTAAAAAAGGATGATGGCAACATATGTACACATGTGCTTGATATAACTGATGTATGGAAGAAGAGCTGTAAGAGCCCCCAATAAAATGGTTTTTAAAATTAAATAAATAGTTAATAAAATGCTAGAGCTTTAAAAAGCTTTGAATTTGAATGCTTTATAGACAGCATGCGATCCTGGCTCACTCCTGGATTCTTTCTCTGAAGGAAGAATTTTTTTTTTAAACAGAAATTCAGAGTACAATGCCAAACCCGAACCACTTACTCCAGACCATGCCCTGACAACTTTTCCCTAGCACCGTTCTCTTTTGCATGGCTTACTTCACCACCATGGGGAGAACATCTCTAACAGGCCTCTCTTTTCTTTGCTCAAAATCCACAACTGTCCTCATTTACAGCTCAAGAATCCCTAAAATGTTTGGTGAAAAACACGAATATCTAAACAGTCTCAGAAGCTAAGTTTTAAAATGGACTGTAGGGGAAGGTGGTGGTGTGACAGTCCGTGAGACCATAAATCCCACCAACAAAGGAACTTCCGTCTCTGCAGAAATCATGCAGACCAGCTGACTAATCGCAGAGTGAAATGTCGGGGGGTGGGGGTTCACTTCTTTCAGAGAAAGTTGTCTTTAAAAAGAACTGTGTTCGTGGGTATCTGTACATCTACGCATTTAACAGGAATCACCTATTCAAAACCACATTCAACAGAAAGCTACAGCTGAGAAAATATCCAGCTGCTGAAGAGAAATTCTAGTAGTCTCCCCTGCTGGTAAATTATTAAATAAAAAATGAAAAACACAAAGTAAATGTTTTATCATTAGATATTCTGACCAAGTAAATAGCAAAGGTCACTGACTCAATACAAACCCACTAGCGTGTTCCTCTCCACCGCAAGAGCAGACTCCTCCCCGGCTCCACACGCAACCCGCTGACCCTGTGAGCAGGCGGGCAGGGATGCCGGAAGAGCATCTCGCCCGATGAGGAGGTTCAGCAGGCAGGAGGCGGTCACACAGTCATGGGGTTTGGTGCTGGTGCTCAGCTCCAATGCTGCCTGGAATAAGTCTTGCAGTTTCTCCGAATCCTAAGATAGAAACACACGCTCAGCACCATCAGTGAAAGAGTTCTTTGAATGGAAGGAACAACACATATTTACAAACAGAATCTGCCATGACTCAACATCAAGAGATTTAATTATAGACATGGAGGACTTAGTAATCTTTTTAAAAATAATTTCAATGAGGAACTCAACATAGTGAAATTTCTTTTTAGGAGCCCTGGAGGCCCCATGGACCAAGCGCTAGGCTGCTAACTGAAAGGCCAGCAATTCAAACCACCAATAGATGAGACCATCTGCTCCTATAAAGATTGACTGCCTCAAAGACCCTAAAGAATAGTTCTACTCTGTCCTACAGGGTCACTGGGAGTGGTCATCAACTGCGTGGCCGTGGGTATCAAAAATTAATTATTTTTAAAAATTCAAATTTCTTCTTTCAGCAAAAGTGTATTTTCCCCCTATGGCAACTTTGCTATGGCAATCCATACAGAGTCGGAATGCTTTTGTCTATCAGGGTTTACCTTGTACCTGGCCCTCAGACTCCCTTCCTATACAGCTAGCTCAGGGGGAAAAGACAAAGCCAGAGAGGTTGTTCCTCCTCAGTCTCCACACATCTGATGTCGATAAAAGCAGTCCTCAGAAAATCTGCACCAAGGCTCCCACACCTCTATCTCATACAAACATCTACTCATATACACTATCCTGAAGGAGACAGAAGGAAGGGCAATTCATGGCACTTGGAAAAACACTGCACTTCGAATAGGAGATGCGGCCCTCATCCCAAGTCCTTGGCTGATAAGCTGCCTGGTGCTTGGAACGCAGAGCTGGGTTGGCTCAAGAATATTCTGATCATACTAGGATTAGTCTCGAACTGTCAAATTATAAGGGGAAAGATGACTGAGGCTAAATTTTGAAGTTGATTATAGGTACAGATTTTAATGACATTTATAAAAATGTTTAAATGATTGCAATGTCAGTTTATTGATGGTTTAAACATTTACTGTTCACTTTAATTTTCTATGAACTAAAAATCATAAGTTTTTAGTTCAGTTTTTAGTTTAGGACAATATTGGCCTAAAGCATCTGAATTATTTTCATAACATAGTCAGTAGGCTTTGTAATCAAATAGTAAGACTCAAAATAGATAGGCTTTGATATAGAAATGTCATTGTTCTGTCATCCTCAATGAATCAAACTAGAAAATAAAGACTCAAGATATGTAGCTCAAAAGAGAAAGGGGGGGGGGGGGGGGGTAGTAAACTAGGTGAACTCCAAAGTCATATATTAGAACATATCATCAAAATCCTAATGTGTACATATACAAGGCGGTTTCAAACAATTGGTAACAAAATGCAATTAAAAATCAATTTTTCCATGAATTTTCTGAAGCCCCCTAGATTATATCATTGGAGAAATTAGGTTGGCCTTTTTAAATGTCTAAAACGTAATTATATTTAAATTTTTCTTTAAAAAATGTTTTTCTTATCTAGGGCATACCCCGACTGCTACCCACTGGCTACCCAGGAGAGGGAAGCCACCAGCGTCCCTGAGGGAGAAAGACCAGGCTTTCGGCCGCACAGAGTTAAGGGTGTAGAAACCCACAGGGGCCGTTCCACTTAGTCTGTCAGGGTGGCTAAGCTTCAGCATTGACTCATGAGTGAGTGAGACTCAAAACAAGGCATCGAAAACTTAATCTAAAATTAATATTCCTAAACCTTTCAATATATTACAAATACAATAAAGTATGCTGTTGCTATCCTTAGCTGTCTTCAAGTTGGCCCCCACCCCTTGGCTTCCCCCTTAAAAGGAAGGCTTTTTCAGTTTCCGGTTTGCCAGGGAAAAAAGAATCTTGAATGCCCTATTCCAATGACAGCCTTACTAATAGGCAAGCCAAATCGGGTTTCACCAAAATCCTTCAATAACCTATTGTGGTAGTTACATAATCTGTTGTCAATTTGAGAGGCTCAATTAAGAGTGAGGGGGTGAAGTTTGGCCTGTCAATCAGATCGCAGCTTGAAGACCTCATTTGGAGGCACTAAAGAGATAAACAGCCCCCTGGAGGCAGGTTGCAGGTCCACTCCCTGGGAGACACTGCTGCTGACAAGACACGTGGAGCTCCAATGGAGCTGGAGGAGCCACGTGGAGAGCCCTGCCAGTGCTGAGATGCTTCCACTGCCACGGATCCACAAGACTTCCCACCCACTGGCCTGTGATCTTCCTGCATTGCCCATCATTGCATGGGTTTCCTGAGTCTGCAGAGGACTACAGATTGGTGTCGGACATATGGGCTAATATTGGACTTATGGACTTGATCTGGACTGGGCTGGGGTGTCTTCTTAATGTACAATTACGCCTTATATAAAGCTCTTTCTTATACACATGAGTGTTTATGAATTTGTTTCTCTAGTCAACCCAGACTAACACATCAACCCATTGATTGTGTAGAACTTGAACTAGAGAAAACAAATTCAGATGAACACAGCTATAAAAAAAAATTTTTTTTTAATATGTTGCCATCAAGTTGATTCTAACTGCTGGCACCCCCGGGTGTACCAGGGTAGAACTGTGTTCAGAGGGTTTTCAACGGCTGTGCCCACTCAGAAGTCGATTCCCAGGCCTTTCTTCCTAGGTGCTGGTGGGGGGATTCAAACCACCAATGTTTAGTTAGCAGCCAAGGGCTTGGACACTTCCGTCACCCAAAGACTCCATAGTCAGTCATACGCTGTACTAAGTTTCCTGAATTCTGTAGTTCGGAGTTTATATGCACACTGAACAAAACTGGAGACGCAGAGATGCCTGCGGGCCCTTTACAGATCATATGAGGACCAAGGCTTTCAATTCGGTATTAGACCTTCCCTACTCCAGATACTCAGAAGGTAATGGCTGTGAATGAGAATACCATGGTTACATATGATGCCAAGATACAGCGAGACAAATGGCAAGGGGCAAAAAAACAGAAGAGTCTTCTGGAAAAAAGCCAAAACACAGTGTCTAAAATGAGCAGCCACTGCACCAAATAGCACTGTGCACATGAGAGAGCCTGAAAGGTCCCAGTGATGAGGAATGGATGCTGGGGAGAAAACTCCCATCTGGACCTCCACCACAAGACACACTCCGGGATCTTGCTGTCTGAAAACGAGGGAAACAGACATTTCTTGTTCTCTAACATGTGCTCCTGCATGATCCCTTCGACCCTGAAGGTCCACTCGGCCCAAGGTAGAATTTAACAGGCAGGGAGGGCTCAGACTATAGCTCATCTGTAGTTCCGAAGTCTGCCTCGGACAAGTTAGAAACTGAAGCTCTAGAGCCAGTGGTTCTCAACCTGTGGGTCATGACCCCTTTGGGGGTCGAATGACCCTTTCACAGGGACACCCAATTCATCACAGTAGCAAAATTACAGTGATGAAGTAGCAACGAAAATAATGTTATGGTTGGGGGTCAGCACCACATGAGGAACCGTATGAAAGGGTCACGGCATGAGGAAGGTTGCGAACCACTGCTCCAGAGCCAGCACTCCACTGGGGACTCCCGAGCAGATCTGACCACATGGACAAGGGGCTTCCCAGCAGACCCATGGCTATGATGGGCCACCACTGACCAAGTGTGGAAACCATCCTTGGTTCCCAACCCAAGGTCAGAGCAGAGCATCAGAGCAGGAATGTGGGGGCAGGTGAAGGAGCAGAGAGCTTAGGCAGCGACGTGCTGCTAACCGCAAGAATGCTTGGGTTTCAGTCTCAGTTTAGTTATTGCTTGTTCGGAGACCAGAAACCTCACTTACATTTTATACCTCACTTATATTCCACTTCCTAACCTCCTAAAGAGGGAGATTATCTCAAAAAGCCTCAACTTACTGTAAATGAGATCTTCTGACCAAATACGAACATGTCCAAAGGAACTAACTAAGAAGAACGCAGTTAGCAGAAATCCATTAATCATCCTGGAAACCATAAAACCACCTGCCTCCTACACTTCCCGGGTGGCAGAGCACTAAATAAAGGTAAGCTCACTGGTTTTCATCTTGTTTTCACTGCCCGATGATCGCCTTTCCCGCCACTCCCCCTCAGCACCACCCGCCTAGCAGCCCACAACAGTCGAGGCCAAGGCTAACTCAGTCAACAGGCCACAGGCTCTTCACCTGCTGCTCAAACAGCCCATTTCCAGGCACACATCACATTTACATTTACACAGAAGCCTAGATACCTGAAATTGGACACCGGTTTTTGTCAACTTCATCAAAAGGTCAAAAGCTAAAAATTTCACTTCCTCAAAAGCGCTAGAAAAGCATTCCAGTAGTGTTTGGATACGGCCGGCATCAATATCGTGACTCAGCTGATACACTGTTGGAATTTTACCTAAAAAATACAAAGTACAACCAAAAAACATCACTTTAGAAGTGAAAAAAATTTTTTTGAAAAAACTTAAAAAAAATATTACACTTTCAATGTTATTTGGCTAGATTTATAGACAAACAGCACAAAAAATCCTCATTTCATATTTTATCCACAATACAATAATTTTTATATCAACATAATCAGTATTAAGTTTTCCACATAAAAAATGAACATGAATATGTTTACAAATATGCATAAACCATCCCTCTCTAACGGTATGTGACAGAGATTCTTGGTTATTTTCTTAAATAATAAGTAAAAAATTTAGGATCACACCTTTAAAAAACCTTCACAGATGTCTGAGCATGATAGTGGGACAAGAGGAAAGTAAAAGGAAATAGAGGAAAGAGCTAGGAGGCAAAGGGCATTTATAAAGGTCTACATGCAGGCACGTACATATGCAAATATATTTATATATGATGACGGGGAAATAAATCTATATGCATATATGTATAAGTTTAGTATTAAGGCAGCAGATGGGCATTGGACCTCCACTCAAGTACTCCCTCAATGCAAGAACACTTTGTTCTATTAAACTGGCATTCCATGATGCTCACCTTCCCGGCATGATCGCTGAAGACAAATGGGCACATAAGCAAATGTGGTGAAGAGAGCTGATGGTGCCCGGATATCAAAAGATAGAGCATCTGGGGTCTTACAGGCTTGAAGGCAAACAAGCAGCCATCTAGTTCAGAATCAACAAAGCCCACATGGAAGAAGCATACCAGCCTGTGTGATCACGAGGTGTCAAAGGGATCAGTTATCAGGCATCAAAGAACAAAAAATCGTATCATTGTGAATGAGGGAGAGTGCAGAGTGGGGACTCAAAGCCCATCTGTAGGCAACTGGACATCCCCTTACAGAAGAGTTACAGGGAGGAGAAGAGCCAATCAGGGTGCAGGGTGGCAACGATGAAACATACAACTTTCCTCTAGTTCTTAAATGCTTCCTTCCCCACCACTACCATGATCCCAATTCTACCTTACAAATCCGGCTAGACCAGAGGATGTACACTGGTACAGATAGGAACTGGAAACACAGGGAATCCAGGACAGATGATCCCTTCAGGACCAGTGCTGAGTGTGGCGAAAATGGGAAGGTGGAGGGAAGGTGGGGTAGAAAGGGGAAGGGAAGGTAGGGTAGAAAGGGGAAGGGAAGGTGGGGTAGAAAGAGGGAACTGACTATAAGGATCTCCATTTAACCTCCTCCCTGGGGGGATGGACAACAGAAATTTGGGTGAAGGGACACATTTGACATTGTAAGATAGGACAAATAATAATAATTTATAAATTATCAAGGGTTCCTGAGGGAGGAGAGAGGGGGAAGCAGGGAGGGAGTGGAGAAAATGAAGAGCTGAAACCAAGGGCTCAAGTAGAAAGCAAATGTTTTAGGAATGATGATGGCAACAAATGCACAAATGTGCTTGACACAATGGATGGATGTATTGATTGTGATGAGAGTTGTACGAGCCCCAAATAAAATGATTTTAAAAAACCAAACAAAAAAAACTTCATAGAATTTTTGACCTGAAACCAACGTGTTACCATGTCTCAGGACAAACTTACACCGAATAAGTCTGATAAAACTCATATATCCTAACAGAGCTACTCTGTATCAACAATAAAGGAGAACTTTTACAATAAAGAAGAAAACATTTTGCTATTCAGATCAAAATGTTCAATTTATCTAAAAAATGGAAAGAAAAAAAAGGGCAGGTGTCACTCTACCACATCCGTGTGCAGTTCTAGAAAACGGCAGAGAACACCTAGGAAATCATCAGGGGAAAGGTATGGCACAGAGCTACACAAACAACTGTCTCCCCATCAAGTGTAAGAGCAATACAAACATTCCTGAAGGTGCAAGAAATCGAGGACTGCATCTCAAAATCAACTCAGAAAACCAAGAGATAAACATTAAAACAGTCTCTCTCTCAAGTGTGCGCTCTGGCAATTCTGCTGTGGAAGCCCACTGACTAGGGTTTTTTTAATTACTGATTCAATCCCTTCCCTTGCAGTGTGATCAAATTTTCCATTTCTTCTTGAGTCAGTTTTTGTAGTTGTTGTGTTTCTAGGAATCTACACCTCTTATCCCTCTATTCTGATCATGGTGTATTGTCTTATTATTTTTAATTTTTGTAAAGTCAGTAGTAATGTCCCCACTTTCATTTCTATCTTTAATTATCTGTATTTTTCTCTTTTTTCCTTAGCCTGGCTCTAAGTTTGTCCATTTTGTTGATTGTTTTCAAACCACAAGTGTTGGTTTATTCTGTACTGGAGCTTAAATTCAGGGCACCCCATTTGCAGACGGTATAGATGACAGTGACAGTCCAAAATCCATTCACAGTCTCCCCATGGTGTAGGTCACCACTGAATTCCTTCTGGTCGTTCCCCAAGGATGTAGGTAATCTTGCCCTCTTACAGGGTCTTTTGGAAAGTGGACTGCCTCCACCCCTCTCCAATCAGCCTAGGGAGGGGCAGTCTCTTAGGGGCCTGACTGGGAGTGTCCTTGAGGGAAATCACAGTGCTGGAGACTGTCCACGGGGTGAAATGGTCATAAGTCTGGCTATCTATCAGTCCTACCCTGACTGTCTTGGTAGGAAGGCCCTGGACCCATCTTGTAAGCCCGTCTTCTACCATAATGTGTGTGCCCTAATCATGACCCTGTTCCTGCTTCCACCTGTAGGACTATCAGTAACTGTGAGGGGCTGATCTACCACCAATCATCAATTTGTGCCTCTTTGCATTGTTCCAGGTCTTATTTAACTAGCATCCTTGGACAACATGGCGACCTCTTCTAATGGCCTCCCTCATCTGGATGATGTGCCTGTGTCTTTGTGTTCTTTGTCCCTTTTAAGACTTCATAAATGTTCTGCTTCAGTCGGTGGTTCTCAATCTGTGGGTCGTGACCCCTTTGGAGGGTCAAACGACCTTTTCACAGGGGTCGCCAATTCACAGTAGTAGAAAAATGACAGTTATGAAGTATTAACAAAAATAATTTTATGGGGGGGCGGCGGTCACCACCACATGAGGTACTGTATGAAAGGGTCATGGCATTAGGAAGGTGGAGAACCCCTGCCGTAAGTTACATTTGAGATCTGAGTCTCTTTTGTATCCTAGAATAGCTCTATCGTTTTTCTATTCTCATTTCACTCATTTCTGTTCTGATCTTTATTCTTTTCTTCCCTCTGCTAACTTTGGGTTTCAGTTGCTCTTTTGTTTCTAATTCCTAGAGGTATCATGCTAGGATGTTGATTTGAGATCTCTCTTCTTTTTTAATGTAAGCACATACAGTTATAAAATTCCCCCAAACACTTCCTTCACTGTATCGCCTAAGTTTTGTCATGTCATCTTCTCATTTTCAATCATCTCAAATTATTTTTTTTAATTTCCTTTATGACTTATTTGATTTACGGTTCCCAAATTCTGCTCAAGTCTGAAGCTTTTTCTGGCCCCACTACATGAAATATTTCTTTCATGAAAGTTGTCTTCAAAGCACTTATTTCTATTTGAAATTCCATGTGTTTACTTGTTAATTTGTTGCTTGTCCCCTCCCACAAAGTCAGGAACCTTGGTGGTATAATTGGTCTCAGGGGAAAGATAGCCTTTGTAGGCCCATAAAAATGGACTGTTTCAGAAATCCACAGGTTTCTACTCTGTCCTAGATGTCAGGTCAACTCATGGCAGTGAGTGTGGTTTCGACTCTCTGTCCACTAAACTATAAGCTTCAATATTTTGTTCTGTCCACTGTGTACTTTTGACTCCTAGAACACAACTTGACATATAATAAGCCCTAAAAAAATAGTTTCTGGTCAAACTATTCATCTACCTTTGGGATCTGATGTTCACGCTATGAATTGTGGCATGTGATTCTTAGTAAGGCAGATACAGGAGGGTTACTCTTAGCCATTGGCATTATGTACTGACTCAAGCCCCTACTATGAAATGAAATCCGAAACCCTGTAATTGTGACCATGACCTTGTTTGAAATAGGGCTTTTCTTCAGATACTAGTTAAGTTAAATGAGGTGATCTGAAAGTAGGGTGGGTCCTGATCATAATCCCTTCTGAGTGTTGTCTTCAAATGAGAAGACACAGAGGGATATGGCGGGCACCAAAAGCAGATCCTTCGAAAGCACACTAAGATGCAACAAAACGATGCCCAGGCTTGCCAACAGTCACCAGAAATTGGAGAGCAGGGAGAGGTCCGTCCTCTCTGAGCCCCTTCAGGCTTCGGCACAGCCAGGACCCTGGTGTAGACTTCGACGGCCCACAATTATGAGACAACACATTTCTGTGGCTGAAAGGCACCCCAGCTGTGGGAAACGAAGATGCAGGATATGCTTGAGAAAGAGCCGAAAACTATTTGGACTAATCCAAATTACTGTTTGTCCTTTTATCAAATATTCAAACCCTGTATTAAAAGTCCTTATGATGACGACGGAGCATACATTTGCATTTCCCACCCTCCACTGCACTGCCCAGAGTCCTGGCGGAGCCATGACCAAGGGTGCAGCTACTAACTGAAAGGATGGCAGTGTAGGCCACCCAACAACGCTGCAACAGAAAGACCGGGTGAGCTGCTGAGAAGCCCTGTGGGACAGGTTGACCCTGTCACCTGAGTCAGGGTGGCCTCGACAGCACCCAAAAACATTCTGTGCTCTGTATAGCCTCCTTTAATGTCATGGAGAGTGGTGGTGCTGTAGGGGACGGCTGGGCTACCAACTGCAAGGTAGGGCTGTAACCCCACCAGGTGCTCCTCAGGAGACAGATGAGGCTAGGCCATGTGCTCCCGTAAAGCCTTCAGAATCCCAAATACCGTCACCGCTATGCACTGGATTCTACTTGATGCTTAATTAACATAATTACTGTGTTATTGATCACTGCCCAGTTATATGTAGCTCAGTCATTAAGAAGATAAGTTAGGCTTTTACATTTTTACTTTTAAAGTAAACTCTCTCAATTTAAAAATTACCAGCACAGTCCAGCCGACTGTTATTTCACACACTTCTAGATGATAACATAAACCTGTATGCATCGAGTCAATTCAGATCCACAGCAACCTAGAGGGCAGAGTAGAATCACCCCCTAGGATTTCCCAGGATGCCATCTTTATAGAGGAGCTCTGGTGGTGTCGTGGGTAATGTGCTGTGCTGCTAACCACAAGGTCAGAAGTTCAGAACCACCAGCCATCCTGTGGGAGAGAGATGAGGCTTTCTAACCTTGCAGAGCTTCAATCTCCGAAAACCAGAGAAGCAGTTCTACCCGACCGGGTTTGCTATGAGTTGGAATGGACTCGATGACAGGGAGTTTGGTATGGTCATCTTTACAGAACCAAACTGCTGCCGTGACTAGTCGGTTCAAACAACCAAGCTTTCAGTGAACAGCCAACTGAGTACTCAACCAGTGTATCACCAGGGCTCTCCTTCAGTATGACTAGAAATGACTTTAAATGTACTGAGAACTTGTTTTTAAATAAGGCATGGCAACAAAAGGAGACGTGGACCCAGCCTGGGATCATAGAAAAAAATACGTTGTTTGTTGTAAAAGGCCGCATATTGGGACAACTGGTAAAATTTGAATATGGATTCTATATTAGATAATAGGATTGTATCAATGCTCAATTTATTAAATTCTATCATCGTGTTGTGATTTACATAATTCGTGAGATAAAGCAAATTTTCAAAATATTACTGACCGATGGATCAAAGAAGAAGGTGCATGGCTGTTCACGGAGTGATTCCAGGCATTTTGCTGTTGGGCTGAACTTTTTTCAACTTAAGAAGTTGCAGGACATCTCCCCCGCCCCCCTCACCACCAAATGAAGTGAGCCTGTATTTGTAGTAATCAACTTCCCCCACCCCCTCAAGACAACTATATACATATTTGCTTAAAAATTTAAACTGAAAAAGAACCCAACACCAGTGGGAAGTATTCCAGTCCTGTGTCCACTCCCTCAGAAAGAGCAAGGCAGAGCAGAACAATGTCCTGTTTGACCACCGGCAGAGACACTGAGCACACAGGGGAAATGCACATTAAAACATGCATTTTAAAGAATAAAGAATCATTTTTGCTCTAAAATTGATATGGTGATGATTGCACAATTCTCCTTGATATGACTGAATGATTGACTTGTATGATATATAAATCAGGTGCCAACAAAACTTATTAAAAAAAAGAAAACATATTTTAAAAATAATTATTTCTTGTCAAAAAAGGAAAAGGGAGAAGAAAAACAAAAAGAAAGTGGAAGAGGGAGGCTAAATGTTCATCTTCTTGAGCACCCCCGAGAAGGAAAAACAAAGGGTTGCCATTAAATCCGAATGCCTGGAAATGACAGCTTCTTATTATATTTCTGAAACCAGACTGGAGCTTACGAAACCAACAGCACAGAAGGAAACGCACACAGTAACCACAAGACTTGTTGAGAAATGTTATACATAAGACTGCTCTTTTAATTTGTTGTTGTTGCTTAAAAAACAAATTGGGCAATATCTTAAAAGAGCAGCAAACAAATTAGGGCAGGGGGAGGGGGACCTCTGAGTGAAAGACGTCTCCCTGTAAGAAGCACAGCCCATGAAAATTCTAGTGTGGGGTTGGTATATAATGATTAGTGAAAACCATCTCTCTCCCTCCTGCCAAAGCTAATGGTAGCCAAAGGAGAACTATGCGAAGGGGAAGACTTCCCTAAACAAGAACAACAAAACAGAAACGTCAAGGAAAGGAAAATATTGAAGAGTGGAATGTCTGAAAAGAAAAAAACTCTCACTAGCATTATGGTATACTTACCTTGAGAGACAGGAAAAACGTCAGCTATTGAGCCTAAAATGGTTAAAGCTGAAAATCTAGTTGGATAGGAAGACCCAGGAAATAATGCTTCAAAAAGACTGTCGCAAATTGATGACATGAAATTCTGGAAAGAAAAAAAAAGTAGATATAATAGCGCTAACCCACAGTGGTTACCTACCATCAAGAGGATTGCTTTTAAAAGTGATTTAGGTTTTTTGGCTTGTGTTTTAAATAAGGAAGCAAAGATTGGTTGTCACTATTTTCTAAACATTTACTTTCTCTTGAACTCTTGGTATCAGCTCCTGTTTTTTCCTCCCTCCCCCCACCTCGTGACCCCTTGATAAATTATAAATTATCATTACTTAAATATGAAAACTTTTGATGAAATGTAATTCAGAAGCAGTTTCTAGTCCCAACAGACTCCAGACGGGGCCCTGGCCTCCAGATCGCTGGCCAGGATGCCACGCAACCTACAGGCTTAGGGGCTTGCAGTTCTGCTGAGTTTCAAAGGAAAGAAAGGTATAATTACTGAAAACCTGTTCTAATTACCCTCGCTTTAACTGTAAATGAAAACAGCAGCATTGGTATATTAAAAGGCAATAAGTTCATCCTTTAAAACTGATCCATAAAAAATAAACTGGTCCTATGCCAATTGTATTGTTCTATTTTAAAAAAATATTGTGACCTCACAGGAGACAAGAACCAGTTTATACATTTAGATCCTTTGTCCTAAGCATAGTGTCCCACCCATCAACAGGCTCAAGAGACATACGAGGGGGTATCCCCCCAAATTGGATGTGTTGGGAGGGGCGTAGTGCGTTTGGAGTTCATTCCACTAGGTCAGACTGTTAACCCAGCTTTCTATTTAGAGGTTCTGGAAAAATTGTGTAACTGTGTACAACAAAAAAGGCCTGATTAGTGGCAGATTGGGGGACTGGTTTTGCTACCACGACAGTGCACCTGCTCACAAAGCCACCTCAGTGTACCAGCTTTTGACAAAAAACAGCATGCCTCTCTTGCCCCACACACCTGACTCACCTGACCTCACTCCATGTGACTTCTTTTTGTTTCTGCTAATGCAGAGGGACATGAAAGGACAGCAATTTGATGACTTAGAAGAGGTAAGAAAAAAACGAAGGAGCCAGATGAGCCAAACAGATGAGTTTGAAAAAATGTTTCCAGAAGGAGCCAAATAGATGAGTTTGAAAAAATGTTTCCAAGAATGGAATTGCAGATTTGACAAATGCATTAAGTATAGTGGAGAGTACTTTGAAGGTGATAAGCTTATTTTGTAAAAAAAAAAATTAATACATAGCTTTGAAAAAAATGTTTTTATTGGGGTGGGGTACCCCTTCATATGCTCTGGGCCAGGGGTCCTCAAACTTTTTAAACAGGGGGCCAGTTCACTGTCTCTCAGACTCATTGGAGGGTCGGAGTGTAGTTTAAGAAAAAATTATGAACAAAGTCCTATGCGCACTGCACATAACCTTATTTTGAAGTAAAAAACAAAACGGGGCCAAAACACCCCGCAGACGGGATAAATGTCCTCAGCGGGCCGCATGTGGCCCACAGGCCATAGTTTGAGGACCCCTGCTCTGGGCACTTCCATTGGATCCCCAAAAGGCTTGCAAGCCTAGCCTTCAAAACTTTCCACCCCCAGTCCCATCTGGATTCGATTTTCAAGCGTCCTTTCCCATGACCTAACATCTCAGTTCCTCCATTGTCTTTCATGTCATTCGCTAGTGTGAACTCACCGTTCAACACCTTCCCTGTACTGGCTTATCTCTGCGTCCTCTCTACACTGCGGCTAAGAAGACACCTTTCTTTGGATTTGGAAGGGAAGGGCAGAGGTGGACTTGAGTCCTGCTTCTCTCCTCGCTTGCCAGCTCAGGGACTGTGGGGAGAAGACTAAGCTTTGTCTAAGCTTCAGTGCTCCCACTTGGCACGCGCAGATAGTAAGGCCTAGCGTATGCTTTTCTTATCTGACATTAAATGACAGCATGGATAGAGCCCAACCAAGCTCACTGCCACCCAGTCGGTTCTGACTCGGCAGCCCTAGAGGACAGTGAGTTTCTGAGACGGAACTCCTTATGGGAGTAGAAACCTGAGGCTTTCTCCCCAGGAGCAGCTGGTGGACATAAAGTATTTTTTAATGTTGAAAATACTTCGATGGTTAAGATTAGTTACTTAAGTATGAATTAGGAGCCTGGGTGATGCAGTGGCTAATTACTCGGAGGCTATCCTAAAAGTCAACAGTTTGAAACCCACCAGCTGCTCTGCCAGAGGAAAATGAGGACGTCTGCTTCAGTAAAGATTTACAGCCTTGGAAACCCTGTGAGGCACTTCTCTGTCCCATGGGCTACGAAGAGTCAGAATCAAGGCAACGGCAATGAGTTAACAATGAGATAAACTCCTTCACTTGCCTAGAAAACGGTCATTCCAATGAGTTGCCTTCTCTGGGTTGTTCTACGAGAGGTCAGTAGTTCAAGCCTACTAGCGCCTCCTCTGGAGATGAGGCTCTCTGCTCCCATAAAGACTGACAGGGCTGCAAATCGTCTGGGCAGTTTTCATTTGTCCGATCGTGTCCTGATTGAGTTGGAATCAACTTGGGGCAATGGGTTTCTGGTTTCTTCACCCGCGGCACTGGGTGCCCTGAGCCTGCCACACACTCCCTGTGCCAACGAATGATGACCTGATGTCAAAGTTGCGCCCTCCAAAGACCACAGGGGACACAAGGTGGGGGGAAATCTCACAAAGCATTGCTATCATCACACTGACTCAAGTCAAGAGTCAAAAGACAAATTTTCAAAAAGTTGTCTCTTAGGAGCAAAATAAAGAAGTCACATAGAGAGTAAGTTCCGGTTATGAAACGTCTGGTTTACAGACAACATGTATTTACCTTTTAATGTTATGTAAATTTGTCCTCACTTGGAAAGGACTGAGCCAACACCTACATGCAACAAGTTCACTTTCACTAGCTGTGCATGCAGCTTTTAAATCACTGGAAAAGTTTCAAGTCTTTCTGGCATAATCGTTAAAAAGAATCTAAAAAATAACTGTCAATTCAGACTGACTTCAAGTTTATAAAAAGCTTTGTCATTTCAGGAGGAAAGTCAAGGGAAATAGAGGAAAGAGCT
>NW_022111379.1:14483620-14486834 GCF_000313985.2 Echinops telfairi
GAGAAGGCGAGGCGTGCCATCAGCTGGTGGTCGAATCCAGGGACCTAAATGCAAGTAGTCACATCCAGCTTGTGACTGTCTAATCCTCAGAGCTGGGGTTTTCCAAAGGTGAAGTCAACTTTAGGTTAGCCTCTATTTAGGAATATTTTCATTTTGATGAGGTCTTTTTTCACTTTTCAATGGAAAACCAAGGCCATACATACCAATACTACTGTTCAGAGTAGGGAGCAAGTGTGTCATGTACTCCAATGTATTATCATTGTCTTCTATCTCCTTAATGAGATCAAAGAGAAGGGGCTCCATCCTCTCTTTGGACCTTAAGTGGAAACAAGGGGCTGCTTGTGGCAGGCTGGGTTTGGTGACACCCATGTCCCTTTACTACTGGACAGAATGGAGAGGCTGGGTGGCAGATTGAGCGGTGGTCCAGGCTAGAGCTGCTGAAGCAGGACTCATCTAACTCATAAGCAAACAGCCCTAAAAGCCAGCCCTACTCTTCCAGCTTGCCCCCCATGAGAGACTGGAACCACCCTAACTGCAGCATGGGCTAGGAGTCACTAATACAATGCAGCTGTAAGTCACATTAGTCTAAAGGGGAAGCAGGCCAGACCCCAGGGTCTTCTCCCCTGGGGTGGCATATGGGAGTTCAGGCCGGGTAATCACTTAAAAAAAGAAAAAGAAGAAGTACTAAACTCACCCCTCAGCCAGAAAGTTGTAAATTTCTGAGATTATCCCATTATAGTCAGTCTATAACAGACCTCAAACTCAGCACGGGTCCCACCACCCCAGGCCAAAAGAAATATGGAAAGCCTGACTGAAGGAAAACAGGCGCTCTATTGACCAAGAGGCTTCTATTTCTTTGTTTATTTAGAATTGTTTGGGATTCTTAAAAAAAACGTTATGTCTAGAAGTCTAACACCTACCTTGTACTGCTGCAAAGAAACAGAAGGGTGCTGTCTGTGTAGCTCATTCTCTGCTTCCTGTTTGGACAGGCTTTGCTCCCATTTATAAAGGACCTGAGAACTCTCCTGTATCCTACAAAACAACTTTTGAGAAAAAGAAATATGACACATATGTGAGCCACGTTACACTTACATGGTAGCCTGAAATGCACAATGTCAGGCAAGGAGAGAGCACGGGCCGTTCAACCCTGAATATCTCACAGTGTTCACTTTTGAGAGAATATTAACATTTTATGTTTTTCAAACCAAGTATTGCTGCAAACCAGAATACACAGTCATCACACCACACAGTTTGGATTTCCTTTAAATCGGCCAAGAACCTGTAGATGATCAACTCATCTCTAGACCAGTTCTTCAGCTCAGAACTGTGTCTGTCATTAATTCAATCTGAATATTCGACAATGACTGTTTGGTGAGATGCTGACAGAAACTATTAAAATGCAAAAGGACTTCCTTCTTCCTGTGAGCAAAACTTCCTTAAGCCGCCTTCTGCCCTGGGGCACCAGCATTAGATCCTCCCCTGCCCCCACCCCTTTCAAATAAGAAAGCACATGGTTTATTCTTTTCACCAAAATGAAAGGACTTTTCACCCAGGATTTGCATCCCAAACCTAGCATTGTGAAATGTCAGAACAGGACCCAGCTGGGTCACACGGAGAAGTGAGGTGATCCAACCCCACAGCCATTTCCCCTATCCCAGAAACTGGGCTCTTCTGGAAAGTTCTTTTCGGAACAGAATTCACCACCACCACCACCCCCTAATGATTCGATAACCAGCCCAACACTACGTGCTAAGAAAGCCTACCTTTTTAAGAAGAGAACAAATCTGTTGTCGCACTCCAGGAGATTGGGTATTAAGATTGTAGGTAATGAAGAACTGAATCAGTTGCATTTCTTCTGCTGAAACAACTTCTGTGCTTCGATTGCTTTCACAGAGCAAACCTAACGTATCTAACCGCACCTAAAGCACGAAGCCAGAAAACGTTACCTGACTAATGAAACAGGTGTAGCCTAAGCCACTTGAAAGGCTGAATGATGGACCAAGGCTGCCAAGGGGGAGGGGAGTGCTTCAACCTCAATTTACCCATGTGTACATCACAAAGGTTCTCTACCCCAAAGATTCTATAGGTATTCCCTATAAAATCATGTTCTGATGTGAGTGAATGAGGTATTCAGAAAAGTCAACAGGTGTGCGTCTCCTTAGTCCATGGTCACAGGCAGCTTCATTCCTTTCTCTCTCTCTCTCTCTCTCTCTCTCTCTCTCTCTCTGTGACCACGCTACCCCATGACCTCATCCCTTCCCTCGTGGGTGACTGCTTGCACTGTTAACAGGTCTCCTGGTTTCCAGGTGCTTCTACTCTGCTCCGGTTAAAGACAGTAGCTGCTGTTTCCAGTAACAAAATGAAGGAAATCTGACCTCTTCAGCCTGACAGTGCAGGCTTCCAGAAACGGAGCCCTCTTCCACTACTGCCAACACAATGGCCCCCATCAGCCTCCTGACCGTCATTTGTGTCCTTCACTTACTGGGTGCCTCACCCCAATACTTCGTATCCTCGGATCACATCTCTCTAACTTTCCTGGTCAACCCCAACCTACTCTGATCACTCTGCCCTTCTGAGCCTCCCAAACCCTTTTGCAAGTCAGGGCACACTCATACCAGTTGGCTCATGTTGGTTTTATTAGTCCTTCTATTACACTAACAGTAGCCTGAGTGTGGGGGTTTGCATTTTTCACTTTCTAACTAACCTAGTTGAGGAACCCCTAAAACAGGAGTGAGCCCAAGGTAGGGGGTGCATTGCAAAATAAGAGAATGAATCAAGGTACCAATGAACATATGAATTCCTCGCTGGGATGCTCACTTACCTGGCAGTGCTGATGAACCAAGCCCTGCTTTATTCTTCCAGTGGACACCAGGCTCCCCCAGGGAGCAGCTGCAGACTGGAGATGCCCGTGAGCTCGAGCTGTCCGCAGACATGCCATCAACGCTCCCAGAGCCCCTCTGCTGCTGCAAGACTCTGACGATGGAAAGGATGCAAAGACTGTCACTATGCTCTGCAGGGGCTCTCACAAAACTCAGGAGCCACCTCTCCACATTTCTTATTAACAATGTATTTCAAGAAGTAAAAATCACCTTTGAAACTACATTCCAACATAAATTCAAGTGTCCATTAGAAAACAATCATTACTTTAAGTGAATTAATTGTTCTTCCACTGTTATTGTTAGGTGCCATCAATTTGGTCCTGACCCATAGTGAC
>NW_022111379.1:14488010-14489197 GCF_000313985.2 Echinops telfairi
TATCAAAGGCCTACCAAGCAAACGGCAATTCAAAAAAAGCAGGGGTTGCAATCCTAATCTCGGATAAAATTGACCTCAAGGTGCAAACCATAAAAAGAGATGAGGGACACTATATAATGCTCAAGGGAATGGTAGACAAAGAACCACTAAGCATTGTGAACATATGTTCCCTGAATGAGAGACCCGCTGAATACATCAAACACTCCACAAGATGAAAAAAGAAATCACAGCCTTGACAATTATAGTGGGTGACGTCAATACACCGCTCTCTGAGAAAGACAGATCACAGGGAACGAAATTCAACAAGGAGGCTAGAGATCTAAACACTACAATTGGATAATTTGCCCTGATATTTACAGAGCTTTTCATCCAAATACAAAAAAAAAATTCGCATTCTTTTCAAACCTGCATGATACATATTCGAAGATAGACCACATGCTGAAGCATACGACGAATCTATATAAACTTAAGCACATTGATATCATACAGACCTCTCTCTCTGACCACTGTGCCATAAGGCTGGAAATCAACAAAAGGAAGACAAAAGCAAACAAGAGTAAACAATTAAAGAATGAATAACTATTGCAAAAGGAGTGCTTACTGGCATAGATTAGAGATGAAATTGGGAAATTTCTAGAAACCAATGAGAATGAAAACATGATGTACCAAAACTTATGGGACACAGCAAAGGTAGTTATCAGAGGAAGTTTCATAGCAATACATGAACACCTGAAAAAGGAAGAGAGACTCACGATTGATATGCTGGCAGAAAATGTACAACAACTACAGCAGAGTCAGCAAGAGAAACTAATAGCAAAAGAAAAGCAATAATAAAAATCAGGGCTGAAATTCAAAAGATGAAAAATAAGAAAACTATGGAAAATATTAATGCTGCTAAAAGTTGGTTCTTTGAAAGGATAAACAGAATCAACAGACAGCTGGCAAACCTAACCACAGAACGGAGGGAAACAAATTTCAATAGCAAGAATGAGGGATGAAAGAGGGGACATTACAACAGACCCTAATGAAATCAAAAGGATAATTACACAGTAATTTGAAGGATTATACTACAATGAATTCAACAACTTGGAAGACATGGACAAATTCTTGGAAAAACATTCCCTCTTTAGACTATCACCAAAGGATGTCAAGAATCTCAACAGACTCACAGCAATAGAAGAAATAGA
>NW_022111379.1:14490425-14491686 GCF_000313985.2 Echinops telfairi
ACAGTGGTCAAAACTGCATGGTACTGGTATAATGACAGATACTCAGACCAATGGAAAAGAACTGAAAACCCAGAAATAAAATCAGCATACAGACAACTGATCTTTGATAAGGGCTCAAAAAATATCCAATGGGAAGCAGACGCCCTCTTCAACAAGTGGTGCTTGAAAAAATGGATATCTACCTGCAGAAAAATGAAGCAAGACCCCTATCTCACTCCATGCACAAGAATAAACTCAAGGTAGATCACAGACCTTGAAGTAAAACCCCTAACTATTAGGGTCATCAAGGAGGAAATTGGGACCAACTTGAGAACTCTGGCACAGGGAAAATATAGGCTATCAGAAATAAGGAAGGACAAAAACACAGAGGTGGCACAAATTGACAAGTGGGATATAGTGAAGATAAAACATCTGTGTACATCAAAAGAATTCACCTGAGAGTAATAATAAGAGAGTCAATGGACTAGGAAAACATCTTTAGCAATGACACATCAGACAAAGGC
The DNA here is from genome assembly GCF_000313985.2 of Echinops telfairi. Lineage (NCBI taxonomy): Eukaryota > Metazoa > Chordata > Mammalia > Afrosoricida > Tenrecidae > Echinops > Echinops telfairi. The sequence goes on from NW_022111379.1 coordinate 14,490,929, forward strand.
CTTATTACTAAAATCTACAATACTATGCTAGCTTCCAAAAAGAAAAAAACTAATTGCCCACTGAGGAGGTGAGCAAAGGACCCGAAGAGAAGCTTCACAGAGGCAGAAATCCGAATGGCCAACAAACATATGAGAAAATGTTCCCGATCTTCAGCCATAAGAGAAAAGCAAATTAAAACGAGATACTACCTAACGCCCTCAAAGATAGCCCAATTCAAAAAGTTAGAAAGCAACAAGTGTTGGAGGGGCTGTGGGGAGACAGGAACTCTCATCCACTGCTGTTGGACCTGTAGGTAAGTACAGCCACTATGGAAATCAATCTGGCGATATCTAAAATAGATGGAAATTGAGCTACCATGTGACCCAGGAATCCCCTACTGGGCATATACCCAGAAAAGGCAAGAAATAAACCACAGCCAGACATCTGTACTCCAATGTTCATCGTGGTACAGTTCACAATTGCAAGGAATTGGAAACAACCCAAATTTCGATCACCTGACAAGTGGATTAAAACACTGTGGTACATACATACAATGGAGTACTGCTCATCGCTAAAAAGCAATGATGAACGTATGATGCACATCACCACATGGAAACAACTAGAGGAAATCATGCTAAGCGAAGTAAGCCAAACACAAAAGGACAAGTACAACATGAGTCCGTTGAGGTAAGCTTAAAAAAAAAAATGCAAACGGGGCATAGGGAAAAACCTACTGTATACATGCATTTCTGGGGTGAGGTCCAGGTAGTATGGCAGG
>NW_022111379.1:14493838-14503025 GCF_000313985.2 Echinops telfairi
TAGGTAGAGAGCAAATGTTTTGAGAATGATGAGGGCAATGAATGTACAAATGTGCTTTACACAATTGATGTATGTATGGATTGTGGTAAGAGTTGTATGAGCCCCCAATAAAATGATTTTTTTTAAATGACAGCTCATTTTTGAACACAAGAACCAAATTCTCCAGATCCGTCATGTCACTCTTTGAAATGTGGAAGCCTTTAGCTATTTTAGCCAGAAAGGTATCTTCAAATGGGCTCTACACAATGGCATCTCCGATTTCGTATGCACCATCTAATAATTTTAGACTTTGCAAAGGTAAATCAGTATCATAATTTTACACATTAATCATTGAAATGAGCTTTAATACAATGATTCTTTTATGGCCACTGAGTTTCAAACACAATGTTTTCTCCTACCCTATATGATTAGACAGCCATTTCCTTTCTTTCCTTTTTGTTTTTAATCATTTTATTGGGGGCTCCTACAACTCTTACCACAATCCATACCTACATCCATTGTGTCAAGCACATTTGTACATCTGTTGCCATCATCATTCTCAAAACATTTGCTTTCTACTTGAGCCCTTGGTATCAGCAACTCATTTTTTTCCTCCCCCACCCCACCCTCCCTCATGAACCCTTGACAATTTATAAATCATTATTATTTTTTCATGTCTCACACCGAACGCTGTCTCCCTTCACCCACTTTTCTGTTGTTCGTCCCCCTGGGAGAGGGTTATATGTAGATCCTTGTGATTGGTTTCCCTTTTATCCCCCCACCTTCCCCTTGCCTTCCTAGTATGGTTACTCTCAATATTGGTCCTGAGGGGTTTATCTGTCCTGGATTCCCTGGGTTTCCAGCTCTTATCTGTACCCGTGTACATGCTCTGGTCTAGCCGGATTGGTAAAGTAGAATGCGGGTCATGATAGTGGGGGGAAGCATAAAAGGACTAGACAGCTGTTTCTTGAGGTCATGCTTCAAAATTGTGTTTTCTCCTGGGAGAGAAATACTTTGCCAATTTGCCTGTTTTTAGCCTTGTCCAACATGGTTTCTAATTACTGTCAACCATTTGACTAGACGTATTACAGAAAGTGCACTAACTTTTACTCCAGCCTCAAAATAATCTATCACAGGTCATGTGGGCAAACTGATTCAAACCTAGCATTACAGAAGCCTTGTCATCAAACTGGAATCACTCCTTAGCTTATCAACGTGACTCCAGGCAAAAACACTCCATTCATTGAGTAAGATATGGCAAAATAAATAAAGGATGGGGGGGGCGGACGGCAGAGAAAGAGGAGCTGATATCAAGGAGTTCAAGAAGAAAGAACATGTTTTGAAACTGCTTGTGGTAGCAACGGTACAATACTGCTTGATGTGATGGAACTATGAAGTGTTATGATGTCTGTAAGAGCTCCCAATAAAAGGATTAAAACTTTAAAACAAAACAACAACAAAACCTCCCGATACTCACAGGATCATTTCCATTTTGACTTTCCACTGTGAACGTACTCCATTGTACTTATCACAGTGTCCATGTTTAAACTTGAATGCGGTCAACGCATGCAAGCACTCAAACACACAGAGAAAGAGATCATTACAACAAAAAGCTCATGCTTACCAAATTTCGCATCCGCAGAAGTCTGAAGAATCTTGACCATGTAGCTTAAGCTTTCCGGGCCGCAGTTTAATAGTTTGGGCAAGTAGTAATCAATCACGTACGATTTCTGGTTGAGGTTCCCTTCACACAATATACAGAGAAGAGGAGAAATCCAAGTCTCGTGCAACTGGTCGATCCAAGTACCATCAACTGCCTGGGATTTCAAACGGCTCTTGTGAGTCTTAAACATGGTTTCCAAGAGGCTGCTTGCATAGGGAACCAAGGACTGGTCCCCCATCACCTCCAAGATTTGAGATGGAATCGTTTCATCTACTGCCAAAACATGCTCAATCCCTAGATACTCTACCAAACAGCAGAGGCACGTGTACTTGCCCTTCACATGCCACTCTAACTGCAGGAGACTCTCGGTCAGACTGGCAAAGAAGGGATCAGTGGTCAAACATGCCCCTTGCACGGTAAGCCCGTGCATCTGTAGCAGGTTGCTGAATATGAGTCTGGTTTGGTGTCTCAGAGCATCCAGGGGGTGCTCCCAGTGGGTGTAGACATATTCCAAAAGTCTCTCAGCGAGGCTTGAATTCCCACTCAAACTACTCTTTAGGGCAGGAGAACTTGATCTAAGGACACCTATGGCTGAACTGGTCCAAGATGTCAGGATTCGGGACAGAAACATCTCCAGAGTTGATTCCTTGATCCTTTAAAAAAAAAAAAAAAAAGCCACATTACTATAAACTGACTAGGAAAAGAAAGTTGATCTTATAATTAATCTGATTTTGAAAATCTAAACTATATATATCAGAAACGCCAGTAATTGTAAATTGACAGTAATAGAAAAAAATAGAGTCAAGTGATGTTAACTAGCCTGGCAACAGTTTGGGCTGGGGTTCTGATTAGAAAGATGCATTAAGGTTACGTATTTACTTTTCTAAACTTTGTTTTACCCATTTAACAAAATACAGTTTCCTAGCCTGTCTATCCAGGGGCTCCGAGGGTGCCGTGCGTCAGTGGTTGGGCTGCTAACCACCAGGAGCGGGGCTCAAACTTACCAGCTGCTCCTTGGGAGGAAGACACGGCCTTCTGCCCCCATCAAGACTGACAGCCTGGGAAACGCAGAGGCAGTTCTTCTCAGCCCTAGAGGATCACTGTGAATGGGAACTAACTCATGGCAGAGGGCTTGGTACTTTTTCTTATTTTATATGACAATCAAAACGAGACCCCTATGGAAAAGTTCCTGTGTTTGTGTAAGAGTGTATAATGTTCTATATAAGCTCTAAAGCATTGAACATACAGGAAATGTTGTCGTTTTTTAAAATGTCAGCTTTGGAATTGAAGGTTAAAATTCATTTTAGAAATGTTCGTTGGAGGTTAATCTACACTAATTATCCCTTTAACTCTTTTCCTTCCATCATCATCCCATTTTCTCCTGTCCTACTTCCATTGCCACTTCAGTCCCAACACATCCTTTACTTTTAAATTAGGATTTATCCTGACGGCTTTACAGAGAATCGCTGAACGGACTGACTAGTTCTGCTGCCATCTCTAAAATGCGTCTAATTACATCATAGAAACAAAACAAATCTCAAAATAAAAAGGGAGGCAGCAGCACCACAACTTACTGTGAACTCAGGGCAAACAAAACCTGGGCAGCATCCAGGAGCAGGGCCTCCCCCGGCAGACCCATGCTCCCATCCTGCCAGTCCAGCATGGCGAGGGCCCCCTGACACAGGAATAAGAGAGCAGAACCAGACAGCTCAGCACAACAGAGGCTCCTGCAGCTGCTCAGAAACCACTCGGGAGCACGGGCACAGTCCACGGAACGAAGAAGCAAACTACTAATCTGGGAATACAAGAGAGTTAACAGAGGGAGAGACTTCAAAACAGCAATTCAAAAATATACTTTCCTTAAAACACCCCACACAAAAAATAACTGAGTCTAACGTTTGTGGCGTTTTTTCGTCTTGCTGTAAGCCAGAAGCATTAAAGTATCTTAAACTACATATAATTTAGAACTGGTATATCAGAGCACAGCGCCACCTGCAGGTAGATGAGCTTACAAAGGCTTTTTAAGGGTGATTTGAGAAATTTTCCACTTTATCCCGTGATAATTACTTCTTATGACCTCACAGAACAATACACATACATTTTGTCTAAAGTCAGGCAGAGGCTAAATTTTCTAGATGATACAATAAAATGTTTAAAATCTGCTAGTAGTAAATACAGGATTATAGTCTAAATCACTGGTTCCCACACTTGGGTGGTTCCCTGCCCCCTTTTCATGGGGGGGGGGGAGGGGGCGGGGAACGGACAAGAAATTACTCAGTGCCCTGCCTAGTGCTTTAAAAAGTCTATTAATAATCCAGGAAAAAGTGTCTCTCACTGTCCGACTCATAGGGACTAAAGCACAGAGCAGAAGTGCCCCTGAGTTTCAGAAGCAATCAAGCTTCATGGGACCAGAGCTCCTCCTCTCCTCAGCCTCCTCTGGTGGATCCCAAGCTGACCTTGTGGCCAGCAGCCCGGCGTATAATGTGTCATGCCACCGTCTGCTTCTGCAGCTCCTCACCCCACTCCCTATCATTTCACCGCACCCAGGGGGCAGTATCGCCCACTCTGGGAAACACTTGTCAAAATTACCACATAATACTTTCCTTATGAATCAAATTCTCTGGACAATTGACTTTAATATGCTTCCTGTAAGAATATGCAGGTTATTTTTAATAAAGAGAACATACCTTTCACAAACTTATAATTGTACATATTACTACACTCCTATCATTAACTAAGTCACTAAAATACAATTATAAAAAGGCGATGCACTTACCAAACCAGGGATCTTTTCAGGTGGATCAAACATGGTCTTAATAAAGAGAATAACAGCTAATCCAGATGTGCTCTGAAGCGTCTGCAATAGGTCATCTATTTGGCAAAAAAGCAGAAAGCCTGTATCACATGACCATGGATTGGCTGGTACAACAGAGAGCGGGTGTGTGGGGGTCAGTCAGTCCTGAGAGCAAATTCTAGCGAAGCCGCTTTCCAAGGCATTCAGCAAGTCAGTTCACCGCCCGGGGACTGAGTTTCCCAGTTTATAAAGAACCCCAAAGCCAAGCCCTTTGCCACAGAGTTGATTCCAGCTCACAGTGACTACGGGACGGAGCAGAACTGCCCACAGGGTTTCCGAGGCTGCCACTTGACACGCTGACTGCCACACCTTATTGTCCACGGAGCAGAGGGGGGTTGAAGCCACCAAACTGCTTTTGTGTTTTTGACCAGTAGCCAAGGGCTTAAAAACTGCACCAAATCAAAGAGAAAAAATCCAATTGAACATGGTTGTTGTAAGATTTATAGGAATAAAAAACAAAGTCTTTATACCCAGAACAGATACTCAAAAATCCTAATGCCTTCTTCTCTATGTAAAAGCGAAGAAACTATAGAGAAGAAATCCATAGTTTCTTCATTCATCCAGGGTGAAGACCTTGCCCCTAGGCTCATCTTAAGGGTCTTCCCTACCTTTCCACAACATATGACCCATCTAAAAACGGAAGTTCTGTAGGGGGCAGCATCCCCATACGCCGGCTACAACGCTTCAATGATTTGGAAAATGGCTCCCTTGAGTTTAGCTTTAAAATTTCCTATGACCTCAAAATCATTTTCTCCGTGGCACAGACAACACCCCCTCCTTTTTTAAGGCACCCTAACAAGACAAAGACAGGGAGTGGCTGAGAGAACTCATCTACAGGGAGGCACTGCTGACAGAGACACATTGAAATACACGGTGTTTAGAAGAAAGCAGAGCCTGAGTGAACCGGGAGCCCATAGCAACACTGTCCCCTCTCCCTCACACTTAATGGACCTACACTGGGTTTGGGATCCTTTCTGTCTGGTACTCTTCGAAGACAAAACACAGGGACAGAAAATCACCTAAAACAAATACATAATCATCACTCATTTTATATAGTTTTATCGACCACACGTCATTACAGCCTAGTCATTACAGTGAGGAGGCCCGGTGATGCAGTGGGTTACGCACTGGGCTACTAAGCAAACACTCAGCAGTTCAAAACCACCAGTCGCTCCTCAGGAGAAAGATCAGGCTTTCCACTCCCAGAAATAGCTATAGGGTCAGAAACCCACAGAGGGTGGAAGGGCAGTGAATTATTTTAAGTGGCTCCTCTGGCTCAAGTCTCGAATTCCCACAAAAAGACCTTTCTTTTTATGGGTCTGGTGAGAAAGTGGGGGGAGATACTGATAGGATTCACCTGTGAGTAATTCTGAGCCAGATTCCCTGGAATTCCAGTCTGCTGGATCCTCCAAGAAGCAGCAGGGGAGATCTCATTAGCAGCAAGAGCCAGCAATGGAGCTCACCCTCTGGACCTGAGATCCCCCTGTGCAGTGGACCACCTGGATCCAGGTGACAGACGCCATCAGAGGAGCGGCAGCAGAACCAGGAGCCAGAGCATGGGACCCAGTGATGGACTGCCCAGCATGTGGAGCAGGTGACGACAGGCACTTTTGTGCAGAAGGTTGGCTGTGGTGTGGGGGGCCCTGGACACTTAATTCAAAGCTGGGCCTGCCGACCCACAGAAATGGAGCTGAGTGCCTTCCGGCTGAGGCTTACTGGAATGAGGCGCCTCTGGGCACTTACTTCAGGAACCTGGGTATGCTGACCCAAGGACTTTAACCTGATTGTCCTCAGGTTGAGGCTTACAGGAAAGGGGTATGCCTTTTGGGCAATTATTAGCGGACTTGACAGAACTTTGTAACGTGTCCTGATAAACAAGGTAACTCTGAGCATTTCTCACTGGCATTGCAACTTGTTACACTCCTTAATAAACCTTTTAATCATCAATTTTGTCTGGGAGTTCTGCATAGCCATGGCAATAGGTATTAAAGACTACAGAGTTAAACAGAGAACACTAAAAATTACAAGCAGTTCTACTCTGCCCTAAAGAGTTATGTGGGAAACTGATCACAATGACCTACATATAACCCCCTCCCAGGGGACAGACAACAGAAAAGTAGGTGAAGGAGACATTGGTCAGTGTAAGACATGAAAAATTAATAATTTATAAATTATCAAGGGTTCATGAGGGAGGCAGGGACGGACGGAGGGAGGGAATGCAGGGAAGGGAGGGGGAAATGAGGAGCTGATACCAAGGGCTCAGGTAGAAAATGTTTTGAAAATGATAATGGCAACGAATGTATAAATGTACTTGACACAATGGATAGATGGTTGGTTATAAGAGCTGTATGAGCTCCCAATGAAATGATTTATAAAAACAGAGTTATGTGTTGGAATCAACTCGATGGCTGAGATTAGAGTTTCAGGTACGATAATTTAGTCTCGCCCTCCTCCCATCATGCTCCTTTTTGGGTTGTTCTTCATGCCTTCTAAATCTCTTTTAAAAAGACCCAGCCACTCCTCGCTTCCTCTTTCTGTCACCATTTCTCTGTCAGAGAAGCTGGGCCACTTGACCTTGGCCGTTGACGTTGCTAGGTGCCATGAGTCAGTTCCAACCCACAGCGACCCCTATGCAACACAGAACGGACACCACACGGTTCTGTGCCACCCTCACCATTATCATTCTCACATTATCAGACAACAATTACGTTCTCTGTTTACCTCTGACGTGTTTCATATCTATTGCCATGGCTGTGCAAAACTCCCAGGCAAAATTCATGATTAAAAGGCTTATTAAGAAGTGTAACAAGTTATAATGGGCGTGAGCCCACTGTTGCAGCCCCTCGGTCAATCCACCTTGTGGAGGGTCTTCCTTTCCCCCCGCTGCCCTTGACCTAGCTTCCCACACACTGCCTGTTGCTGCTGGCACTCTCGGATGCAGTTCAGCATGTTCCTCTGTCCCCTCTGGTTCCAGCAAATTGGCAACTGGGTCTAGAGGCTGGGGTGACCTCAAGTTCTAACCCTAGGCGGCTGGCAGGACTATAAGAACACATTTGGCCTGGCTGCCTCCTCGCTTTCTGTTAACATTAGCAGCCGTTTAATCCTTAACATCTATATCAACTCATTCATTTCAATAAATAAATAAAATTCACAGCCACTGAGTCGATTCCAGTTCACAGGTGTTACAAACTGCTGATATGCTTTCATTTCTCTGTAAGTTATGAGTTGGAGTCCTTTTCTCTATTTGTTGTTGTCGGTTAATGATGCTTTATTTCCACACTAAGTTCCACAGAGTCCAAGTTCAAGCACTCAGATACATTTCAAATATACTTCCAATAAGTCGATATATAAAACCTGCACACACCGCGAGTCAGTAAGAAAGCTGACCCCAGCTAGCAGGAGCCGTCTCGTCCCTGAATGCAAGTCGTAGAGGAGCACTGACTGCGAGTGCCGTGGCTTTATTTTTTTCTTATTATTTTACTGGCAGCTCTTATGGATAGTGTAACAACCCGTCATTCAATTAGATCAAGCATAACTGTACAATTGCTGCCACCATCATTTCTAAAACACTTTCTTTCTTCTTGAACTCTTTGATAGCAGCTCCCTTTATCCCATCCCCTCCGCACCCTGTCCCCCAGGAAACCTTATTATTACATTATATATTATTTGGCCGTATCTTACACCATCCAAGGTATCCACTCACCCACAATTCTGTTATCTGTTCCCCTTGAGTGGGGTTATTATTGCTATCAGTCGTTGAAGTCCTTTTAAAAGAGACACTTTTTATTTACGAGTTGGTGCCCAGTAGTATAGTTCATATGGATAAAAGCTGTACATACGACATAAAAGGGATACAGACCAGCCCCACATTCGGCAACTATTTCAATTTTCTGCAGATAACACTCAAGCTCATTGCCATCAAGTTGATGGCACCTCATAGCGACCCCACAGGACAGGGTGGAAGTGCCCCAGGGTTTCTGAGACTGTGATTCTTTCAGGAGCAGAAAGCCCACTCCTTCCCCCACAAAGCAGCTGGTAATTTTGACGTGCAGACCTTGTGCTTAGCAGCCACTGAGGCTCCTGTTCTGAAGATAACCCCTCCTGCTGAAGAGAAATGTATGGCTACACTAGCCTTTCTAGATCTCCCCTCCAGCTATGAAAAAGTACTTTATGACAAAATGCCTCTTTGGATTTTTAAAATCTGTTACTTTAGAATACTAAGAAAATATTAAATTTGGGGCTGTGAGTCCGCTATCAATTCACTGCCATCAAGTTGATTCTGATTCACAGCGACTCTATTGCACAGGGCTGAACCTGCCCCTTTGGGTTTCCAAGCCTATAAATCTTCACAGGAACAGACAGCTTCATCACTCTACCACAGGGGTGGCTGGTGGGTTTAACTGCTGTCCTATGTACATGTACGGAACTGTTAGGTATATAGACAGTGAAGGAGCCATGTAAGGAGGACCGTGTCTCTTGTCATGTATCCGTCTAGGACCGTTGGTTCTCATAAACTGCTTCCTTACTGCAGACTGTAAGGAATCTGAGGACCAGCTGCACAGTGTTCCCTGGGAGCAGTAAACAAGAGCAGGGCGGGCTGAGATAGGGAACTCTGTCACGACTATGAGAAATTCAAGCGTGGGATTAGCGAACTTATCTGGGAACACTGCCAGTATTTAGTAGATAAAAAT
>NW_022111379.1:14503217-14510235 GCF_000313985.2 Echinops telfairi
TATCTCTCACAGAATTCGTACACTTAAAAAATAAGTAAATAAAACATAAATCTTTCCTTCTCTGGGAGTGGCAGGGCAGGAGGAAAAGCTCCCCATCTCAGGAAACTATATCCTGCATTCCATAGAACCACTAGGAAATGATTCTAATCGCCATCTGCCGGTGGCTATACTTACCATCGCATAAGAACTCAGTGAACATGCTCAGCAAGCCACACATACTTTGCCATATTGGAGAACTGGAAGCCTTCCAGAGATTTCCCTGGAAACCTGGTACTTTCTGTACTAACGGAACTGAAACTCTAATTCCCACCAACAAGTCATTCATCAACTGTGTTTGAACAATATGATTTCCAGCAAATTTTCTACAAAGAAAAAGAAATATTTAAAAGTGAAATTCATATAAAAGTGTCTCCATTTCTACCCCTCTCCAAAGCAAGTATATTCCTCCAAGTACCAGAATCAGTTATACATTACAAGAGCAATTCTGCCATCCCCACAGCATTCCAATATACAGAGAGGCATTGCCAACTTTCCACATTCTCAACTTATCTCAAAATCCCTCTCTTTCTCAGCCAGTGGCTAACCTTACTTCCACTTTACAGAGTGAAGAAAAGAAACCAAGAACCAATGGCACAATACACCAAGTGGATCACGCCTCCACCTTGATGGGTTTTCTTCCCCTGCTTCCCAAGACAGCAGGCGCGCCTAGACTTTCTCCTGTTTCAGTGTCACTCCTTCTCAAGCAGCCTGGTTGGTCTCCCTCCACTTTCTGGTCTCAGTGGTCGAGCGCCTCAGGACTCAGTTGTTGGTCCTCTTCTTTTCTCCATCACCAGTCATCTCTCATCACCCCTCACGGTTGACCGTTACCTTGTTCATAGGCAGGAAATGACCTCAAACACATACTCACTGACCTCAAGTCGATTCTGACTCGTAGATACTCTACAGGACAGGTTAGAACTGCCCCAGTGGGTTTCCAAGACTATAACTCATTATGGGAGTAGAATGCCTCCTCTTTCTCCTGTGGAGCAGCAAATAGTTTTGAACTGCTGACCTGGTGGCTAGCAGTCTAATGCATAACCACTATACCACCAGGGCTCCTCAAATAATGATCTATATGCTGACAAGTTTACATAATTTTAGACTCAAATCTAACTACTTACTCAGTATCTTCAGACCTGAATGTCTAAAAACCATCTCAAAATGCATGGACTTATCTCCAACCCTCAATGTGCTCCACATACTGGGAGCTCTGTTTCACAAGTACCGTGCACTCATTCTTGTCTCCTACGTTGATGTCACACCCGATCCCCAAAGGAAAAAGGAAATCCCGTTGGCTCTACAAACTATACCCAGACTCTGACTACCTCCCCAGCTGCCATCCTGGCCCGAGCCTTTTGATCTGCAAGAGCCTCTCCACTAGTCCCCCAGCTTTGATCGATAGCCCTCTTGGTCTATTCCCATGTGAGATCACATCACTTACCTATGCAGAACCCCAAATAGCTCCTCATTTATTCAGAGTAAAAACCAAAGTCCAGGGCCCACCATCTGGCGGCTGCGTCGGCCACCCCTCTCTCCTCACTCACGCCTCTCGAGCCACTGTGTCCTGGCCATCCCTGGCCCGCACCAGGCAGACTGCCCTGGCAGGATCTTGGCCCATCTGCATGGCTCATCCCTTCATCTCCTTCAAGTCTTTGCTCAGACGTCTTCTCCTTAAGGCTACCTTCACCAGCTCTCTGGGCCCCCAGCTTTTCTCTTTCATTCTCACAGGGCTTCAAAAGTTTGTAAACCGTTTTCATTATCTTTTAATTCTGTTTTCCCACAAACTTTTTGCAGTTCTCTCATGAGTGACTTTCTCGTGTGTACTATATAGTGCCTGATACCATCTGGTAGAATGGAAGGCTCCAAGAAGGGAGAAGACTTGATTTTGTACACTGCCAAACTGCCAAACTGCGAACTTGGGATGGTGCACATTTGAAAATGTGCCTGGAACACAGTGGGCACTCAACAAATATTTGTTGAGTAAATGAAGGGGTCCCCTAGCTTATTGCTCCTCAAGGTACCGCTAGCCACATCATCTCTGCCTCCTTCTCTTCTCAGTGGAAGAGTCATCTTTGACGCCTTCTATTCAAGGCCAATCATCATACCGGTCCCTCTACAATGTGCTCTCTCAGCAATCTCTCGTGAAGACTGCGGGAAAAGTTCAAGAGACAATCTGTAGTGTCTTCAGGTGGCTACGAGAGTCGACTTCCCCACGGAAATCAGAATAGGACGCCAGGAAAAGAGCCATCCAGAAAGGGGAAGCTCCCCAATCTCATTATTTCTTAGTAGTATCGGTCTCCTAATCACTTACTTAAAAAAACAAAACAAAAACACTAAATGTCAAACTTCGTAAAAATGAACCTTAAGTAACTAGGGCCAATATTAATTAAGAAGGACGGAAAGTGACACATTCTGGAGCCTTCTATAAAGTTTCTTTTTAGAAAAGCAGTGGACACGGCACCCAGGCATCAGCATGCAAAGACTTGCCTATTTTCTTGCAGGATTTCAGTTAAACTCCTCTGCAGGAAATGCAGCACTGAAACAGACAAACAGACAAACCTGTAAAACGTGCGTGTACACACATAGAAAATACCAAACCAAAATGGTACAAGAGAGTACTTTCTATCCATTTCCTTGACCATAACTGGATGAATGGCTCCTGGGGGGCAGGGCAGGGACCCGGGGCAGACGGGAGCTAATAACGATGAGCACAAGAATGAAGCAAATGTTCTGAGATGGACTGTGGTGATGGCTGCATAACTCTTCTCGGTGGACGGAACAAAGAACTTGGATGATCTATGAATTATACTCGTGTGCTAAGAAGACTGTTTTTAAAAAAAAACAATCAGTTCCCTATCTCAGACTAGATGCAGAGATTTAAAGGAACAGACTGCAGTTAGCTGCATGAGTCTACGCCTCACAAAGAAAGGTGTAAGAATCAGTTCCGAAACGACTCATTCAGTCAGTCACAACTCAGAAGGATATAAAACAACAGAACTTACCATTTTCAAGCAGGTTATTAACACTTGCAATTCCTGTTGGGGGGAATGAACACTGGTCAGAAGTTCACATCAAAATTAGCAACATAAAAACAAACAAACAAACCCCAAAACATCGTTAGCAACATTCAAAAACAAAGGGCAACAGGCTGTTTGCCAGAAAAGGTACCAGAAGAACGCTGGCTTACCCAAGTGAAAGTTCTCCAGACAGGCCGCGAGATTGTCGATGACTTTCCTGTAAGAGTATGGATCCGTAGCCTTCAATTCGTCCCGAAGCCGCCGGGTGAAGCTGTGTTCGCACTCAGTCAGAAAAAGTTCCGGCAGGCCATTTAGTGAGCTGAAGAATGACCCAAATACTAAGGATCTGATAGTGGTGGGATGTGGGGAGGGGGCCTTAGGCATCTGTGAGAACGCCGAATTCAACCTTCAGAACACGGACGGGAAAGGACCACTTCCCTCACCAGCACTGGAACTCCCTGGTCCGTCATCCCTCACCTGGCCTCTCTGCTCGCTCCCTTGCTCTCCTCCTCCTCCTCCTCCTCCACCCGCCAGTTTGTTCCCAAGAGAACAGCAGGGTGAGCGGACAAAAATACAAGACACACCAAGCTACTCCTTGGCCGACAACGCTCCTCTCGCTGAATGTGCCTCCAATGACATAGTATTAAGACCCTACCTGTCCTGGCCCCACATAAATTCTCCAGGGACATTCTCAATTCTTACTCACTTCACTCTAGAAACATGTCCTGGTTCTCTTCTGAAACATACCCATGTCTTTGGTCTTGTCCTTCCCGATCCAGAATGCTCTCTCTGGGATATGGCCAATAGTCCTTCCCTCACCCAATTATCATCTTAGCGTTGACACTGGAGCAGACACCTCAAGTGACCATCATGCTTTAAATGGGAACCCCTACTCCACCCTTAGGCATTCATTCCCTTTTCTTTGTCTCCATAGCACGCCCAGTGTTTACGATACTACATATTTTGCTTATTTGTTCTGTTTACTGTCTGTCTTCCCCTTAGCACGTCAGCTCCTTCTAGACGGTTCCCTCCTGTGTTCCCAACCCCTAGGAGAGAGGCTGACAAAGCAGACGACCAAAAAAATATTACTGGGTGGAAAAATTAGTTACATCTATTGTACGTCAGTTAATTTAAATGCAATCATAAAAGGAGGCTTCAAAAGGTTCATGGGAAAATTGAGCTGTTTGAAGGCTCCTCCTATCACATGTGGCGGTGGCGGCGGCTGCTGGGTGTCACTGAGCTGGGGCTGACTCACAGCGACCCTGTGCACAAGAGTAAAACCCTGCCTGGGCCTGTGTCCTCCTCACAAGGGTCCCGTTTGGGTCCACTGGTGTAGCCACTGTGTCCATCCATCGGGTCAGTTCTTTTTCCCTGACCTTCCTTGACCAAGCATGATGTCCTTCTCCAGGGACTGGGTCTCTCCTGAACAGCATGTCCAAATGACAGGAGACAAATGCTCTCCATCGTGCTTTTAAGGAGCATTCGGGCTATATTTTTTCCAAGACAGATTTATTAGATCTTCTGGCAGTCCACGGTACTTTCAGTATTCTTCGGCAACTAACATAATTAAAATGCATCAGCACTTCTTCATATACTTGTAGTATCCAATATCACTGAAGCCTCCCCAGTGAATATTTAGTTTTCAATCTTTTACTTTTCTAATAGTTCTCCAGCGATATTCTTAACCATGCATATTATTGTGTTTCTCTAAGGAAAATTTCTAAAACTATGGGCCAAAAATATTGCCATTACTAAGCTGCCCTCTTGAAACGCTACGTTAGTTTATACTTTTGTCAACAGTGAAGGAAAGTGCCTATGTCCTCCAATTTTTACTACATTGGATAATTGCAATTTTTACTTTTAGAAATCTGATGGGTAAAAACATGTCAGCTTTCCTCCTGCGTCCTTGCTTCCGAGATGACAAAGAAAAGGCGGAACAACAGTCATGCTAAGAAAGGCCACGGCCAAGCGCAGCCCATGCGCTGCACCAACTGCGCCCGCTGCGTGCCCAGAGACAAGGCCATTCACAAGAATGAGAAACACAATAGAGGTCACAGCCGTCAGACATTTCCAAAGGAAGTGTCTTCAACGTGTACATGCATCCCAAGCTGTACATGAAGCTACCCTAGTGTGAGCTGGGCCATTCACAGCAAGATGGGCACATTACAGGCACTAGTCATGTGATGCCCAGAAGGACCAAACACCCCCACCCTGATAGAGACTTGCAGGTGCTGCCCCATGACCACCTCCAAAGCCTAGGCAAAAATTAGAAGCTGAAGAAAAACAAACCTGAAAGAAAATGGAAATTATTCTTTAAAAAAAATTTTTAAAGCCATATTTTGTCCATCAGATTTTAAAAGACTGAGAGATTATTATCCAGCGTTCCACCACTTGTTTGTCAGTCTGCCCTACTGTAGTGGCTTGTGTGCTGCCGTGATGCTGGAAGACAGGCCACCAGTATTCCAAATGCCAGCAGGTTCGCCCAGACTAGGAACAGACTAGAAAGAAGAAATAGGTGACCCAGTTCTAAGAGATCCGCCACTAAAAATGCTATGAACAACAGTGGGGCATTGTCTAATACAGTGCTGAAAGATGAGCCCCGTAGGTTAGAAGACGCTTGAAGAGGAGTAGTCCGCCTTAATGACGTGGATGAAGCAAGGTTTTCAGGGCCCTCATGAACTGATGAGGCACGGCTCACAATGACTTCCAGACAGAACAATAACAACAACACGTCTAATAAGAAGCACCGCTAGAATGTTCATTAAAACAAGGACGGCACGCGTTCATCTCCCATACTTTGGGTATGTTATCAGAAGAGACCAGAGCCTGGAAAAAGGGCCTCATGCTTAGTAACAGAACACCAATGTAAAAGAGGAAGACCCCCCACCAGAGGAACTGTCAGAGAGGTGCGAGAACGAGGTAAAATGAAAGGACAATGAGGAAGATGGGGCAGGAATGGGAAGTGTGGCATTCAGTTGCACACAGAGTCGCTTTGCGACATCACCCACTCACTGGTACCTGACAACAACAACAGTATCCGATGCTGGAAAGATGCGTCCATGAACTTTTATGAAGCCTCTTTGCAGCTTTCAAACTTCGTATTCTGTGTGCTTACATAGGGAGGCTTTTTATATCATCTATCTACCACTTTATTATTTGGGTAATACTTAAGTGTGTTTAAACCAAGAACAGATTAGACAAGTAGAGGAAAAAATTGCAAAATGACAGAAACAAGGCTAACTACTGTCAATAATCCTACTGAATATAAAGAAGGCTTATGTATTTTTATAGGGTTGCCAAACAGTGACACCACAAAACAAAGAAGCAACGACAAGGAATGATGTTCTTGGTGATATATTTCTTGATGGTCCAAGGTTATCAAATCAGGAACGATGCTTTCAATATTAGTTACTCTCAATTCAATATTTATACTATTTAATTTCCTTTCCTTCTTTTCCTTGCTTTTACGGATTGTGTCAGAATATGTGTTAAATTGTGTTAAAATATGTGCTAGAGCCCTGACCCTTAGAACTCTGAATAGAATCCCTGGGGAACAGGCCTTTCTATGTGAGGTTAATAAAACCCCATCAAGGCAGGGTGTGTCCTACATCCAATCACTTTCAAGTGATACAAACACCAGTATTGATTCAGAAGAATTAAGAATGAGGGAAATATAGATGCCTTATCACCAAGGAGTCCACTATAAAATAAACGGTAGAGAGGCTGAGCTAAGGGCTCCCTCCTGCTGTCCCTGACAGGTAGAACCTGCTCCTCGGACATGAGAGCCAGCATCCTAACTTTGGACTGGTAGTCTTCTCTTCTCTTCTCTCTTTTTGTCACTAGGGGCTCATACAACTCTTATCACAATCCATACATACCTCAATTGTGTAAAGCACATTTGTACATTCATTGCCCTCATCGTTCTCAAGACATTTGCTCTCCACTTAAGGCCCTGGCATCAG
>NW_022111379.1:14511512-14521246 GCF_000313985.2 Echinops telfairi
TCTTCTTTCACCAGCATGCAGTAACTAAGGCACCTACCTTGCCAATACTTTCTTCAAGGGATTCTTTAAGCTCAAAGAAAGGTAAATGCCAGCTAAAATATCCAAACAACTTCGAATTATGGGATCACAAACACCATTGTTAGCTTCCTTCTCCAGTAATGGGACAATCTATAATTTAAAAAAAAATGTAATTCAAAACCATGATGATTTTTTTCTAATATCTATTATCCAGCTCAATACTTATTAACCTTTTTAATCCAAGGCCCCCAATTCCCACTTCACCCACTAGATCCTTGTCCGATGAGAACAGATCTCAAAGGTAAGGCATAGGAAATCCTTTTTTTTTTATTTTAAAGAAATACCTTTTGCCTTCAAGTCAATTTACCCTCTTAGTGACTTTATAGAACAGAACTGCATGTAGCTATCTCTTTATGAAAGCAGATGGCTACATCTTCCTCACAGAGCCGCTGGTGGTTCCCAATGCCAATCTCCCTGTTAGCAGCCGAGCACGTAAACACTGCACCTAGAAGGTTCCTTCTAAGAATTCTGTAACACTATTTAAAAACCAGCAATACGTCTACTGGTTTCACAAAAATATCATGAACATTCACATGGTAAGTTCTAACACTGACATAGTGTGAGTCATCTTTACATTCTGAATTAATCTCAGCTGTCTGCTAAAATATTTTGAAGATTCAGATTAAGAGAAATAGTTCTTTTTGTCTTTATCTCCACAAACAAAAGGTAGCTACACTTCTTATCGTCCTATCCCGATTTACAGTTCCAACTTAGTAAGAGCCTGAATGTGATTTCTATGGCGTTTTGGATAAAAGATATTATACAATACACAGGGGAAAAAAATCTATTCTTTAATGATACACTGATAGTGCACTGATAAATGTATATTAAATCATTGGTAGCCAGTAATAGCCAATTCTTTAAACAGTCCATAAATAGCATATGTAAGATGCATCTATAATGATCCATTCAGCCTTACCTGTTTGATACAATTGATTTGTGGCACACCATCTGTCAGCTGTACACAACGTAGGAGCAAAGAAGCTAGATTTTTCCCTTCTACGTCAGTGAACGCTACATAACACACAAGACATTTCTCCAGTCATCTAACAATACATGTACATTGTTTACATCTGTTACACATTTCTACAAAAGTTCAGTAATCAAAAGTTCTTTAAAAAGTGGCAGAACATAATTGGAAACAAAAACTTGGGAAGAAATACTAATAATAAGAGTTGCTGGGGGGTATGGTGGGGGAGGGAGGGGACAAAGGGGAGCTGATATCAAGGAGTTCAAGAAGAAAGAAAATGTTTTGAAACTGATGGTGGTAGCAATTGTACAATACTGCTGGATGTGATTGAACTAAGGATTGTTATGATATCTGTAAGAGCCTCCAATAAAATTATTTTTAAAAAATTTTTAAAAGAAAGAATATTAAGAATTGAATTGTTAAAAAAAAAAAAGAAGGGAAACAGAAATTAAGAAAATCATTGTATACCAAACACTGAATCTAAGAACTGTGGAAAAATTAAAGAGAAAAACATTGTAGTGTGGGCTTCCTAAAGATTAAAATACTCTGCTTGCGATATAGGGGGAAGGGGGAAAGAATCGAACAAGTCAGAAATGACTTACACCGTAGCGTTTCGAGGTCCTGATGACAAGCAGCCAGTGCAGCAACGTGCCTGTCTTTCTTCTTCTTCACACCCATGGTAAAGAGCGTCAATGAAGTCACTACAAGAAACAAGCCATTACAGGGCTGTCTGATGCAGGCTTTCTCAACCTCCACACTGCTGGCATGTGGAGCCAGATCACTCTTCGGCTGTCATCTATCCAATTTCACAGCTTCCTTGGTTCTTCTCACTAGATGACAATGGCCTCTCTCCACTCACTGAGGACAACAACACAATGTCTCCAGGCATTGCCAAAGAGGCCCTGGGCAGCAAAACCAACCTAGGCTGGTAATCTCTGGTCTAAGAACTTCTGCATTGAGAAGAAAAGGAAAAAAACACACCACCAAAAACCCACTGCCATCAAGTCAATCCCAACTTATAGCGACACTACAGAACAGTCCCACTGGCTTTCCAAGGCTGTGATCTTTATGGAAGCAGACTGCCACAGCTTTCTTCCAGAGCAGCAGGTGGGCTCAAACCTCTGACCTTTTGGTTTGCAGCTGAGCCCGTACCTACTGTACCACCAAAGCTCCGTTTTCACAGCTCAAACCAAACAAAAGCAATCTCAGTGTTTTCGCGTCAACTTCGACTCAGAGCAACCCATGCACGGTGTAGAACTGCCCCTGTGGGTTCCCAAGACTGGAAGCGAAAGCTTAATGTTTCTCCCACAGTCCGGCTGGTGGGGTTGAACCGACCTTTTGGTTAACAGCCTATCATTTAATCCACTGTGCCACTCAGGCTCCTTTTTACGTTTGAAAGGGGAGCCGTAATAAATGATGGAGCTGCCGATACAGTCAGATTTCTGAAAGGCCTCGATACAGTCAGATTTCTGAAAGGCCTCGAGAGCACCTTCTGCAGAGAACACCTGGCATCACCAAAGGGGGCTGCCATGGTACTTTTCACTGAATTCTCAATGCTTGAAAGAGTGCCGGGCACATACCGTATATACTCAAGTATCAGAAGACAAGTGCCTGAAACTCAGTTGGAGTAAGAGGAAATTGATCTTTTTGGCATTGCTATGGGTTTAGGCAAAGACAATGAAGCCTCAGGGTGGAGGATTCCAGCTCAGTGGTCTAACTACAGAAGGAGCTGACTTTTCAACAGAGAATCTCTCAATACTGGGAATGTCCAAACTGAATCAACGCTGCTTTTCACCTGAGCCCTGGAAGCATTGCTTAACTCCTACCTAACCTCTTCACATCTACCCTGTCCTCTAGAGAGCCCATTTGCCCCACAGTCATCAAAACCATTCTTTAAAAGCCCTCATCAAATTTTAATCACTTTCTTTGCTGATAGCATCCCTGGAGTTCCAATCATTTTTCGAATAAGATCCAAACTCCTGACCATAGCCATCTATCTGGTCCTGACCCCTGGTGGTACAAGATGTTTCAGTGCCAGCTGCTAACTGGAAAGCTGGCGATCTGAACCCACCCAGCAGTTCCACAGGACGCCCGTCTGACAATCTGCTTCCCTAAACAGAAACCCAGTGGGGCAGTTCTACTCTGACACGGGGTCACTAAGAATAGAAATTGACTCAAGGGCACCCAACAAGAATAGCCTTCCATTTGCACTTCATTGCAAGCCATGCTCCATTTTACTATCTCGGGGGCTTTGTACTTCCTGCCCCTCAGATTCCGTATAAGGTCTGGTAAACATTGGACTGCTTTCCACAAGGTCAGCAGTCCAAACCCACTAGCCCCTCCTTGAGAGAAAGCTGAAGTTATCTGCTGCCATCAAGATTTGCCACCTTGGAAACCCGACATATGTTGCTCTGAGTCAGAATCACTTGAAAGCAGTGGGTGTTTGGGTTCTTTTATCCCTCTCCCCATTAATGCGCATTCTACCCTATCTTTTCCAAGGGGATTCCTCACTCCGAGGGAGCATGACTCCAAGAAGTCTTCCACAATCACCCTACCTCCTACACACATGCACACACACTCTGGGCCTTCACTTTATATTCTTCACAGAATTGTCTATTACAGATATCGCCTTACCTTGTTTCCTTGTATATTGACTGTCTCTCATAGTAATAAAGCTTCATGGTACTTTTCACTGAATTCTCAATGCTTGAAAGGGTGCCGGGCACATACCGTATATACTCAAGTATCAGCTGAGTTTTTCAGCACATTTCTTATGCAATTTTTGTGATAAAATTAGGTGCCTCGGCTGATATTCTGGTTGGCTTATACTCGAGTGTATACAGTAATAGGTGCTCAACAAATAATTGATGAATAAACAAATGAATTAACAAACCTTTGCCAGAGATCTTATGGAAGGAATGTGACTTCAACACCTGCAGTGGGCTGGATCTAAAATCCATTGCATATTCTTATTTACAAGCTAGTCCCTGGCACTAAAGAACTGAACAAATATTTGGAAATTAAGACTTCCATCGTGAGAGTAGGCTACAAACAACCACTTAAGGAGCCCTAAGGGCTTGAAGGTTATGAGTTGAGTTGCCAGGTCAGCAGTTTGAAACCACCAGCCACTTCCAGAAGAGTTACAGTCTGGGAAACCCACATGGGCAGTTCTACCCTGTCCTATAGGGTCAATAAGAGACATCTACTCATTGACAGTGAGTTTGGTTTGGGGTCATGGAAAAAAGTAGTGAGAACGGCAACAGCTAGGAATGCACTGATAAGGGAGCAATTAGAAACATGCTATGATTAGATCCCAGGGAATGAACAACAAACCACTTCCTGGAGAAGGGGCGAATTGGGGAAAAACGACTCCCTGGTCAGTGATGAGCAGGTTTGCAGCAGGATCTGCCCTGGGAATCCTCAGGGTTGCACAAAATAGGCCCAGTGCTTGTTATGCGCCATTGAGTCCGTTCTGACCCATGGAGATACGAGATACAACCAACAAAATACTGCCCAATCCTGCCCCATCTTCATAACTGTTCCCATAGTTGCGTTCCGAGTTTCTGTCACTAAGTCCATCCTTCCAGTTAAGGGCCTTCCTCGTTCTGCTGACCCTCCATTTAGGACCAGTGGCTATGTGTGTTCAGTTGATGCTAAACATGTGTCCTGAGGCACAGGGCCTCCCCAAGAGGGACAAATCGGTGCCCACCCTAATGACCTTAAGTGGGCACGGATTTCCCTCGGGCTTTACACTGTTTCTGCTTCACTCCCACCCCCTCCTTCTAAGGGCGTTCCCACAACACTCGCAGGGTCTGGAATGACAGGAACCCTAGTGGGCAAAGCTCTGTTGCCATAGAAACCAGTTTCAGCTCGCCAAAGTCTCGCGACGCTGAAGGATGAGCACTCGGCGTGCCACAACGAGCTGGCTGTGCCCCGTGGCGGAGAGGAACGTGCTGCCGCGGAGTCGGCGGGCAGGCCGCCTGCGAGCCAAACCTCGTGCCGGGGAGCGTCGGGGCAGAGTCGCAGCGCCGGAGGAAGGCAGGAAGCGGGTCTGATTGCACGGCGCCTCCGTAACTGGCAACGTGGTCTCTCTCTAGTCGATTACCGGTTCGACGAGCAGGCAGCGGGAGGAGCCCGGGAAGAGAAGTTCTCGCGAGAGTTGGTCGCGTGCGGCTCCTCCAATCCGGCGTCCGGGGCGGAGCCTGGGGAGAGCGGCGTTCGTACGTAATCTGATTCGACGCGGCCTTTAAAGGACGCGCAGGTGATGCCGTTCGGCTCCGGGGCGGAAAAAGTTGGTCCTTCCGGGATGCAGACTTGACAGGCCGGAACACTACTGCCTGAACCTAGATCTTCCAGCCCGAGTTCGCTTTGCCACGAGCAGCGGGAAGAAAACCACTCCCGGGCAGCAGGAATGACAGTCGATATTTGTACGGCTGCCAATGAAGGCGCAGTAAGGATTTTGAAGAAAAGGAGACGTGCTGAAATTAACTAGCGGTTGCCAAAATGCATGTTTGCATCCAACAGATAATGAGCGCCATTGTCGGATCGTTGCCAGGTACTGGCGTTGAACGTTTATCTCCTAAGAGATATGCATGTGCTTATCTCATACTTATGTATATACTCCGAAAGAGAATATAAATATTCAGGTGACTCAACCCGTAAAAATGCAAACTAATTACGGCAACCTATTAACTTCCCTGCTATTACTATAATTGAGTATTGTCTGTGAGTTTCTATGTGACCACTGCAATGAATTCTTAAATGCATCATAGAAGTAGAGTGCTAAGGGAGATATGATTGGTGTCAGAATAGGATAACGAAAGATGGACGTGAAAGCAGGTCTGACCCCTGCCGCGTGGCACTAGGGCAGCCAGGGAGGTTAGAAAGAGCCCTCCACGCTGTTATTGCATACTTCTTTAGAGATTCAAATTATGTTACGTTTAATGACAAATGTTTACATGAATATTTCACTATTATTATATGTTCAGTTTTTAATATCTAATGTATACATATTGCTAATAAAATATTGCAAAAAGGTGTAAACTTAAAAAAAATCAAAATAAGTACATTAGCAATTAGGGTAGCAGGCGAGATCAGGAAATAGACTTGGACACAGGCCACCGTCCAGTGGTGGATCAAGAGGACTGGCGCTTGCAGTAGCGGTCAAGTGAGGCAAAAATTTTTATTTCCCAGTCCATATAAAAGTTATGTTTACACCATACGGTAGCCTATTAAGTGTGCAATAATGTTATGAACAAGCGTGAAATATTCCTAGAATCGCCAATATGTGACACAAATACAAGTAAGTACATGCTATTAGGGAAATTAGCACCTTAGACTTGCTCCACCTGGAGTTGTCACAAAACTTCCATTAGAAAAGAGCGTTGTCCAGGTCTGTCTGGATAGGACAGGCTGGATGAGCAATCTGGAGGAGAAAACAACGGGACTGACAGTTCCCAGGGGAGGTGGGGGGAAGGGAAAAGGTGTTAAACCCAGGGACAAGGGAACAACAAGCGATCCAAAATGGTGGGGAGGTGGGTGTGGGAGACCTGGTAGGGCATGATCAAGGGGAATGTAACAAAGGAAGTGCTGAAATCCTGGTGGGGACTGAGCATGATAGTGGGACAGGAGGAGAATCAAGGGAAATAGAGGAAAGAGCTGGGAGGAAAAGGGCATTTATAGAGGTCTAGATAAAGACATGTACATATGCAAATATATTTATATGAGGAGGGGGAAATAGATCTATGAGCCTATATTTATAGGTTTAATATTAAGGTAGCAGAAGGACATTGGGCCTCCACTCAAGTACTCCCTCAATGTAAGAATACTTTCTTCTATTAAATTGGCATTCTATGATGCTCACCTTCCCGACACACCCGCTGAAGACAAAGCGGATGAATAAGCAAATGTGGTGAAGAAAGCTGATGGTGCCCGTCTATCAAAAGGTATAGTGTCTGGGGTCTTAAAGGCTTGAAGGTAAACAAGCAGCCATCTAGCTCAGAAGCAACAAAGCCCACATGGAACAACATATCAGCCTGTGTGATCACGAGGCGTCAAACGATCACTGAAGACAAATGGGTGCATAAGCAAATGTGGCGAAGAAAGCTGATGGTGCCCATCTATCAAAAAGTATAGTGTCTGGGGTCTTAAAGGCTTGAAGGTAATCAAGTGGCCATCTAGCTCAGAAGCAACAAAGCCCACATGGAAGAAGCACAACAGCCTATGCAACCACACGAGGTGTCGAAGGGATCAGGTGTAAGGCATCATCAGAACAAAAAATCTTACCATAGTGAATGATGGGGGGAGTGCGGAGTGGAGACCCAAAGCCCATTAGTAGGCCACTGGAGATCTCCTTGCAGAGGGGTCTCAGGGAGGAGATGAGCCAGTCAGGGTGCGATGTAACAACGATGAAAAATACAACTTTCCTCTAGTTCCTAAATGTTTCCTCCCCGCTCCCACTACCATGACTCGAGTTCGAACTTGCAAGTCTGGCTAGACCAGAGGATGTACACTGGTACAGATAGGAACTGAAAATCCAGAGAATCCAGGGCGGATGAGCCCTACAGGACCAGTGGTGTGAGTGGCAAAACAGGGAGGGTAAAGGGAGAGTGGGTAGGAAAGGGAACCGATTATAAGGAACGATATGTGACCTCCTTCCTGGGGGACGGACAACAGAAAAGTGGGTGAAGGGAGACGTTGGACAGGGCAAGATATGACAAAATAACAATTTATAAACTATCAAGGGCTCATGAGGGAGGAGGGAGCGGGGAGGGAGGGGAAAAATGAGGACCTAATGTGGGGGGTTTAAGTGAAGAGAAAATGTTTTGAGAATGATGTACAAATGCGTTTTAAACAATTGATGTGTGTATGGATTGCAATAACAGTTGTATGAGCCCCTAATAAAATGTTAAAAAAAAAAGAAAAGAGCGTTGTCTTCCATGCTCAATATAGCCGAGTGCAAGGTACGCTTGAGCTAGCGTCAGGAACATTATCGGTAGGAAATATTAGAGATTTCAGTTCCCTAAACCTTAGATGGTCTTACCTATTTAAGCATTAACTTTTCTCAACTTTATCTCACTGTCCTGTGTTTTTCTTTACGCTTTTATATTTATACAAAGTATATTAATTTTACAAACTAACTTCTTACTCAATTTGACTTTGGTACTCTAAAGTCATCAAAGGTTGCTTCTTTGAGCTTGGCTTTTAAGATTCGTCAACAAAAAAGCAGGAAAAAAAAAAAAGAAAAAAAAAGCAGGTGGTTTTATTTCCTTCCTTCACTTAGTGATTATTACATTGTTTAGCATGTAACAGGCTATGTATCCTTTCTGCCACCTCAGGACACGTGTATTGCTCCGGCTTTTGCTCATCCCATGCTACTGGGAATTTGCTTGTAAGCCTCCATCCATTAAGTACACAACTTCCCTGAATGACAAGACATACATTGTACTCGGAAGCCAAGTGTATATATGTGCACACACATAACTGAAACAAAAATTTCTTGAAAGAATTGTTGCTTTGGGGGGTGGAGGCTGGGATGCCTTCTTGATATTAATGACTTCTTTAAAGTTACTTTTACTTTGTTTCTATGGAGAAAAAACAATCCAGTACAGATTTCACTTGTCCTTTGAAGGATGGCAACTTTAGCAATCTGCCTAACAAATTATAAAGAATATTGTCTATAGGACACTGATAAATTTAGGTCTTATATATGTCAGGGAAAAAGAATTCAAATAACTAGCATATTATGTCTATATTTTCCCCAAAGAGTTTTATTGGCATATAATTTACATATCATACCATTGATTAATTCAATCGTTCAATCCTATGGAGGGGAACTATACAATCAGAGCCTCCCTCCCCCACCCAATGGTTGAATCGCCTTTAAAATAAGTTGTGCGATCACAATCAGTTTCTAGTGCTTTCTTGATAGTAATGACTTCTTTATACAAAGCTTTTTCTTAGACATATGAGTGTCACTGGATTTGTTTCTCTAGCCACCCCAGCCTAACACAGAGGATAAAAACAAGGGCAGGTGAGGGAGGTGGTAGGGTTAGGTCATATACTTATGGTCTTATGGTCCATTGTAAGGACTTGGACTTTTTAGTGACATGGGGAATCACTTTGAGCAGAAGAGTCAAAGAATCAAATTCACATTTCAAAAGAATCACTCTATCTACGAGGAATAGACTTGCAATGGGAGCGGGAAGCTAATCCTGTCTGGCAGGAACCCAGGTAGGCAAGGTGACGGTGGATCAGACCAAGATGGTAACAGTGAATGGGTTTGAGGGGTGGACAGATTCTGTAAAGAATTTGGATGTAGAGCTAGCAAGATGTTTTAGAAGATAGAATACAGGGCAACTAGAAGTGGAGTAGTAGGGGCAAAAGCTTGATCGAGGCAGATTTGAATGGCTTAAGAGGAACCGGGAGAGAAATAATTGGCAAAATCAAGTAAAACTAGTCTAGCACTTCTAGCCCCAAAGTGACAAAGAGCAAGGGGACTTCTCGAAGAAGTCAGGGCCAGAAGAGGTTTGGGTTGTAAAGATGGAAAAGTGGCCACTTTGGAGGAGAGGATATGCCTTTGCTTTTTTTTTTTTTTAATTAATCTTTTTATTGGGGGGCTCTTACAAATCTTATAACCATCGATCACTCGATTCTAGCCCCAAAGTGACAAAGAGCAAGGGGACTT
>NW_022111379.1:14522081-14531547 GCF_000313985.2 Echinops telfairi
CATCAGGCTCCTCCTCAGTAATGTCTCACAGGGAGTGAGCATGTGTCCCGCCTCCAGCGAACTATTTCTCTCCTTAATGCCTCCAAATGAGGTCATCAAGCTGGGACCTGATTGACAGGCTAACCTCCTTCCCTTCACTCTTAAATCTCAAATTGACAACAGATTATGTAACTACCACAAACCCCGTGATTGGTGAAGTAGAGGTTCAGCAAAAAAGAGGAACACCTTGAAGGAGACAGATTGATCTAGTCGCTGTACCAGTGGCTCAAACCACCATTGTGAGGATGGCACAGGATCCAGCAGTGTTTTGTTCTTTGTCACATAGGGCCCCTATGAGTGGGAAGAGCTGAGACATGCCACAACAACAGGAGTTGTCTGTAAGCTAGGGACTGCCAGTAAGACCCTGTTGGCAGCAAAGACCCACCCTAGGACTGCAGAAAGGTATGAGTAGTAGGGTGCGAACGTTATTAGGGGGCCGTTTTACGCCCTGAACTTTTCATGGTGAATTAGAAGATGTACAGAGCAGGTCATCGCTTCACACTCCACAATTCATACTCATTCTGATTCATCCATTCAACCTCCTCACTTGTCCTACTCTCTCCCTG
The DNA here is from genome assembly GCF_000313985.2 of Echinops telfairi. Lineage (NCBI taxonomy): Eukaryota > Metazoa > Chordata > Mammalia > Afrosoricida > Tenrecidae > Echinops > Echinops telfairi. The sequence goes on from NW_022111379.1 coordinate 14,522,687, forward strand.
GGTTTCCTGTTTCCATTTCTCCCCTTTCCTAACCCTTTGAACCCTCTAAGATCACCATCCTCCCTGCTAAGGCGCATTCTAGCTGCACTTCTTCCAAGACAGACGTGTGTGTGTTCTTTTGGCAGTCCCTGGTACTTCCAACAGCCCTCACCTGCACCACGATTCAAATGCTTCGATTCTTCCTCGGTCCTCCTCATTCATGTCCCGCTTTCACCTGCATATGAGTGAGTCTCTGGAAATCCACAGGGCCGGTTCTACCCTCTCCTATAGGTCCCTTGCGAGTTGGAATCCACTCAACGACAGTGTTTCTGAATTTCTTAACCAAAAGACCAAACTCACTGCCATCAAATTGATGACGACTCATGGTGACCCTGTAGGGCAGGGTAGAACTGCCCCTGTGACTTTCTTAGACTGTAACTCTTTACAGGAGGAGAAAAACTCCATCTTTTCCCCATAGAGCATCTGGTGGCTTCAAACTGCTGACCTTGCAGATTGCAGCCCAAGGCGTAACCACTATGCCACCAGAGATCCTTTTGGATTTAGTAGACTTAAAGCCTTATCTTTCTCCTTATGACCCTGTGGTTTGCAGCTCAATGCATAGCCCACTACGGCACCACGATTCCTGGACCCAGTTACCCCAAAGCACTGCTCCTTCACGAACAAGGCCATGCTCTTGGTTAGACCGGGCTTGGAGCTCCCCGCAAACATCACCTCCTCTGTAAAACCTGGCAGAGAATCCCTGTGATTCCATCACCAAACTTTGTTTTTTGTCAATTGCAGCAAAAACACTTTTCTAATAGATAGTAGTTATGTAAGTACTTACTGGTTTTCCTATTCATTTGTGAACTCTTCCAAGACAGGGACCATCTATCTTGAGGTCCGCAGGGCTTAGGAGAGCCATCTAGTCCTTTCCAGTGTTACTGTGCAGTGGTGCCTGCTTCACCACTGGGTGGCACCAAACCACACACTTATTTCTACCTACTCATAAGCCGTTCTGCCGGGCCCAAGGTTCACTAATCTTTAGATAGAGGTACACTTACAGGAAACCCGCCCATTCGGTGCTGTGAATCTCTGCATGATTTGAATTAACTCTTTTTTTCATGTTAAACATATTATGTGTCGCAATAAAACAAATATTTGCAAAGACGTTTTCACATATGAACTCCCTACCTAAGGATTACATTAGAATCACTTCCAAGTTCAGTTTAAATAATATATTTATTATAAAAATTTCAAATATGAGCTTGCTTACTTTGTGAAAATTGCTCACTATATGCTTGTAAAATTCATCCATCTGGGTTGCTTACATTTTTTTTACATAAAAATGCACACAAATATTTAGACCTTAAAAGGAAATGTGCACCAGCCTTCAGAACAACTTTATAACTTCTAAGAAGAATCTGTAGGAGTGAAGTTTATTAACCAGTGTTAAAGCCAAGGCTGTATGGGCTAATATCGGACTTAGGGACTTGATCTGGACTGGGCTTGGATGTTAATACACAATTACTCTTTGATATAATGGTCTCTCTTACACATATATGAAACTCCCTGGATTTGTTTCTCCAGTCTACCTGGCCTGACACTGTCCATATGCTCAGCATGTTGCAATCCCTTATCTTGAGTCTGCCTCCTTAGAGAAACGAGGAGCTGCCCACCACAGTCTGCTAATGGTCAGTGTAAATGGTCAGTAATGTACTACATTCCTGTCCCCTCAGCCTTCAGAGCAACCAGACCAGGATGTGGACTCCCACCCATGCTGCCTTCTCCATTTCCCTGCAGGCTCTGACACAGTCTTGTTCCCTATGTGTCCAATGAGATGCCGTAGACAAGTTCTCTCAGACTCAAGAGAAGAAGCTGAACTGCTCTGGGTAAGCTGAAATACAAAACAAAATAAAAAATTCATTTCCTTCCAGGTGGCTCCGACACATAGCGCAGGGTTTTCCAGGCTGGACTCTGGCGGGCAGCAGACTGCCCCATCTTCCTCCCTGCAGAGGCTGGTGGCTTCCACTTGTGGAACTTTCTGTTTGCAGCTGAGTGCTTTGACCGCTGCATCACGAGAATTCTCTAGCGCAGCCTCTGAAACCAAGTACATGGTTAACCAGTAGACGATTATTTTACTTCTCTCTTGTCCATTTGCTTCTAGACCCAAAGCTCTCCTAAACGCACCCCTCTGTCAGTTCTCACAACTCGCTGAAGTAGGCTGGGTAAAATGCCCCCAAAGATGTCCATGTGGTAACCCTAGGAGCCATGAATACCTTCCCTCCTATGGTGAATGAGACTTTGCCAGTGTGATTAAGTTAAGGATCTTAAAGTGGGAGGCTAGTCTGGATCTGGATCACATAATCTAATCACAAGGGGCCTTTGGGGAGAGAGACAAGAGGGTCAGCGTCAGAAAAAGAATATGTGGTAATGGAAGCTGATGTTGGAGTGATACACTTTGAAGACAGAGGAAGGGGCCACAAGCCAAGGAATAGCAGCGGCCTCTAGAAACTGGGGGAGAAAAAAAAAAGGAAACATTCTCCACTGAGAAGGGACAGAGTTCTTCTGACTCATTGATTTCCACCCAGGGAGACTCGCTTCAATTTCTGACATACTTCTCACTTGTAACATGACGGGTCTCAACAACCAAGTCATTATGTGAAGATCAGCATTATGCCAAACTCAGACCAAACTCACTGACATCGAGTCCAGGCTGATCCCCTGTGGGTTTCTGAGAGTCTCACTGCTACAGTCACTCTCCTGTGGCGATGCTGGTGGTTTCGAACTGTTGACCATGTGGACTGCAGTCCAAATCATAACCACTATACCACCAGAGCTCCTATAAACTTCAACAAATAAATGCACCTCCGGCTCCAAGAGTCACGTCAGAGGGAGTCCTATGGGGCTGCTCTGTCCTCTGCAACCAACTGCACCCTAACCTTGATGTCCCTTTGGACAGGCAAGTCCACACACGCCATTTCAAACACAGGCAGAGACGATTGGGTCAGGATTTGGAACCAGGAGGGAACCTGCCCTACCCAGACCCACATCAGAATTTTTCCTCTCCGTGAAAACACCCAGAAACCACTGCCTGCTGGCCTCCCCCTCCCCACCCAAGTTCAAAAATGGAGGCTCTAGGGCTCCTGCCAGCAAAAGACCCCTGCAAGTGCCAAGCCTGAACACCTCCACCCTGTCTGAACCCCTCTGCCCCATCTCCATGCTCCATTTACCACCCAACACAGCCTTCTGCTCTGACACTGCAGCCACCAGCCTGCCAACCAGCCACCGAGTAGTGGAGCTCATGTCAGGAGACATGATGGGGGCCCAGAGCCACGCGCCCACTGCCACGTACCTGAACGTGTCTACGGTCCTCGGCCTCCTGGGAATCCTCGTCTTCCTCATTCCTTTCACCACAGGCACAGTGATGAGCTTCCAAGCCCTGTCACAGATGATGGGTCAGCCAGGCCACTAGCCACTGCACCATGTTGTGTCCTGAACCCTCCGGCCCTGCCCTGCTGGACGGCCTGACCCCTGGCCTGCCTGCCCCCACTCCTGTTGGCAGTTCTTTGCACATGTATCTCCATCTATCAGCAAGCTCAATAAACCACCATGATGTGTAAACAAAAAAAAAGAGCTTTATATAAGAGTAATTGTATAGTAAGAAAACATCCCAGTCCAGTCCAGATTAAGTCCATAAGACCATTATTAGCCCATATATCAGATACCGGTCTATAATTTCGTCTTCAGACTCATGCAACACATGCAATGATGCCAAATGCAGGAAGATCACAGGCCAGTGGATGGAAAGTCTTGTGGATCCAGTGGCAGTGGAAGCATCTCAGTGCTGGTGTGGATCTCCACATGGCTCCTCCAGCTCCAGGGCTCTGGTTCCATCAGCATAGCTCCATGTGACTTGTCAACAGGAATGTTTAGCAGAGAGTGTGGGTCTTGCCTGCAGTGAGCTATTTATCTCCTTAGTGCCTCCGAATGAGGTCATCAAGCTGTGACATGATTGACAGGCTAAACTCCACCCCTTCACTCTTAATTGTCTCAAGTTGATACCAGATTATGTAACTGTCACAGATGCCTACTTATTCTAAATCAAGTCTTTCAGATCCCAGATGCTATTCTTCCTGATAGCCTGGTACCATCTGGTTTCTTCACCACATTTTGCTATAGCACCCATACGTCCTGATCCTTCAGGAGGGCGAGCATTGAGCAGGGCCATGTTAAAAGAACTAGTTGTTCTTAGATTATGAGCTTCTCCTTTTCTCTAATTAGTGAATTTGGCTCTTCTGCTCCAGAGCACAAACCCTTATTAAGAGTAACCCTACTATCATAAGTGATAATGTTGGATAATGAGATAGCACTTTTAAAAGGTACAGCATTATCAATTTGTGTTATTTTAAGCCACCAAGTTTGTGATAATTCATTACAGTGTCCGTAGGAAATGAAATACTCAGGACTTTCAAAGGCTTCATGAAGCAATCCCATTATCTTTTAATCCCAGTTTCCCACAAGCTTTTTGGAGCGCCTTCGTACCCTCCCTAACATAAATGAAGAGGGAAGGGTGGATATCCAAGTCAGATCAGCTCTGGTGTACCCCCTGGCAGTTCATCTTCAGCCCTTGAGCTCAGCCAGCCACAGGGTTGATGAAGCCAAACATGTACAGCACCCTGTGCTCAAACTAGCTGGGCTCCTGGCTCCAGCTCTTTACTCAAGCAGACGTGATGTGGGGACGGGAGAGTTCAGGCAATGAGGAGAGGACCATCTCAGCGATGTGAGAAGCTCACCCGAACACAGTTACTTTCTCAAGCTCTCACAGCGCGCACAGCAAGAAGGACAGGAGTGGGTGAGTCTTGGAAGAGGGAAACTGCACTGTGGGTGCCCAGCACACAGGAACTCTCTGTGCTAGTCTAGGAGGGGGCACAAACATCATGGGGCCCCGCAACACGAGGAAGGCTGCCCCATCCAAAAGCCTGGCTTTAGACGGGGTAGCAGGTCCTGAGTACCAGGACCAGGGCCTACTTAGAGAACATCGTCCAAGACAGAGAGTTGGGGCCCTAATCTCTATCCCTCCATCTTGGCAGACTTGAACCCATCTCTGCCCACCCAGCGCTCTCTAGACCAGGGAATAGCCCCTGTGGCGCCTTTAGCTCGACCCCTCAATCATCTCCAATCACAAGCCAATCCCACTGTTAGAACTGATTCTAACTCAGCAATCCTGCTGGACACAGCCGAAGGGTTTCGTGGACTTCCCAGGCTGTCATCTCTACGGCAGCCACCTGCCTTGTTTTTCTCCTGCAGGGTAGTTGGGGACTCAGGTCCTCAGGCATTGGGGTAGCAGCCAAGCACTTTAGCCACTGTGACACCAAGGCGCCCGTCATTCCAAAACTGCAGCAGCCTTCATTTATTCCTAACAACAGGCCTGTGATGCATGCAGGGCCGATATGCTCGTCTCGTTACTATGAGGCACGGTGCTGAAACGTAGCCAACAGTGTGCAGTGGCTTGTTCCAGGCCTCTTCCCAGGATATCAGGACACCAAACTCGCCTTTCTGTCTGCAAGTGAGGCCAAGTGCAGCAGCCACTTAGCTGCAAAATGAAACAGTGCCATAATTACACCGACGGGGGAATTTAATGGGACGAAGGGGGTAATTTGGGCTTCAAGTTGAAGCCCTGAGTAGGTGCCCGAGGGCCAGAGAGTGGCTGGCCAAGTGTCCCCTCTGCCATCTGCTGGTCAAATGACAATATAATGGAAACAATTAGGCATTGATACTCTCCTCCCGTGAAGTCACAGATGACCCGGAGCCTGGGCGAGCGATTTGCGTCTGGGCTGACTTTTAGGGGCTCGCGATGACAAAATAAAATGTTAAATATACAACTATCGGTCAGAGGTTTTCCTCCTGTCTCTGCTCAGAGTGAGGAGCCACATACTGTACAATACCAGAGCCTATTTGTTCGTGTTCAGTAAATATTCATGAGACACCGTCTTCGGTCAGTTCCCTAGGAAACTGAACCAAGTAGGGTGAGTTGTTTTCTGTGGTGGTCTCTGAGCCCTAGTGATGTAGTGGATATTACACGCTGGGCTGCTAACCACAGAGTCTGCAACCCGAAACCACCAGGCACTTCTCAGGAGAAAGACAGCTTTCTGCTCCCATTAAAAGTTACCGTCTCAGAGACTCACAGGGCAGTTTTATTCTGTCCTGTAAAGTTGCTATGAGTTGGCATCCACTGACGAGAGGGAGATTTGACCTCTCTGGGTTCAAATACCCACCACCATGGCTACACAGAAGCTCACAGACAAAATTAGGATGAAAGGGTTTACTAGGGAAGTGAAAATGTTGTAATGCCAGTTGGGCTGTTTATCAGAACATGTGACAAAGTTCTTTTCAGGTCTGTTAATCAATGCCCAAAGGGGCAGACGACGTGGCTGTAAGTCTCGACCTGAAGGCATTCAGCTCAAGCTCCGTGGGGCAGCAAATCTTGCTCCCTGAATTAAGTGCCCAGAAGCACCCCACTCTGAAAGCCAGCCTCCTGCACAAAAAACCTCAGCTTTACTAGTTCTGTGGGCTGGGGAGTCCATCACTCTGTTCCCTGCTCTGACTCCTGGTTCTGATGCTGCTCCCCTGATGGTATAGCTGTCATCTGGATCCAGGAGGCTCACTGCACAGGGATCTTGGATCCAGAAAATTCACTCCACTCCTGGCTCTTGCTGGCATTGAGATCCCTCCTCCTGTTTCTCGGAGGGCTCATTTTGTGCACAGCAGGATGCTACTGCAGTGAATTCTGGTCCCGATTACTCACAGGTGAGTCCTATCCATATCTTCCCCCACCTTCACACCAAACCCATGTAGGAAAAGGTCGTTTGGTGGGAGTTTAGAGACTCTGGCTAGAAGAGCCACCTTCAATAATCCAGTGCCCCTGCAGAGGGCTACTGGGGAGTACTCTGGAGGTCGAAGGGAACAAAATTGGTCAGCAAGAGTTGAACCGGGAAGGATTTGCAACAAAGGCCTCAGCCAATCCCACTGGGAGCTCAGCAGCTGGTTTGGCAAGGAGGCTAAGCCTCTGCATCCAACCAGTTATTGGAAGAGCTGTAGCAACTGGCACTAGCCGGTCTGGGGGATTGAGTGCCTGGGTCCTGAAGAGGACGCTGGGCGTGCCACACCACAGCACCCACTAAACACGCCTACCATGCCCCGGGCCCTGACCCAGGGTCAAGGGATAGAGTGTTGACCAAGACACCAACCCTGCCTGCAGAGATACCCAGCAGTGCAGCATTCTAGAAAATACAAAGCTCATACAAACAAAGAGATGGAAAGCAATGATCTTGTAGCTAGAAAATACCATCTCATTTGATTAAACAATGAAAACACTCGCCTTTTCACGGACAGCAATACAGAAGGTTGGCAATATTTAAGGTACCAACTAAATTTTATTCTGTGCTGATATAAAATTTGAAGGGGGGTGGGGGTGGGAGAGAAGATATCCAGAAACTGCCCCAGAGACATGTACCTGTGAAACTTCACCAATGTAGATGGGGAGATGGCGATAGCGTTCAGCTGGGAGGGGACGTGGCTCTCTAGGGTTCTAGCCTGGGGCCTACTAGGGTTCAGAGCTTTGGACAAGAAGACCCATTTGGGGGTGGTGCTTTCCTAAGGGAGCTGTTGGCTGCAGATCGTGGGTGGTTATTCCAAGATATGGCATGTTGGTACACGCAGGAAGGCCACTCCTGGGTGAGGTTGGCCTGGATGTGATGCTGATTCTGCCTCTGTCATGGGGTTCCCTCAGATCCGATGCCCTTTGTCCCACACCCAAACCAACCATTTCGTCAACTCCGAGGGACCCTAGAGGACAGAGTAGACCTGTCCTGGGGGGTTTCCACGACTGGAACTTTTCACAGGAGTCGAAAGCCTCGTCTTTCTCCTGCAGAGCAGCTGGTGGTTTCAAACTGCTGACCTATCAGCTAGCAGCCCCTTATGGAACCACATGCTCCACCCCGCACCCTACATGTCCTTGTTCTTCCTCTCCCCATCTGTGAGATCTCAGGGAGAAGTACTTGAGCACCTTTACTATCATGTAGAACATGACAAGAAACTCTTTGACTTGAGTTCTTTCGGGTGTAAATGGTTGAAATGCACAAGCTATGTCCAGAAAGTGCCTCCTCGGTCCTCCGTTTTAGCTGTGGCATCTGTTCCCTGAGGCAGGGGAGATGGAGCTGCCCAGATGCCTTGGGTGGGGCAGAGGCCTGAGATATATGTTGACAATTCTACAGCCTCTGCGGAGCTTTTTCTTGCCTTCAATCAACTATCTCTCCAAATGAGAAAGCTGAAACTGCTGCGCCTGTAAAGATGTCCAGTCCTGGAAACCCTATATAGGGTGGCTATGGGTCAGGATCGACTTCACGGTATTGGGTTTGGTATTGGGTATTGGCTTTTTGGTTTTTTTCTATGAGTGAAATATCCTCCCATATGTTGAACCAAGTGGAAAAAATTAATAATTGCAGGGACCTTGTAAGTGTGGAGCCCTTCTGAGCCCAGCACTCTGTGGGACTCATAGCTTCTACAACCATGAAGCTGGTCCTCAACTCCACGTCACCCAATCTATTCACCCACCGCTGGAAACCTTCATAAACCTGGCCGACACAGAACATGGCAGCCACCTACTGCTGTCCAGTCAATTCCAACACGTAGCGACGACGCTCTGGGACAGGGCAGAACAGCCCCAGGGCATTTCCAAGGCTGTACTCTTTACAGAAGCGGACTGCCCCGTCTTTCTCCCATGCCACAGCTGTGGAGTCACACAGCTGTCCTTTCGGTGAGCAGTCAAACACCATGACCACTGCGCCACCAGGGCTTCTCAAACAAGCCACCCAAAAGCCCCA
>NW_022111379.1:14531794-14538375 GCF_000313985.2 Echinops telfairi
GACCTACCCCAATGCAGCCCTGGGTGCTGGAGCAGCCGTGTGGAGACCCCTGCCAGCGCTGAGATGCTTACACATTCACCGACTCGGCTTTCCTCCTGCAGTCAGCATAATTGTGTGTGTTTTGTGAGATGGAGGAGGACTTTGTGGATTGGTGTTGGACATATGGGTTAATGATATTGGACTTGTGTGCTTGGGCAGCACTGGGTTGGGAAATTTTCTTGATGTACACTTAACATTTATATAAAACTCTCTCTTATACATGAGTTTCTGTGGATTTATTTCTCTAAGGTACCCATACTAACACACCATATTGCACAACACAACACAATTAACTATGTACATTTGTGTCATGACCTGAGTTTACTCTGATGATTTGCACTGAATGGAATGAGCCAGGGATGCATAGTCCGGACAGTAGCTACTGACAGCCAGCCTCAAGCACACTTCCAAATGATCATCAGTCATGGTGGAACAGGACTTGGACTTAATGATGTTTATGTGGGAAAAGGCTGACTCACATCAATAAGTAGAGCCGAATAATACAGTCAAGGAGGAAGCACATTTTCTCATGTTTGGGTACTTTCCCTCTTTGAGTTCCAGAACCGTTCACATGCTCTGGACCTCAGCTGAAAGTTGGCTTGTAGTGTCAAAGTCTCCGATTGCATATGAAAGTGATACGCTTTTGTCTTCTTACTTGGTTCAGCTGCCCCCGCTCATCTTAATACCCTTTCTTATGTTTAAGAGGGAAAAAAAAACAAGGTCTAAAAATTGACGATAACTTAGATTGTCAGTTTTGCTGCATTTAGCGCAGTTGTTTGCGCATGCATTTGACACCCAAGGTTGCATCTGATTGGCTGTGCTTTATATCACTTAAGTGACAGGATTGATGATAGACTTACATCTATTTTTTAATGCCATGCCATCTACCCACACTACATTTGCGATCAACTAGTAGATCACGACTGACTTATTGAGCACCCCAGTCTAATGTCTGGGAGACCAAATCTTGCCTTCCTGGCTTCCAAGGAGCACTCTGGCCGACTTCCAAAACAGATCAAGATGTCCTTGGGACCGACCACGGCACTTTCATTGTTCTTCTCCAGCAGCACCACGACTCACACGAGGATTCTTCTTCAGTCTTCCTTATTCAAGGTCCAACTTTTACATGCCTGTGGGGCAAGTGAAAATATCAGGGCTTGGGTCAGGCACATCTTAGTCCTCAACGTCACATCCTTGCTTTTCAACACCCTAACGAGGGGTTGTGCCGCAGATTTACCCAGGGCAATGCGTCTTTTGATTTCTTGACACCTGCTTCCATGAGCATTGCCTGTGGATCCAAACAAGGGGAAATCTTGTTTCGAAGGCTGACTCAGGGGATCTTTAGGGGAGCCAACAGCCTCCTCTTTCTTCCAAGGCGCATCTGGTGGGCTTGAATGATCAGTTTTACAGTTAGCAGGCTGCCCAACCCTGTGGCTCCACCAGGGCTCCCTCAAACAAGCAGCAGCCTATTTTCATTTCTTAAAAAAGATGTTGTTAACTCCTTTATTAAAGAAATAACAGTGCATAAATGTTCTTTGGTTTCCCCATGTGTTAGTCCGGGTGGACTAGAGAAACAAATTCATAGATACTCATTTGTGCGTAAGAAAGAGTTTTATATAAAAGAGCAATTGCATATTGAGAAAACATCCCAGCCCAGTCCAGATTAAGTCCAATATTAAGTCCAATGTTAGCCCATATGTTTGATATCAGTCTATTAAATTCCTCTTTAGACTCCTGCAACACATGCAATTATGCCGAATTCAGTAGTATCAGGGTGGAAAGTCTTGTGGATCCAGTGGTGGTGGAAGTATCTCAGCACTAGAGTGGGTCTCCACGTGGCTCCTCCAGCTCCAGGGCTCTGGCTCCATCAGCATGTCTCCATGTGGCTTGTCAACAGGAATGTCAAGCAGAGAGTGTGTCCCACCTCCAGGGAGGAAGACAGGAGTTCCCAGAATCCTCAGGAGAAAGACATGCCCACACAGAGGCCTCATTGGCTATGACCTACCTGATTGACAGGCTCGACTCCACCCCTTCATTCAAGTTGACAGGAGATCATGTAACTGCCATACCCCAGAACGAAAAATTTGGGATGGGGATGAGAGCAAGGCCAAGGGGATTTCAGGAATAAAAAATGAAGGTGGGCTAGAACGGATTGTGATTGCACAACTCACTTTAAAGGCAATTTAACCATGGGGGGTGGGAGGGGAGAGCAGGGATGGTCTAAAACCGATGTGGTCATGATTGTACAATTCTTCTTGATAGGAATGAATGATTGGCTTGTATGCTGTGTAAATTATGTGCTGATAAATTTGTTTAAAAAAAAGAAAAAAGACTTTGGGATTAAAGGTGTGGCCCCACATATGTCACCTTGACCTGGTAGGTGAGGCGTGGGCGGGCGCAGGATGAGGAGTGGTTCCCAGCTGGAGAGTGTGCTGATTGCAGGATCTGAGATGGGGGAGCGGACAGTCAAAGACAATCCCGGGATGCCGAGAATGTAGGGGGCTTCCAAAAGTCCATACACAAATGTCATCAACTTCCCATTCCTTTTTCCCGTTAACGTTTGAAAGCCCCCTCAGAGGGGCCTGAGAGCTCGATCAACAGGCTGATAGCTGAATTTGGCTTTTGTTTTTATGTAATAGTGTTTTTAAAATAAAAGCCAATCTGTTAATTAAAAAAAAGAGAAAGAAAGAAAAACTGACCACAAAAATGTTCCCCCTCAGTTGGACCAGAGGGGTAAAGTATGAATATTTTTGCAGCAGTTAGAAGTAAACATCTAAATATGCCCACAATAACAAGAATAGCGTTTCATTTCAAAAGCACTGTTTAGCATGAAATGCAAATGAAATTATGTTTATGAACAATGCAATTGATGTGATTTTAGAACACACACAACTCAAAATCTACGTCTTCTTCAAGGAAGCAGGCAGATTCAGATATATGTGTTAAACACAATAGAAATAAAACACAGTACACCCTGCTATGAACTGTGATGCTGATGTCCTACCGAAGAACGCACAGGGCTTCAGGCGTTCCTGGGAAAATTCCATTATCTTTTAATCCCTTTTCCTTGACCATTTCAAAGCCCCCCTCATATCATCAGCTTGTTGAATATAAAATTTCACCTTCTAGATTCCTTTCTTTTCTGTGAAGACACTCAAAAAGATGTGTGCTGAAGTAAATGAACGGAAATACATCCATCAAAAATGAATTGATAGAGCCCTGGTAGCAAAGGGGTTATGCATTGGGTCACTGACCACAAGGTCAGCAGCTCGAAGCCACCAGCCGCTCTGTGGGCAGCAGCTTTCTACTTTGGCAAAGAGTTACAGTCTCAGAAACCTACAGGGTAGGCTCCACCTTGCCCCACAGGGTTAATAAGTCAGAATCAACTCAATGGCAGTGAATTTGAGTTTAAAAGTTAATATTTAGAGTAAGAAGACAAGCTGGCAAGGATTCTCTCCAGACGCCTATAACTCTATGTTCTGATCAAAGTCTAGAGCTAAGTCTATAGTTAGGTAAGGATAATGCCCACAGCTATTGACTTCATCCAGAATCATAGAGACCACACAGGACAGAGCAGACCTGGTCCATAGCATCCCCCAAGCCACAATTCCCACTGAAACATCTTTCCCCCATGGTGGGCTTGAAGCATAGACACATCAGTCAGCCCCCAGCTCTGAGCCTTTATTTAAAATGTTGGTACTTTGCTTATTGCGCGCGCGCGTGTGTGTGTGTGTTTGCATTAAGATGTCATCTATCTTGATTACTGAAGTGTTTGGCATCTCCTTATATTCTTTTTCTTTTTTAATCATTTTATTAAGGGCTCATACAACTCATCACAATCCATACATACATCAATTGTGTAAAGCACATTTGTACATTCATTGCCCTCATCATTCTCAAAACATTTGCTCTCCACCTAAGCCCCCGGCATTTGGTCCTCATTTTTCCCCTCCCTTCTGGCTCCTGGCTCCCCCCTCCCTCATGAACCCTTGGTAGTTTATAAATTATTATTTTGTCATATCTTTCCCTGTCCGATGTCTCCCTTCATCCACTCTTCTGTTGTCTGTCCCACAGTGAAGAGGTTATATGTAGATCCTTGTAATTGGTTCCCAGCATCCCCTTATATTCTGAACCCCAGGCAAAACATCTTAAATGCCTCACTTGGATCCCAGCCCTGTTTCAGATACCTGTTCATTTAGGCGATCATCTGATCACCTTGATCAGAATCACCTGGAGGGCTTGATACGCCACTGAGAGTTGTGCCCCACCTCCAGAGTTTGGGCTGTGATCCCATCATTTGCATTTCTAACAAGGTGTCTGCTGATGCTGAAGCTGCCTGTCTGGGGACCATACTGAGAACCAGTGCTTTGGACCCATCCTAATGCCATGTCAGTGTGAATGGTTTCCCCAAGACACAAATCCCATGTCTGCTTCAAATTCTTCAATGCCCCTCAGTGGCCAATAAAACTCAACAGCTGTTCCCTGGCACAGTACCTCCCTGGGCTGCATTGGAAGGCTCTTCTCCTGCTCCTGCACACGATGCAGGCTCCTCTCCTGCTCCTGCACACGATGCAGGCTCCTCTCCTGCTCCTGCACACGATGCTGGCTCTTCTCCTGCTCCTGCACACGATGCTGGCTCTGGCAGTATGGCTCGTTCTTACTCATGCTTTGATATTCAAGTCAATTACCAGTGCCACTAGAAACCTTTCTCCACCTTCCAGATTACACTCTGTGGCTGTTATTTGTTCTCCCAGTATGCTTGCAGGGCGTACCTTTCTGTTAGCACATACAACTTTCTATTGAAATGCTCGGTTCACATGAATGGTTTCTCTTTAAGAGGGCAATGTCCCGGAAGGCTGGGGTGACCTTTATTCTTCTCATCTCTGTTACAGTGTCTGGCACACAAATGCACCAACATCATCCATTTAGTGGCTGGAGCTGGTCTACATATCATTCTGATAGAGTCTAGTAAAAACACAGGAAAAGCGAATACAACCTTGAGTGACAGCTAGGGAAGTAAGTGCACAGCTGAATCTCAACAGTTCTGAAGTTCAATGGCCTGGCACAGCCACTGCCACCAAGTCAATTCCAACTCTGAGCAACCCTATAGGATGGATTAGAACTATTCCAGATGGTCTCAGAGACTGTACATCTTCATAGGAGCCGACGGCCTCCTCTTTCTCCTGTGATCAGTGGGTTTGAACCGCCCACCTGACCGCATGGTCAGCAACCCAATGTTTAACCCACAACGTCACCAGGGATCCTTAGATCCTATTGATAGTCGTGGCCAGATAAGATTGGGGGGGGGTGGCGACTGAAAAGGAAAAATGTGAAGTGTGCGTTGGGGTCAGGATGAAGAGCAACAACGGAACGGCAAATTCCCAATCCCAAAAGTAGGAAAAAGAAGCAAAAGAGAGAAAATTCTTAGGTCCAGAGAACAAGATACCTCCCCCCAGCCCCAGACATAAGGTACTTTTATAAATAGAAATCTTTAATCTTACCTATTATATGATACTGAAGAGCTCCCAAGAAATCAGTTCTTTGTTGGTTGAAAATAGGTTCGGAGAATGAATTTACTATGTAAAAGAATAAGACTAACCTTTAAAGTACCCCGCCACCATATGAATCAGTTTAAGTTTGTTTGAACAGTTGGCTCCTGGTGTCATGGAAAGGGATGGAAAAAGTGAAACTCACCGTGCCTCAAAGAGGAGCGTTGTGTGCAATCTCCCATGGAAAAAGTTAGACATCTTTGGAGACCAAGCAAACCAAACTTCTGGCGTAAAAAGCATTGCCCATCAAACTTCAAGAGAAGAAGCTACACAGCCCTCCTTCAAATCTGAGTCCCAGCTCTGAGAAAAATGGATTTGTGGTCTGTGTCCAATCTACGGATTTCCATCATACGGCTTTTGTGTTCTCCATCCCATTTGTTGATCTTGACATTCTTGTGAGGGAAACTTGAACCTGTGCTGTTGTTCTGACTCAGTCACCCCATGCCCAACGACATGAAGCAGTGCCCAGTTCGGTATCATTCACACAACTGTCATGTTTGGGCCCACGATGGCAGCCACCGGGCCAATTCATCTTGTTGAGGGTCTGTAACTATTCTAGGGATGGGTCTTAACACTTTTCTAGGGACTGGTATCTCCTAATAACATGGCCAAGGTAGGTGAGACAAAGACTCACCATCCTCATTTCTTTTTAAAATAATTTTATTGGGGGTGTGTACAACTCTTATTACAATCCATACATCCATCCATGTGTCAAGCACATTTGTACATTTGTTGCCCTCATCATTCGAAAAACATTTGCTTTCTACTTGAGGTTTTGGTGTCAGCTCCTCATTTTCCCTTCCCTCCCTGCCTCCCTCCCTTACCCTTGATATTTTATACATTATTATAATTTTGTCATGTCTTACATTGTCCAACATCTCCCCTCACCCACTTTTCTGTTGTCTGTCCCTTAGGGAGGGTGTTATATGTAGATCCTTGTGATTGGTTCCCCCTTTCTACCCCACCTTCCCTCCACCCTTCCAGTATAGCCAC
>NW_022111379.1:14538923-14546291 GCF_000313985.2 Echinops telfairi
TGTCCTTCTGGCAGTCCAACATTTTCAAAATTCTTCACCAATCCCATAATTCAAATGCATTTCACTGACCAGCTTGCATATGTATATGAAGCCATTGAAAACACCATGGTTTGAATCAGGCACACCTTAGTCCTCACAGCAACATCTTTCATCTTTAACCTTTTAAGGAGGGCTTGTGCAGCAGATGTGCCTGATACAATATACCCATTTGATTTCTTGCCTGCTGTTTCCATGAGCATTGGTTGTGGACCCAAATCAAATTAAATTCTTGAGAACGTCGATCTTTACTCATTTTATCATGGTGTTGTCTATTGCCAGGGTTTGGGTTTTCTTCTGCATAATGGCCAAGACTCCATGGACATTGAGATGCACCCTCCAGATCCCACTTTGAGGAAGGATTCTTTGTCCTGGCTGCTGGGAAGGCAGTCTGCAGGTCCCCTGGAGCTGTTGTTTTCCCCAGGGTTTGCTTGAAGCTGCTGCCATGCCCAGGAGCACACTCTTCCCAGGAAGGCCCACACACCACTACCACAGCATTCTGGGAAAAGAAACAAAGTTGTGGAGTTCATTCAAATGTATAGCAACCCCATGTTGAGTGGAGCTATCCTCCACAGGGGTTGATTGGCTGCTTTTGGGGAAGTAGACTGCCAGACCTTTCTTCCAAGGTACCTTCAACTTTTTGATGAGCAGTTGAACTAATTTAGTGTTTGTACCACCCAGGGAGTCCTTTTTCATATAAGCTTGAATATTTCGAGTCCCTGTGGGACATCTATTCCTGTGAGACAAATATTCACAAATGTATGAAATGAGGCATAATGGTTGTTCTTCTTTTCCTTTATTGACCAAGCAAGAGCTAGAAGAACAAGAATACACAGATGCACCGAGATAGGTAAATGTTATTTATCTAACTAGTTTTGACTGTCGACAAATGGCATTGTCATTCCGTCCTTGATACAAGAGAGGCCTGGGATTCCCTGGTATCACCTTGTCTAAATAATAGAGTCAGCAAACTAGGTGCAGAGACAATTCATTATTCGCTCATTCATTCAGCAAACATTTCATGGCTGGCGCTTGGGGCTTAGGAATAGAAAGATGCGTGACATGTGTTCTGTTCCTTAAGAAATTCCATTGAAGAAAGTCCATGCTGAAGAAACGCATTGCTGAAGGCGGAAAACACTGAGTATCGTGATGTAATAAAGATGCACATGATCCCTTTGGCTTATGTGAATCAGGAGAAGGCACATGGCAAAAGGTTTTCCAGCAGGTAGAGCTGCTTATATGGGAGACTCCAGCATTCCAGGCAGAGGGAACAGCATGTGCAAACACTTGGACACATAAGGGGAAGGATACATTATCAGGCATGATAGGAGCATTCTGTGTATATGTGGGATGTGGAAGAAGAGGTCTGTAGGGATAGATGAGCCAGGTGAGCAGGGAGAAGATCCCCCTACATAGTCCTCTGGCTGCCCTCCTACCACCTTCATTACCATCCTATATGATAATAGCTGTCAGATTTATGATCTCCAGTTCAGCATCGGCTTCTGACTTCAGACTTGAAGGTGCAGTAGGCTGAACTATAGCTCCCCAAAACCTTTCCACATCTTCATCCCTGGGAACCTACAAATCCGTTACATTAAATGACAAAAGATGACAACTTTGATCTTACTCATTTTATCATGGTGATGTCATTTTATCATGGTTTTACCATGGCATTTTGTAGATATGGTTAAGATTAAGAACCTTGAGAGGAGGGGATTATCCTGGAATAGCTGGGTGGGCCCAATGGAATCTCCTGAGTTCTTAAAATGAGAGAAACGTTCCTGGCTGGTCTGAGGGAGATGGGAAATTAATTCTTCCCCAGCATTTCCAAAAAAGAACATACTCTTGCCAACCCCTGAATGTTACCTGAACACCGGGCATGCTGGACTTCTGATCAACAGAATGGAAAAATGATATATTTCTTTTGTTTAAGGCACTGCTTCTATCTAGACTGACAACAGACTGCCAAGAAGGAATAGGCTGTCCACTTCTGAGGGATCAGCCTCTGTTAGTTGTGGTAATAATTTACTTGTGATCAGTTGTAAGCCAGGGCCACTTATACTTTAAAACACAAGAGTTGACGAAGAATTGAATCAACAACTGTTTTGTTGTTGTTGTTGTTGTTGTTGTTGAATGTTAAAATCTGTAAGAAAAGTTACAACAACCAGTGACTAACCCCAGCTTTCAAGGAGATTATAGTGTAGTGAGAGAGACTTACTAACAAGTAAACAGAAAATTAAAGCAGGGTGTAATTAATCCACTGATAGGTAGGAATACTAGAGGCTGTAGAACAATATAGCAGACATCTAACTTAGTCCTGAGGGGACCAAGAAAGAGTCTCTGGAGGAAGGAATGTCCTCACAAAGACATAAAGAACAAGGAGTTAATCCAGGTGAAAAATTCAGAGAGCCCAAAGTGTTTCCAAATAAGAGATCTGCGAGTGGAAAGGAGAGAATGGTGTGCTCGCTGGGGCTGAAGCTTAGGCACGCTTAGCACTGAGCATGCTGACTGTCTGTAGCACCCAGGCACTCCAGCTAAGAGGTCTGAGATGTAGTCAAGGAATATGGCCTTTCTAGCCATAATTCCTTGTGTGGTGTGTTATAACTCTGGACTCCATGTCTGTGGCTACAATCCCATTTGGGAGGGATCCTTTGCTGTGCTAATGGACAGGAATAAGGTGTGATGGAAAAAGACATCAAGAGGTCGAATGATGCACTGCATTAGGTAAGTCTGCTGCCCAAGACCTCTTTAAAGCGATGAAAAGCAAGGACGTTGCTTTGAGGACCAAAGTGTGCCTGACCCAAACCATGGCATGTTCAATGGCTTCATATGTACGTGTACATTGGACATCGTATAGGGAAGACCAAAGAAGGATCTGTGTATATGGACTACGGTGCTGGTGAGGAATATTGAAAGTACCATGGACTGCTGAAATAAGAAGCGAAGAAGTCCTAGATGTACAGCCAGAATGCTCCGTGGAGACAAGGAGGACAAGACTTCATCTTACATGCTTTGGACATGTCAGGAAAGACCAGTCTCTGGAGAAGGACATCATGCGTGGTAAAATAGAGTCACAGTAAAATAGAGGAAGGTCCTCAAGGAGATGGATTGACACAGTGGCTACAAACATGGTCTCAAAAATAAGCAACGTTGTGTGGATGGCCGGGTTGGGCAATGTTTCACTCTGCTGTAGATCTGGTCACTGTGAGTCGGAACCAACTCGATAGTACCTAACACCAACATGTCTCCAATTTAGCAGAGGGTGTGAATCAAAGTGGCACTTTTTATTTCCTTGGGGGGGGGGTGTCCACTAAAAGCAAAACACTACACCTCATCAAAGCCATTCCTGTGTGGATATGAGCCAGCTCAGACTTAGAGAAAAATCCCAGCACCATCAGAAAGGAAGCATGTTCGAGATCTCTGTCTGAAGTAGTGGAGGCTGAGAGCAGAGGCTGTAGCATGGGAACCAAGGGGGCAGAGCACAGGAGCCTGGCCAAGACCGGAAGCAGAGGTCAAAAGACCACGAGACACTTAGAGGAGCAGCTCTGAGACCACAGAGCAGAGCATGGGGCTGGCTTCCTGGCCCATCAAGGGAGAAGCCAAGGGACCACACAGCTGAGTGCTGAGGACTGGAGAGAGATTTGGCTGATGGCTGCCCGAGAAGAGGTGCTGCTGTGGACCAAGGATTGTACTCTTACGATGTACTCATCCTGACCTGTGGTGACCTGTGAAACTTGGCGACAGAAAGGTAGAGAGGGATGGAGAGTGGAGGCATGTCTGACATCTGCTTTGGCCTCCAGATAGTTTCTCAAAGGCTTTGGTAAACTTAGTCAGAGATGGTGCTGGCATGAATTTAGGTAGTGGTCATTGGGTGATAGGGAGAAATGAATGGATCTGAAGGTTGAACTTGGGAGGAAGAATTGCCAAGAATTGACTGGTTATATGTGAGGAGGGAAGAGAAAGGGTCAAGATATATTCTTGTCTGAAGAGGTCAACTGAGTACATAATAAGAGAGGAAGCGCTGGGGGAAGGTGATTGGCTTAGATTGTCACATTTGTCTCATTTGAGGTGCCTGTGGACAGGCAGGTGTTTAGGAAGGAGTTAGAGGTATATATTGGCTTTCTACTGTTATAACAAATTAGAATAACAAATGACCCTACTGGTATTTGAAATACTAGTGACATAGCTTCCAGTATCACAGCAATACACGGGCCACCACAGTCTGACAGACTGACAGACAAGGGGTGGGGCGTCTCCTCAGGTTCCAGCAAAGCATCTCATCCATTGGAAATGAGTTGAATGTAACTCATGGCAACCCTGCAGAACCAAGTAGAACTGCCAATACTTTAAATCTTTATAGGAGCCAACAGCCTCATCTTTCTCTTGTGGAATGACCAGTCAGTTCCAACGGCTGAACCTGTAGTCGGCAGGTCAATGAGTAACTCAATAGGCCACCAGAGGTCCTTGCAAGCCATTTTGACTCTCTTTAATTCACTGTCTATTTTATAGGTCATCCTGCGGGAAATCTTAAAACCATAGACTCACCCAACTATTAGTTCAGTTTTATTATTTTTTTCTGTTAGCTGGCGGATCTGGCTATTTGAACTGATTTCATTCCTGAGAGAAGTTTAAGCTTCATGGGGAACATTAGGTCTGTGAGAACCTAATTGGCTTGGTAAGTCATAGCTTTTCTTTTTAAGCATGACCCATTAACAACTAAAGTAAGCTGCACATACCCAAGTGAGTGTCTACAAGGTATGTAGAGGGCTTGGACAGTTCCCTATCAGGTTAACTACTTCCGGGTCTCCTTTTTCAGGTGAGGGAAGGAGATGGCAGCATTTGTGTCAATGTGTAAAGGGCACGGCAACAATATTTTATAAAAGGTTAGGTAACCAGCTGAAAAGTAATGAGCTTTCTCCAGCACCAACTCAACGGAGGTTGTGCTCTTGCTGTCACACTTTTAAGGAGTCTTGGTGGCACTGCTGGCTAAGAATTGGACTACTAACTGCAAGGCTGGGAGTTCAAACCCACCAAGAGGCTATCTGCTCTTGTACAGAGTTACAGCCTTGGAAACCCTATACAGGGTTGCTGTCAGTCAAGATCAACTTGCATGAGTTGCTCTTTTAGACGAGGTCTTGGTGACGGAGTGAAATTCCACAGTAAGCACTGGGCCTCTGAAAAATACCACGTATGTGAGTGAATACCCCTAGTCCCTAGCTGATCAGACGTTTTATGAACAAAAGGGGATTATGAATCTAAACTCTTGCAGAAACATTTTGGTAGACTGTGACTGTTCCGGAAGTCCTGGTGGCACAGTGGTTAAGCTTTCGGCTGTGAACCAGGAGGCCCGAGGTTTGAACCTCACCCAATGCTCCAGGAGAGGACAGCATGGCAGGCTGCTTCCATACAGATGACAGCCTGCAAAACGGAAAAAGAACGGAATCAACATGACCAAGGAGCTAATTAGAAAGTTTAACCTACAGAACTGTAAGGAAATAAATGTCTGCTTCCAAGTTTTTTTAAATCTTTCTTATTGCCAATATATCATTTCAGCATTGTTTACACATATAATTAAATGGCAATAGGCACATCATCTTGTGCAACCATGACCCTGCTATGTTCCTCAATGATAACATCTCCTTTCAGGGGAAACAAAAAGAAAAGATTATAGCCTTGGGGCCGAGTTCTACTCTGTCCTGCAGGGTCACAATGAATTGGAATCGACTTATTGGCAGACAACATCACCAACAACAGTATTACATGAGTCATTGTACTTAGATATAAGTAAGCTTCTTTAAACTTCAAAAGTCACCAGCATTGAAGGTACTTAGGTTAATATGTTTTTTTCCGGTTATCGAGCTGCCCCAACTCGCAGCCACCTCATGTATTAGACAGTAGAACTGCTCTGTAGGGCTTACTTGGCTGCAACCTTTACTGAAGATCACTAGGCCTGTCTTGGGCAGTGTTTCTAGTTGGTTTCAAACTGCCAACCTTTTGGTCAGCAGCTGATTGCAAACTGTTTATAGCACCCAGGCTCCTGTACCATCTTTTTCTTACTTCATGATTTATATTTTGCATGCTACTTATGTAGAATTAGCCTAGGAAGATAAACTTCCTTTTGAAAAATGTCAATTTTTTTCAAGTTTCTAAGGTTGGCACCCCAAACAGCTCATTACAATTTTGAAATACCAAGAAATTAGGAAGGAATTTTAGGCAAGCTTCCTGATTTCTATCTTTCTACCTTTTATAGAGTAAGAGAACAAGTCTCTCTGTTATATAATGGTATTTTAGGAAACTTAGACATAGTCTAAGCATAAAAGGCATTTGGATAGTTGTGTTATTCTTAATATGAAACTTGAACTCAGGAAAGGCCAGACTTATGAATGGCTGTTGGAGGACAGATGTAAGTCTTAAATATAATGACAACAACAATAACAACAAAACTGCAGTCAACATAGCAATCAGCAACAATGATAGTTGTTCTAAAATAAAGAGCCTTATTAAAAATGATTGAGACAAAGTCAAGATAGAAGGTTAAAAGCAAAAATCAATAAAGTAGACTTTGTAAAGACATAGCAGTAAATGGTCATGTATATTGGAAACTTGTTTTTCTAAAAGTACCACAAATTGACAAAATAACTTGGTGACTAAAAAGAAACTTTACTAATCTGGTGTGTTAGACTGGGTTGAATAGAGAAACAAATGTGGTGATACTCAAATATGTGTAAGAGAGAGCTTTAGATCCAGAGGTCATTGTAGATATAAAAAAAAATCCTAGCCCTGTTCAGATCAAGTCCATAAGTCCAATACTCATCCATAGTTCCTCTTCAGACTCTCGAAGTCACCCGCAAAGATGACAAATGCAGGGAGATCACAGGCCGGTGGGTGCAGAGGTGTGTGGATCCAATGGTGGTGTCTCTGGCAGCTCTCCTCCAATTGATTTCACAGCAGGAAGGTGAAGCAGAGAGGAGGTGGGGTGGAGAGAGGTTCCCAGAATCCTCCTTATGAAAAGGACATGCCCACAATAAGGTACCAATTGACAGGCTAGACTCCACTCCTTCACTCTATTTATTAAGTTGACACGAGATGTGTAACTAACACATCTGGGCATAAAATAACTTTGTTATTTTCCAAGTGTGGCGGGGTGAGTTAGTTAATTGTGCCAACCTGGCCAATAATCACATGTGGGGCTAATTGAAAGGCAGAGGGATAAATGGGTGGTGAGCCTCGCCTTTCTAGCTCTCGGGTCTCTTGCTTTGTGAATGGTCACACCAGGGTGGAGCTGCCTTAGCAGTTCCCTGCTTCGGCTTGCAAGATTGACTTCTAAAGACA
>NW_022111379.1:14547502-14556141 GCF_000313985.2 Echinops telfairi
CAGGGAGGAGGTCCCATGTTGATCCTTGTAGGTCCCGTGTAGGTCCCATGTAGATCCTTGTAATCGGTTCTCCCTTTCCAACCCACCACCCCTCCACCCTCCCATTATCACCACTGTCACCACTGGTCCTGAAGGGATCATCCACCCTGAATTCCCTGTGTTTCCAGTTCCTATCTGTACCAGTGTACATCCTCTTGTCTAGCCAGATTTTTAAGGAAGAATGGGGATCATGATAGTGGGGGCGGGGAGGAAGCATTTAGGAACTAGAGGAAAGTTGGAGACTGTAAATCTTTATGGGAGCAGACAGCTTCATCATTCTCCCAGGAACCAGCTGGTGGGTTTGAACTGCTGGCCTTTCAATTAGCACCCGAAAGTCTAATGAACTTAAAACAACAACAAAAAAGACCCTCACTGCCATCGAGTCAATGCTGACTCATAGCTACCCGCGGTGGGTTGCTAAGTCGGCAACTGTTTACCAGAGTTGAAAGCCCAGACTTTCTCCCAAGGAGGAGCTGCTGGTGGGTTTGAACTGCCGACCATGTGGATCGCACGCAGCTCTACCTATAACCACTATACCACCAAGTGTCCCTAAGGAACTTAGAAATAGATTAAACGAAACAGTGTACATATAGTATTACATTTATACATATCTGCATTTTAAAGGATTATTGCATCCAGTGTAATTGCACTTGTCTACTAATGTAAATGTTGGCGGTTCAAACCCACCACTGGCTCTTCAGTTGAAAGGCCCTGTGGTCTGCTTCTGTAGATTACAGCCACGCAAAAGACCAAAACCCTGTGGCGAAATTCTACTCTAACACATGGGGTCACTATACGGTGGTCTGCACTGGGGACGACTGGCACAGACAATGTAATTAAACCTTTATGTTGCTATATTTGAACAATCCTGGTAGCAGAATTGGCCTACCAGAGTCAAAGTCAGCTGCTTGAAACCAGCAGCCGCTCCGCGGGAGAAAGATGAGGCTCTCTCCTCCTGTAAAGAATTCCCGTCTCAGAAACTCACAGGGGCAGGTCTACCCTGTCCCGTATGTGCTGTCACTGTGCGAGGACATCGAGTTTGGTTTTCTGTGGTCATCTTTTACTAAACTAGCCAGCTTTTGATTCGCCAGACACAAAAGAAAATTAGGGGCAAAATAACCACAGTCTCTTTAGCTACTTCTTTCTCTTTAAGCACCCGTTTCCTGACGTGTTTTACAGTTTTGAGGAGAGGAAAACAAAGACGAAAACATCCAAATATTAAGGCTGGGGCTAGTGGAACAAACAAGGGCAAAGTTAACGTATGTTAAGTAACCGGTATGGACTCTGTTTCTTTCTTAGGAACTGTCTTTGCACCTAAATAAATGGTGTTTACCGTTTGAAAGGTTGACAGGTGAAGGCCACCCAGAGGCACCTCGGAAGAGAGGTCTGGCTGTCTGCTTCGGAAAGGTCACAGCCTTGACATCCCTGCCTGGGGAGCAGCTCCACCCGCACACGCAGGGTCACCAGGACGTGGCACCCATTCCACAGCAATCGCTTGTCTAAGATTTAAAACGCTCGTTAAGACTTGGAAATCACCATTTAGCTAATACAGTACATCTTATGAATTGTAGCGCTTCAAGAAGTTCATAGAATTAAAATCTTAAAAGCAGACTTTCCTTTTTAGACCACTTGACTGAGGACAATTTTATATATATATCACATTTTACTTTAAGCAAGTTATGGAAACAGTGGTCGTTTGCTTAATTCATAAATACCAATATAGGGAACTGAAGAAGCTTCAATCCCAAGAAATTTCATCTCGGTCTTATACAAACCGGACTGTCATCCTGATATCAATTTTATATAGCGTGATAGTTAAGGTTCATTGTACCAACATAGCCCATGAACACGTATGGGGTTAATTGAAGGGCGGAGAGATAAATGGCTCGGGAGCCTCGCTTTTCTTGTCTCTTGCTCTTTGATGATCGGACCAGTGTGTGGATGCTTGCTTGTTCTGTGCCTCAATTTGCAAGCTACGCTACCTGTGGGACACCTAACCCGTGGACTGTGTCGCTGTAATTTGAGGTTGCTTCAAGACCTGCTTTGCCACACCTTTTTACATCTCTTGAGCTGGGACTGTCGGACCCTGCCATCTGGCTGACTGTTGGTGACCTGCCTTGCTGTTTGCTGCCTGTGCCCAGATAGACTGAATTGCTCTACAGAGGACTACCCAGCGGCCCTCAAGACTTGAAGGCCTGCCAGTGTCTCACAGCTGTCTCATGGGAGTGAGTTGCACTGAGCCATTTGTACTGCTTTATAATTTAATTAGCTGTTTATTTCTTATGTTATATACTCATCTGTATAAATATATATAAAAGTATTAGCATTCTGGTTTTGTTTCTCTAGAGAATCCTGTCTAACATATATAGTATAGGAATTTTCAGAGATGCTGGATGATGACACGAACCCTTTTGTTTTGAAATGAAAACATTGGTTTTTTTTATCTGCAAGCAATCTGCAAGCAAGGCTGCTGTGTCAATAAAAAGAAGCATAGTTTTAAAATGGTGTCCCTTTCTTTTATGCATTTTTGATGGCTTTCTCTAGACTGCAAATGATTCAGGTCTAGACGGCTGGCCCAGAGCGTGGTAGTTGTTTCTGAACTATCTACTTCTGGAAAAGCACAACCCTGAGCCTGGGTGACGCAGTTCTACTCCACCCACTGGCTTGATGGCAACTAACAATAACGTTTGGGCTACAGAGCACGTGACAACGGGGTGCTTTCAAATCAATGAACCTTTAACGTTTTTCAAGAGATGGAAAAAAGGAAGAGGAAAAAAGAGAGAGAAAAGGCAGCTTCGGGCTAGGGAAGTTAGTTTTGTAAAAATTACTTTGTAACAAACTAAGTGTAAAAGACTTTTTTTACATGCATGAGTGGAAGTAAAAACATATCGCTATTGTGGTTCTAGTTCATATAGGCATAGTTTATTCCATATAAACCATGTCTAATCATGTCTGTGATTGGTGAACAGCTGCAGACAAGCTCTCTCAGGAATACACGTGTGTTAGTTTCAGAAAAAGCACTTTCATTATTACTGTTGGTACTTCATATGGGTCCCATCATATTCAACATTTATGGTATAGTACTAAACTGGGTGAAAAATATGGATGAACCACAAGATGTCCCTCTTTACTGCACTATGGAATTTACTGGAGAGACAAACTGGTGATGTGAAGATGATTAGTGTCACCTGGCATTTAAAACAATTTTGAGTATAAATGGACACAAAAAGCTCAAATCAAGGGTTATCTATGCAGGCCGTCTTAAAAACATGTCAAAGTTGAATGTGGTGATGCACAGCTCTGAATATGCTAGAAAGCATTGAAGTGGACACTTTAAATTGTGAGTAATGTGGTATATCAATTATAGATCAATAAAGTTATTATTAAAAGTCTTCCAAATAACTATTAGATCAGGAAAGCATTAAAGTGTTGGTTTAGTCATATTTTTATAATAGTGAGAAGTTGGAAATAACCTAAGATATGAGTCAGAATCAATTTACTGACAGTGAGTTTATATAATAACAAGAGAATGGTTTAATCCAATAAGGAATCCGTTAGTGTAAGGTGACCAGACGTCCCGCTTTTGGCGGGACAGTTCCTATTTTTAACAATTTTTCCTGCATCCCGCGGCATTTTTAAAAAGTCCGGATTTTTGGAAAGAATGCACGACAAGCTAGGGTAGACGGTTTTCAGCTGCCATGTGGCTATTTCGCCAGGACATGAGTTTTATCAATGGTGTCCCACTTTTGTCCCACTTTACCAATGTTAAAATCTGGTCACTTACTAGTGCCATGTTAATTAAATGTTTTTCTGCAATCCAGAATAGGTAAATCTATAAAGATAGTAATTGGATTTCTTGGAGGGTAATGAGGATCTAATAACAATGAATACAAGACAGAAGAACATGTTCTGAAATTAATTGTGGTGATAACTGAATAATCCTTCTTAATATCATTGAACTATTGAATTGTATGATATGTGACTTATATGCCAATAAAATGGTTAAAATGTTTTCAAAATACTTAATGACAAGAAGAATGTTCACAATAAAGTGTTCAGCATAAATCCGATAAAATATTAGCATAATCTCATCAACTAGTGTAAACATGGTACATAGTTGAACATAAGATTAGAAGGAAAGAGAGAAAAATGTTAATATGCTTGTGAATCATGGAATCAGGGATGGTATTCGTTCTCTTCTTCGATCTATCTTTTCACATTTTCCAATAAAAATAAGTTGATATTGCTTGCATAGTCAGAAAAAAAGAATTTACAAGAATGACTATGGGGCGTTATTTTAAAGCTTTCATATTGATTTGAATATATAGCTTAGTACTATAGCCATGCTACAGGTCAAAGTACCGTGACCGCATATGAACTTGCTTAAGTAAAAGAAAAGGTTTACTGAAAACAAAGATACAAGTAATGACTTTTTCATTTTGATTGGTCATTCAAAATGCTGCTCACGTCATCTTCTATTATATTTCAACTAGCTGAGGCAAAACCGACTCCTGGGGTTAAAAAAAGACAGCGACAGCCCTCTCTTACTCTGTATTTCCATTGCTTCATCTGCCCAGTCTTCCTAAATGCAAGTGTTCGAATCTTCTGCTGTGCACGTGCCACCTTTCAGATAAATACCCTTTGTAAGCTTAAGGACACACACATTTTACTTTAGTCAGTTCGGTGGCAATCAAATCTCTCTCTAAGCACCCTGTCAGGTCTTCTCAACACTCATACTCTACGGCAAGGATGTTAGAAGAAACCCCAGACAGATACTTTTCAGATTAGACTGTGCTTGACCTTGCTGCTGAAATCCTCAAAGTCAGCTGTTGGCATCTGAGACTGTCAACTGATGTCAAAGCTTTTCCCCTGGAGCTGGGCAGGATGACTCCCTCGCCCTCGGGACACCTCCCTCATTGGCTCAGTCATTCACTTATACCAGTGGTTCTCAACCTTCCTAACATCATGACCCGTTCATACAGTTCCTCATGTGGTGGTGACCCCCAACGATCAAATTATTTTCTTTGCTACTTCATAATTGCCATTTTGTGACTGTGATGAATCGTCATGTAAATATCTGATATGCAGATGTATTTTCATTGTTATAAATTGAACATCATGAAAGCATAGTGATGAATCACACAAACAATATGTAATTATGTATTGTGAAATAGTTATTTCTAATTACAAATCAATGAAATGTTGTCTTGAAGCATGGTGCTGCATGGGTAACAGTCTTCACGCCGGGTACTCCTATGTGAGCGTATCTGCATGTGGACGGACCCATCTGATAGAGGAGTGGTGTCTCGGGTTCCTAAGATCATTGTTTCCGATGGCCTTAGGCAACCCCTGTAAAAGGGTCGTTCGACCCCCAGATTGAGGCCCGCTGACTTGTACCTTCATTCAGGCTCCTGTGCTGGGCTGGGCTCAGACCTTTTGTCTACTCCCTGCCCCAACAATGGAGTCACTGGCTCTTTCTGATGAACCAAATCTTTCCCCTACTCAGATCTCCTCTCCTCACCGAGAATTCTCTGCTTCTGACCATCTACTTGGACTCAGCCTGCTCCATCTCTCGAAGATCGTGTTTTCATTTCACAATTTTTACAAAGCACATAACCGAAATCTTATATTGTGTCTTTTCTCTGTTGTTGTCAGGGGGTGTGTTTTCTTTGTTGTTGTTGTTCTTTTGTTTCTGGCTTATGTTCTTCCCTTATGCAATACAATGAAAAGGGGGAGAAGGTTTTTCCTTCTAACCTCCGTCACTTTTTGATTATGTGACTCTTGTGTAGAGCTGTGTGTCTTTTGCTTGTTTTTTACCTTCATGATTCTTGGCCAAGACATTGCTGACCATCCCTCAATCTACTTCAATGATCAGTCTTGGCCCTGGTCTGGCCCTGTCGGCAGGATGGTGCTCACAACCAGTCTGTGGGAGTGGGAAGGCTGCTAACCTGATGAAATGAGGTTGAAGAGAGCCCAGTCTTACTGCAGATTCGAAGGATAGAGCAGACCGTTGTACCCTGGTCATTGGGGTACACGCTGCGAAGGCGGCAGTCCAGCCGCACACTCATGGGAGGCCCTGGCTGCTTGTCAGCCTCCTGGGACCCCGAGCTCCCAAATGCCCTGGGTTTTGCTGCAGATAACCCGCCTAGGCTGCCCACACCCGAACAGCATGCTTGTGCACCAGTCACCAGAATTTACTCCTTCCAGCCCCATTTGTTCATTCTCAGTCCTCTTCCCCTTATCTTTCATTTGTTTACCCAAGTGCTACCACTTCTGCTTTCTGAACCTAAGATTTCCATACCCTCTGCTCCAGAAACCTTATGGATTTACCAGTTTCTCTTATCCCTGTTTCCTCTAACTCCTCTACCCTTGTTCCTAGCATGCCAAGTCATTAGTAGTCTACCCTTATATGAAGATTCCTTGGAAATGTTTGCCCAAGCCCAGACCACTCTCCCAGCCTAGCCTGCCTAACATCATGCTGGCTCTGTCTGACACACACACCCTCCCCCAGGCCATTTCTATGGTTCCCTAGGCTGGGCTCAGTGTATCCCAGCCCGATCTCATCCTTTTTCCCCTGAACTAGACTTTCTTTCTCACTTCTCAACGTTAGTTAAAGCCACTCCTCTTTCCCAGTCCCACAGACAAGACATGAAGCCTCCCCGGCCCTCATGAATCCCTGGTATCAGAGTTTGTAAGTGTAAGTTTGAAAGAGGTTGAGAGGTAGCTTGGAGTTGTAGCTCTTCTAGAGTGCAGCTACCTATGTCCCCAATCCTAGTTCCGCTACTTAAAATCTGTGTCCATTGTACTCCACAGTCAAACAAATTCAAATACAGTCGGTTGAGTTTCTAGAAAAAGGTGCCACCTGAGTCTTACAAGGGTGACAGTCTTGTTTTAAAAGTTTCTTTTCCTGACTGACTTCACTCACTCAGTTCTTTCTGTCTGTTTAATATTTCTGATTATAAAAACTGACATGATTCTCCTTTAGCATTCTTTCTCTCTTACTCCTTCATGGTCTCTATAGACTCCCAGTGTTAAATTATGCGAGTTGCTCAAACTCTGTTTAAAACAAAACAAAACAAAACAAAAACCCTCCTGAGTACTCTGTAAAATGAGCCCAGTCCAGCCTGCTTGTTTGCCAGAAGAGCTGTTTGGAGACAATTTTTCATATGATATGCATCATCAGCTCCCACAGAAGGCAAAAGGAATTTGATGTGTGGGGGTAGTCTGGGATGCAGTCCAAATTTAGGGCTCATCTGGAAGAAATATGGAAGCCTGATTCTGACTTGCTGATATGTTAGTTGTATCCTCTTATTGCCTTGCCTCTGAGGAACTTTGTAAATCTTTATCTCTGTTGGGATTCTTCTAAATAAGGTGAGATAAACTTTTAAAAAAAAGAGAGTGAAGAAAACCGTTTGACATCCTCTATTGGACAGCTGCAAACGGAGGGGAGCATTTGTCTGGCCTGACTTTCTTACCTGGAGGATTACGTATCCAAAATGTTTTAAACTCTCTTTCTCTTGTTTCCCCCAGGAGTCCAGTGTCTCCCGACCCCAGCTCGAAATGTAAAGCCCAATTCAATTAAATTAATCACTGGTCTACTGATGCAAAGTTCTGTGCTGAGTACTGAAGTATATAAAAAAAAAAAACCAACAACAACAAGAATGTTCTTACTTTCAAAGAGCTCCGTCTCACGGAGAGATCAGGAGTGGAGATAAGAAGTATGCAAAGTAGAACGATGGTACAGGACCCGGGTTTGGTTCCTTCTGTTATGCGCAGGGTGGCAATGGAGTTGCAACTGATTCAACAGGACCTAACAAAGCAGAATGAGCTAAGTGCCTAAGAAGGGCAAAAACCCTAAATGTTAACGGAGCCCACGCTGCTCCACTGGAGAAAGACTGCGCTTTCTACTCCTGTAAAACAGTTAGGTCTCAGAAACCCACAGGGGGTTGGCTGTGAGTCAGCACTGACTCGATGGCAGTGAGTTTGGTTTAGTTGCAAGGGAGCAGAAAAGAGAGAAGAAATTATTTCTTAATGGACTATAGGCATGGTTGACATGAAGATTACTATGTTTAGGTGGCTTTACGAGCATAGTCAGAACTTTTGAAAGTGGGATGGGAAATTGTGAGTAAACGTTTCAGAGGGAATTTCAGGATGGGGTGGATGGGCGGCTATGACAGGGAGTCCTGACAAAATAAACCTGAAAAAGTAGGAAGGAAGCCTTGAGTCGCTGACTGGAGTCTCGGTCCTTGGCGATTTAGGCAAATGAATATCAACACAAGTCTTGGGCAGGGTGTCTGTTATAATAGTAAACTCCGTTCCCACTCCTAAGGGTGCTTAAGAGTATTGAGCCTGTGAGAGGGTGAAGGATGGCTGGCTGGATTGGCTAGAAGAGAGACAAAAAGAGGGTGTTGGCACACTCCAGGCCCGGATGGAACAGGCAGTAGGTGACCCCTACAACAGGTTCTGATGTCTAGTTGTGGGCAAGTTTGTGGGGGAGAACCCCTTACAGACCACTCTCTCCTGGGGAATAACTGGGAGGAGCCAAAGCCATAGCCACACCCTCCGATGACGCCAGGTGGTCATCTGAGACTTCCGATTGG
>NW_022111379.1:14556580-14567518 GCF_000313985.2 Echinops telfairi
CTGCGGGTGGTTCTGGGGGGTGGGAACGGGGACGTTGACCTTCAGCCCCCGCGCCCCATGCGGCTCGCAGTCGGGGCGCGGGGCCGGGTCTCGGCGGCTCCGGCGCCGCTGGGATGGGAGCGGGGAAACTTCCCCTCACGAACCCTTTTCAGCACCTGGAACTGCCGGAATGTCCACGTGCCCCTTAGGTGACCGACCGTGAAGCTGCTGTCTTCGGAGTGACCTGACCACTTTTTATTTTAAAAAAAGGCCCCCCACTAGGCGCTCGCGAAACGCAGAAGGCAGAGAAGTGGGACCACGCACGGTGTGCAAGGCTACCTGCGGCTCTGAGCCTTCTTTGTGAAAAGGCCAGTCGTGTGTCCCCGGGGCTCTGCTGGGCAGTGCTACCGGGAGCGAGGCAGACTGCCCAAGAGGACTGGGTGGTGGTCCGGCCAGAGATCCCTTAAATAGGCACGCCCAGTCTAGTCCAGAAAGACATCTTTTCTGCTTACAAAACACCAATGACATTTTACTTAGTGACCTGGCCGAGTGAAGCTATTTCTCAGGAGGAAAGAGCTAAGGACGACCGGAGGAGACGCTTGCCATTTCCCCCGAGTCAGCTTCAATAGACGAGTTCTTGCTTTTCTTTTTCTTTCCTTTTTTGGGATCTGGAAGAGAAACAGGAAGTCAGGGATTCAGAGAAAAGAGCGTTCACTTTACAATTGTAAACAGTTTATTTTGTGCCAGTAAATATTTTCAAAGTCGTGGGGGATGGAAAGCCAAGACTTTTTTTGCTGTCCGTTTGCAGTGAAGATAGGTTATTTTTAAATTAAAAAAAAAAATCTACGACTGACATTTTAAGTAGCGTTTTTGACCCAGTCAATGAGAATGTATTAAATATCATATTTTAAGTTTTGTTACTATATTATAAATATATAATTAAAAAAACCAAACCAATCAAACAAACTCACTGCTATCCAGTCAGTGCTGATTCATAGTGATCCTCTGGGACCAGGTAGAACTTTCCTGTGAGTTTCCAGGGCTATCGTGCTGTACTGGAATAGAAAGCCTTGTTTTTCTCCCATGGAGTGGTTGGCGGTTTCAAACTGCTGGCCTTACAGTTAGCAGCCCAATGAGTAAGCACTAAATATACTACCAGCATGTTCCCCAGAGATCCGATAGTACAGAGTAAAACTGCCCCTGTAGGTTTCCAAGACTGTAACTCTTTACAGAAGTAGGAAGCGTTATCGTTTTCTCATAGGGTGGCAAGTGGTTTCCTATTGTTGACCTGGTGGCTAGCAGCACAACAGTAGCCACTGTGCCACCAGGATAACTAAATGAACATGTATGTTTAACGTAGCATTTTGTGGAAGCAGATTGCCACATCTTTGTATCAGAGGGACGGGTGGATTTGAACCACCAATATTTCAGATTTCATTAATGAACAGCTGAGTGTCTAACCACTGTGCTATAAGAACTTCCCTAACAACAGCAATGATTAAACCTACTGCCATGGGGTCGATTCCAGCTCCCAGAGACACTGTGTAGAGTTTCCGGGACTATCCATTTTTACTGGAGCAGACAACCTCATTTTTCGCCCATGGAGCAGCTGGTGGGTAATTACAGCTAAATTATTGAACTTAATGCTAAAATGTTTGGAAGGGACAATACCAAATTTGTCCCTTCTAAGTGGTTACTCTTGCTTTACTCTTTTGTAACTATATGCTCCTTTTTTGAGATATAATTCAGAAAGCATAAAGTGTACCCCGTGGAAGTGGTATGTAGTATGTTCACAGTGTTGTGCGGTCAGCCCAAACCCGTTGCTGTTGGGTCAACTCGGATTCATGGTGCGCCCACGTGTCAGAGTTGATCTGTGCTCTGTGGGCTTTCCAGTGGTTGAACTTTTGAAAGTGGATCGCCTCACTCTCTTCCAGCGCTTCCTGGATAGACTCCCCAGG
This sequence comes from Echinops telfairi, assembly GCF_000313985.2. Classification (NCBI taxonomy): domain Eukaryota; kingdom Metazoa; phylum Chordata; class Mammalia; order Afrosoricida; family Tenrecidae; genus Echinops; species Echinops telfairi. The sequence continues at coordinate 14,558,518 of NW_022111379.1, forward strand.
GGCTCAGTGTTACCAACGCCACTTTCTAATTGCAGAATGTTTCTTCACCCCTAAGAGAAACCCCATTACCCATTAGCATTCACTTCCCATTCTTCCTTCCCATAGCCCCTCCAAACCAAACCAGACTCACTGCCCTCGAGTCAATTCTGATTCATAATGACCCTGAAGGACAGAGGATAACTGTCCTTGTGGATTGCCGAGATTGTAACTTATTGGCGAAGAAAGCCTCTTCTTTCTCCCATGGTGCCGCTGGTGGTTTCGAACATGTAACCACGACACCAACAGGGCAATCACTAATCGACTTTCTCTCTTTGGATTTTCCTACTGTGGGCAATTTATACATAAATGAAACCACGTGAGTTATGTATGGCCTTTTGTATCTTTCCAGGTTTTCAGGGTTCATCCATGATATAGCCTCAGTACTTCATTCCCTCTTATGACTGAATGATACTAACAGCCTTTACAACGTTGGCTGAAATATGGAATTAAAAATCAATGGAATTTCCCCAGGAATTTTGGTTATGCATTAGGCAGCTAACTGCAGTTTGAAACCACCAGCTGCTCTGTGGGAGAAAGATGAGGCTTTCTGTTTCCATGACCAAGGAAACTCACAGGGGCAGTTCTACCCTGTCCTATAGGGTTGCTTTGAGTCAGCATTGACTCCATGAGAGAGTGTTTGAGGTTTTCGGGGTCATTTTCAAAGTACTGGTGGTTCAGCAGTAGAATTCTCACCTTCCATATTGGCAACCCCTGTTCCAGGTCCTCTTCTGACTCCAGCCTGAATTTCTGGCAGCTCCCTGGAGATGTACTGCTGCAACCATTGTTGAATGATCTTCAGTGAAATTTTGCTTGCATGTGATGTAGATAATATTGTTTTCGATAGTTTCCACATCTGCTGAATGGACACAAATATGGGGTTCTTCCCATCAGTTGGCCAGGTCATTCAAATTTCTTGGCATAGACAAATGAGTCCTTCTAGTGTTTCATCAGCATGCTGAAAATTTTAAATTGGTATTGTCAATTTCTGGGGCCTGATTTTTTGCCAATGCCTTCAGTGCAGCATGGATGTTTTCCTTCAGTACCATGGGTTCTTGCTGGTCCGCTACCTCTTGAAATGGTTACATGTCAACTCGTTCTTTTTCAAATCGTTTTACTGCCATATAATTAATATATCATAACATTTAGTGGTTCAATTATATTAAGAAGAGTGAAGCAATCATCACCACAGTCAATTTTAGAACATTTTCTTCTTGTTTTCTTTCACTGTTGTTAGTGCCCCATTTCCCTCCTACCTCCCCTGCCATGCCCCTAGATAGTGATTGGTCCAGTTATTGCCTCTATAGGTTTACCTATACTGTACTGGGTTTACAGAAAAACATAAAAAAGAAAAATAAGAAATAGAAAATAAAGACCAACCACAGTGACAAAATAAAACATTCTCCTTTGCTTTTATAGTAGTATCTTAGACGGCTGTTCACAGGCTTGATGAGTCCAAACTAGGAAATAGAGCATTATATTTATGAGCTGTTGTTCCAATTGACTAAGATATCACCAAAGATTGTGGTCCTAAGGCTTTCAGCCCTTTAAACCAATCCCCCGAGATGTTCAGATATGTCTGGGAAGTGTCCCTAACTGTGCCCACTGTGTGGTCTATTACATATGTGTGATTATATATGTACATAAACTTGTCTCTCAGTTTGTCACACTGTTGTGGTTTAGATGTTGTGGAAGGAGCCCTGGTGGCATAGTGGTTCCGTGTTTAACTTCGATCCGCAAGGTCAGCAGTTTGATACTTTAGCTGTTCCTTGGGAGAAAAGCAGGGCTTTCTACTCCCGTAAAGAGTTGCAGTCTTGGAAACTCACAGAAGCAGTTCTACGCTCTCCTAAAGGGTTGCTATGAATTTGCCATCAACTTAATGACAGTGAGTTTGGTTTTAGTTTTGATGATGCTGGAAGCTTTGTTGCCTGTATTTCAAATACCTTCAGTCTCACCCAAGGTAAACAAGTGTCATCAGAGATTAAAGACTAAGATGGACTACAAAGAAAGAATAGGATATCACTGTTGAGGAATTAACTCATGAACCCATTTATAAATGGTTACAGAACATTGTCAGTTACAGTGCTGGAAGATGAGCCCTTATGTTGGAAGACACTCAGAATACGACTGGAGAAGAGCTGCCTCCTCAAAGTAGAGCCATGCATAATGACATAGATGAAGTAAAGCTTTTGGAGCCTTCCTTTGCTGTTGGGGTATGACTCAAAGTGAGAAGAAACAACTCTAACCATGCATTACTAATAGGAATGTGGAACGGTTGGTGTCTGACTCTAGGAAAATTGGAAGTAGTCCAAAGCAAAATAGAATGCATGAAGATAGATACACATCAGTGAGCTGAAATGGACTGGTATTGAATATTTTTAATCAGACGATCATATGGTTTAGCATGCCAGGAGTGGCACATTCAAGAAGGTTGTTCCATTGATAGTTAAAAAAAATATTTCAAGACCTATCTTGGTCTACAAAGCTGTCTGTGATTGAGTAATGTATATACAGCTACTGTGGTGTCCAATTAATACAGCTATTATTCCAGTTTACACACTGACCACTAAAGCTAGTGATGAAGAAATTGAAGCACTATCAGCTTCTTCAGTCTGAAAATTGAGCAAACATGCAATGAAGATGCATTGAAAATTCTTGGCAATTGGAAAGCAAAAGTTGGAAACGAAGAAGAAACAGTCGTTGGGCAATATAGCTTTGATGGTAGAAACAAAGCTGGAGTTCACATGGTAGAATTTTGCAAGGCCATCAACTTCTTCATTGCACATATCTTTTACCAACAGCATAAACTGACTATATACCTGGACTTTCTCCAGGTAGAATATACAGATGTCAAGTTGACTACATCTATGGAAAGAGATGCTGTAGAAAGTCAATATTATCTGTCAACATGAGGACAGGAGCTGACTGTGTAACAGCCCATCAGTTTTTCATGGGAACGTTCGGGTTAAAGCTGAAGAAAATGAAAACAAGTGCATGAGAACCATAATATCATCGAGTATATTCTATTTAGTTTTTTTAAGAGCATTTCAAGAACACATTTGACACATTGAACACTAACGACAGAAGGACCTGATGAGCTGTGGATGGCATCAAGAACATCAGGCATGAAGAAAGCAAAAGGCCATTAAAAAGCCAGAAAGAAAGGATCAAAGTGGATGTCAGAAGAAACTCTGACACTGGTTCTTCAATGTAGAGTAGTTAAGGGAATGGAATAAATGATGAAAATTGCTGAACAGAAAATTGCAAAAAACAGCTGGAGAAGAAAAGGAGATTATCATGATATGTGCAAAGGCCTGGCAGTAGGAAGCCAAAATAGAAGAACATGCTCAGCACATCTCATGCTCAAAGAACTGAAGAAAAAAAAATTGGAACCTGAAAGTGCAAGAGTGAAGGATTCTATGGGCAAATTGGAACCCCGCTAGGATACTGGTTACGTGTCTGGCTGCCAATGGCAAGGCCAGTACTTCAAAACCACTAGCCACTCCACCAAGAGAACGATGAAGCTTTGTACTCCCATAAAGAGGCACAGGCTCAGCAACCCACAAGGGGCAGCTCTCCCCTGTCTCCTGGGGTTGCTGTGAGTCAGAACTGACTCAGTGGCAATAAGTTTGGAGTTTATGGACACCATGTTGAACAACGCAGGAATTATCACAAGACAATGGAAGAAATACGCCGTCACTGTACCAAAAAGAACTAGTCAATAGTCAACTATTTCAGGAGGTTACATATAATCAAAGATTGATGAAACTGAAGGAAGAATTATAAGCAGGGCATTAGCCAAACACAAGGCTTCAAGAATTGACAGGACACCAAATGAGATGTTTCAGCAAATAAATAAAGTACTGGAAACACTCATTTATGTCAAGAATTATGGAAGACAGCTACCTGGCCAGTGGACTGGAAGAAATCCACATTTGGGACCATTCCAAAGAAAGGTGACCCCAAAGAATGTGGAATTTATTGAACAATATCATTCATATCGCATGCAAGTAAAAGCTTGCTGATGACAATTCCACAATGGTTGTTGCAGTACATCAAGAGGGAACTGCCAGAAAATTAAGCTGGATCCCAAGGGACATGCTACAAAGATAAGATTCCAAAAGGAGCTGGTACATTGCTGACATCAGCTAGATCTTGGCTGAAATCAGAGAAAGCTAAAAAGATGTTTACTTGTGTTTGATTGACTGCAGAGACAGTCAACTGTGTAAATTATAACTATGGATAACACTGAGAAGAGTGGGAATTCCAGAAGACTTCCTTGTCCTCATGTGGAACCTGTGTATTGACCAAGAGTCAGTTGTTTGAACATAATAAGGGACTATTGAGTACTCTAACCTTCAGTATGGGTTACAATTCAGATGAAAGAAAACCAAGAATCCTCACAACTGAACCAATAGGCAACATCATGATCAATGGAGAAAAGATCGAAGTTGTCAAGGACTCCTTTTGCTTGTATTCACAATCAGTGTAGTTCATGGGTCACATCAATTGCACAAGACCTCTTTAAAGTGTTGAAGAGCAAGGCTGTCACTTTGAGGACCAAGGTGCCTTTGATGACCCAAACCATGGTGCGTTCAACCACTTCAGATACATGTGAAAGTTGAGTATCGAATAAAGAAGACCGAAGAATGATGGATGCATCTGTGGTGATAGCAAAGAACATTGAAAGTACTACTATTGTTTTGCAGAAGAACAAGCAAATATTTCTTGGAAGAAGTACAACCAGAGTGCTCCTTGGAAACAAGGATGGTGAGAATTCATCTCATGTACTTTGGACATGTTATCAGGAGAGGCCAGTCCATGGAAAAAGACATCATGATTGATAAAGCAAAGGATCATTGGAAAAATAGGAAAACCCTCAGGGAGATCATTGATTGATACAGTGGCTACAACAATGGACTCAAACATATCAACAGTTGTGAAGGTGGTGCAGGACCAGGCAGTGCTTCATCCTGCTGAAATGGGTCGCTCTAAGTTGGAACCGATTTGACACCACCTAACAACACCATAAACAAATGCCTACAGATACCACTCCATGCCACCTATAACAACATATATGTACATAGGCCCACAGATAACCCGATACATGCAAATGCGTTTACTTGACTGTGCCATTCTAGAAACATATATACATCCACATCTACGTATGTAGACTCACAAGTATTTTGGCGTGGTTTGTACTGTTGCAAATTTGTATATGCTATAATATTTACAAAATTGCCCCTTTTTCTTACATACTTTTAAATGTTATATTATCCTGGTTAGGTTAAATGTTATATTATCCTGCTTAGGTATTGCTGACTTGCTCCATATTTAGTCTTGCCTTGAGTCGACATTGATTCGATGACAATGAGTTTGGTTGTTGATTTTTTTTTTTACCATCACCTACGTTAACAAGTTTCTACTGTCCTGAAGGTGATTCCCCCTCCTTCTTCCACCTATCCCTGGTAACGTTGCTATCTGTGTGTATATCTACTCATTCTGTCATTTTAAAAAACTCTGTTATCCAGCCAATTCCAACTTGTGGCAACCATATAAAGCAAAGTAGGACAGTTCTCTAGGGTTCCTAAGATTGCAGATCTTTATGGAAGAAGATTAGCCTCATATTTCCCCCTTGGAGCATCTGGTGGATTCAGACTACTGAACTTGTGGTTAGCAGCCCAATGAATAACCCACTACACTACCATATATATAGTACATATATATACACAGGTATATATGTACAAACATACACATAGCACACATCTAAAACAAATATATGTCATATATAACCATTTGTATATTTATATAAATTTTATATCAGCGGTTGTTGGATGATCTTAAGCAAAATTTTACATGTAATATCAATGATAGTGTTTATAATTTGAGCATTCTTTTGGTTCACCTTTCTTTGGAATGGGTATAAATAGGGGTCTTTTCCAGTCAGATGGCAATGCCCGTTAGGTAATTATTAATGCAGGTACTATCTCTTTAAGATTTACTTTTCTGGAATTACTGAGAGCTGAATGAAGGTCGAACATGATAGTGGGACAGGAGGAAAGTTAAAGGAAATAGAGGAAAGAACTAGGAGGCAAAAGACATTTATAGAGGTATAAATATAGGCATGTATATGTGTAAATATATTAATGTATAATGATAGGGATATAGGTCTATGTACATATATTTGTATGTTAAGTGTCAAGATAACAGATGGACATTGGGGATCACTGAAGAAAAATTGGGTGCATAAGCAAATGTGGTGAAGAAAGCTGATGGTGCCAGGCTTTTAGAAGGTATGGCATCTGGGGCCTTAAAGGCTTGAAGTTTAGCAAGTGGCCATCTATCTGGGAAGCAACAAATTCCACATGGAAGAAGCACACCAGCCTGTGTGATCATGAGGTGTTGATGGGTGTCAACAGGTATCAGTCATCAGAAGACCCAAAACAAACAATCATATCAATGTGATCAAGGCGGGTTGGAGTGGAGACCCAAAGCCCATCTGTCGACAGTTGTACATCCTCTCACAGAAGGGTCACAGAAGGGTCACAAGGAAGGGACGAGCCAGCCAGGGTGCAGTATAACATCAATGAAACACACAACATTCCTCTAGTTATTTAATGCTTCCTCCCCCCAACTATCATGACCCCAGCTATACTGGAGCATGTACACTGGAACAGATAACACACGAAATCCACAACAGATAAACCCCTCAGGAACAGTAATGGGAGTAGCAATACCATGAGGGTAGGGAAAAGGTGGGGGGAGAAGGGGAAGAATCAATGTATTAACCCCACCGCAGCCCCCAGGAGGACGAACAACAGAAATGTGGGTGGAAGGAGACAGCAGATGGTGTAAGATATGAAAATAATAATTTGTAATTTATCAAGGGTTCATGAGGGTGAGAGGGTGGGGGATGGAAAGAAAAAAGAAGAACTGATACTAAGGGCTCAAGTAGAAAGACAATATTTTGAAAATGATGATAGCAACATATGTACAAATGTGCTTGATTCATTGATGTATGGATTGTTATAAGAGCTATAACAGCCCCCAACAGGATGATTTATATATATAAAAAGATTTACCTCTCCTTGCTTTCATATATAGGAAATCATACAAAAGAAAAACAGGAAACAAATAAAAATAGCAACAAATAACTCCCAACAATAAAAAACAGAGAAAACATCAGTGGGAAAGAAACAAAATATTAAAAATTGACACAACTTTAAAATGGGTCAAAAGGGAGATCAAATAATAAGATGTGACATTTTAACTGAACTACATCGGCCATAATTGACTTGTGATAGTTAAGGTTTATTGTGCCAACCTGGCCAATAAATACATGTGGGCTTAATTGGAGGGTGGAGCGATAAATGGCTTCTAGTTCTTGGGTCTCTTGCTCTCTGATGGTTGAACCAGGGTGCAGCTGCCCTAGCCAGTTCCCTGCTTCAGCCGGCAAGGCTCACTTCCTGTGAGACATCGGAGGAGAAGCAACATGGACCTACCCTGATGCAGCCGTGGGTGCTGGAGAAGCCACGTGGAGACCCCTGTCAGTGCAGAGATGCTTACACCACCATTGGATTCAATGACTTTCTGCCCAGTGGCCTGTGATCTTCCTGCATTTGGCGTCATTGTGTGTTTTGTGAGTTTGAGGAGGACTTTGTAGATTGGTGTCGGACATATGGGCTAAGTCGGACTTAGGCGCTTGGACTGGACGGGATTGGGATGCTTTCCGAATGTACACTTCCCCTTTATATAAAACTGTCTCATATACATATGAGTTTCTGTGGATTTGTTTCTCTGGTCTGCCCAGGCGAACACACGACTTTACAGTGTTCTCTGTCTGATGGCAAGGTTATTCATGTCCCTGGACTATGGTCAGAGGGGATTCCCCAGAGGCTGAATCCCTGTGGGGACCCTGCAGATGGGGCTTGAGCTTCCACTGCCATTCACACCCTTCTGTAAACTATGTGTTCAGAGTTTAAGTTCTGGTATCATTCCCTCTTTGGATTTGAATTTTATTATCTACAACCCTTGGATCACGCAGATTGGTGTGCTTCTCCCATGTGAACTTAGCTTATACTTTCCTTAAATGTTTACTTGTTTTAAGACAAGCCTTTAAGACCCCAGGCACTATTCTTTCTTACAGCAAGGACCATCTGATTTCTTCATCATACTTTACTATGGTACCCATATCTTCAGTAATCTCTTCATGAGGGTGAGTGAGTATCCAGTAAGGCCATCCATGTGACAACAACGAATTGTTCTTAGATTAAGAGTACCAATAAGTGTAAGTTCAAATCCATTCATATATCTATGGTTTATATATGTTCCTGGTTCACTTTAGAGACATCATTATCATTTTGTTAGAGAACAATATAAATCATCCCCGTAGGGCATAAGGTAATTCTATTGACAGTATTATTTGTTTAACCCAAGGTACAGAATTAAACACTGTTGAGAAAAGTAAATTATACATGTATATTGCTAGGTGCCATCAAATCAGTTCTGACTTCTAGCCACCCCTGTGTATGACAGAACGAAGCAACGCCCGGTCTCGGGCTCTCCGTACAGTTGTTCTCATGTTTGAGCCCTGTGGCAGCCACTGTGTCAATCCATCTTGTAAGGTCTTCCTCTTTTTGCAACCCCTGTATTTTACCAAGCATGATGTCCTTCCCCTTCTCCATCATGTTCCTTCCTGACAACATGTCCAATGTATGCAAGACAAAGTCTCCCCATCTGTGGTCCCAAGGAGCATGCCGGCTGTACTTCTTCCAAGAAAGATTTGTTTATTCTTTTGTTAGTTTATGGTATTTTCCATATTCCTTGCCAGAAGCAGTGTTTCTCAAGGTCAGAAACAAAGGCGCTTCTAAAATCAGGTAATGGGTTTTTTACTTTAGAACTTAAAATCGAGTTTCCTGGTCCCTTGTTTTTCCTCTTAAAGTGCTTCTCCCTGGGACTTATCCCC
>NW_022111379.1:14567951-14571920 GCF_000313985.2 Echinops telfairi
TTCAATTTGTAACAATGAAAATACATCCTGCCTATCAGATATTTCCATGATGATTCATAACAGTAGCAAAATGACAGTGATGAAGTAGCAACGAACATAATGTTATGGTTGGGGTCCCCACCACATGAGGCACGTTATGAAAGGGTCGCGGCATTGGGAATGCTGAGAACCACTGCTCTAGGGGATTCCAGGTTTCCTGTGGATGTGCTTTCTTATCTTTCCCCAAATAAAAATTATACTCTCTTGGCCACTGTCATAATACATTACCCAGTTAAATAGGACAAAAGGCTTTGGGTTTGAAAGATTTAGCCTGGACCTGGACACGTTTTGATAAGTGGTCATTGTAATACAAATAATGGTTGTAGCACTTGTATGGCATTTCTTTAGATTATTCTGTTACGTGACCTATTGAATCAGCTGTGATACTCCTGTAAATTTGCTGGCTTGTTAGGCATTATGAGCTGATAGATTTTAAAAATCAGATCTGTTGGGTAAAGGTAAAATAATGAGTGCTTTGCTTTTGTGCAGTGGCATGGCACTTTCCAAAGTGGTATTTAAAACATACTCACAAGGAAGAATGTTTCATTATTATCAGCATTTTCCTTTGTCTGGATTTTGAGACTGGGGAAACTGAGATAATAGAGAAGTAGGTTATAGTGAATGATATAGGTAGGTCTCCAACCCAGGCCTCCAGTCTCCTACAAACGTTTTTTCTGGAATTTATCTTGTAATGCAAAATTTCCATCTGGATATCATTAGATGCTGATTAGCACATGCACAGCAATCTGCTTCTGAAAACCAGCCAATGAAAACCTAATCCTTACCTGACCATGGGGATGGCTTAGAACAGATAGTGTTTCATCCTGTTGGGCATGGAGTTTCCATGCATTGGGGCCCGACTTCACAATGACAACAACAAGCAAGTGTACTTTGTTTGTATCTTGATTGACGATAATATCCTGATTGCTAATTGGCATCATTCTGTTTTAATGATTTGTTTTCTAGAATAAGCATGGCAGAACTTTCTGAGCCAGAAGGACCAGTAGATTGGAAAGAACGTTGTGTTGCTCTGGAATCCCAGCTTATGAAATTTAGAGTCCAAGCAAGCAAGATAAGAGAGCTCTTAGCAGAGAAGGTAAGCTTTACTCCTTAGCCTTTGTTATTAAAGATCAACTCTTTGGGGCCAGTTTAATTTATACTAAGTAATCTCAGCACTTCATGGGTAAACATTATATAAACAATAAATGTACCTTTTGCCAGGTGTTTGAATCCATGTTTTGCCCATTTCTTTCGCTGGTGTTAGAGTGGATTAGGCATCAAACAAAAATATCTCTTTGGAAATGTTAGTGGAACATATGAGAATTGCATGTAATTGATGAATATGGCATTCATTCAATTTAGAGAGAAAGCTATACATGATTACTTAAATGTGATTATCTAAATGACAGCATTCCCATCTATTAAATGTTACGTAAATTATGTGAAAGTGATTACGGAATAATAGTCCTTATTGAGAGTAAGACGTAATTATTCTGTATTTGAATGTAAGCAGCTGTTGACTGACCATATCTCACTAAACATCCAAACATCATCTGGGCTTCAATTATGCTTCTTCTATTCATCCTAATTGTGGGATAAAAAAATTCAGTTATTTTACTGAAATATTATTTTGTAAATATGTGTATGAGCTTTTCAGATTCATTTAAATATTCATTGAGTGTTGATTATGCCCCTTAATGTGAATGCTATGGTTACGTCCATGAACAGACAACACATGTTCCCATTTTCCGGGCACTTCCTTTAAGTGCCAGCACAGTAGTAGTCAACATCTACATGTGGCTGTTGGGGACTTGGAATGAAGCAAGTTCAAAATGAGATGTGCTGTAAGTATCACAGGCACAACAGATCTCAAAGATTCCATTTAAACCCATGGAAAATATCCTGGTAAGGGTTTTTATCTCAATTATCTGTTGAAATAATAATTTTTAAATTTCTACCAAATGAAAACTATTAAGCTTAGTTTTACGTCCTTCTATTTACCTTTTTAATAGATAACGTTATTTAACCTGTTTTTTGTTTTTACTTTTTGACTTTTAATTTGGTTCTAACCAAAGCCAAATCCAACCCATGACTGTCAAGGCTATTTCAACTCACAGAGACCCTAAGAGAACTGCCCCGTGATATTTTCAAAGCTGTACATCTTTGTGGCTACCTCTTGTCTATTGGTTTGTTGTATTGTGGTGGCTTGTGTGTTGCTGTGATGCTGGAAGCTAGGTCAGTAGTATTTTAAATACCAGTAGGGTCACCCAGGTTGAATGGGTTTCAGGGAGCATACAGACTAAGACTGACAATGAAGAAGGCATAGGCTATCTAGTTCTAAGGGACTAGCTACTGAAAACCCTTATGAATAGCAGTGGAGCATCGTCAGAGAGAGTGCAGGACGATGGGCCCGTTGGGTTGGAAAGCACTCAAACTATGACAGAGGAAGAACTGCCTCCTCAAATTAGAGTTGGCCACAATGGCGTGGGTGGGATATAGCTTTTGAGAACTTTACCTGTAAATGGATTAGGACTCAAAATGAGAGGAAACAGCTGCAGACAACCATTAATAATTGGAACATGAATCTAGGGAAAATGCAAGTCCTCAGAAATGAAATGGAATGCATAAAAATCAATATCCTAGGCATTAGTGAGCTGAAATGGACTGGTATTGGCCATTTTGAATCAGACAGTCATATGGTTTACTATACCCAGAATGACGAATCTAAGAGGAACAGCATTGCATTCATCATCAAAAAGAACATTTCAAGATCTGTCTTGAAGTACATTGCTGTCTTGTGATAGGAGAGTATTTATATGCCTCAAGGAAATCTAATCAATACGGATACTATTTGAATTTATGCACTGGTCACTAAAGCTAGTGATGCAGAAATTGAAGAATTCTACCAGCATCTTCTATCTGAAATGGATCAAATAGGCAATAAGGATCCATCGATAATTATTGGTGATTGGAACACAAAAGGTTGCAAACAGTAGTTGGAAATATGATTTTGGTGACAGAAACAAAGCTGGAGGTGGCATGGTTAAACGTTGTAAGACTTCTTGTTTGCAATATAAATGGTGATTGTACCATGGGCCTCACTAGATGGGATACACAGGAATCAAATTCTCCATCGGTGGGAATCAGCAGCCTCAATAAAGGCCAGGACCTGACTTTGGAACAGTTGCTCACATGTAAGTTCAGGTTGAAACTGAAGAATATTAAAATGCACTTGCAAATGTCAAAATGTGACCTTGAGTATATCTCACCTGAATTTGAAGAACGTCTTATAACATCAAGAACATAATACAAGTAGAAAAAGATAGGAAACTGATTGTTGAGTTCCAGCTCTCATGGGTATCACTGAATAAGAGAGCAGGCAAGCAAGCCCCCAGAGTTGAGGGCAGGTAGATGCCATACCAGAATTTCCAAGGAACAGAAGCTGAGCAGAGACTGGAGCTGACAGAAAGGAAGAGCCTTCCTCCGAGCCAGCATCCTGTGTTTGCCTGCCTCCTGTCCCGATCAAAGACATGTCTGCTCGTTAACCACTGTGTTATTTCTGATAGCACAAAAAGATAACCAAGCCACTAGCCAATAATCTATCAGCACAGAAACAGTCTAATAAAATCCAGTGAAACATCGTTCAATTTAAGTCTTCAATAGATTATTTTAACTATTTGTGCTTTAACATCTTTTAGGGGGACTACTTACTATTGCCATCAAGTTGCTTCTGATTATTCATAGCGACCCTATAGGACAGAGTGACTCTTTGTAGGAGTAGAAAGCCTCATCTTTCTCCCCTGGAGCATCTGGTGGTTTCAAACTGCTGACCTTGTGGTGAGCAGCCCAGTGTGTAACCCGCTATGACACTAGGGCTCCTCTCTTTTAGGCTGAGAGGCTAAAATTACTCTACTCACTTTCATTCGGAAG
>NW_022111379.1:14573129-14575652 GCF_000313985.2 Echinops telfairi
CTTTTCTGATTTTCAATCTGCATGCTACTAGATTTATTTTTCCTTTGTCAATGAATGAGAATTGAGCGGGATAGTATTTCAAAATTACTGCTGTAGATGTTTCCTTCCCTCTCTTCTTATCTTGACCTTGGATAGTTTCCATATGAGACTTAAATCCTCTGAGGGATTTAAGGGTGGAGTTGCTGGGGTATATCTTATTTGTGGTGCCAGGTTACTCATGGTTTCTGAGTAAACAGATTCCACACCAAACTGAGAATAAGGCCTTTCACAGTGTTTTATGTTGTATTCCATTATGTCATATCTTTCTCTGGGTTAAAATATTCTTCTTGGTACTAAACCATGGTTTAATAAAAATACCTAATTGTGCTAGCTATTTAATTCCTATTGCAACTACATGCAATAATTTTATTGTCGTCCTTTATGTGAGGAAGCTGGTGCTTACTATGCACTAGCCACCTGTCTGAGAGCTTTTACATCTTATTGTTTAATTTTGCCAACAACTCCAGGAGGGAGAGACACACATATATTATTTGCATTTACATTGAACAAATTCCCACACCCCCATTGCCATCTACTCCTAGTGACCTGATGGGGCAAAAAACAAGGGTCTCAACTCTTTATGGAAGCAGCCTACCACCTATCTCTCCCATGGAGTGTCTGGTCGCCTTGAACTACTGACCTATTTGGTTAGCAGCCGAGCACTAACCACAGCACATCAGGGCTCCCGGTGGACAGTAAGGCACAAAAAAGTTCTTTAACTTGACCAGCTTTGTACTGAAAAGCAAGGGATGGAGTCAGCGAGGAAACCCTGGCATTCTGCTCTTGGAGCCGGAATGCCTAACCACGACCTTATACGGCCTCTCTAACCTAGTTTCACGGCCACATCCCTATTCTGTCTTCTATTCTGCCCTGCAATGGGGGCAAGTATTTGTGAGCATTAGGATGTTTGCATGTCGGTAGTGATAACAATTTGCATAACATTGCATATTTTTTCAAAGCGGAGCCAACTGTGGCATTCCAAGGCCAGTCTGATCTCATCCACAATCATGGCTTTATGTTAGAACCAGTTAGCCCCAGGGCTTCTCCCTAATAGTTCTCCATACTTTCATCCCAAATGGCGACAGGCCCAAGGCTGAGGATTCTTGAGAGAACACAAAGTTGATTCTCCGGCTCTTTGCCAGGATTTCTGGCCAACGTGTCTTTCCTGCAGCAGCTCTAGTTTTTCGTTCTCTTTCGCTGGCGCCCGGCTGTAGGCAGCTAATTCTAGAGGCCACCTACGATTCCTAAGGCTTCACTGCCATTGTTAGCTCGCTTAGACCTCACAGCCATCCTAGGAGTAACTACTATTTTTATCTCTGACTTAAAGTGTTCACATTAGGCTGAGAATATTTGAGTATTCTGTCCCCTATCCATAGCAGATCTTTCAGATTTCTTCCATCGGGTCGAGCACCTGGAAGTCGCTCTGACTGTTGTTTCCTTGTGTCTTTCTGAATGAGCACACTGGTTAAGGAGACAAGGCTATGACTTTAATTGCAGATTGGTAGGAGACAGCTTTGTGATTTTTTAAAGGAAAAATGCGTGAGATGATCTCAGAATGTCTTTGTGATTAAGGATGGATTTCGATTAGACATACTTTATAGTTGGGATAGCAGAGTACATGAGATTAAAAAAACAATTTTTGCACTTTTTTTAACCATCATAATTCCCAAGTAATGTAGAATACTGAAACTTGTGAAGAAAAGGCCCTATTGAAGTCCTGGGCAAACACTACTGTAAGTGGGAGAGGTCTTTAGAGGAATTTAAGGAATGGTGTTGGAAATATCTCTAGTATGCCAAATATAAACTCTTCAGGGAAGCTGAGATTTAGACGTTTTCCTACTTTTACACTATTACTAGTTAGTTTCATGAGTCAGAGAGGGGGAAAGGGAAAATTCCTTTTTTACGCTAAAGTGAAATGTTATTTCCCAGGGGTTAGATTTTCAGTGAAAAGGAAAAGGTGAAGAATAGGAAGAATTTTGGCATCAGCATGGCTCTTAACCTAATGCTGCCCTTACCAGATGCAGCCATGTCACCTGGGATGTCCAGCCACATGCTCTTCCTTTTGTGCATCTGAGTCCCTAGAGGCAGTCCAGGAGTCTCTCATAGGACTGAGAAGTCTCTGGACCGCATTTCACTGCCATCAAGTCAATTCTAACTCATGGTGATCTTACCGGACAGAACAGAACTGCTCCTGGGGTTCTGAGACTGTCAGTCTTCATGAGAGTAGAAAGCCTCCTCTCTTTCCCCCAGGAGTGGCCTTGGTGGTTTTGAACTGCTGACCTTGTGGTTAGTAGCCCAAGGCATAACCCACTACCCCATCGGGGCTCCTTGCCTGGACTGCACAGCATATACTTTCTACACAATAGTCCCGTACTACACCATATTCCCCTATCTAAGCTACACACTCCCTGAGTCACTATTAGATCACGACCCTGGTCGTCACCCCGACTCCTGGTGACCTCAGATACAACAGAATGAAATGTT
>NW_022111379.1:14577030-14578824 GCF_000313985.2 Echinops telfairi
AACCTATTCACTATGTGGCCGACTGGTATTTGAAATTCTTTTGGCATAGCTTCCAGCATCACAGCAACACACAGGCCACCACAGTATGACAAACTAACTGAATAGAAGTGACATTCTCTATTGCATTACCCAATACTTCAAAATGTGTAATGGGAATTATACGTACAGTGATGAGACTTTGAAGGTTAATTTAAATATCATTTTGGCTATTTGATGAATATGTTACTAATTATAACAAAATAAAATGTAAATATTTGGTGGTAGAGTCTTCCATGAGGCATATGGGGGGAGATCAGAAAAAGAGATGCTGGGTGAGAAATCACTGTCCATATCAATGAATGTGAAAGTCCAAAATTAATCAATCTATTAGTCAAGTTTATTTATAGAATTGCATGGAACAGTGAGGTGGTAGCAAATACTAAGTGCGATAGTGTTAGAGTTTTCTCTGTGAACTTGTTCTTGTGTTGGCTGTGGTCATGTATACATTAGTAAACCAAGTAAACAAAGCAGGATGCTTTAAATTTGTTGCTTTGTTTTGTCAGTTCAAAAGTGATCCATTCATAAAATACTTGTTTTTTTTATGCTAAGCCTGATAATTACTGCCCGCACCCCACTTTTTTTTTTTTTTTTAGTGACTTGGTAGGAGTGATTGTAGAATTGAGCCAAGCTTAGTGCTAGGGTTTATATTGTAAAAAGTAAAACTTTACCAGAATATTTTCCAAATTACTTTACAAAATATTTTGCAATGTATTCTCTACCTTGGATGATTATAAACAAATAATAACTTGATGTTGTTAGGTGCCAATGAGTCGGTTCCAACCCACAGCGACCCCAAGCACAACAGAGCACAATCCTGCCCAGTCTTGCCCATCCTCACAAGTGCTCCGACGAGAAAGCTCATTGTCGTAGTCATCACTGTGTCAGTCCATCTTGGTGACAGTCTTCTTTTTCATTGCCCCTCTACTTTACCAAGAATGATGTCCTTCTACAGGACTGTATCTCCTGGCACCATGTCCAACGTACATGAAACAAAGTCTTACCATCTTTGCCTCTACGGATCATTCCGGCCATATGTCACTCCGTGGTACTTTCAATATTCGTCACCAGCCGGAATTCAGATACATTGACTCTTCTTTGGTCTTCCTTATCCTATGTCCAACTTCCACATGCGGATGAGGTGAATGGAAATACCATAGCTTGGGTCAGGCACACTGTAATCCTTAAAGTAAACTCTCTGCTTTTCAACACTCTAAAGAGGGATTGTGCAGCTGATTTACTTAATGCAACACATCTTTTTTTTAAATAAATCATTTTACTAGGGGCTCTTACAGCTCTTATCACAATCCATCCATCCATTCACCCATCCATGGACAACACATCTTTTGATCTCTTATCTGATGCTTCCTTGAGCATTGATTGTGGATTTAAGTGAGATGAAATCTTTAACAATGTCAGTCTTCTCCACTTAACATGATGTTACTTATTGGTCCAGTGGTGAGAATTTGGGTCTTCTCTACATTGAGTTGGAATCTACACTGAAGGAAGCAATTCTTGATTTTCATCAGCAAATGCTTCAAGTCCTCCGCACTTTCAACAAGCAAGGTTGTGTCATCTGCATATCCCAGGCTGTTAAGTCTTCCTCCAATCCTGATGCCCCATTCTTCTTTGTATAATCCAGCATACAGATTGAACAAGGATAGAAAGAGGATGCAACCCTGATGCGCATCTTTCCTGGTTTTAAACCATGTAGTTCTGTTTGCACAATTGCCTCTTGATCCATGTACACGTTCCACA
>NW_022111379.1:14579147-14581351 GCF_000313985.2 Echinops telfairi
TGAGCATTCTGTTGGGTCACCTTCTTTGGCACGGGCACAAACATGGATCTCTTCCAGTCACTTGGCCAAGTAGCTAGCTCTTTGCCAAATTTCCTGGCATGGAAAAGTTAGTGCTTCCAGTGCTTCAAAAGGTTATTGAAACATTTCCATTGGTATTCCATCAATTCCTGGAGCCTTGTTTTTAGCTAATGTTTTTTTAACTTCTTTCAGCACCTGGGGTTCTTGCTCATATGCTACCCCCGGAAATGATGGGTTCTTGACTAGTTCTTTTTGTTACAGTGACCGAGTATTCTTTCCATCTTCTTTTGTTGCTTCCTGCATCATTTAATATTTTGCCCATAGAATCTTTCAATATTGCAACTTGAGACTTGAAATTTTTCTTCACTTCTTTCAGTTTTAGCTATTTTTACAAAACGAAACCAGTAGCTGTTTAGCACATTTATTTAGGTTTATAATTTATGCAGTACGAAGCTGAGGAAAGTCATGCACTTTTTGTGAGTATGCTTAAAAATTGGGGGTTTTTTTGTAATTGAAAATATACACAGCAAAACATTCATAAATTCAGCATTTTTTAAATGTACAAATTAGTAACATTGATTATGTTCTTTGATACACTCATTCTCACCCTGTTTTTCTGAGTTGTCCCTTCCCCGTAACATGAAATTATTTCCCCTAAGGTTAAAGCTGAGACACTGGATTTCTCTAGATCACATCCAAGGACTGAGCACTCAAAGAAAGCACCATGGCTAGAAATTTCAGATCAGAATGAGTATAGTCCACAGTGAAATGACAGTCAAATGATCGGTGGCATCATGAGGGTAGTCAGAGTTCATTTTCCGAGACCTACCCTCCACAAGGTCACAGTCTTAGCTGTCACTTATTCAGTGCATAGAAGATTGCTTCAAAACATAGTGGCCTTGGAATAACAATAATTGTACTTCCTCATGAGTCTATGGAGGGGTCTATAACTTTTGGGGGCATTGAATGGGGTCATTCCGATAGTTGCATTCAAATAGCAGATCAGCTGTGCCCAGACCCAGAAAGTGCTGGTTTCAGGTTTGGGCTGCAGGAGGGAATGGGGCGTGACTGCTAACAGGCACAAGAGTTTTTTTATGGAGTGATGAAAAACTTCTACAATTAGATAGCAATGGTGGTTGCACAACTATGGGGGTATACTAAAAACCACTAAAATACATTTTTTAATTGTGAATTTTTGGTATGTGAACTAGATCTCAATTTTGAAAAGTAAATAACATTAAAATGAGTTTGCAAAAATGTAGAGAAGGGAAAAAAACCCCACCAGTGCTGTGAGCTCTTTAGCTAAACTACTAGCATTTTCTCTTTTTTTTTTCATGTTTAATTTAAAATATATATATCTATTTTTAAACAGAAATATACATTGTAAATATGCTGTTCTGGAATTCTAATTCTTCTCAAGGCTTTCCATAGTTTGTTATGATCCTCTTTAATTGATTGAGCCCCCTACTTGGGTAAAAGTGAAGTTCACAGAGTTCTTGTAATTTATTAACTTCCCTGAGACATTAGACAGTTCCAACACCTAGGCTGGTACTTTAAACCACTATCCAGG
The DNA here is from genome assembly GCF_000313985.2 of Echinops telfairi. Classification (NCBI taxonomy): domain Eukaryota; kingdom Metazoa; phylum Chordata; class Mammalia; order Afrosoricida; family Tenrecidae; genus Echinops; species Echinops telfairi. The sequence goes on from NW_022111379.1 coordinate 14,580,736, forward strand.
TTGAATATAAACAGTTTACAAAAATACCAGTAGCCAGTAAACATGCAAAAAGGTATTCAGTCTCACTCAGATGTACAGAAATGCAAAGCAAAACAATGGGGAATGACTGCTAATGGGTATGAGTCTCTTTTGGGAATGATGAGATTTCCTTCCTATTAGGCAGTGTTCATGTTGCACAGCTCTATGAATATTCAGAAAAAAATCACTGAATTGAATAATCTGTAAGCATGAACTTTTTGGTACGTGAATCTCAGTGTTAAAAAATAGATTGACTTTACGTAAGGACAGTAACAAAGTTATTTAAGATATAAAAGATTAGCATGAGTCAGAGTTAGAAAAATTCATAAATGAAGTAACATAACCCAACAAAGAATTAGAAATAGAAGAATATGTTTTATAAAGGCAGATTAAAGTAGAAGGAGCACACGAATTAATGAACTCAACAAATAAAAGCTTACTAGAAATAGAAGATAAAAATAAATTAACATATTATTGTTGTTTTATCATTTTTTAAAATAAAGCAATAAAAAGAGTTTGAGAAGAAAATGGGAAATGTTGCAGGTAACCAACGATACAACATACAGAGTTTTAAAAATCTGTGAATGAGAAAACCAAA
>NW_022111379.1:14581989-14584228 GCF_000313985.2 Echinops telfairi
CAGTGTTAAAGAAGAAGAACATATCTTTTGAGTGTGTATGCATAAAAGAGGTGATTTTTATATCATGAAAATAAAATTGTACTTTGATAGCAGTACTTTATGTCAGGAGAACATGGTGTACCGTGTGGAAAATTTCAGTGAAAGGGCATGTAACCGATGGATTTTGCATCTAACATAACTGACATTTCAAGTATAGCAGGCACAGCAAACAGCATACAACAATAAAGGCCTTAGAAAATATTGTTCTTGATCTTCCTAAGAATTCCACTAGGGAGTGACTGGCAAACAACTAAAATGACTAGAGATTATAGCATGCAACTTTTATGAAGCAAAAAGTAAAGCTATTCTTTATTTACATAACCTCCATCTCTACACTGTCCCTGATGAATCCTGGGCTTTCTGAGTCACATCATGCCAAAAATCCCTCAGGGACACAAACCACATTCCTTTTCAATGTTCTTTGAGTTTGAGGAACAAAAAAAAGTCTGGGGTCCTAAAAAACAGTTTCTGGAACCTTCCGTGTGTCAGTGGGTTGCGGTATGGTTGCTTGGGTGTCGCTGAGATGCGGGGTGTCAAACCACTGTATTTTAAATACCAGCAGAGTCACTCAGGGTGGATAGGTTTTAACTGAGCTTCAAGACTAAAAACAAATTAGAAGAAGTAGGCTGTCTACTTATGAGGGATTAGTTACTGAAAACCTTATGAGTAGCAATAGTATATTGTGTGATACAGTGCTGGAAGAAATGCTTGTCAGGTTGGAAGGCCTTCAAGATACTATTAGGGAAGAGCAGCCTCCTCAAAGTCGAGTCAGCTTTAATGATATGGATGGAGCAAAGCTTTCCAGACTTTCACCTGCTGATGGGAAACTACTAAAAAGGAAAAGAAACAGCTATAAACATTCATTCATAATTGGATCTTGGAATGTGAACCTAGGAAAATTAGAAGTTGTAAAAAATGAAATAGATGCATAAAGATGTAGATGCTAGGCACTAGAAAGCTGAAATTAACTAGTATTAGCCATTTTGAATCAGGTGATTATATGGGTCTTGGCAGAGAATAACAGAAAAAATGTTTACTTGTATTTTATTGACTATGCAAAAACATTTGACTATGAGGTTCATAACAAACTATGGGTAGTATAGAAAAGAATGGGAATTCCAGAACATAATGAATGCTCATGGAAGCATCCAGTCAAGAAATCAGATGATGCATTGCATTTTGTAAATCTGCTGCACAAGACCTCTTTAAGGAATTGAAGCACAAATATATCACTTGGAGGACTAAGTACATCGGCCTGACCCAAGCTATGGTATTTTTAATAGCCTATGTGCATGGGAAGTTGGACATTGAATTAGGAAGACTGAAGAAGAATCATTGCACTTGAATTATGATGCTGGCGAAGAATGTTGAAAAGTATTTTGGACTGCCAAATCTATCTTGGAAGAAGTACAGTTAGAATGATCCCTGGAAGCAAGAATGGTGAGACGTAGTCTTATAAACTTTGGACATATTGTCAAGAGACACAAGACCCTGGAGAAGGGTATCATTGCTAAAGTCGAAGGACAATGAGATAGAGGAAGACTGTCAAAGAGGTGGATTGACACAGTGGCTGAAACAATGGGTTCAAACTAACAACAACGGTGAGGGTGGCACAGGACCAGGCCATGTTTTGTTGGACATCGGGTTGAAGTGAGGTGAAGCTGACTTGATGGCACCTGAGAATAACATCATGCCAGCAATGGCAAACTCAAGAGGAGTAGCATCATATTCATTGTCAAAAATAATAATTCAGGATCTTCCTTGAACTACATTGTTGTAGGTGACAGATAATATCTACACACCTGCAAAGAAGACCAGTTAATACAACTACTTTTCATATTTGTGTACCAACTACTAAAGCCAAGGGTGAAGAATTCTATCAACTTCTATAGTCTGCAATTGATCAATCATGCAATCAAGATGCATCGAAACTACTAGTGATTGGGATGCAAAGACTGCAAATAAAGAAGAGGGAATGGTAGTTGGAAAATATGTCCTTGGTGATATTTATGAAGATGGAGATAACATGATATAATTTTGAAAGACCAATGACTTCCTTGTTGCTAATACCTTTTTTCTTTTTAATCATTTTATTAGGGGCTCATACAACTCTTATCACAATCCATACATATATCAATTGTGTAAAACGCATTTGTACACTCATTGCCCTCATCATTCTCAAAACATTTCCTCTCCACTT
>NW_022111379.1:14584555-14594234 GCF_000313985.2 Echinops telfairi
TATCATGATAGTGGGAGTGGGGAGGAAACATTTAGGAACTAGAGGAAAGTTGTATTTTTCATTGTTGCTACATCGCCCCCTGACTGGCTCGTCTCCTCCCCAAGACCCCTCTGCAAGGGAATCTCCAGTGGCTGCTAATACCTTTTTTTCAATAATATAAGTGGTGACTTCATCAGACAGAACACACAGAAATCAAATTGACTACATCTGTGGAAAGAGACGATAGAGAAACTCAGTAACATTGGTCAAAACAAGCCAGGCCCCAATAAAATGATTAAAACAACAAGCCAGGAGCCAACTGTGGAACAAACCATCAATTGCTCATATGCAAGTTAAGGTTGAAGCTGAAGAAAATTAAAACAAGTCTATGAGAGCCAAAATATGTCTTGAGAGCATGCCACCTGGATTTAGAGACGATCTCAAAAACAGACATGACAAATTAAACACTAATGACAGAAGACCTGATGACCTGTGGTATGACATCAAGAATGTCATGCACAAAAAAATTAAGAAGTGATTTAAAAAGATAAGAACAGATGTATCCTCCCACATGTTCATTGCAGCACAATAGCAAGAAGTTGGAAACAGCTTAAATTCCCATCAGTAGAAGATTGGATTAAAAAACTCTGGTACATACACACAACGGAATACGATGCAGCCCAGAAATCAAATGAAGAAGAATGATGTCCAGGTATTTTCAATGGATGGAAAAAATATTTGAGAGAACAATGGAAAGAATAGAAAAACTAGGAATGTATACTAAATAGATTTCAAGAATATAGATAATAAGGTAACAGAATTAGACTAAAAAGAGCAGAGTAATAGAATCAAAGAAATAGAAAGCTGAATTAGTGAGCTTGAAGTGAATTCTATCAGCTGCAGCCAGCAAAGGGCACAATCAACAAAGACAGCAAAGGAATCCAAATAAAGCCTAAGAATTTACATCATCAACAGAAATGATCTACATCTCATTGGGATTCCAGAGCAGGAAGAAACAAACAAAAAATCTACAAGAAAATAGTATAAGATATTATGAAACAAAATTTCCCTAATACAATAAAAGTGGAAAAAATAACTATTCAAAAGGCTGAGGGAACCCTAAATAGGATAGATCCCAAGAGAGAAACATTAAAACATATCACAGTCAAACTCTCCAAAATCATATACAAATAAAGAATACTGAGAGCAGCCGAGGAAAAAAGAACAGTCACCTACAAAGGAAAAACCAATGAAAAATGAGAATCCAGAATACTTAATGGTGCTCAAGTGTTTGCAAACGGCGCCCTAAAATTGGCATTATACCAATTGCCCCCCTCCCTAGAAGTATCCTGGGGGCGTTGGAGCAACAACAATCTAACGAGAAGAAGTACTAAGAGGTAGCAGTAGGGCAAGTGTTTGGGTGGGGCAGAAGGAAGGTAAAAGGAAACAGGAATGATCTAGGAAGCAAAGCTATAGATAGAGGTATAAACATAGGCATGTACATATATCAATACATTTATCCATAAAAACAGAGGCATTGGCCTATGTATATATATTTATATGGCAATACACTGAGGTAGTGGACGGATTTCAGGCTTCTGCTCATACCCTCCCTCAATAAAAGAACACTTTGTTCTAACAAACAGGGCATTCTGTGATGCTCATCCTCCTGGCACAATCGCTGAAGACTAAACAGGTGCAGAAGCAAATGTGGTGAAGAAAATGGATGGTGGCTGGCTATTAAAAGATACAGCGTCTGGGGTCTTAAAGGGTTGAGGTTAAACAAGCGGCCATCTAGCAGAGGAGCAACAAGCCCATGTGGAAGAAGCACATCAGCCATTGCGATCATAAAGTGTCAATGGGACTGGGTAACAGGCATCAGAAGACCCATAACAAACAAAAACATATTGTTGAGAATGAGATGATTTGGAGCACAAACCCAAATCCCATCTGTAGACAATGGGACATCCCCCCGCAGAGGGGTCCCAGGGAAGGGATGAGTCAACCAGGGTGCAGTAAAGCACTGATGAAACACACAATATTCTTCTGGTTCCTTGAGGTTTCCTCACCCCCCCACTTTCATGACCCCAGTGCTGCCTCTCACTTTGGACTAGACTGGAGCATGTATGCAGGTACAGATAAGAGACCAGAGCTCAGGACCCACGGAATCCAGGAACAGGAAAGGGAATATTGCCACTAGAAGGATAGGGGGAAGAGGGGAGGAAGGGTGAACCGACCAGAATGATGGACACATAACTACACACACCCCTCCAGCGGGGAGAACAACAGAAACCATGGGGGAAGGGAGTCTCAGTCACAGTGGTCAGCGTAAGATATGAAAATAATAAAATTTATTATCTATCAAGGGGTCCTGAGGGTGGGAAGGGAGGGAAAAAAGAGGAGCGGGTATTAAAGGCTCAATAGAAAGTAAATGTATAGAAAAGAATGATGGCAACATGTGTACAAATATGCCTGATACAATTAACATATGGATTGTAATAAGAGTTGTGAGAGCCCCCAATAAAGTGATCTTTTGATTTAAAAATAATAGGCATTATTATGGGGGTACATCATGCAGAATAACTTTTACTTATGAGCATGTATGTGGGACACAACTCCAACCCATGAAGGTAAAGGTTTCCTCCACAGGAGCCTTGGCTTTCCAGAGGCCTTAATGAATGAATGTGGAGAGTTTGCATACACTCTCTTCCCTATTCTATTTCCCACACATCTGTCCATGAGCCTTCCTCCCATCATGATGCCCATTCTTCTTCATATAATCCAGTTTTTCTGATTATTTTGCTCAGCATACAGATTGAATACGTATGGCCAAAGGATATGACCCCGAAGCACACCGTTTCTGATGTTCAACCATGCATTATTCTTTTCTGTTTGGACAACTGCCTCTTGACCCATGTACAAGTTCCACATGAACACAATGAAGTGTTCTGGAAGGGGCTCCTTATTAACAGGCAATATGCACACGGCACACCTCGCATGCTGAAATCCAAGAGGACTTGAAACACCTGAAGATCAAAGACTACTTCAGTAAATATTACAACGTAATGTAAAGGAAACAAAAATCTTCACAATTGAGCCAGTAAGTAGCATCATACTAAATGAAAAGATTGAAAGTTGTCAAGCTTTTAATTTTACTTACATCCACAATCAATGTTACTGGAAGAAGCGGTCACAAAATCATAGAAGAGATTGCACTGGTCAAATCGTTGCAAAGGGCCTTTTTAAAGTGTTAAAAGAGCAAAATATGTCAATCTGAGGACAAAGGTGTGCCTGACCCAAGCCATGGTCTTTTCACTCACCTCATATATATATGTGAAAGCTGGACGTCTTTCTCTGGAACAACAGGCATCTGTCCAGGAGGACATACAGCTAGATGCTCCTTAGGAAAGATAAAAATCCAAAAAATGAACTCACGGCTGTCAACTTGATGCCGACTCATAGCAACCCAATAAAACAGAGTAGAACTCCTCCTATGAGTTCCCAGATTGTAACTCTTTGCTGACCCTGATACTGTCCTTCATATGCATGACGCCTTAGAGATGACAAATGGCTTTGACGTTTCATTCAATAACTGATAATATATACTGAGAACCCACTATGTGAAATAGCCCCAGTGATTCTGTGGGTTAGTCAGTAGGCCGCTAACCACAAAATCAGCAGTTCAAACCCACTAGCCTTTCTGTGGGAAGAAGATGAGACTGTCTGTTCCTTTAAAGATTTAAGTCTCAAAAGTCTTATAAAGGGTTGCTATGAGTTATAATTGATTGGATGGTGGTGGGTTTGATTTGGGTCTTACCTACTACATATAAAATGCTGTTAATAATAGGAAACAAATGCTTCAGAAAGCGAAATCTGGCATATAGTCCTCTTCAACAATTCAGTTATTCTTCCACCCTCTGCCCAGCAGATTTACATTCACAACCTGCTTATGGAATTTTCTGTTTCTCCTGGCCACCCAACAATCTTCAAAATGTAGGATAGGGCTACACAGTGCCCCAAACTCCCCTGAACATACAATGTACCGTACTTAGATTGTATAGGCGACAACTATCAGCACATTGCCGGTAATAGAAAAATGGTGGTGGCGTGTTCCTACTGTGGGCCTTTTTGGCTAAGCAGTATTTTGGACAGAAGAGAACATGTTTATCCAATTGCTTCTTCATGTCTTATTCCTAAAATAATTCTTAATAAAATGCTTTGGGTGTGCTCATTAACCATACTGATATTTTCAACAAAACGAAGGATCAAATGAGGTTCAGAGAATACACTTGGGAGCAACATATCAAAAATTTGAACCCCCTTCCAGATCCTAGATCCCTGCCATAGATTGTCTTTTCAAATGAAAAGCCACAGATGGTCCATTGAATTGCAATTTGTGGTGAAAGCCGGGTATTCTACATTTTAGTTATCCAAGAAAAATGTGTGAGCCACATAAGTTGTTTAAAATTTTCTGGTAGCCAATTTAGCAAATTGGCAAATAAAAAGATAAATAGATAATTTTACTACTGTAAATCCCAAACATCGTTATTCTAATATACAGTCTATATAAAAAGAATGAGGTACTTTACATGACAAATAATCAGTTTAATGAAGTGTTTGTTTTCCATTGATAGTCCATCTCTATGTGAACTAGCTATGTTTCTAGAGCTCAAGAGCCACATGTGGCGTGTGGCCATGAGTTTGGACAGCCTGTTCTGCCATGACCCCCCAGCTGTCAGTCATTATCTGAACCACTTGGGGGTAAGAAAACCAGCGTATCATTGAAGTGATGGCCAAATGCCCTCAGCCGGTACACTCCATACATCATGACTTCCATTTTCTGAGGGGTCAGTCCGTTAAAAGTGACAGCCATATCTGAACAGCAGCCTTCGACGACATGCTGAGGATTATTCGAGATTGCCTCTTGAATAAGGCGTTCAATTGGCTTTGTATTAAATACATCTCTTCCTTCGGAGTCCTCTGCATTTTCTGCACGAACTCCTGCATACTTCAAGCAAACAGCCAGCTGCATATCTTCAGATAACTTCCAAATCATACTTCGATCTCTACAGTTTTCAGAGCGGAGAGCGCCGTCAAGCCTTTTCATCGACTCGGTACTTAAGACAATGCCTCCTTCCAACGCTACGTATTCCAGGTCTCCGTATTTTACAGTGTGGCCCAGATATAATGGCTGTGTTGCGTTTTTCCTCAACAAAAAATACTTTAAGTTTTCGATGACCGCAAACGTAGTGGGGCGTGCAAGAAAGAACCAATTGTAGATGCTGCCATACTTTTCAAAGACATATTTGTATGTTTCCCTCACCTGTAGCCAGGTATCATTTGCTTTTCGATTGGACAAAGGACTGCTTTCAGAACCGTAGAACTCGGCCTTGTCACAGTGTTTGGTCCAGGTGCCCCTCAATATAGCCTGGTAGCCCCTGTACTTGGGTTCGCCAAGTACGAAACAGTAAACTCGGACACTTTCCCGGAGCGCCACGCCTTCCGCCTCCGACGGTTTAAAGGAATCCTCTCTGTTAGGCGCGCGCAGGTGATGATGTTCGTGGTCTTGAATTTTACCTTTGTGTCCAACGCTCATTTGGCCAAACGCAATGATCAAGACGTAGGAGATGCTCCCAAGCAGCAGCCCCATAGAAAACGTCAGCTTGCGATCGGAGACCATTTTCCCACCGGGAGAACAGCGCAGGAGGAAGGAACCGCGGTGGCCCTCTGGTCCTGCCCTCGAGCTGCGGGGACCACTGCTCCGTGGTGGCGCGGGAGGAGGTGGCGGTTAGAAGTGGCCTTGAAAGTTTGGGGCCTTTCCAAGACTGCCTACCAATGACATGGAACATGTGCATAATTCGAGGCAACGATATCTCTCAAGGCCGAACTGTAACCTATTTCACGGAGCGTATGGGAATCCGAGCTCCTGGCGCCCACCCCTAAGCGCGCCCTTACTAAACGCGTAGGGTGCCGCTTGGAACACCCAGGGGTGCTGGTGGTCGGGTCCCAGGGTCACAGCTTGCAGACACCTGTGGAATGAAGTTCTCCCCTGAAGTATATGGGGTCTCCAGGAATCGCCATCCAATCGAAGACTGGTTTTTGTTTTTGAATTACAACACTGAGCGGGGAGGGGAGGGGGGAGGTATTGAGTTTTGTTGTCTTTTAAGTTTGTTTGTTTTTTAATCGTTTTATTAGGCGCTCAAACAACTCTTATCACCATCCATCCATACATCAATTGTGTAAAGCACATTTGTACATTCGTTGCCCTTATTATTCAGGTCCTCATTTTTGCCCCTCCCTCCCTGCTCCCCCCTCCCTCATGAACCCTTGATAATTTATAAATTATTATTTTGTCATATCTTGCCCTGTCCGACGTCTCCCTTCACCCACTTTTCTGTTGTCCGTCCCCCAGGGAGGAGGTCACATGTAGATCCTTGTCATCGGTTCCCTCTTTCCTACCCACCCTCCCTCTACCCTCCCAGTATCTCCACTCACACCACTGGTCCTGAAGGGTCATCTGCCCTGGATTCCCGGGTGTTTCCAGTTGTCCTTTAACTTTTATTGGCACTTCATCCACACATCACACAATTAAGTAGTTCAACCATATCGAGAAGAATTAATACCACAAACTCTAACACAGTCAGTATTAGAACATCTCCTTGTCCCCTGTACTTCTTGTTATTTATGTAATTTTTTGGGGGGGGTGTTCCCCAGTTCAACAACTCCAGTTCTCCAGTTCCACATGTTCCCCAGTTCAACAACTTCCATGTGTACAATTCAGTACCATTGGTTCTTCATGTTGTGCAACCATTATTGATATCCCTCTCCAAATTGTCATACCACCATTAAAATGAACTCAATGTTTAATAAACGCAATTCATGTACACACTCAAAATTCAGTTTCAAAATAATTTATGTGTGAAAAGTACATATTTTTCTTCCTAGAAGTAACTGCGCACATCTCTCTGCTTCAAGTCTGGTTTCAGACACAGGTGTCGAGAGATGAGGTACCTGGGGATGTCTGGCTGGTTGGTTTGGTTCATTCTATATCTGCTGATAACAAAGGTCCACTATTCTTTTTTTTTTTTTTTAAGATCCTTTTTTGGGGGCTCTTACAGCTCTTATAACAATCCATACATCAATTGTATCAAGCATATTTGTACATATGTTGCCATCATTATTTTCTAAACCAGCGGTCGTCAAACTTTTTAAACAAGGGGCCAGTTCACTGTCCCTCAGACCCGTTGGAGGGCCGGACTATAGTTTGAAAAAAACTATGAACAAATTCCTATGCATACTGCACATATCTTATTTTGAAGTAAAAAAACAAAAGGGGGAAAAACACCCAGGGGGCTGGATAAATGTCTTCGCAGGCCGCGTGTGGACCGCGGGCCGTAGTTTGAGCATGCCTGATCTAAATATTTGCATTCTATTTGAGCCCTTGGTATCAGCTCCACTTTTTACCCTGCCTTCCCCCATCCCACTCTCATAACCCTTTGATAAATTATTATTATTTTTATATCTTACACCAACTGCTGTCTCTTTTCACTTATAGTTTCTCCCACCTTCCCCCTTCCCTCCTGGTATTACTACTCCCATTTTTGTTCCTGACGGGTTTATCTGACCTAGATTCTGTGTGTCCTGAGCTCTTATCTGAACCTGTGTATAAGCTCCGGCCTCGCCCACAGTGAAAGGCAGGACTGGGGTCATGATAGTGGGGGGTGAGGAAGCCTCAAGGAACCAGAGGAATATGGTGTGTTTCATTGATGCTATACTTCACTGTGACAACCATTTGTATATATTCTTGCATATCACTTGCAAAATTTTCTCTACATATATGTTTATATATGTTTCTGTAATACTACTATATATTCTGTTCTGTGGTGTATGTATATGAGTATGTATACACATATACCAAATTCATAGTTCTCCTTCCTTAGACAATAATCAAAGCAAGCTATATGTGTATGTACATATATTATGTGTAAATAAAAAACTATATATATTATGTACATGTAAAAAAACAAAATAAAATGAACTCAATGCCCCCTAAGCAAAAACTATTCCTCTTTCATCCATGGTAACCATAGGTCAAGTTTGTTTTTTGTTTTTTTTTGTTAGTACTGAATTGAGATTTGCATTACTGTGTACCTTCAATCAGGAGCCCTGATGGAGTGGGTTACCATGGGGATACAAACCACAGGGTCAGCAGTTCGAATACAACAGCCACTCCATGGGAGAAAGATGAGACTGTCTGCTCACGGCCTGAGGACTGACAGCCTCCGAAACCCTAGGGAGCAGCCCTACTCCGTCCCACAGGGGTGTAGTGATTCAGACTCTTGATGGTAGTGGATAATGTATTCAATATATTCGATAACAGTTGTATGAGCCCCTAATGAAATGTTTAAAATATATATATATATTCAATACCTGGTACACATGGTTCATTTTACATACAATCAAGTAATATTTTACTTTGTCCCTGGATATTTTATTTTCCTATATAACTTAAGAAAATATTCTTAATTTTCAATTCCCTCTCTTCTTTGATGTTTGTGTGTATATATGGAGAAACAAAGGGGGTTCTACTCCTGTGAAGAGATACTGTCTCCGAAACTCACAGGGTAGTTCTACCCTGTCCTATAGGGTCACATGAATCAACATTGACTCAAGGGCAGTAAGCTTGAGTCTGTGTGTATGTGTGTGGAATCAAAGTCTGGTTGCTTCAGTCCTTCAGGGTGTGAAAACCACGCAGAATCTGTATTAGAGGTTAAATTCTGAGCACCCCAGTTTGCAAAATACTCTGGATGTCAGTGCCAGCCCCAAATCCATTCTCAGATTCCCCACATAGATTAAGCCTCCATTGAATTCTTTTGATCATTAACCAAGGACTTAGATAGTCATGTCCTTATGCAGAGTGCTTTGGGAAGTAGATTATTTATACCCTCTCAAGCCGGCCCAGGGAGGGGCAGTCTCTCTTTAAGGGTGTGCCCTGGATGGAAGTCACTGTACTGGAGACAGTACAAGGGGTCCCTTAGTCATGAGTCATGCTTATCAGCCTCTCCCTTCTGCCCTGGTCAAAATGCCCTGGGCCAATCTTGTAAGCACTTCTGTCATGGTAAAGATGGTCTTATTCCTGCCTTTTTCGTCTCGTGTAATTGTGATGCATTGACATTGATCTGCCACCAGTCATGCTTTTGTGACAGTTTCCTTTGCCTTCCCATATGCTATTTAACTAGCTTCCCAATTGTAAATCCATGAATGCAGATTTAATCTCATGCCAATGACCTCCCACATTCAGATGATGTGTCTACTATGTCTTTGTGTTGTCTTTATCTCTTTTAAGACTTAATTGGTCTCCTTAAATTATAATTGAGATGAAACAAGTCTTGTCTTAAATAATCCACCTCTGAAATTCCTACCACTTCCCTGAGACCACTGTGACTTTTTAGTAACCCATCAAATAGGACATTTGAGGTCTTATTTTTTTCTTTTGGATTTAATTTGTTGCTTTTAATGTGTTTGGCAAGTAATTTCTTATTTTCAGCTAAATGAAGAAAATTCTAGTGATGAATACTCATGACATAGGTTACATTGCATTTCAGGTACTAAACTTTTTTAGTTTTTATTTTATTTGTATTTTTAATCATTTTATTAGGGGCTCATACAACTCTTATCACAATCCGTACATACATCAATT